>NC_134106.1:85310000-85938750 GCF_040939455.1 Microcebus murinus
ATTTACTTATGTATAAATAAATAGAGCATAACAAAGTCTGTTAAAGAAAATACCAGCAAAGCCCAAATGTAGTCACTCATGCTAAAGTTCCATGACATCAAACTGAAACCTAGCTAGTTTGCTTTGTAAGGTCTGAGCTTTAGAGAAATCAGGAGAGAGATGATAGCCAAATCCCATTAAGCCAACAAGATTTTGCCAATATCCCTGTAAGGAAAGTAACCTTGAAATGACCAACCTGCTATTTGTTCCTTGTTTCTTCTTTCCCCTGCTTTTTGCTGAGTATAAAACTCACCTGATCATAAGATCATCAGAGCTCCTTTCTATTTTATAGACTGACGTTTCTCAGTTCATGAATTGCTAGTAAAAACCAATCAGATCTTCAAAATTCAATTTGTTGAAATTTTGTTTTTTGACAAGTCTAACTGTTTACCTCAAAGTAAGTTTGAAAAGTTCTTCCTTCCAAGCAAGAAAGAGAACTCTCACAAAATCCATGACCTTTAGTACCAGGGGGAGATAGTAAGACCCAACAGTTGGAACTGGGAGCAAATTGGCTGCATTTAGAAACAGAAATTACTCAGAGGAAAGAGAGCAAAGGGAGAAATCAGAGAGCAGAGAGAAGACTTTATAACATGTCTTTTTAAAATGCATAGGTTAGATTATATTTTGCTAAAGACTAATTTTCAAAAAGGGAATTCATGACTCTCATGCAAGATGAATACATATTAAAGATTTTACTTAATTTAGTAATGAGAGAACTGATAAAATGCTACATCCAGTTTTGAAATATTAGTGAGGTAAAAAAGGACAATTATAATAAAGCTTACTTTAGGTGCAAATAGCAAGGATTTGGTGAATGGAGTTTGGGGTATAGGGGAGGAAACATAACTTTCCACCTACCCTTCCAAGTTTTGGGCTGAGACTATCTATGACAAAAGACAGATCAATAAGAGAAAAATAAGCAGAAGTTTATTAAGTTTATTAACATGTATGTTTTATATATACATGGGAGAAAAGGAAAACATGCCTCTCAAAAGGGTGGCTTAGAGCTCTGACTTCTATAGCATCTTCTACATAGAATAATTCATTTTTAGAGAAGTGGCATGACAAAGGAAAAGAACCTTGTGTCTCTAAGTTTGACAAATTATGGAAAGGCAAATCTCTAGGAAACTAATAGTAGATAAAGGCCAGTTGGTAATGTGTGTTATGTAGATTCTTCTGGTGCAGTCTCCAAACTGATAGGGGTCTAAAATTTTCTCTAGTGATTAACTTTTGTCCTTCCTGTTAGAGAGGAATGGAGAGACACCTATAAAAATTTATGCCCTGATTTTAGGCAAAAAGAGGATGTGCAGAGGGCTTTTCTTGTAACTGCTTCTTCTTTATTGCCTTTAGATCAAAATAAGCTTTATGCCAAAGTGGTATATTTTGTGGTGACATGTTCTGCTACCCTTCAGGGGTCAGACAGACTTGGGATTACATTTCAGCTCAGCTACTCTCTACCCACCATAAGTTCAGGCAGGTTATTTTGTGTCCCCAATGCTTCAGTTTCTTTCTTCATGTTATGACAGTGGGTTGTGTAAAAATGGAAGTTCCAAAATTTCTATACAGCAAGAAATTAAAAACAACAATATATGCTCCAAGACTTGATTTAAAGCTCTGTGTGTATATGTATGTGTGTGTGTATATGTATGTGTGTGTGTGTGCATGTGTGTGCGTGTGTGTGTTTTGATTACATACTTAGGTTATTTAGGGAGGTGAATTGAGATTGGGAGGAGAGTGAGCTCCAAGCAACTGTTGGCTTTTTTGTGAAATAAGAAAATGTATCAAAAGGCCAAGAAATACATATCATACGATAAAAATTTTATAAATGTATCATAGAAGATGTACCTTTTTCTGAAATGAGAATGATCATCAATTAGACGAGCAAATCAAATAAATAAAGCAGGTAATCTTTAAAATGTATGCACAACCAACTTTAATTATTTTATTTCATGACAAGACACTACATTCATTTAGCAGTCATCATGTAAGGTCAGTGTTGCTGCTTATCAAAATTTTATAGACCTAAAGTAGACTGAAAATCAATAAATGCATGTAAAGTACTATGCTGAATATAAATGCCTTCAAAATGTTAGAAATTTTCTCTCCAAATATTTGCAGTCATGTGCTCACAGAGTGAATACAGGTTTTATTCACTGAGGACTTGAGGCTCATCTAATTTTGTGTTCTGTTTAAGAAAAATAATGCAAATTTATGAATATAAAGTTAGGCAAAAAGTATTCAGAATGAGAAAAGTAATCACAACAAATTGGAATTTCAAAGAGCTACAAATACCAAAAAATGACAAAATTGTTCAAATACAGCATTTTAAATAACTATTTCACATAACTCTAAAATACTTGTTTCTATATTTGTTGGCTATATCATTTTGATTGCCTTTTCATTTGGCAATACTTTAGTAATATCATTGATTATAAAGAAAACAAAAACATTATTTAAACTTTCCTTTAAAATGATTGAAGTTTTCTTCTTATTACTGACTTTTCAGCTTTACAACTCATTATCAGGAATGGCAGACATACTTAGGATTCTTATCAAATTTATATGGAACATTTTGAGTTTTCTGAAATAGTGATTAATTTTAAATGCTCTCTGCATTAACAACACATGTTAATTAGGTTTTAAATATGCTTTTGTTATTGTGAGGTTATATGAGTTTTGACAGGTCTGAGGATTTGGAACTTTCCACGGACTAGCTTTGGGCTTTGTATATTTCAAATCTACTCATGTAGTTGCTGCTCCAAGCACCACAGTGCACATTCCCATCCTGATATGCAAGCTTCCCTTCATGATGGCCAGTGAGTCAGCTAAAGGTGCTGTAGAACTCTTCTTGGGGGGCATCCTTAGAACAGGGTAGTTCATAATAACTTTGCATTTGTGCAAACAAAATGTGATGGCAAAGAACACAAATATACTGTTTTAAACCCAGACTGATACATTGCCGACTTAGCACCTCTTTCCAGCGCCACACAACTGGAGGCAAAGCATAACAGAGGGTAAAATTGGAGTGAAATACACAGTTGTAGTTAAAATATCTAACTTTTACAAATTTTATAAAAGTACATTGCTAGAGCCTCCCCAAGGTCTTGAACGGAAACTGTGTACACGAAGGCCCTGAAACATCATATTTGTTCCCTTTATTCTAAGTTTGCTTCTTCCCACTTCTAACTTAAAAGTAATATTTTAAAGCAACTTGCCTTTCTTCTTTCTTAGATATTACAATTTGTTTTCATAGAAGAAAAATTATTTTATTTTGTAAATTTTATCTGTGAATGTCATACCTCATGACATTACCTACACATAGTAACAAATATTACAGGCACAATGGAGTTTGGGGACAAATACAACCAATTGTTTGTGTGTTTGTGAAAAGAATTGTGATATATTCATACAATGGAATATTTACTACTCAACAATAAAAAGGAATAAACTGTTGATACATGCAACCACAGGGATGATTCTTAAAATAATTATGCTGAGAGAAAGAAACCAGACCCAAAAATAAAAAGAATATACTTTAGATGATTCTATTTATGTAAAACTTTAGAACATATGCACCACAGTCACATAAAGCAGATCAGTAGTTGCCTGAGGGGCTGGGAGTGTGAGAGGAGAGATTAGAAACGGGCAAGAAAACTTTCTTGAGTATGATAAATTTGTTCACCGTCTTGCCTGTGGTGACGGTTTCTGAGATTTATATTTGTGTCAAAACTTTTTAAATTGTCCACTTTAAATATATGCAGTTTTTATATGCTGATTATACCTCAATAAAGCTGTATAAAAAGTGTTAAGCCTGCTTGCTAAGGGACGAAGGGAATTGTACACCAAAGACACTGCAGTACCTGAGTAACATACACAAGAAGAACCAGGAGACAACGCCTGGGAGTGGGTGCAGAGATGCTGTTTCAAGGAGTCTGAACAGAAACTTACTAGGTAAGTAACAGTGCACTGTTACGTGAGCACTCTACTGTGACACAGGGTTTAATGCCCCAGCACATTCCCCAGGTAAAGGATCTAATGCATCACTGGGATGGCTCTTGGAAGCTTTGAGGGAGCAATAGCCCAGTAAAGTAGAGATTGTAGCAGACCGTGTATGATGGAATCAAAATGCTCAGAGTAGCAAACATGGTACCATGGGTCTACCACCTAAGTTCAGAAAGCCTACCAGGTGACTTTCTTGCTCAACAGTTCTCAGAGACATTGTTTACCAAGGCAATAAGAAATGTGCAGGTGAACAGATCACCAATATTGTTGAGAAGCTCCACAGTAGTTGTCTTTTGTAGGACAACAATGATGGTAGCAGATAATATTACAGAAATGAGCTCCCTAATAGCAGTGGAGAATTTTGATATTTCCATACCCTGTGCTAACTATAAACAGACAAATACAAAAGCCATGACTGATAAGGGCATGGATATCCAAAAGTCAGACTTCTCTGGAGTAGAGGATTGGTTCATGCCATGAGGCAAGACACCTTAATCAACTAGCCATGGAGGAGGGCTGTCTAGGATGGGAGACAGAAGTGTCTGATAAAAAAAATATCCATAATGGACTCAAAGCAACTGTGGTAGTGGCACTTTTACTTTGTCACAATAACACACTTCCTATAAATTTTCCAAGAAATGATGGCCTACCAGAATCCTGAAGTGGTAGGATCTGAACGAAATAAAATTAATATAAAGAAAGTGGATCTAAGTAATGCACATTTTGGAACTATAGTAGTTGCTGTTGGTGTTCTGCTCAGATCTGCTATGAGCATTGGCTGCTGGCAGCTCAGAGATGCCCCTTTATCTGCAGAGCCACCTTCAGGAGGCATTTCCCTGGGATCTCAGTCTCCACCCCCTCCACCTAAGGAAGCCACTTGCCAGTGATTGATTGGTGTGGGTTAGAAAGGTTCATTGCCCCAAGGTTGGACCAGTTATGTGGTGCCATTCATAGAATCTACTGGAAACTCCTACTCAGCTGAGAGCATATCCTCACTTAACTTTCTTCCTCCTGTTCTGCTTCCTCACTCCCCTTCTCCAGAAATCACTCTCTCAAGAATCTCTTTCTTAGGCTCTATTTCTAGGAAATGTGATACAAGACAATGAGGTTCTGCATTTTAGCTGTATTTTAGCTTTGCCAATCAGTTTCAAGGAGGGTGATGTGATCAAATGTATGGCTAACAAAATGCTGAACTTCATGGGGACACCAAGGTTGCACCAAACCAAAAAAGTAACAGCTTTAGCATTTCCCTCATCATCAACACTTACACGTGATATTAAATCAGGAGAACAATAATCTAATAGGAAATATTGTTTCCATTGGTGATAATATAATTTCATAAACAGAAGAGACAATCATTAGTGTTTGTTTAAAAATACTTTTATAGAATAGATATTTTTTGTAAATGCTAAATAGATAAAATGCTAAAATAATAGTAATAAACATTTGGTCAGTGGCTATCCATTCCTCCCAAGGGAACACAAAGGCTATTGCCTTGTAGTGTGATAGTGTAGTGTTGCCATTTAATCAGTCAACTGTGCGTACAATCTGGTGTGTCTCAAGGGACCCAGGAAGGTCTCCACAAGGCCTTCTGTTTATATATTATTCAAAAGAACTGTTCATTTTTCAAACAATCTGTTTAAAAGAATCACTAATGAAGTGTGAAAAATACCCCATTATGATCCACTTGGGCAATGTAGTTTGAAAATGATTTTATAAACTATAATATCAAACTTGCTAAATGGATAAATATCTCTATAAACTCAATCAATTTTTACCTTTTGTTATAAAAGCAAAAATTAGACAAAGACTGAATGTCAGATTAAAGGAGGTTTGTTTAATAAATTGTGGCAAATTCAGTAAAATAAAGTATTTCATTGCCATTAAATTCAGGTTATGAAAAAATATGTAATGGCATAGGAGTACTGAGTATTGAGTGGGAAAAGCAGGTTACATAATAACATGTAAACCTTGATCTCTTTTATATGTAAATATAAATTATAGGACATATATGTGCATGTGAATATGTATGTGTATATTATGTATATTTATATGCACATACATATATATTCACACAGATGCATATATTCAACATATATTATATATATTTATAAACACATGTATATATTTAATAAATTAAAAATGCATTTTTGAAGAGACTTTGATTTCTCCTTGCTCCCTCCTTTCCTCTACCTGTAATTGGTCCAACTCTCTGTCTTTCCTTTGTACGACCTTGTGCCTAATTAAGTCATAAAATACTGGATTAGAAAGACTCCTAGAGATTAACTAGTGTAACTCTAGTCAATGCCACACGTGTAGAATGGGCGATTGGACATTCAGTGAAAAATTCCAGTAGCAGAAAGTACAAAGCTTCATTGGGAAGCTTCTTTTTTATTATTTCTATTACTCACAAGAAATTTTATTTTTCACAATTACCTTCAATTAGTCCCCAAATTTTGTACTCAGAAGTACATCGGCTTCTCGAAATCTTTCTTGAAATTTTGAAAGATACATTAAAACAACATTGGGACACCTTTTCTTCCAGCCAAAAATCCTTCTTCCCTTCAATATGACCTAATAAATCTCTGTTTCTCTAGTTACACTGAAAAATAAAGTTGCATTTGAAAACTCGTGAGGATAAAGGATATAAACTAACTGCCAGGGGGAATCGTTAGAAGGTTATTTCATAAATGTTTTCTATGATCAAAAGCCTGAACTGGAATAGAGGCAGTAGAAAGCAGAAGAGAGGAAAAAAAGAAGGAACTATGGGCCTAAAACTAACTAGCAGTTTCAATACTAAAAATATCATTAATAAGTACCTTTAATGTTTAAAAGAAAGCTATATTTACAGGGAAACTTTCAGAACTAGGTTAATAGTACAATTAATGCTGTTTTACTAGTCAGTGGTCAGAGACCTGCTCTGGTTAACTTAAGTAAAAGAAACGTCTGGGTAAGAGTCCACCTCCACACGGGATGTGGAACACAAAGGACAGCACTTCCCTCTGCAAGCTGTAGGAAAACGCCAGATAACTTACATAAATTATCTAACGTTATATGCATCAGATAGTTATGGAATCAATGAAATCCATCCCGTAAGCCTGCCAAAGCTAGATGAAATACAATTCCAGAGCATGGAGAGCCCTTCCCACATGAGCTGTGAGTGAATTGTTTCTGTTTCTTCACCCAGGGCCACTTGCCAATCATGGGCATGGCCTAGGAATTCGGCTTGGTCTTGAAAACCCCCAGGGGAGTGATAGGAAAACTCACAAATTTTAGCAGTCAAATGCGACTGAAGGAAAAATAAAGGGGTGGGGAAACTTGATCAACTTCAAATACAAACATGTCCTGTTTTACTCACATTTGCTGAGTTATGTGACCACACAGGAGGCCGGAGAGGTAGATAAAGGCTTCTCGTGGTAGGCAGATTCGGAAGAGCCCCTCAATGTGAACTCTCATCCTCAGGCTATTCAGTCGAACACTAACTTAGGTGAAGGCACTTTGCATATGAAATTAAGCACACACTCACCTTAGAGTAGGAAGATTATCCTGGGTTATCCAGATGAGCCCAGTGGGATCACATGAGCCTATAAAATTAGAGGAGAAAGGCAGAGGGGTCTATCAGAGCAATGTGGTGAGAGCGGAAAGCAGAGGGGAGATGAGGCAGACGGGGAGATCAGTTTCTAAATATGAAAAGGACCAGACCCACCATCGCTTACTTTGAGCGGAGAAAGAGGGCTGCAAGCCAAGGAATGCAGGTGGCTTCTTAGAGCTGAGAACAACCCACGGCCGACAGCCAGCAAGGATGCGGGGACCTCAGAGTTGAACTCTGCTACCAACTTGAATAAGTTTGGAAGCAGATTTTTTTCTCAGAGTCTCTAAAAAGGAAGAAAGCCCTGCAGACCCCTTGATTTTGGCCTTGTGAAACCCACAGGAGAGAACCAGCCAAGTGGCCCTGAGCCAGGACTTGTGACTAACACAACTATGAGATAATAAGTGGATACTGTTTTAAGCCACTAAATCTGTGGCCATTTCTTTTGACAGCAATAGGAAATTAATACAGATTTTGGTGCCAAGAGTGGGGTGCTGCTGTAACAATTCCTAAAAATATAGATGTGCCTTTGGAATTTGAAATATTCTTCCACAGAAAAATTCTGTGTCTTCCTTCTCCTTTATCCAAAATCTGCTGTTGTATGCTAGTGTGGTGGCAGGTGTAGGGGAGGGGAAGCCTTCTATGATCTTATAATTAAATTTTTGTCTTTTACTGCACCTGTTTCCCAGGCTGTGACCTCCACAAGTATTTTTCCAGTGAAATAGTATGCCCCCTTCCCCTCCCTCTGGGGAACACAGGAAGGCTAAAGCCTAGACAGGCCTAAATTGTGAAGAACGTCCTTCCCCCAGGTGACGGAAGGCACTGGTAAGGTCTTCTCTTCTACGAAGTAGTCTTCTGTCATGGATACTACACTAGGTATCTTTTGCAAGGGGTTGCTTTTCCCCTCTTCCTGCCAGAATCAAAGGGGGACCTTTTCTGGCTCTTTACCTTGAGAACCTGGTGGGCTTCCTGCAGATAAAATCCACCACAGTGTCAGGACTCGCTTAGACTGCTGCCCCCAAGAGTTTTTCATTCTCAAACTGGCCCATACTCAGCTTCCAGCAATTAGCCAAAATTATTCTTTAAAAGTTTCTACCAGTTTATGGCTTTAGTGGCTTCTGCTGCAAGTAGGTGAATGTAATCTCTCCAGATTCCCCCAACATTCCAATTTTGGAGTGTCATTTTCCCCTGAAACCTCAGAACTCTAATAGGTACAAGAAAAGTCATTCATTCAGATTTTTGGGGGTTTTTCTTTTGGTAAAGATGGGGGAATGGCAACTTCCAATCTCTAATAGTTATTTCATGTGTCAGCTTTGACTGAGCTTCAGAATGCCCAGATAACTGCTGAAACATTATTTCTGGATGTGTCTGCGAGGGTGTTGCTGGAAGAGAGTAACATTTGAATTGGTGGGTTGAGTGGGTGGGTGGTCACAATCCAATCCATTGAGGGCCTGTATAGAGCCAAAAGGCAGAGCATGGTTGAAATCATGTTCTGCCTGACTGAGCTGGGACATGGATCTTCTCCTGCCCTTAGTGCTCCTGATTTTCAGGTCTTCAGACTGGAACTGGAATCTGCATCATCAGCTTTCTGGCTCTCAGGCCTCTGAACAACAACACCAGGTTTTCTGGGTTTCCAGCTTGCAGACAGTAGATTGTGGAACTTCTTAGCCTTCATGATCACATGAATCAATTTCTTATGATATGGATAGATAGATGATAGATAGATAGATAGATAGAGATAGATAGATAGATAGATAGATAGATAGATAGATAGATAGATAGATAGATAGACAGACAAATAGATTATTGCTTTTCTGGAGAGTGCTAACTAATACACAAGCTCTATATAGATGTCAGAGCTGAAATGGAAGTCCGCTATACCTATACTAAATTTTTTAGCATACAGAAAACATAAATTCTGAAAAAGGTTCATTGAGAGTGACTGCAAGCTGGGCCATTCCTCCCCCTTGGTCCTTGGACATATATATTCTAACTTTGTATCACATATTGGCCATCATAATGGTAAATAACCCCATTTCCAAATTCCATCTTGAGGCTCTGCTTTCTAGGACAAATCCTGGTGCCAACTCTATTAGTCTATTTTCCCAGAAAGCACAAAAGTTTAATGTGCCACTAATGTATTGTGTAATAAAAGTATAGAAAAGTAGGAATGACAGAAAAATTGACTGAGACACAAAAGGAGGGAAAGCAAATATAAGGCATGCTATTGACCTGACCACTACTTTACAGCAAGAATAACTAATTGCTAAATCTTATGGGACAGTCTCACAAGCGACCCTAAGAACTTCTACATCTTGGGACAGTCATCAGGTGGGAAAAGATAAAGAGAAGATGCATTTCCTAGTCCAGGTTCCCATTGGTCAAAGGATTGCTCTTATCTTTAGCAGTAACTCCTAACACACAGAGATTATTAGGTTATTACTTTTTATAACGTACATGACATAATATCTTCCAAGCCAATACAAAATCTGTAGAATATTGTAGAGTTGCTGACATGATTTTGTTACTCTGAAAAAATTAATACCATTGAAAGAAAAATTCATTGTGAAAAATGCAAAATAAATTTGCAACTGACCTGTCATAATCATTACCGATATGAGTACACCTTTGTACAAAAGAATTAAAAGGTAAAATAGAAAAAAGTGATTTATAAATTATTAGAGAATCATTAAGATGCCATAAGCACAAATAAGGTATATACTTTGTAATTTTTATTTTCACAGTTTCCATCATTGAACACCAAAATATTATTTTTCCAAATTCAAATTAATTAAAAACTACATAAAGAACTATAGACAACAACAAAATTTAACAAAATTAGAACTATTCGGCATAGCAGCTGAACAAAGAGAAGTTACAAAATAGATTCTAATTGTAATGCAAATCACAAACATCATTCTAAGCTTGTTTTAATTTAATGATAGCATATTATCTTTATTAACTAGTTATGTTTGTCTTTGGACTAAACTTCAAATTTCTGGATAGATAAAATGCTGCTTATTAGAATAAATTGATGTATTTTTTTAATAAAGTGATATTATGTACCCATGTATGAGAAAACAAAACCTTTATTTTGTCCTGGGCTTCTAAATTCAGCTTTCAGCAGGACTCATATTTATTAATTAATCAGTGGGCCCAAAATTTTCCAGGATCACTTCAGACTGAGAAGATATCGAAAGCTAATAGCACGACAAATCCAGACCCCATGTAATGGTGGTATTAAGATTTCTAAGGGACTCTCTTCACTGCTTAGGAATTGTTGGAACTTAGGTAAAAAAGACCAGTGGCTTCAGTCAAGGGGAGCTTCATGAATAGCTAAGTTATACTAGTAAAATATTTAAATTAGATGAGACTAGCTAATCTTCTAAAAACTAACCAAGAAGAAAGGAAAACAAATTTATATTGTAAAATGGTCACTACATTCATTTGTCAAATCCTTAGGTACCAGGTCAAGTACTGTCTGTAGCTCATCTGACTTGAATGGAAACTCTTCCCCTTAAGCAAGTTAGAGATCCCTGGATAGTATTTCATACCAGATCTAGAAAATTCCAAGTGATTGTTTATACGTTTTAGTTTTTTTTATTGTGATAAAATAATTTTGTAGTAAAAAAACTTAACATGATATCAACCTGCTTGACAAAATTTTAAGTGCACAATACAATATTGCTAACTGTAGGCAAAATGTTGTATATCCGATCTCCAGAAATTATTTATCTTGCATGGCTGAAACTTTATACCTGTTGAACAGTGACTTCTCATTATTCCTGCCTCTCAGTCCCTGGAACCTACCATTATATTACCTGTTTCCATGAGTTTTATAATTTTACATACATCATGTAAATGGAATTATTCAGTATTTGTCCTTCTGTGACTGGTTTATTTCACTCAGCATAATGTCTTCCAGGTTCATTCAAGTTATTGCAAATGTCAGGATCTCCTCTTTTTTAAAAGCTATGTAATATTCCATTGTATGTATATACTACATTTTCTTTATCTACTCATCTGTCAAGGGACATTTAGGTTGTTTCCATATCTTGGCTATTCTAAATAATGCTACAATGAATATAAGAGTGCAAATATCTCTTTAAGATCCTGATTTTAATTCTTTTGGATACATATATACCCAGAAGTGGGGTTACTTAGTTATTTGGTAGTTATATTTTTAAGTTTTGGGAGGAAACTCCATGCCATTTTTTATAAAGACTGTACCAATTTACATGTGACAAACAGTGTACAAGGGTTCCATTTTCTTCACATTCTCACCAACACCTCTCTCTCTCCCTGTATTTCTAAAAATAGTCATTTTAACAGGTATAAAGTGATACTTCATTGTAGTTTTGTTTCATTTCTCCCCAATGATTAGTGATGTTGAACATTTTTTTTCATATTCTTGTTGGACATTTGTATGTCTTCTTTGGAAAAATGTGTATTTAGATCTTTTCCCCATTTTAAATCAAATTATATGTTTTTGTTTTGCTAATGAGTGGTATACATTCCTTACATGTTTTGAATATTAACCTTTTATTAGATATATGGATTGTAAATATTTTATCCCATTATGTCCAGTCTCTTCACTCTGTTCCTTGTTTCCTTTGCTGTGCAGAACTTTTTAGTTTGATGTAGAACTATTGTATACTTTTGCTTTTGTTGCTTGTGCTTTTGTTGTCATATCCAATAAATCATTACCAAACCCAATGTTATGAAGACTTTTCCCCAGTTTTCTTCTAAGAGTTTTACAATTCTAGATCTTATGTTTAAATTTTTAATTCACTTTAAGTTGATTTTTGTGGGTGATGTAAGATAAAGTTTCAATTTTATTCTTTTGCATATGAAAATATAATTTTCTCAGGCTTACTTGTTGAAGAGACTGTCATTTCCCCATTGTGTATTTCTGGCACCTTTGTCAAAGATGTTAACCATACATGTTTGGGTTTACTTCCAGATTCTCTATTCTGTTTCATTGATCTATGTCTGTTTTAATACCAGTTCCATTCTGTTTAAATTACTTTGTAACATATTTTGAAATCAGGAAGTGTGATGCCTCCAGCTTTGTTGTCAAAAATTTTTTGGCATTCATTTGTATCTTCTTTAGTCTCTTTCACTGATGATTTGTAGTTTTCAATGTACAAGACTTTCATCCTTTTTGTTAAGTTTATTCCTAAGTATTTTATTTTTTCATGCCTTTGTAAAAGATACTTTTATTTATATTATATTTTATTTCATTTTATTATTTTAATTAGTTATTTTATTTTATTACTTTTAGAGACACAGTCTTGTTCTGTCACCCAGGCTGAAGTTCAGTGACTGGATCACTGTTGGAAGCCTCAAACTTGAGCCAGGCTCAAGTTATCCTCCTGCATTAGCCTCCTGAGTAGTTGGGACTACAGGTGCCTGCCCCCACACCTTGCTAAATTTTTAACATTTTTTTTCAGGGACAGGGTTGTTGCCCAGGCTGTTCTTATACTCTAAGACTCCAATGATCCTCCCACCTCAGCCTCCCAAGGTGGTGGGATTATTCACATGTGCCAACACACCAAGCCAGGATTGCTTTTTAAATTCCTTTTTGGATAATTTGTTGTTAAAATATATGTAACTGATTTATGTCATGCAATTTTACTATGTTCAATAAGTTCTGACTTTTATATGTGTGTGAATTCTTTGGGATTTTCTGCATGTAATATTGTGTTACTTGTAAACAGAGATAATTTAGTTCTTCCATTCTAATTTGGATGCCTTTTATTTATTTTCCTTGCATAATTGGTCTGGCTAGGACTTCAGTATTCTGTTGAATAGAAGTGACAAGAATGGGCATCCCTACCTTGTTTCAGGCCTTAGAGGAAAAGCTTTCAGTTTTTTTCCATTGAGTATAATGTTAGCTGTGGGCTTTTCATAGATAGCCTTACTGTGTTGAGATAAATTCCTTCTATACCTAGTTTGCTGAGAGGCTTTTCTTTTTCTTTTTGGTTTTGTTTTCTTATTATGAAAAGATGTTGAATTATGTCAAATGCTTTTTTACATATATTGAGATATCATGTAATTTATCCTTTAATTTATTAGTGTGGTAAATTACATTAATTGATTTTTTTATGTTGAATCAAACTTGCATACCTTGGATAAATCCCACTTTCTCATGATGTATGACTTCTCCTTGTAATATGCTTCTGGATTTATTAACATTTTGTTGAAGATTTTTGCAGTCATATTCATCAGGGATTTTGGCCTGCAATTTACTCTTCTTATAGTGTTTTTGTCTGATTTTGTTTTAGGGTAATTCTGGCCTCATAAACTGAATTTAATAGTGTTTTCTCTTCTCAATATTTTGAAGTGTTTAAGAAAGATTGATGTTACTTTTTCCTTAAATGTTTGTTAGAATTCAGCCATCTGGTCCTGCTTTATTGTTTTATTTAGAGGGTTTTGATTACTGATTCAATCTCCTTATTCCTTACTGGTTGATTCAAATGTCTAGTTCTTCATGATTCAGTCTTGGAAGGTTTTATGTTTCCAGAAATTTATCAGTGTGTCCTAGGATATGCAATTTGTAGGTATATTATTATTCATAATAATCTCTTGTGATCCCTTTTATTTTTGTGACACCAGTTGTAATGTCTTTCCTTTTTCCATTTATGATTTTATTTCTTTGAGTCTTGTATTAGTCCTTTTTGTGTATACTACAGACTGGATAACTTATTTTAAACAAAGCAAATTTATATCTTACAGTTCTGTAGCTGAGAAGTCCAAGGTGGAGGGGCCAGAATCTGGTGAGGGCCATCATGCTGTATCATCCTGTGTCAGAAGGCCGAAAGGCAAAACCCAAGCAGGAAGGGGGCCAAACTCACCCTTTATAAGGGAACCACTTCTGCGGTAGCTAACCCACTCTCACAATAACAGCATTAAGCCATTCATGATGGCAGAGCCCTCATAACCTAATCACCTTTTAAATATCCCACCTCTTAACACTGTTGCATTGGGGATTAAGTCTGGGACTTCTTTGAGGAGGACTTCTTTGAGGAGTTTACTCCATTTACATTTAAAGTAATTATTGACTGACTGTTAATTACTTAATATTGCCATTTTGTTAATTGTTTTTTGTTTTGTAGTTTTTTGGTCCCTCTTTTCCTGCTGTCTTCCTTTGTAATTTGTTGATTTTTTTGTAGTGATATATTTTGATTTTTTTCTCTTTTTGTTTTGTGTATTTACCATAGGTATTTTCTTTGTGATGACCGAGTGGCTTACATAAAATATCATACAATTATATCAGTTTATTTTAAGCTGATGAGATTTAACTGAAATCATGTACAAAAGTCTATGCTTTTACCTCTCCTTCCCTTGGCACCATGTTATTAATGTCACACTTTACATATCCAATATTAAGTATTCGTTATAAAATGGTTACACTTACAGTTATTATAACATTTGTCGTTTAACTTTTATATTAAAGCTAGAAGTGATTTACAATCCACCATTACATTATTACATCATTGTGTATTTGTCTAGATGTTATATTTACCTTTACTAGTGAGTTTTATATTTTCATATGCTTTTGTGTTACTGTTTAGTATACTTTCATTTCAACTTGAAGAATTCTCTTTAGCCTTTCTTGTGGGCAGGTGTCTTAGTCTGTTTGGGCCGATATACCAAAATACCATAAACTGGGTAGTTTATAAACAACAGGAATTTATTTCTCATTGTTCTGGAGGCTAGAAGGTCCAAAATCATGGCCAAGTCTGTGTTTGGTGAGGGCCTTTTTCCTGGTTCATAGATGGTGCTTTCTCATGATATCCTTACATGGTAGAAAGGAAAATGCAGCTGTCTGGGACTTCTTTTATATGAGCACTGATCTCATCATGAGGGCTTTGTCCTCATGACTTAATCACTTCTCAAAGGCCCCATGTCCTGGTACCTTCACATGGGTGATTAGGTTTATATAAATGAACTTTAGAAGGGGGGATATATTCGGGCCATAGAATCAGGACTAGTAGTGATGAACTCCCTTAGCTTTTGTTTTTCTGAAAAAGTCTTTATTTTTCCTTCATTTCTGAAGAACAATTTTTCCAGGCATAGTATTCTTGTATGGAATTTTTTCTTCTTCTGTCATTTTGAATGTATCATCCCACTCCCTTCTGTCCTGAAAAGTTTTGCTGAGAAATCCACTGACAGTCTTATGAAGGGCCTTTTATACATGATGAGTCAATTTTCTCTTAATGCAGTTAAAAGCTTCTTTGACTTTTGACAATTTTATTATAATGTGTCATAATATGAACCTCTTATGTTCTTTTTTCTTCTATTTTGGGTTTTTTCAGCTTCATGTATATGGATGTTCACTTTCCTCCCTAGATCCAGGAAGTTTTGAGCAATTATTTCTTTAAATAAGCTTTCCTCCCATTCTCTCTCTCTTTCTTCCCCTTCTGGGGCATCCATGATGTGTATATTGGGGTGCTTAACAGTGTCCCACAATTCCCTTAGGCTTTCTTCACTCTTTTTCATTTTTTTCTCTTATTCCTCTGATGATAATTTCAAATGACTTTTCTTCAAGTTCATTGATTCCTTCTACTTAATCAAGTTTGCAGTTAAACTCCTCTTGTTAATATTTTAGTTCAGTTAATGTATATTTCAACTCCAAAATTTTTGTTTGGTTCTTCATTATTTCTATCTCTTTGTTAATATTCTTGTTTTGTTCATGTATTCTTTTCTTGATTTCACTTGGGGTTGTCTATCTGTGTTCTCCTACAACTCACTAAGCCCTTTAAAGATATTATTTTTAATATTTGTGAGACAATTTATAGATTTCTCTTTCTTTTGGTTCAGCTAGTAAAAATTTTTTTATTTGTATTGTGATTTCCTGATTTTTTTTTTGTTCCTTATAATTTTGCTTTGGTGTTTATGCATTTGAATAAACAGCTCCTTCTGCTAGTCCTTAAGAATTAGATTTAAATGGGAAGACTTGCATGTGTCAACAGGGTTATATAGATTCTAGGCCTTTATTTTTAGTTTCCTCAAGGCATGCAGTAACCCACTGTCCATCTCCACAGGAGAATGTGATCTCATGCTCCCTCTGGTGTCCAACTGTTAGTCCTATCAACACTCTATGTCAGGTAAGATAGAAATTAGACCTGTGGACAGTGCATTGAGACCCTGAGGATATTGAGGTCATGGTCCACCTTCTCCCACCCTTCTGGGAAACAATCCTCAGTGACACAGCTTTGCCCAATCTTTCAGAGCCATGCTTATGTACTGCAAAGACCAGGCTATAAAGCAGTGCATTGAAAGGCAAGTGGATATTGTTCATTTGTCCCACTCTCTATTCTCCTTATATCCCAGAAAGGCGTTGCAATCTCTTGTGGGGTTGAGCTGTGCCAACTTAGGGAAGAGGTTGATGTATGTTAAATGAAATTGCTTTGCATACCATTTTCAATGCATCTGATCTCAATTTTGTGCTCATCTGGGATATTGCAACTTCTTAACTGGATTCTGTCCTTGTCATAAATATTTTGTTTAAATCTGTGTTCTTGTGGGTAAAGGATGACTGAGACTTTATTTCACTATCTTGCTGATATTACCCAATGATTGTTTATTCTAATTTCAGTTTTGCTTAGAGTTTTAATCATACTACGGTTAATTTGCAGATACATTTTAACCTTGAAAATTAGTGACTTTTAAAAAAACATTTTTAGTCCAGAATTTTTTTTAAATGTTTGTTTTATGGACTCAACTATATCCACACTGTTATCTTTCTTCCAAATTCAACAATATTATGAAATACTAGGAACCTCTCTTTAATATTATCATTTATCTTTTTAAAACACCCACTTAACACTTACTATGCACTGAGCAGTTTGCTACTTAACATCACTTATACTTTCCAATTCAATCTTCATAATTATTTGTAATGGGATTTTTATCATCTCTATCCTTTATATGAGAAAATTGAAGTTTCCTGAAGACAGACATACAGATTTGATACTCTATGTTCAAGTTTTTTGAAGTTTCTTATATGTAAATACATGTTTTTATAAGGTGTTACAGTCAGGGAAATCAGTGTTTCAACATCCTACAAATAAAATCTGTTAGAATCATTTAACATAAAAAGTATTATCTGGTTATAGGAATGAATACATTCCACACTGACTTAGCGTGGAATCCAATCTTGAAGTAGGAGTTCTTATATAATTATTTACTGAAAGAATGCTTTCAAGAAGAACTGGTAAAGTAAATCAAAAGGGAAGGACAGAACAAGGGAGAAGCTAAGCAAACACATGGGATTAGCTAGAATATACTCTCAGCCAGATCCCATAGGGAGCTCTGGAGTGTAAATAACTCCTTAGAGTTGTCCTGCTTTGTGGCAAAAAGAATTTATCTTATTTTGGTTATTCTTGGGCAAGAAAACTCTCTTAACTTAATGCGGTTACTCATAGAAGACTGTAATCATTTGCCATTGTTACCCAACACTGCAATAGTTAGGGATGGGGAGAGTGGCTCATTAATGGATATCTGGGAAAGACACCAAGAGTGTCCACTATTAACCTGAACGACACACTATCAGCAGGTTTCATAAAGCTAATGGAAGCACTATTGAAGAGGAAAAGATGACAGCTTGCCAACAGGATTGCTATACTATGAATCAAATGGTAGGCAAACCTTTCTACACAATCCTACACTCAGAGCACAGGAAAGCCACAGTAATAGAAATCAATTGCAAGTTCGCATAATGTACTTTTCACATAATAAAGCTTAGTCACTTTCAGTCCCAACAAATTCCATTACCTCATCAAGGCCTAGTATAGTAAAGTGAGAGGATAGTAAGCTCTTGTCTATAAACGTGTGGACAAGCCAGGCAGAATAGAAACCTTGGTTGGTTGGTTTATTTACCTTGTGCTGCTAGCTGTGATTCATTGAGAGGCCATCACCTACTGAAATCAGTTAGATTCTCTAACAGCAATTCTTCCGTTTAATTTATTTATATTTCTACACTTTTACTCCCATTCCAATACAGCAGTTTAACTGTTTATGGGCAATGCCTTTCAGTGTCCAGTCCGGAAAACATAAATACCTATGGATTTTAGAGAAAATTTAAACAAGAAATTGGTTGAACTGGTGATAGGAAAGCTGCGAAGCTAAAGAATGGATGACAAGGAATCTTAGAAATTATTAGCAGCAAGAGGTCCCTACCTACCTCTGGCTGAAGGGACAAAGGCACGTGGTGGCTTATCAGACCCCTCGTGCTGTAGCTCAGCAGGGAACTGAAGCCACAGAAGGAGAGGTTTTCTAGGAGAAGCTGCAGCTGCAGAGCTACTGAGAGGATCCCACTGCTGAAGATACCATCGAGGCAGCATAAAAGAGGAATAAATATGTAGATGTCTCCAAAAGAAAATTAGTTTAAAGCTGATGAATGCATCAGAGTGCTGTTAAGTGCTTTGTTAAGAAGCACCTAAATATAAGAACTATATATGTTATCTGTGTCAGGACTTAATTTGGTATTATTAACTTAGCTTCACCCTCATTTTTTTTTTTTTTTTTTTTTTTTGCTATAGTGATTTTCCTCCTTTCACGGAGTCAATAACCTCAGGGGCATTCATGTGCCCAATAGAAGAATATAGTAGAAACTAGACAGAGCAATTACATTAACCAAGTTTCAAATAGAATTAAAAAAACAATTTCCTATCCAAGTCAAAATATTGAAAACCTATTATTTGAGAGAGAGTAGGGATTTTGAGTTTCAAAACTTGTCTTAAAATATCAAGACCCAAACCCCCAAGGAATTGTTGGAATAGAAAAACAAAGTTACATTTTTTGACATATGATTTCTGTGACTATAAATTACTATACAGTATATACCCATATTTATAGAGAGTTAGCCAGGCAAGAAATTCAGGGAAAATAGTAAAGATACTAGCAAACACAATCACAAGCCCTCAGCAGAAGATGAAGGAATTACATGACACTAAGACAATGAGGTAACACACATAAACTATGTCAGTTAGTTTGTACAAATAACAAGTCAAGGGATTTGACTGAATGACAATGCAGCTATGGTAGCAGTATGTTCAACTATATAGTAGCAGTGTATTCAACTTTGTGTGGTCAGAATAATGATACATGATTAATACTCTCCTAATTTACAAATCAAGGCACTGCAACAGCAAAAGTAGTTAGGAAACATTTATGATAACCTTAAGATGTTAAGCATTTTATTACATATACAATAGTAGAAGGTTTTGCCCTCACAAAAGAGTAGATTTATTATTTTATTCATACAACCAATATGTGTGTACAAGGACTGGAAGGTATAAGCAAATATAGAAAAGTGCATCCTTAATAAAGTAAAAGTTGCAAGAGTGAGTAAAAGAAATGGAATGATGGGAGTGGTAGCTCATTCAGAGTGAGAGAATTAATGAAATTCCAGTTTTCTGAAATAAAGTGGGTTTTTTTGTTGTTTGTTTTTGTTTTTTACTTGCCAGGCAAGGATAATATGACTAAAGCCCAATCCGTTCTTGCTCTTTTTAACTGTCGTCTAACAGTTTTGAAGGCTAATTCTGATTTTCTTTTCAGCCACTTCAAAAACAATATTTTCAGACAAATCCTCATTCAGGTTGTGCTTTTGTGTAGCCATCGGGAATTAATTACCACACAGAGGGCTCACTTAGAAACTGGCTGCATAAAGATGGAAGAAAAGGAATCAGCTCGGTTGAATAAAGACTTCTGAGGGAAGCGGGAGAGCTATGAAACTGTGAAACGCCTTCCTGAGAAAGAGCTGCCTGTCAAAGAAAGGGAAAGTAAGAGTTTTTTTTTTTTTTTGCTGTGTTCTCTAGGTATTTTCTTGAATCATCCTGGCAAAAGTGATACAGGCTCCCCGCTGCTTTAAAAACTGTAGTAAGTCTGCAGGGGTAATATAAAAAGAGAGCACACTTAATGTTTGTTTACAATTCCTGAGAATGACATTTACCTGTTTATACATAAAAAGAAAGTCTTTTCACAGGATAGCCTTATGCAATGATCAGCTTATAAACACAATTAATTAAATCATCACAATTAAATTATCACATGAAGCAATTACAATAACATGTTAGTAGAATCTGGGTGGTCAGTACATTCAACTTTGCTGTAAAGTTCTTTCGATTTTACTGTGGATGTATGAAAATTTTCATAGTTAAAATGTTAGGAAGAAATAACCTTCTTGGTGCTTATTGCGAAGAAGCCTATTTAGTGAGTATGGACTGTGCAGTCACAACAAGCCCCCAGACCCTGGGTGTGCAAGGTTGTAATTGTATGTCGTTAACTCAAATTAGCCTTGGCTCTAGGCCCAGCCTGGGCAGGCAACTTAAGCAAATTAACTTCAGGTTTGTCCTCAATCCCATCTACAGATTCTTCAGTCAGTCCAAACCTATAATTTAGACACATGACTAAAGAAAGGAAGAAAGGAAAGGAGGGTGAAAGGAAATGAAAAATAAGAGAAATGGGAAAAAAAAAGAAATGTCCCATCTCAGCCTTTCCTCCCTTGGGTGAGTTCCTATACTCCTGGTGTTTGCCATGTCCCTGTCCCGTCAGCTGTGGCCAGGGAGAGGCTGATTTTCCATGTGGGTACTGAGCAGGGCTCCTTGCCCAAGCACTGTCCAGTCTGGGCAGCGAGCTCAGACAGCGGGCTGGCTCCTTCCACCAGGACTCAGAAGGTTACCCAGCCTCCACCACCCCCACTTTGCTTCCCTGGAGCCACATATACTTCAAGTTGCGATGAGTTTTTCCCCTGCACCCTGAAGGGCAGTTCATACCACATCTTTCTGTTGCATTTTCTCTTGCTCCTGCCTGATGACCTCCTGGGGAGATATTCACTCTACCTCAGCTGACTTCAGGCCCTGCTGAGGCCTCCATGGTAATTTACAAATCCTCTTTGTTGGAATGGGTTCCAACAAAGAGCCAGGTGACACTCAAGACCTTTGGTTGCTGCTCTGTACCTTAGTGGCATGGCATTTGTGAGCCTGCTGCCTTCAAACTGGGTAGGAGCATTCTGTTTTGCTTCTCACCTCTCTCATCTCAAGGTAATTGGTATAGTGGGAGGATGGATACCTGGTCCTTACAAGTATGATTTGAATGTTTTAGTTACCCTGAAAATTTCACGTTGAAACTTAATCCCCAATATAATAGTATTGGGAGGTGTGGCCTTCCAGATGTAATTTAGTCATGAGGGCTTCCCCCACATGAATGGGATTAGGTGTTCTTGTGAAAGATGGATGGAGTTCACTACTTCTCACCTGCTCTGTCCCTTCACCATGTGAAAACACAGCGTTCCTCCCCTCTGGGAGAATTTAGCAACTAGGTACCACCTTGAAACCAGAGAGCAGCGCTGGCTAGATAAGCAAACCTGCTGATACCTTGATCTTAAACTTCCCACCCTCCAGAACTGTGAGAAAATAAATTTCTGTCCTTTATAAATTACCTAGTCTTGGCTACTTTGTTATAGCAGCACTAATAGGTAAGACAGATCTAACTCTATTATTCTCCCCAAAATGTTTTGGATTATTCAATGGTGGTCATGACATTTTCTTTTGGGGCAAGGGGTTTCTGTTCTACCTCTTTGCATTGCCTCTCAAATCTCTTCTGACCCACACTAGGTCCTTTTTTGAACTTGGACACTAAGTATAAATAATTAGTCTTTTTCTCTGATCTTTACTATATTGGTGACTTTCCATCTGCTTGTCAAATGATAGAGGGCTGGCCACATGAAAGGGCAGCTGACAGAAGATGAAATAATATTTTCACTTATTATCCCACCACATATTACTACTTTATACTTACTGTCACACTTATAAAAGGAAGGAGAGACAAGGCATTTAAATCATTGTAAATTATACATATTACTGATTTATTCTCATTTTCATTTATTTTATATACCATATTTTGTTCCAAAAAAGAATATAAGAAGTAATTGGAAGCTGAGTTATAAAATGTGCTATATGAGAAGAATAAATAAATACTATGAGCAGATGAGAAGGGGGAGGATTCATGCTCAGATGGAGGAAGGCAGGGCTGGGCTGGGGTAGGAGAGGTGGAGGTGGCCCATGAGGAGAGAGTTTCATGTAATTCCCCCATTACATGAGCTAATAGACTCACTAGAACTCCCTTGATGAATCCTAAAGTCCATTCTTTCCATACCAACTACATTCATACCCCTGAGCACCAGTGAAGACAACCACAGAATCATATATAGCTTTGCCTCTCATGTAGGGCCTCAAAACTCAACAGACTTTCACCATAATCCTTAAATTTGAAACTCCTCTCTTTCCTAAACCTAACCACATGATGAGGAATTAATTCTGCATTACAGAATTAGGAGGAAGAGAAGGAGGAGGAGGAGAGCAACTGCTCACAGGTTGATATTATCCGAACTTTCTAACACCAAGCAAGGCTCCCAGATCCATACCTGCCCTGCTTTCCAGTCCCAATAAAATGGGAACTGACCCTTATGCCCATGTCCAGCAAATCCTAGGATCCTCTGTAATCTGTACCATACCTCACTACTATATTCAAAAATCTACTGTACCTACTTCCCGTTCCTTCTTCTTGCTATTTATCCTGCTTGATATTATTTATGATTTCTAGATCTGTGGTTTTTACACTGTCATTGATTTAAAAAAATTCATGGTCATTATTACTTGAAATGTTTATTCTCTTCTATATTTTCTTGTACCCCTTTCTGGCATTCCATTATATATTTGTTATAACTTTTAAAAGTATCCCACAGTTCTTAGATGCTTTGTTCTATTAATATTGCATTCATTCCATCTTCTCTTTGCATCTCATTTTGGGATGGTCCTATTGACCTATCTTTAACATCATGGATGATTTCCTCAGCTATATCAAGTCTACTGATGAGATGATAGAAGACAATCTTCATTTCTGCCATAGTATTTTTTAATTCTAGCATTTTCTTTTAATTCTTTCTCAGAGTTCTAGCTCTCTGCTTTCATATCCCATCTGTTCTTTCATGCTGTCTACTTTTTCCATTAAAGCCCCTAACATATTAATCATATATTTTAAATTCCCTACATGATAATTTCACATTTTTAAAATGTCTGAGTCTTGTTCTGATGAATGTTTTGTGTCTTTAGACTATGCTTCTCTTTCATTTTAACATGACTTTTAATTTTTTGTTGAAAGTCAGATATTAGAAATTGAAACAAACAGGCCTGTATTGTGGGGTTTTATGTGAATGTGACTAGGAATTGGGCTATGTTTAATATTTCTTGTAGTTGTAGGTGCCAGAGGCTTTAAATTACTTAGTATCCTTGTTTTCATATCCCATGTTGTTTTGGTGATTCCCTAAGAACTTCTTCTTAGCTAGAGTTTGCATCTTGCAGCTTTTTCAGCTGTAATCCACTGTTCTACTGGAGAACTGCTGGTGAAATGACAATAAATGGGGAGGCTAAGAATTCTGTAATATTATGATTAAATCTTATAATTGGAGTGGGCCTGTAGGCCTGTGATCCTCACATGTATTTTTGTTTCTTTGGTTAGTTGATTTTGTTAGAGTAGGAGATTGGGCTGAGACCAGATGCAGGGCTGTGAAGATTGGGTGCAGGTGTTAAAATAAATAACCTTAAACAAAAGGGGCTGATAACCACAGGCAAAAACAGACTTCAACTGGCTTGTCAGCTATCTCTGTCACCTTACATGAACTGTGGCTAATTATAATATCATTTATATTGAGGCTTTAAAATTTATCCACCCTTAAAATCACCATGACAGTTCCAAGAGAACTACATACAGTATGAGGGAACCCAAGTCTAGGAATTATTACCCAAATTCTTAGAAAAAGTCAACTTCTTGGTCTTAAATATTTCTCCCCTCAATTAGTAAAACTGCAAAAGACCTAAAACCACTTCCTCTCAGGGCAGGCGCTCTCTTTCGAGCCTGCCAGCTCTCTTGCCTGAGAGCGTACATTCGCTTGGCTTACATAGTGTGTCCTGAAATTCTTTTTCTGATGAACACCAAGAACTTGCATAATGTTACACACCATTTGGAGGCTGGTAACAGTTTGTTGTTTGCTTTAGCTTTCCCCACTTAGGTAAGATAGGAAAGCAAGAGAGGGATAGAGTCTGAGAACGGTCCTTCTCCCCAGTGGGATGATGCTCTGGTAAGATCATCTGGAGGCTTTTGTTATGGGGAAGACCATGGGAGCATTTCGTGATGGTTACTTTTTTCTTTCCTTGCCAAAAACAGGAGGGGTCTTCCTTGGCTCTTCAACATGAAAATCTGGTGGGGTTCCTGGAAGTAAAATCCACATAAGTGTGGGAGCCCCCTAAGACTGTGGCCCCCATGAGTTTCTCACTCTTAAGCTGCTTCACACTAAGCCTCTACAATTTTTCAGAATTACCATTTAACTGTTCTTACAGTTAACGGTTTCTTGAGCTTCTGTTTCGAGTAAGCATATCTCTGCCGTGGCTCTTAATTAACTCACCTCCCCATATTGTGTGGTGATGGTTTACTCTGAAACCTAAATTATCTTCTGGGTCCAAGAACAGTTATTTAAAAATTCGTTCAGCTTTTTCTTGTTGTAAAGATGGAAGTGCCAACTTCTAGGCACTTTACATATGAGAGCTGACACAGGAAATAGATTCTCTAATTTCAATCCATTCCTCATTCATGTACCCAGAATTCATGGTGATGCATTGCCCTGCAACCTTGACTATCTTAGAGGCACAAAAAAAAATCACTGCTTTTCAATTTTTCAGAATTTTCTTGTTGTAAGGATAGAAATGACAATTTCTAAGTATTACATGTTGAAACTGACAGAGGAAGTTGATCTTCTATTTAATTTCAATGAAAATCTTATCAAGTTATTTTGTAGGTATTGACAAAATGATTCTGAAGTTTGTAAGAGGAGGAAAACAGCTCAGAAAAGCCAACACAAAATTAAAAGAGAAGAAGGAAGTCAGAAGCTGACATTACCCAATTCCAAGACTTACTATAAAGCTATAGTAATCAAGACTGTACGGTAGTGGAAAAAGATAGACAAATATATCAATGGAACAGAACAGAGAGCCCAGAAATAAACCCAAATAAATACAGTCTACTGATCTTTGACAAAGGATCTAAGGCAATACAACAAAGAAAATACAGTCTCTTCAACAATTGGTGCTGGAACAACTGAACGTCCACATGTGAATAAATTCATCTAGACACAGACCTTATATTTTTCACAGAAATTAAGTAAACATAGATCATTGGCCTAAATGTAAAATGCAACACTAAAAAATTCTTAGAAAATAACATAGAAGAAAACCTGGATAGTCTTCAATAATGTGATGTCTTTTTAGATATATCACCAAAGGATGCATGAAAGAAATAATCAATGATAGAGTTAATCAAAAGTAAAAATTTCTGTTCTTCAAAAGACACTGTCAAGAGAATGAGAAGATAAGCCACAGACTTAGAGAAAATATTTGCAAATCACATATCCAATAAAGGACTGTTATTCAATAAATGCAAAGAACTCTCTATACTCAGCAATAAAAAAGATGAGCAATACAATTTAAAAATGAGCAAAAGAACTTAACAGACACCTCACCAAAGAAGACATATATACAGGTGATGAATAAGCATATGAAAAGATACTCAGCATTATGGGTCATTAGGGAATTGCAAATTAAAACAACAATGAAATATTACTACCTACCTATTTGGCCACAATCCAAAGCACGGACATCACCAAATGCTGACAGAGGATGCGAAGCAAAAGGAACTTTCATTCCTTGGTGGTGGGAATACAAACTGGTACAGCTAATAAGGAAAAAAAAATTGGCAATTTCTTATAAAACTAAATGTATTGTTACCATATAATCCAGCAACCCTGATCCTTGGTATTTGCTTAAATGCATTAAAACGTTATGTCTAGACAAAAACCTACATGTGGATGTTTATAAAAGCTTTACTCATAATTGCCAATCCTGTAAGTAACCAAGATGTCCTTAAATAGGTGAATGAGTAAATAAACTGTGGCATGTCCAGAAAATGGAATATTATTGTATTAATGAAAAGACAAAGGGGAACCTAAGCACATGTTACTGAGTGAAATAAGCTAATATGAAAATGTTACAGACTAAATGATTCCAACTATATGACATTATGGAAAAGGCAAAACTATGGAGACAGTGCAAAGATCCATGGGTGCTGGGAGTTGGAGGCAGGCCAGATTCAGTAGGTGGAGCACAGAGGATTTTGAGGGCTGCTAACCCATTCTGTGTGGTGCTATAATGGCGAATACATATCAATATATGTTTGTGAAAACCTTACAATGTACAATACCAAGAGTGAAAGTTAATGCAAATTATGGACTCTGGGGAGATAGTGATGTCAATGCAGGTTCATCAGTGGTAAGAAATGTATCTATCACTCTGGTGCAGGATGTTGATATTGGAGGGGGTGGTACATGTTTGGAGTCAGGGGATATATGGAAATTCTCTTTACTTTTTCTCAATATAGCTGTGAACCTAAAACTGCTCTAAAATAAAATCTATAAAAAATGAACATAAAAACATAAAATATCTCAACCTCCCCTTTATCTTCTAACCTCTGCAATTACCTTATTCTTTTCTCCTCCTTTCTGTCAGCCTCTTGAAAGTGTCATCTAAAATTCCTGTCTCCTCTTTCTATTGCTCACATCCCAGCCCTCTGAACTCCCATTTCCGCCCTCGTTGTCACACCAAAGTTGCCAACAGCTGCATTATTGATAACTCAAAGAACTATACTATGTTTTAATCCCTCAGAAGTCTTGAATTATTGATTATTCCTCCCCTTCCTGAAATATTCTCTTCCCGTAATGTCTATGATGCTAATCCAGCTTTTCCTTCTATTCATTGGAGTATCTCCATCCCCATTTTTAGAGGCAATTTCTACTTTTTCCAATCCGTTCCATGTTTCCAATCTCGAGGTTCTGTTTTGGGCTCTCTGTCCTTCTTATTCTGCACTCTCTCTTGCACAATTGTAGTAATTCCTATTGCTACAACTGCCATCTGTGTGACAGTAATTCCTCAATCACTGTGTCCATTCCAAAATTCTCCTTTGAACTTTCATTCCACATTTCCTTGGACTTCTACCTGGGTGTCCCATAGGCATTATAAACTCATCAAGTGACTTGTCTCATACTTCCTATTATAGTTAGTGACACCACTGTGCACTATCTTGTCACAAAAACATAATATAAAATACATATTTTATTGTATATTATGTATAAATATAAAATACAATATGTAGTATTGTACTATAATGAATAACTTTATAGCTTTAGCTTTATATATGTATTATATGTGTATGCTTGTATATGTGTGTGTGTATATATATATATATATTCTCTCTCACTCTCCTAATAGAAAACCAAATATCAAATATTAGTTAATATACATATTAATATCTTTCAATCCTGTGCACATGTCTCCATCATCCCTTTTGTGAACCTATTTCAAGCCTGCATAATCACCGGTATTGCTACTTCATCTGTTGCTCCTCTTCAATCCATTTTGCACATTTTACCTTCAATATGAACATTTTAAAATGGAAATCTGAATATATCATACTCTTAAACCCTTCAGTGCTTCATTACATTAACAAAAGGCACAAACTACTTAACTTGGCATATAAAGAGCAACTTGACTGGGCTCTGATTAACTCTCTTTTCAAGGCTCCTGATTATGCCCTTCAACCGTCAGGTGACTAAGCCCAGGTAAAAGTCCTGTTCACCTAGCGAAGTCATTTTTCTCTCTAGTCAGGGCTTAGCTATCACTTCTACTAGGAAATTTTCACTGACCATCCCCTCAAGTTCGATTTTGATGCTGCCCTTATGTGTTTTGATAGCATCTGTATTTCCTATATTGTACTATTTTCAATTATTCTTATATTTCTATCTGAAGATCTGGTGACTTGTCATGGTCAGCATCTGTTTCTGCTTCTGTGAAGTGTGCTTTACCATTCTGCAAAGTCTTGAAAGCTAAAATCTACACTTCTTAGACTCCTTTGCTCCTAGGTTTTGGGATATGTTCTTTCACTTATATGTACATGCACAGGGGCTGAATTCAGAACTAATAAAGTGGGAAGACAGGTGTTAGCATAAGAGATACCTTGTGTGTGCATCAGTAACAGGTACAATCAGCTCTGGGACAACTCCTGAGTTTCAGGTAAGGAGGTTAATATTGGAGGTAATATCTTGCCCAGAAGCTTCCTGCTTGTGGCAGAGGGAGAGGCCCATTTGGCAGAGCAATTTGGGAGTATTATTCTAATAGTAAACTCTGGAGGCTCTGTCTGATACCTTACAATTTAGTACTTTCAACTATTTCATGAGTACTTAATTCACATATTAATCTCTTTCTGCCTAAATAGCTTACTCATCCCATATTACCATGAGTAATAGGCTTCTAATAGGCTCCTAATACATATTTGTTGACTGAATAGATAGATGTATATCAAAAATGTTATCACTCTTCTCTGAGCCATGTCTTGATAAAATGTTCGATATTTTAATAAAGTAACAAAATGCTAGAATAAATGTGACAATCATATCTAATGATAGCTAGAATAATAACTCTCATCATCTAAATAAAAGACATAGCAGTAAAGGAATAACAGCCTCATTCTACAGATCGTTAGGAGATATGCATTTATGGAGTCATGGCAGCATGTTGGTTATTTTGGAAACATCTCTTAGTAGTTCTGCATGAACTTATTTCTTTCAAAAGTTAAAATTGCACATTTTCTGCTGCATATGCCTTTCGAACACCTAATGATTCAAATAAAATACTCAGTTTATTAGATTTTGCAAAAAAATCAACAAGCTATCTATTCCATTACTACTTGTTCATCTCAATACCTAAACCTATAGGAGATGGCAAGCAAACCTTTACTAGAACAGTAAATGGAAAGAGTAAGAAAATTTCAAGCAACGTGTCTGTGGAAAGAAAGTGTTTACAGAAACCAAAAAGACAGGTGGTCTCTCTTTCAAGTTCCCCTCCAACCCAATCTTGCAGTAGTTTCTCAGGCCAGGCAACAGATGCTCAATCACATGGGTGTGTGATCACAGGAACCTGCCTTTAATCTCCTTAGGATAACTGTATTTCAGTAAAAAGAATATTTGAGCAACAGACCAAGCTACCCAGGGAAACTCTGAGATGACATTAATTGGAAGTGTTGAAGTAAGGCAAGTGTTCTTTGATGAGAAGTCTGGGCAGAGTGAGAGAAGGTAAGCTCCTGTGTGCAGGAGATAATTGAAGAAGACTGAACCGGTGTTTGGGAACGATTGCCTCTCAGAATAGAATCCATTGCAGTAAACTGGTCAGTGACTATATTAAAGTCTGGACACAAACTCTTACCAGACATTAACTTTTTTCAAATGTGACAGGGTCAGAAGTTCTGGAAGAATATTAAGTGTTTAACATTTGTTTTCCATTCAACAGGTATAACATGAAATATGTCCCCCTGATAAACTCACTCTTCCTCCACTGCTTCACCTCTCCAGTAATGGAATCCGACACCCCATGTCACGTGGATTAGTTAGTGCAGGCTAGAGGTGTCTAATAAATAGGGTCTATTCTAATAAATAGACCCCAAATGAAAATGGCTCAATGGCTCAATGCAATAGTGATTTGTTTCTCATTTATCTAATATTCAAAGACTGGTGATCTTGGTGGGCAGCTGGTTCTGCTCTAGGCATTCTGGGACCTCCAGGCACTGGCTACACCACTGGTCCCCTGAATCCAGGTAGCATAAGAGGAAAGAAAATTGTGAAGCAACTCCTGATCTCTTATTATTCCCATCCTGGAATGCATATTCTTTGATACTGTAAGCAGAAGCCGTTGTCCTACTTTATATTCTCCCAGAGTTGTTTTTTAGTTTTAAATAAAATCTCCATTGTAATTGAAAATGTTATTAATGTTTAACATCTTTAGAAAACAAAACCCAAGAACAATAATTTAAAAACTTTCCACATACGTATTTCTTATTTAGTAAGTAAACTATCTATGGGTCATGTGGTGCTTTACAATTATTCAAGCTAAGACAAGTGTATTTTTGCATTTTTTCTTTATGAAAGTCAACTTTTTTTTGCACTTATACTCATTCTCACTTCCACACAGTTCACCTATTACTAATACCATCCATTAGTGTGGCAGCTTTGTGAAGACTCAGTGCCAGAGAAAATGCAATGATTTAAAGACAATTAATGCAGAAAAAGACTCACAGCATTTGTTTGAAATGGCAGGAAAACCTTCGTGTCAGTTTTTCTGAGCCACTTGATACCTGTGCTGATTACCACTGATTACTGCTGTTCCATTCCCCATTCGAGCCTTCACGCTTTGTTCTTCAATTTTAGATTTCTGAGTCTCTAGTTAAATCTGTGCCTCCTCATGTGATCTTCCATTCCCTTCACAAATGCTGGCTCCTGAATCTTAAAAACAAAACGGGGGGCGGAGCAAGATGGCGGACGAATAACACCGCCAGACAGAGGGTCTCTGCAGAAAAGACCGATTCTAGCAGAAACTAGAGGAAAGAAGCAAGAAGACGAGCATACAGCGGACAAGGGCCGGAAGGAGGGGTACCTGAGACCCCGGGAGACTCCACGGGAGGAGGCTGCGGAGGAGAACTGGAGGCTGAGACCACCGGAGCAGCCCGGAGACCAGCGGCAAGGGTAGGTGGATTTGCTGTTTCCCCACCCCTGCATTCGGGACTGCTGGTGGGCTCCCCAGCGGGTGGAGAGACCTGCGGACATCAGCCCAGAGACTGCCGCCGCCTGCCAACGGTGAGCCTGTAGCAGACGTGGCACCAGGTTCCCAACTTCCTCCGGGCACCTCCGTGTGCACGGAGAGCCGCGCGGCAGGCGCCATATTGCCTCCTCCTCCCCTCCGCCGACCCTACCCGCGGCTGCCCAGAGAGACAATACAGCCACCAGCCGGAGGCACCTCCAGGGAACGGGACCTTCCCGTTTGGGACCCCGCCCGCCCTCCCAGGTGCTGCTGGCACCGTGTTCCCAGGAAAACGGTGCAGACTCAGAGGCTGAGAGACATAGACCCAGCTTGGGCTCCCTGTGGGTGAATTAGGACCGGAAACCCTCTCCCTGGTGGGAATACAGTTTGAACTCTGGGACCCAGAGGTCGGACCTGCAGACCAGATCCCCTGCACCGAGGGCTAGCATTGCCCGGGGCACAGAAGGATTATACGTGAACAGCCTACTGAGGTCTGTGTGCCTCCAGGGGCGGATCGGCGTCCTAGAGGTCTGTGTGCCTCCAGGGGCGGATCGGGCGGAACGGGGTCCCAGGAGGAGGCTGTGCGCCCAACCCAGGTGGCGTTCCTGTGCAGGGAACCTCCCCGCCGGCATCACAGTCCGGGGAGGCCTGGTGGCTTGTGGTCTGGCCTGCTGGCAGAGGCTCAGGAGTAGCTGCGGAGTTGGGGAGGGTGGAAAGAAGCGAGGCCTGCTGCAGACTGTGGGTCTCAGACAGCCCCACCCCCACACCCAGACTTTCTGGCTGAGCGGGACCATTCCAGCCCTGCCCTGACAGCAGAGAACAGAACTTTGACCCCTGCTAACGGCCTGAGGGCAGGCTTACCCAACCCAGCTCCGCCCAGAACGAGAGCTGATAACAGGACTCAAAATCAACACCATAGCCTGTTCCTCCAAGCAAACGCCACCTACTGACAGGGACAGCATCTTGCACAGCCTTTCCACGGCACCCACTGACTCAATATACAGGGAGTGGTCCAATTTCACCCACAGGCACCACCTAACGCCTCAGAAACTAAACAAGGTGTGTGAATACCCAAACAATAACCTAAGGAAAGAAACAACAACTGATCGACATGGGAAGAAATCAGCGAAAGAACTCAGGAAATATGAAGAACCAAACGGAAAACACACCCCCAAGGAGGAGCACCAGCCCCCTAGAAACGGACACCGACCAAAATCAGGCAACCAATATGACAGAAAAGGAATTTCGTATGTGGATCATAAGAACACTCACCCAGCTGCAACAACAACTCAATAACCAACACCAAGAAAACACAAAAAACCTCCAAGAAATGGAACAAAGGTTCAACAAAGAGATTGACACAGTGAAGAAAACTTTAACCGAAGTCCTGGAGATGAAGAATCAACTCAGAGAACTACAAAATACTGTGGAAAGTCTCAAGAACAGGGTAGATCACGCAGAAGAAAGAATCTCAGAGCTTGAAGATAACACCTTCCAATTAAATAAATCAGTCACAGAAATACAGCAGAGAAACAAGAGAAAAGACCAAAGTCTACAAGAGCTGTGGGATTATGTGAAAAAACCTAACGTGAGGGTCATAGGTTTAGCCGAAGGGGAGGAAGACAACACTCAAGGGCTGGACAAGCTTTTTGAAGATATAATAGAGGAAAATTTCCCAGGTCTTGCTCAAAATCTCGATATACAAGTTCAAGAAGCCCAGAGGACCCCTGGGAGATTCAATGCAAACAGGAAGACGTCACGTCATGCAGTCATCAGACTGACCAAAGTATCAACTAAAGAGGCCCTTCTAAGAGCTGTAAGACAAAAGAAGCAAGTGACATACAAGGGAAAGCCAATTCGAATAACATCAGACTTCTCTAATGAGACTTTACAAGCAAGGAGAGACTGGGGCCCCATTCTCACTCTTTTGAAACAAAACAATGCCCAGCCTAGAATATTATTCCCTGCAAAACTAAGCTTCATATATGAAGGAGAAATAAAAACATTCGCAGACAAGCAAAGGCTCAGAGAATTCACCAAGACAAGACCAGCCCTACAAGAAGTACTTAAAACAGCGTTATGCACGGAACATCATAATAATAATCCACGGATATAAAAACAACCAAAACCCAAAGATATTAAAGGCCAGATATTACAATGGCTCAAGACACAAATCATAGCAACAACATCCAACCCAACAGAATGATCAGTAATCTACCTTACCTATCAGTTCTCTCAATAAATGTGAATGGCTTAAACTCTCCACTCAAGAGACATAGGCTGGCTGAATGGATAAGAAAATACAGGCCAAGTATATGCTGTCTTCAGGAAACACATTTAACCTGCAAGGATGCACATAGACTAAAAATAAAAGGGTGGAGATCAATATTCCAAGCAAACAGAAGCCAAAAGAAGGCTGGTGTGGCAGTTCTAATTTCAGACGATTTAGTTTTTAAGCCAACAAAAGTAGTAAAAGACAAAGAGGGTCATTATATAATGGTGAAGGGCACAGTCCAACAAGAAGAGATAACAATTTTAAATATATATGCACCCAACTTAGGTGCACCCAGATTCATAAAGCAAACCTTACTGGAGCTAAGCAAATGGATTAATAGCAACTCCATAATCGCCGGGGATTTCAACACCCCACTGACGGCACGAGACAGATCCTCCAAACAGAAAATTAATAAAGAAATAATGGAATTAAACAAAACTCTAGAACAATTGGGTCTGACAGACATCTACAGAACATTCTACCCAAAATCCACTGAATATACGTTCTTCTCATCAGCTCACGGGACATTCTCTAAGATTGACCATATCCTAGGACACAAAGAAAATCTCAAGAAATTTAAAAAAATAGAAATCATACCATGTACCTTCTCAGATCACAGTGGAATAAAACTAGAAATCAACCCTAACAGAAACTCACATTTCTACACAAAAACGTGGAAATTAAACAACCTCCTACTAAATGATTACTTCGTAAATGAAGAAATCAAGACGGAAATAAAAAACTTCTATGAAGAAAACGACAATGGAGAGACAAGTTATCAACTCCTCTGGGACACAGCTAAAGCAGTTCTGAGAGGAAAGTTTATCTCCATAAATGCCTATAACCAAAAGGCAAGAAGATCACAAATAGACAATCTAATGAAACGACTCAAAGAGCTGGAAAAAGAAGAACAGACCAACCCCAAACCCAGCAGAAGAAGTGAAATCAACAAGATCAAATCAGAACTAAACGAAATTGAAAACAGGAAAGCTATTCAGGAGATTAATAGAACAAAAAGTTGGTTCTTTGAAAAAATAAACAAAATTGACACACCATTGGCTAAGCTAACGAAAAGCAGAAAAGAGAAATCTCTAATAAGCTCCATCAGGAATAAAAAAGGAGATATCACAACTGATCCCAAAGAGATACAAGATACAATTTATGAATACTACAAAAATCTTTATGCACACAAACTGGAAAATGTGGAGGAAATGGACAAATTTCTAGAAACACACAGCCTCCCTAGGCTCAACCAGGAAGAAATAGATTCCCTGAACAGACCAATCTCAACAGCTGAAATAGAAACAGCAATTAAAAATCTCCCTAAAAAGAAAAGTCCCGGTCCAGATGGCTTCACACCTGAATTTTACCATACTTACAAAGAAGAACTAGTACCTATCTTGCAGAAACTATTCCACAACATCGAGAAGAACGGAAACCTCCCTGACACCTTTTATGAAGCGAATATTACTCTGATACCAAAACCAGGAAAGGATGCAACAAAAAAAGAAAACTACAGACCAATATCCCTAATGAATATAGATGCAAAAATTTTCAACAAAATCTTAGCTAACCGAATACAGACACTTATCAAAAAAATAATCCACCACGACCAAGTGGGCTTCATCCCAGGGATGCAGGGATGGTTCAACATACGTAAATCTATAAATGCAATTCACCACATAAACAGAAGCAAAAACAAAGACCACATGATCCTTTCAATAGATGCAGAAAAAGCTTTTGACAAAATTCAACACCCTTTCATGATACGAACACTTAAGAAAATAGGCATAGAAGGGACATACCTAAAAATGATACAAGCCATATATGACAGACCCATAGCCAACATCATACTGAATGGGGAAAGATTGAAATCATTCCCACTTAGAACTGGAACCAGACAAGGCTGCCCACTATCTCCACTTCTGTTCAACATAGTGCTGGAAGTCTTGGCTACAGCAATCAGACAAGAAAATGGAATCAAAGGTATCCAAATAGGGGCAGAAGAGATCAAACTTTCACTGTTTGCTGATGATATGATATTGTATCTAGAAAACCCCAAGGATTCAACCAAGAAACTCCTGGAACTGATCAATGAATTTAGTAAAGTCTCAGGATACAAAATTAATACACAGAAATCAGAGGCATTCATATACGCCAACAACAATCTAATTGAGAACCAAATCAAAGACTCAATTCCCTTCACAATAGCAACAAAGAAATTAAAGTACCTAGGAACATATTTAACCAAAGAGGTAAAAGACCTCTACAGGGAGAACTATGAAACACTGAGGAAGGAAATAGCAGAGGATGTAAACAGATGGAAATCCATACCATGCTCGTGGATCGGTAGACTCAATATCATCAAAATGTCTATACTACCCAAACTGATCTACAGATTCAATGCAATACCTATTAAAATCCCATCAGCATTCTTCACAGATATAGAAAAAATAATTTTACGCTTCGTATGGAACCAAAGAAGACCCCGAATATCAAGAGCAATTCTAGGCAACAAAAACAAAATGGGAGGCATTAATATGCCAGATATCAAACTATACTACAAAGCTGTAGTAATTAAAACAATATGGTATTGGCACAAAAACAGGAATATTGACCAGTGGAACAGATGTGAGAATCCTGATATAAAACCATCCTCATATAGCCATCTCATCTTTGACAAAGCAGACAAAAACATACGCTGGGGAAAAGAATCCCTCTTCAATAAATGGTGCTGGGAAAACTGGATAGCCACCTGTAGAAGGCTAAAACAGGACCCACACCTTTCACCTCTCACAAAAACCAACTCACGCTGGATAACAGACTTAAACCTAAGATATGAAACTATTAGAACTCTAGAGGAAAAAGTTGGAAACACTCTCCTAGACATCGGCCTGGGCAAAGAGTTTATGAAGAAGTCCCCAAAGGCAATCACAGCAGCAACAAAAATAAATAAATGGGACATGATCAAACTACAAAGCTTCTGCACAGCCAAAGAAATAGTCATGAAAGTAAACAGACAGCCTACAGAATGGGAGAAAATTTTTGCATCCTATGCATCCGATAAGGGACTGATAACTAGAATATACTTAGAACTCACGAAAATTAGGAAGAAAAAATCAAATAACCCCATTAAAAAGTGGGCAAAGGACTTGAACAGAAATTTTTCTAAAGAAGACAGAAGAATGGCCAACAAACATATGAAGAAATGCTCAACATCTCTAATCATCAGGGAAATGCAAATCAAAACCACAATGAGATATCACTTAACCCCAGTGAGAATGGCCTTTATCAAAAAATCTCCAAACAATAAATGCTGGCGTGGTTGCGGAGAGAGAGGAACACTCCTACACTGCTGGTGGGACTGCAAACTAGTTCAACCTCTGTGGAAAGCAATATGGAGATACCTTAAAGCAATACAAGTGAATCTACCATTTGATCCAGCAATCCCATTGCTGGGCATCTACCCAAATGATCCAGTGACACTCTACAAAAAAGACACCTGCACTCGAATGTTTATAGCAGCACAATTCATAATTGCAAGGCTGTGGAAACAGCCCAAGTGCCCATCAATCAAAGAATGGATTAATAAAATGTGGTATATGTACACCATGGAGTACTATTCAGCTCTAAGAAACAATGGTGATATAGCACACCTTATATTTTCCTGGTTAGAGCTGGAACCCATACTACTAAGTGAAGTATCCCAAGAATGGAAAAACAAGCACCAGATATATTCTCCAGCAAACTGGTATTAACTGAGTAGCACCTAAGTAGACACATAGGTGCTACAGTAATAGGGTATTGGGCAGGTGGGAGGGGGGAGGGGGGCGGGTATATACATACATAGTGAGTGAGATGTGCACCATCTGGGGGATGGTCATGATGGAGACTCAGACTTTTGGGGGGGAGGGGGGGAATGGGCATTTATTGAAACCTTAAAATCTGTACCCCCATAATATGCCAAAATAAAAAAATAAAAAAATAAAAAAATAAAAAAAAAAAAAAAAAAAAAAAAAACAAAACGAAACTAGAGAATACATACCTGTTCTGTCTCACTCCACTACCATCTCATACTTTCTCCTTTTCATATTCACCCACCCGCTGCCAGCTTGTAACACCAGGCTTTGACATTATCTCCACCTAAAAATCTTTCCCAAGCTCACACTCCTAACCCAGCTGAATTATTTGTGTCTTCTCCTTGCTACTATAGCAACCCACGCATCACGTAGCAAGGCATTATGACTCCTTTCACGCAAGACTCGCCCCCATGGACTACAAAACCTTGAGAAGGTGAGCAACATCTTATTCACCTTGTTTCCCCAGTACCTGGCAGTTACTTGATAAATATTTGTTGAACTGAATTCTATGGACATATTCCCATGCTTGGCTCCTATTGGTGGGTTTCAATCTTTTTTTCCTACCAAAATAATAATAACTAATATGCATTGATCACTTACATGCCAGACACTCTATATTCAGTGTATCACTGAACACAGTAATCCTGTAAGTTACACATTATTATTTCCATTTTACTGATACAGAAAATGAGTATTTTCATAGCTTACTATAGTATTAAATTTTTTGCATGTAGTTGCAAGGGCCCTTACTCTAGGGCCACTTGTTTGCATTTGCTGTGTGTGATCTGTCACCTGAGGGGCACTGCTCACCCCCACCAGTGACCATGGCTCACACAAAGGCAGTGATTATTTTGGGGAGTAGGAAGGGTGAGAGAGGCCCTCAAGGAAATATGTAAACATTTCAGTATGAGGGATGTGTGGTTTAGTAAACACTGCACGGAGGGTTTTGTCCACCCACTGGACATGGGGTGAAGACTCTGCCTCACCTCCTTCTTGAGAACCCCTGTTTATGCTGAGACCCATCTCACATAACGATGAAGGGCAGGAAAAAACCCAGCTCATTATGTGCATTTCACAGAACGAATGAAGAATAACTTTATCAAGTGATGCTGGTAGAAGGAAAGCCTAGCTCTCTTACTGGAAAATCTGTCAACTCTCTTCCTGTTTCCCGAGTTGGGAAAAATAGGAAAATGACCCTGGTAAGCAAATGGTTGGTAGATTTATCCTCAGAAGAAGAGGTGAGTGGGCATAGGAGATAAGTGGTAAGAGGCTGGGCCCACGGATGAAAAGGTAGATACATGTGTTGCACACAGAACTCGTAATTGGCCATGCTCTACCTTTGAAGGTAGGATGAGTAGGGTGAGATGGAGTTAATTAAGTACCACAACTGACTCCTCAAGCTAAACAGCCACTCGGCCACCACTCACAGCAGAGAAAGGCTCCGTATAATCCTGCTTTAATGATGATCCTTCTTCTACTGTGAAGACTTCCCAGTGCAGTTCTAAAATTGCACCAATGATAACAAAAGAATCATTGAAGACAAAAGAATATCTACTGGAGAAAAATAATTCCAGATTTCTAAATCGAGTGAAATTAAGATGCCCTATTGAACACAAGGTGTATCCCTTCTTCCCCTGAAACTCTAATAAGTGATGACAAAAGACACACACACACACATACATACACACAACAGAGGATGGAAGGTCATCAGGAGATAAGACATGTTGAAAACAACTCTCAGAGATGGAGAAACAATGGAGAAGTGACAGAGAATCCACGTGGGTAAGTGTGAGTAAGATCAGGAGAACCACGAACGGCTAACTGACTGGATCTTCCTGTCAGAAACTCGGAGTTGCTCTAAACTTGGCCATGCCAAAGAAGACAGGACATGTTGGAAAATGCTGGCCTGAAACAGGGGTCGTACGTAAAAACCTATGCTTCCCCCACTTCTCCTTACCTTAACCTAAGGAGCTGAACACTTTTTGCCAACCAAAAAGTGGGAGAGGTATTTTCAAAAGGTGTCAAGTGGTCCTCTAAAAAAATCTCCTTACTCTCCCTAAAGTAAAGATGTCCCCATGCACACAGAGCTGTAATACAATGCTATACTGCCCCATTTTTAGACAAATAAACTTTTTTAGAGTAACAGTATTAGTTTAGAATAAAAAGTAGCAAAATTAGTCTAGAGAAATCCCTTGTACCCTACGCAGTTTTCCGTATTATCAACCTCTTAATTAGTATGATATGTCTGTCTCAACTGATGAATGATTTTGATACATTCTCATTAACTAAAGTCCATACTTTATTCAGATTTGCTTCATTTTTATATAATTTCCCTTTTGTGTCCTGGGATTTCATCCAGGATCCCACATTTCATTTAGTGAGACATCAACTGAGGCTCCTCTTGGCTGTGACAGTTTTTTAGACTTTCTTTGGTTTCAATAACCTTGACATCTTCTAACATTAGCTATTTTGTAGAATATCCCTCAATTGGGATTTGTCAGATGTCATTTTTATGATTAGATTAGAGCTATGGTGTTTTGGAAGGAAAACCACAGAAATAAAGTGCCCTTCTCATAATATCATATCAAGAATATGTGCTAGCAACAGGGCTATCACAGATGATGTTAACTTTGATCACCTGGCCAAAATTGTGCTTTTTTAGGTTTCTCAGCTATAAAGTTACTCCTTTTACTCCTTTTTTCCCCTTTTTATTCCTCGAAGAAGCTACTGTGCACAGCCCACATCTAAGAAATGGGATGTTGCACTCCAAGTCTTGGAGGTCAGAATAGCTACATTCTTCTACATGGAAAATTTGTCTTTTTCCCCATTTATTTATTTAATCATTTGTGTATATCAGTATGGACTCATGGGTATTTATTTTATTTATAGTTTGGGTTATAATCCAAAACCGAGTTATTTATTTTGTTGCTGAAAATGTTCCACCCTTGGCCACTGGAAGCTCTTTCAGCTCATACTTCCCTTTGGCATGCACCCATTGTTGTGATTATTTTTTGAGCACTTCCTTATTTTCTGGCACTATAAGATGTTTGTCTTGTATATTCCCTGTTCCAGTCATAGGATAGGCCATTTCTGCAAGGAACCCTGGATCCTTTTATTAAAGAATGGTATTAGAATCCTACCTCATTTAACAAACGAATTGGAACCAAGGCTCACCAGACATTTAAGTAAATCTTGCAGCATGGAAGAGAAAAATCAATATAAATACCCAGCAAGTGGTCCCCAAGAAAATAGTACTAACCCAGGGAAAAAGCAAACAAAGAAAAAATAATGCAGCAACCTCAATGATAAGATATTGTATCCAAAATATAAGAACAGCATTCTGTGATAAAAGCTAAATTATGTGCCTAAGAAAAAGCTCATGAAAATAAAAAAAAATGATGACTATAATTAAAAAATAATTTTAAAAGTCAATAGAAACATTGGAAAATAAAGTCAAGTCTCAGCAAAATGAATGCCAAAAGCCATAAGAGTATAATATATTTATAAATGATAAGACTCAGCTATTCAACCAAGAGTTTTAGAATGAGAGAATAATCAAAATGGTGAGGGAGAAATTAAAGAAATAATACAAGAGAACTTCTCAGAGCTGAAAATAATAAATTTCTAGGTGGAAAAGGTTTAATGATTGAAAAAAAGGCCCTTATCTAGATACATCATCATGAAATTTCAGAACACCAAATACAAATAGAACACACTAAAAACTTTCAGAGGAGGAGATAATTGGGTCCTTAACAATGGAAAAAAACATTATATTGACATTATATGTCTCAACTTCAACATTGGATGTTAGAAAAAAATAGCAGAATATTTCAAAGCCCTAACTGTAACTACTTTGGAATTCTATACTCCAGCAAGCTATCAGTTAGTTATTAGATTAGAATAGAAACACTTCAAACATACAGAAAAGTGGAAATGTGTATTCCACCAGCCCTTTTTAGGAGGTTGCTGGGTGTCCTGGTTCCAACAAAACAAAGGGGTACATCACAAAAGAGGGGCAGGGAGGCAGGGGAGAAAGGAAGTCACAGGCTTCTGTGGAATAAAATAAACTTAAATGTCAGAATGGCAGCTTTGCAGTCTGCCTGCTGGAGCCATCTGCCCAGGGTGATGCAGCAGGATAAGTGGCTCTAGGGGAGCCATATCAAGGAAAAAATGTGACTTAAGAAATTCTGTGTTATCCCTTAAAATCTGAACAACTCAAATAGACTCTTAGAGAAGACAATAAAAGGCAGTTAGAGATGCCAGGAAATTATCAAATAGCTGTAAAACAAAACAAAAAAAATCTGTGAAGGAATGTTAGTATAGAAAACCACTCAATGCATATGTAATATTTATACAATCAAAATGCATATAAACAATGCATATATACACTCAAAATAAAGTCAACAATGGTTAATTAATGATAGTTGCATAACTCTACTAGGAGGCAGGGTGAGAGGAAATAGGATGTTCCATAGGGAGAAATATTTAATTATCGAGCAGGAAGTCAATATATAATGACTGAAATTGATGAATGAATGAGTGAAAAAGTCTAAATAGCAAAAGTGGCAGTCTCTGGGAGAAGGGTTAGGACGCTGATGGAGTAGAAAAGAGATAGTTGTTTTTTGTTATAAACTCCATTTTTTCAACTAAGTATAAGTGCTATTTGCATATAAAATTAAAATGCATTACATTTTAATATATAGACACAAATTTAGGCAACAAGTTACGTGTTTTGTGGGAGAGGAAGCTGGTTTTCTAGTCCTCCACTTCTCCACTGAGACACAGAGTGCACGCTACTGATTTGGGAATGATTAGCATATAGATGGAACTGAAGCCTTTAGGTTTTGAGCTTGTCCAAAGAGAATGTTGAGGACAAGGCAGGAAGCCTCACATGGAACCCATTCACATCAAAGATAGGTGTCATAAAGGTTGAGGGAAGAAAATTAGGGGATTGATCAGTGATCATAAAATAACTAACACTTTTTAGTTTGGGGTCTGTTCTCTTTACATGCAATAACTCATCTAACCCTCTCTATGAGGTTGATACTATAATATTATCCACATTTTCCAAATGAGGAAAATAAGGATTTGATTGATAGATTATATAAATTTCCCAAGTTCACGTAGTTTATAAGGGCAGGAGTGGGGTTTTGACCAGGCAGTCTCTCTCCATGGCTCAGGTTCTTAGCACCTGGGTTATTCTATCCTGTGCAATCCTGCCAAGAAATCAAATAGAGGGACTGGCAGTTCCTTGGCTTCAGTGTCTGCTGTAGCCACAGGCTTGCTTTGAAGAAGTGCAGTTCCACTTGGACAAGGGACAGAGACTTATTCAACAAATAGTAATCAAATGTCATAAATGTGCAAATCTCCATTTCGGGCAATATAAAGAAATATAGAGATAAATATATGGCTTCTATTACCCAGGAGCCCTACTTCAGCTGAAATCTCTATTCATGACATCCAAGGTCTAGAGAAACCATTACAGTTAACACTTCCTTCCTCCTATCCTGCAAATTCTATTATAAAAAGGGAAGTTTATTTTTACCCTCCCAGCACTATATTCTTCAATTAAGAAGTAGATGCTGTTTTTACGATCTTTTTAAGGTGCTATATGCATAAGGGCAACTTGATTATGCTAATCAACATTATTGAGTTTGAAGATGAAGCAAGGGCCCTTGTTTCGAATCTAGGTATGCTGCAGACAAACCAAACTGGGTTAATGTGGCATGTTTTTATTAATCTATACATGTGTACATGCTGTGTGTGTGTTGCATGCACATCTATGCATACACAAACTTGAGAGCAGCCAGGAGCTCTCAAGTTAGGAGAATGCAGAAAGGGGAAAAAATTCTATTAATTTAAAATGACTATTCCCATCTCGATAAAGAGTCCTTTCGTTCCTAGATTTTCTCCTGCTCCATTTCCTGAGATTTTGTCATGTTTTTCCACTCCTTTGTTTTTATTTCTCTCACATCCTTTCTACTCTGATTGTTCTTTTAGGAAATCCTGAAGTGCACAAAGGGTCTAAGTTACCACAGCATAAAAATGTCAGGAGTTTAGGAGCCGCTGAACAAATGAACGGCTGATGCAGAAGTAAACACCTTCACATAACATTTGTGTTCTGTTCTGGCCTCCAGGCAAATTCATCCTGCTTGCTCTTTTTATTTTATGCATATTGATTCTAAGACTGTTTTGTGTAGATACGGCTGTATCCCCTCACAGAGAAAGTGAGGGCATATAGATGTGCAATTACACTAGTTTAGCAACACAGCATGATGCATTCAGGGAACAAAACATATTCTTCACTGGAGGGTTGAGCTTTCACCAAACAGCGTGCTCTAATTTGCCCTAATGGCCTGTCCTCTGAGCGATGGCAGTGATCATCAGACCACGGTGCAGGGGGCTCCAGCTGAGCTGAATGGAAGCCCAGCGAGTTCAAAGCACTTTAGCTTTAGAGCAAGCCCCTCATTAAGAAGTGTGCAATACAATATTGACTATGGGAAAGATGGGGACAATGAAAGCCAAGGCAGCATCGGTAAAAATAGCACACGTTCACGCCTGGCACCGGCATTTAATCCGTTATGAAGTCATTTCTTTCCCCTTTTCTAATTCAACATTCCTTTTAAAAGCCTCCTCAGATGCCGGTCAATAAAAGCAGCTGTGATTATCCAAGTAGCGGTTATAGAGCCTCAGACGAAAGACAAAATGGCTCTTCCAGTGGCAGCTGTAGGAAGCTCGGCGTCCACTGCCCTTGGGGACATGGGGACATTCTCGCATGCCCTTTGAGACCTGCTTCCTCCTGCCATGGCATGTAATCTTCACGTGAAGTGTTCTCCTTCGTTTCAATGAACTATAAAGTAAGAGGCTTCCATAAATACGGCACCTGCGTGAAGTGGGGCTTGAGTGCATAAACGTCTCCAAATACTCCCCATTAATAGGAGCTGGGAGCTGCTCCTGCAGCAGCACAGCCCTCGAGTCTAATGAACTATCACGCTGACAAGAAATACATACTCGGGCTTAATTTCACCCTTTAGAAACATTCTCATCGAAGCTGTCTTACTGAGGAATTATTCGAAACATTTATAAGGATATTTTCTCAGTCCCAAATGTACAAATGAGCCCCAAGTTTCAGTTTTAATGGGCTTTTCCTTGATATGGTAGAATGGACAAGTTTTGGTGACCTCTATCTGGCAATTTCCAAAGCAGGTACCCGACTCCATTGGAAATATTGGCTGCAGGATCTCAGCTAAAAAAAAAAAAAAAGTGTTATTTTTCCATTATCTGATGCTACTTCGATTTAGGGCCTGGAATTTTCAACATTTTGCTTCCAGAGCAGAGATGCCTTTTGCTCTGCACAAGTATGTGCAGAGGTGGGAGAGGAGGGAGCAAAGGAGCCGTCCAGGTGGAATCTGCACATGATGAAAATGGCCCTTCCCTGTCACACTGCACCTGTTCTTCCCTGCTGTCCAATACCTGCATCTGACTCTATTGTAACAGTTCTCACCTTGGTTTTCTATTCTCTTGTTGTTCTTGGTTCTTCCATCAAAATTTTTTTTTCCTTCCTGAGAATTTCCTGTTTTATTCCTTCTATAGCTCCAGTATACAGACAGTACCTATCACACAGTAGACACAAAATTATTGCTTTTTACATGACTACTTAATGAAAGTCAAACCAAAACCTACAGAACTACCAAACCAATTGTGAGGAATCTTAATGTAGTGCTCGCGTGATAAGGGAACAGAGTAACTACCTAATAAACCCATTTCTGGAGCAGCAGACCCAGGACCAACACTCAGAGTGCCTGTGCTGTTCCTCATGTGGTCGCCCTCATTCCCCTCGGGCTGGCTCTCACCCTCACTTCAAATCTGCTTCCAAGCCAGCCTGTGTCTGAGCTGGGGCTGTGCTGTGAAACAAATCAAACCTTGGCATACCAATTTGGAAAGAACGGTTGGTTAGCAGTGATCGCCTGAACTGCCATAGATTCTAAAACCATGCCAGGTTCGGAAACAGAGTCCCAATATTGGTTGGTGATGACCACCACGTGAGGGCATGAGAGTATTGGTGGCTGTGGGGTGGGAGAGGTTCAAGTGCCACACCAATTTTACTATAAGAAGTTCCATGCCTGATAAAGCATCTGCTTTGTGCAAGTCATTACAGAAGATGCTCAGGGTGTGGATGGCATTTGGAAATGAATAAGGATCTCACTTAGGATCCAATATTAACCAAGCCAGAAAGTTTTTGTGACTTCATACAAAGGTCAATTGACTCTGAAACAAGATGTGACATCTGAGAATATGGGTTTGGTCCAGAAAATTTCATCTATCAGCTGTGCAACACTGGGCAGTTCATTTACCCTCTCTGAGCCTTAGTTTCCTTATCTGCAAAATATACTAGGGAGAATGCCTTCAACGGTCACTAACAGAACGTGAGGCTAAAGATAGCTTACCCAGTGGGATAATTTATTGTCTCACTTGACCCAAAGTGAGGAAGCAGGTACTTCTCGAGCTGCTGAGCTGCAGAGCTTGTGCACGATGTGGAAACGCGGGGCCCTCCCACCTTTCAGCTCTGCTCCCCTCTTCAGGGTGTCGGGAGTGCAGGCTCCGGGTGGCTGCGCCAGCTCCAAAAGTGCCACCCCCACACAGCAACATGTAAAGCAAAACATGGGGAGGGGAAGGGCAGCCTCTTCTTGTTGGTCTCTCATTAGTAAGGAAGAGAGTATTTCTCCAGTGTCTCTCTTAACGTCTCATTGGCTGGAACAGGCTGTCTTCACCCACAGCCCTGAGTCAGTCCTCAGTGAAAGGTGAGGCAATGGCATGACGGCTTCTGACAGGCAGGAGTCACACCTGGAGGCCCACCCTGCCGAGGCCACGCCTGAATGGAACGCCGACCCAGGAGCAAAGGGGGAAGGGAGGAATCACTGCTTGTTAGGAAGCCTAGTCCACCAGCCTGCCATGAGACTGAGGTGATGGAAAGGAAAGTGCACTTCGTCAACTATACACCACTGTAGGAGTTAAAGTTGTTATTCCCTTGTAATTATTTTTGCTAATAGTGAGTGCTCACACCTGCAGCATTTTGCCTCATTTCTTCACTGTGAGGAACTTGATCATAACGGGTTAGCCAAGAAAGGATAAAATGTCAACTTCTTCTTGGTTTCTTAGCTCAGGCGACTGCAACTGGCAGCTGTTACAATGAAAATATCTGTGCACGTTCTCCGAGTGTGTGAGATTCTGGAGCCAGGTAGAAGGCAGGAGGGAGACTGAGTAGCAGCCTGAAGAGCACTGAGTAGAAACCACCTGGGGTCTACTGCACCCCCCCATCACCCCTCGCTGGGGACCTCCCATGCACGCAGGCCTAGACCATGGCCTGGCCCACTGCTCAGAAGGACTGGTCCAGGGAGGACACTGGACTGCGGCTGGTGCCTTTTCCTGTGTATTTGAAACCAAGATGGAGAGACACAAAATCAGGAGTTGCTGGAGAAAGACCCCTGGCATGGCAGGGCTCTGGTGGAAGGGCCCCTGTCCTCTAGTCCTTGCAGTCCCACGGGGACTCTCGGAGCTTGCTGAGCAGGAGAGAAATTTTGGGCTAACCACAGTTGTTCCCTCACCCCCCTCTTTCTTCTTTCCCCTCCTGGTATTGTTCACCCCAGAGCACTCACCAGCTACTACTGACAGTCAGCGAGTCTCTTTCTACATTCTGAGCTTCAAACTTTTAGGAGGAGGGAATAAAAATAATTCAGAACATATAAAATATATTTGGGAGTCGAATCTTCCCTCAGGCTTGATAAAGATGGTCTGTCTGGGGAGAGAGAAGGATCACGTGGAAATCAATGAGAGCTTAGATGCTGATGGTTTTTACTGCCATGCACACATTCGCTCTCTCACACACACAAATGCATGCACACACTTGCACACACATGCCCACTTGCACTCACACACCTGACCACAGTCACACATGCACACATGTGCACACACAGATATGCATGCATGTACACTCACAGACGAGCACGCATTCTCACACACATGTGCACACACACACACCCCTTACCACCACCACCCACCCCCAGCACCCAAAACTGATCCAGCATTGGTGTAATGAAACTCCCAATTAGCTTTGTGGGATCTGAAAACAGAAGTTGTTTCCTCTCTCCCTGGAAGGGTCGTAAGACTGGAAGAATGACTGTGTGGGTAATTAGACAGGAAAACACTAGAGCCGCACCGGGTTCCTGCTGCCTCAATATGTCATAGAAGGAGAAGAAAGTATTGCTGTGCAGCCAAGCAAGGCCTGAGAACAGAGGGAGGAGACAGCGCCCAGACTCTGAGGAGTCTCGTAGACATGGTGGGTCAGTGACAGCCCCCCGCATCTCCGCAGACACCTGCGTGGGCAGAGGGCTCTGAGGGTAGAGCCGCACCGTAGGCCAAGGAGATCCTCTCCCCTTAGATCTTATTTGCAAGCCCAAGTAAAAGGGAGGCACCAAGGGTTGAGATTCATTTTTGATAACTGTAGAAGAATGGGGCTAAAATATCCATCAAGCAGCTTGATGGATAATCATGAAGAAATCACCCACGTAACCAACAGTCAGGCCAAAAAATAGAGCATTACCAAATCCCCCAGAACCTGTCCAATCATTGCCACATGCCTCACCTCCAAAGGTAGACACCAAACCCTTTCCTTTACAACGCTTGGTCTCTCCATCCCCAAATCTTTTTGTTGCACAGAAGTAACAGATGAGAGCTGTTGGAGGCATATAATTAAGCTTAGTTTCCCTAACACAGTCCAAACAACTTGAGTTAATGTGAATTGTTAATGGGAGGCGGGGGAGGAGTCTGTGTTGGAGGGCTAGAAAAGACTCGTTAGTTTACTAATCATCCCCCTTTGGAAAATATCTTTTTGCTTTTTATTTTGAAAGAATTATTATAGATAGTTGAAAATACAATAGAGATCTCTGTGGTATTCCTCTCCAAAATCTGTAGCACCTATCTATGAGAATAACATTGGACAAACTCAAATTGAAAGGCATTTTATAAGATACCTGACCACTATTCCTCAAAGATAGTACAGTGAGGTCCAAATTACCCTTCACCCAGTTTCTCCCAACAGATACATATAATTTTAGTACACTATCAGAAACAGGCATTTGACGTTTATATGATGTGTGTATAGTTAAATGTCATTTTTATCATGCATAGATTCGTATACCATAATTAGGATGCAGAACTGGAATTTCTGTATGTTTTAGAATCATTACATTATCCTGGAAAGGCCTAGTTTCCTCTTCCTTCAAACCTAATTTTCAAAGAGCTGTTGTGAGGATTAAGAATCATTTGTACAATGTGTAGAATATCGTCTGACATGTACTAGGTGCTCAATGAAAATTATGAAACTTAAAAAAAAAAAAGCAACACCCAGACTGCTAGTACCACAGTCAGCTTTGCCTCTGGTGGAATTTTATGTCCATGAAATCAAGCAAGCATCCTTTTATCTCCGACTTTTTTAATTGTCTCTCCCTGTCCCTGTCTGTCTCTCTGTCCCCAGCACACAACACTTATAAGCAGAAGATCTCAATCATTTCCCAACAACTCCTGAAGCAGTATACATTTATTCACTAATTATTTATTTTTATGCATCCTTCCACAATAATTTTGGGTCAGGAGTCTTGCACGCTTCATTCCCCACTTTAATCCAATCCAATCTATCACAGTGCCTGGTGTGTAGTTGGTGCTCAATGAATACTTGTTGAATTATCAATCAATGATGTGAATATTGTCTCTAAAATATTCCTCTCTTCAGATATATATCCTCAATATGGAAAAACATTGTGTATGTATTTATCTCTTATTGTTTACAAACATTGCCTCATCTCAGACCACTTAGAAATGATCCCTTCTGGGTTTGAAGTTTGCTGTTGACATGAGAGTTGCTGTACAATTTTAGAAGTGAGAGAAGTGGCTTTGAGCTCAGAAGTAGACTCTTCTGTTTCAGTGAGCAGAGATATCATTCCTTAAGCAGGCAGGGCATCACGCAATCAAACGGGAATGCATTTTGGAATGAGCCATCAATTTGATTTGGACATCTTGGAATAGGACCTTCATTGATAACTCTGGGCACTGAATGGAGCAAGGCTTGAGAGACAGGTCTAACACACTGAGATGAGTTTTCAAAGATATAAATAAGGAGGCAATACTTTACTGGGTAGCTTGGTTTGTTGACCTCAGGTCTGGCATTTTATTGACATTTCTATTTGGAGAGCAAGTTGACTGCATGTTGTTTCTCAACGCACTTACTCTCCTTCCCATAAACAAGCTGGCTCTCCAAGTAACAGCAAAATAGTACGACAACAACTAGCCTCTCACCACTGCCACCTCCATAGCCCACAAAGAGGGACAAGGTCCACCCCAGTGGCTCACTGGGTAGAAGAGATAAAAACCTGGGTACCTACTAGAGAGAATCAAAGAGGGAGGCCACACTGTGCCATAGTAATAACCCTTTTTTTTTTTTAAGACAGAGTCTCACTTTTTGCCCAGGCTAGAGTGTCATGGCACCAGCATAGCTCACAGCAACCTCAAACTCCTGGGCTCAAGTAATCCTTCTGCCTAAGCCTCCCAAGTAGCTGGGACTACAGGCATGTGTCACCATGCCCAACTAATTTTTTCTATATATTTTTAGTTGGCCAATTAATTTCTTTTTATTTTTAGTAGAGACAGGGTCTCACTCTTGCTCAGGCTGGTTTCAAACTCCTGACCTTGAGCGATCCTCCCGCCTTGGACTCCCAGAGTGCTAGGATTACAGGCGTAAGCCATCGCGCCCGGCCAGTAATAACCTTTAACACACCAACCCCACCCTGCAGTGGAGCTCAGACCATTGGTGTCCCCTCAATTCCATAAACTACTCTTTCTTCCAAAGGGAGGAATAAGAGGGAGACGGAGTCACAGTGCACCACATAGTGCAACTTTAGGCAGAGGCTTTCACATTGGTTCTATGGGATAGGATCCCTTTCACAAAGGATAGTATCCCTTGGAGAACAAGCAGGAGCTTCGTTGCCAATACTTTCTCAAAAGCACAGCAGTCTTTGTGGAAGTGCCTACATATAAGACAACACGGGAAAAGAGAGTATCTTTTCCACATCCTCTGGCTTCCCCTGCCTTTCTCGGGTCATATAACAAGTGGGCACTGCCTCTTAGCTGACCTGCTATTTCTCCCTGAGTAGAGTCACTATTAGCCAAAGCAGCATTTCACACTGTCCCTGCCCTTGCCCTGGCCCAGCTACCTCTCGCCAAGCCTTCAGGTAGGACCAATCACATTTTCTTATTTTCTTCTCCTATTCTTCTAATTTAAAACACACTAAAGCAAAAATAAGAAACAAAATTCAGGAAACAAGAAAGATATAAATATCGAAATGATGCTTTATACTCTTTTCCTTCCACCTGAACTCTAGAAAATATTTAAACTTTTAAATATTTTTTCCTTCAACTAATCCTAAAATAAACACTAAACTTATAAACTTTGAGATATACTAGCTGTTCACCAGAACAATATTTTCAAAATGCATTCCATGATAAAATAACTCTTCGGAATATTAATAGGTTTTAAATTAAGATAGGGATCAAATATCAACAGAGATTATGCAAAGAAGAAGGAAGGGGCCAAGATGGCAAAAGAAAAGCAGCTGCACATACTGCTCTCACAGAGAGGATTGAAAGTGGCAAGAATAATGGATATTTACCTTTGGATCAATTGTCTAAGAGAGAGCATTGGAAATCAACAGAGAAGCGATGGGAGGTGCCCAAAGTGAAGGAGAGCGAGGTTGGGGGCTCACTTGGCAAGATCAGAAGTTCTGGGGAAGGTACCTACATATAGGGACGAGATAGGGGCTCCACACTTCCCCCATGGACATTGCAATTGGAGCTGAGGAAAATCCCCTCCACCACAGCAGACCTCCAGTCTGATACAGGGAGCTGACTAGAGACACTGCAACAGCACAGCTCTGGAGACACGGCACAGCAGGGTCCGCTGGCTTCTGAACCCTGGGTGCTGTAGCTATGCCACTTTAAGTTTCCAGCCCCAGAGCATGACCTCTATGCAGGAGTCAGACCCATTATTGTCACCTCTCATTACTCCTGCATGGTGAGGGAGGGAGAGGTAAGGCCGGGTGCTCTTGTACACACCATGTATGGGTGTTGCATGCCCCCACCACTTCCTGGGGACCCAGAAAGAGCAGGGATCCACAGTCCCAGTGCCCATTATTGCTGCGTAGGTGGTCCTGCCTAGCCACAGCTGCTGCAGGACCCAGGTGGAACACATCTCTGTGGCCCCTGATACCTGCCACCACTGCCTGGTTAGCACTGCCACCAATGGACCTGGGCAGAATGCATGCCCACACTGGTGAGGGACAACCACCCACCATGCACCCACTGTGCCCCACCCACCGATGACATCCACAGAAGAATGGGAGATGCAAGCGAGCAGTAGTCTTAAAGGATCACAGTTCATCTTCCCTTTTCCTGCCTGGTCAATCTTTTGGAGTGGGCTCAAGCCCAGCAGCCAGGGACCTTTCCCTTACTTCACTGAGCAGCAGAGATCCCAGCAGAGGAGAATAAGTGTACCACAAAGCTATCAGTATTGATCTGAGATAAGAAGTACCAGATGAGAAGAAACCAGCATAATAACTCCGGCAACATGAAAAAACAGACTGTTTTGACCACAAAGGATCACACTAGCTCTCTAGCAATGGACTCCAATCAAAAGGAAACTGTTGAAATGTCAGATAAGGAATTCAGAGTGTGGATCACAAGTAAAATCAAGGGAGTTAATGAGAAAGTTGAAAACCAAAACAAAGAAACAAGCAAACAAATTCAGAACATGACTGAAAATTCACAAAAGAGATAGATAATATATAAAATATATATATATATATATGTATATATATACATATATATATATACTTCTGGAAATGAAAGAGTCATTTAGGGAATTTCAAAATACAGTGGAAAGTTTTAACCACAGACTAGACCAAGCACGGGAAGGAATTTCAGAGCTCAAAGACAAGGCTTTCAAATTAACTCAAATCAGTCAAATATGAAGAAAAATAAATCAAGAAAAATGAACAAATTTCTGAAAAATATGAGATTATGTAAAGTGAACAAATATAGGAATCATAGATATCCCTGAGGGAGAAGAGGAAAACCCTATTTAGAGGAATAAGACAGAAAAACTTCACTGATACTGTTAAAGATTTAAATATACAAATATAAGAAGATAAGCAAACACCCGAAATCTTCAAGGCAAATAGGACATCACCAAGACATATAGCCTTTAGTATGGCCAAAGTCAAGGCAAAGGAGTAAGTCCAAAAAGCTGTGAGATAAAATCTTCAAATAATTTACAAAGGAAATCCCATGAGACTAACAGCAGACCTCTCAGCAGAAACAAGCCAAAAGGGACTGGGGTCCCACTTTTAGTCTTCTTAAACAGAATATCTGTCAAGCAAGAATTTTGTATCCTGAAAAACTAAGTTTCATAAATGAAGGATAAATAAAGTCTTTCCTAGACAAGCAAATGGTAAAGGAATTCGTCACCACTGGAACTACCCCTACTTTACAAGAAATGCTTCAAATCCCTCTGTCCTTGGAAGAGAACAATCAATACCTACCAGTATAAAACTCTAAAGTTAAAACTCACAGTTTTTATAAAACAGTAAAACAAGGGAGAAAACGAAACAACTAGGTAACAATCAACATGATAACCAGAACAATATCTCACATATCAATACTAACATTAAATGTAAGCAGTCTTAATGCCCCACATAAAAGATATGCATTTGCTTGCTGGCGTGGATGCAGAGAGAGAGGAACACTCCTACACTGCTGGTGGGACTGCAAACTAGTTCAACCTCTGTGGAAAGCAATATGGAGATACCTTAAAGCAATACAAGTGAATCTACCATTTGATCCAGCAATCCCATTGCTGGGCATCTACCCAAAAGATCCAATGACACTCTACAAAAAAGACAACTGCACTCGAATGTTTATAGCAGCACAATTCATAATTGCAAGGCTGTGGAAACAGCCCAAGTGCCCATCAATCCAAGAATGGATTAATAAAATGTGGTATATGCATACCATGGAGTACTATTCAGCTCTAAGAAACAATGGTGATGTAGCACATCTTATATTTTCCTGGTTAGAGCTGGAACCCATACTACTAAGTGAAGTATCCCAAGAATGGAAAAACAAGCACCAGATATATTCTCCAGCAAACTGGTATTAACTGAGTAGCACCTAAGTGGACACATAGGTACTACAGTAATAGAGTATCGGGCAGGGGGGAGGGGAGCGGGTATATACATACATAATGAGTGAGATGTGCACCATCTGGGGGATGGTCATGCTGGAAACTCAGATTTGTGGGGGGAGGGGGGAAAGGGCATTTATTGAAACCTTAAAATCTGTATCCCCATAATATGCCAAAATAAAAATAAATAAATAAATAAAAAGATATGCATTTGTAAAATGGATTTTAAAAAACCAAATATATGCTGTCTCTAAGAAACCCATTTAACTCACAAAGATTCTCATAGATGCAAGATAAAGGAGTAGAAAATTATCCCATGTAATTGGAAACTAAAAATGAACAGGAGTAGCTATTTCACATCAGATAAAATAGAGTTTAAATCAACAACAGTAAAAAAAAAAAAAAAAGAAAAGAAAAAAGACAAAGAAGGTCATTATGTCATGATAAAGTTATGAGTTAAACAAAAAGATTTAACAATCCTAAATATATCTGCACCTAACACAGGAGCTCCCAGATTCCTAAAACAAATTCTACTATATCTAAGGAAAGAAATAAAGAGTGACATCACAATAGCCAGAGATTTCAGCACTCCCTTGACAGAACTAGACAGATCATTGAGGCACAAAATTAACCAAGAAACACTAGACTTAAATGAGACTCCACAAAAAAATCATCCTTATTTACAGAACATTCTATCCCCAAACTGCAGAATATACATTCTTCTCATCAGTATACAGGACACTCTTCAAGGTAGATCATATGTTAGGCCCAAGAAACAAGTCTCTGCAAATTTAGAAAAACTGAAATTATACCATGTATCTTCTCAGATCACAGTGGAATAAAAGTAAAAATCAATTTCAAGAGGAACTCTCAAAACTACACAAATACATGGAAATTAAATAACATGCTCCTGAACAATCTCTGAGTTAATGACAAAATCAAGATGAAAATCAAAAATTTTTTCAAATTGAATGACAAAGATGATATAAGCTTCTAAAATCTCTGGGATACTGAATAAGGCACTCCTAAGTAGAAAGTTGGTAGTTTTAAGTGCCTATATCAAAAAGACAGAAAGCAAGCCGGGCGAGGTGGCTCACGCCTGTAATCCTAGCACTCTGGGAGGCTGAGGCGGGCGGATTGCTCAAGGTCAGGAGTTCGAAACCAGCCTGAGCAAGAGCAAGACCCTGTCTCTACTATAAATAGAAAGAAATTAATTGGCCAACTAATATATATATAAAATTAGCCGGGCATGGTGGCGCATGCCTGTAGTCCCAGCTACTCGGGAGGCTGAGGCAGAAGGATTGCTTGAGCCCAGGAGTTTGAGGTTGCTGTGAGCTAGGCTGACGCCACGGCACTCACTCTAGCCTGGTCAATAAGCGAGACTCTGTCTCAAAAAAAAAAAAAAAAAAAGACAGAAAGCTCATAAGCAAACAATCTAATGTCACACCTCAAGGAACTAGAAAAACAACAAACCAAACCCAAAGGTAGCAGAAGGTAAGAGATAGCAAAGATTAAAGCAAAACTAAATGAAATGGAAACCAAAACCAAAAAAAAGAAAAGATCAATGAATCAGAAAGTAGGTTCTTTGACAAAATAAATAAAATTGATAAACCACTAGCTAGATTAACCAAAAATAAAAGTTAGGATTTAAATAAGTTCAATCAGAAATGAAAAAGAAGACATTACAACTAATACCACAGAAACACAACATATCATTCAAGACTACTATGAAAACCTCTATACATACGAACTAGAAAATCTAGAGAAAATGGATAAATTTATGGAAACACACAAGCTCCCAACTTGAATCAGGAAGAAATAGAAGTACTGAACAGAACAATAATGACTTAATTAAACTAAAAAGTTTCTGCACAGCAAAGGAAATAATCAACAGAGTAAATAGACCACCTACAGAATGGGAGAAAATATTTGCAAACTATACAGCTAACAAAGGACTAATAGCCAGAATCTACAAAGAACTCAAACAAATCAGCAAAGAAAAAAAAAATTCACAAATAGCCCTAACCCCACCAAAATTGGACAAAAAACATGAACAGATTTTTTTTTCAAAAGAAGATAGACAAATGGCCAATAAACACATGAAAAATATGTTCAACATCACTAACCATCAGGGAAATGCAAATTAAAACCACAATGAGATACCACTTTCCCTTCTCAGAATGGGCATTTTATTAAAAAGACAAAAAACAATAAAAGGTGGTGTGGATGTGGTGAAAAGGGAATGCTTTTACACTATTGGTGGAAATATGATCTAGTAACCCTCTATGGAAAACAGCAAGGAGATTCCTTCAAGATCTAAAAGATCTACCTTGGTAAGATTCAGCATTTCAAGGGAAAATGATTAGCTAGTCCTATTTCATGATCATGTTTTTGCCTTTGCCCATATTTGGAGAATTGAAGAGATACCAAGCAAACACTAAACAGCATCCTATGTACTCAGTTAATCAAAAGAGAGTACAACCAAAATGGCAAAGATAAACACAGTGGCAGAGAAGTGAACTGGAAAGAATTTCTACCTCCTTCACCCATGATACGACAGGGTTGCTTGCTGCCTCATACTAATCCTGCATGTGTCTTAACAAGATGTGATGAGTTTAATGGAGAATCCTGCTAGAAGCAGAAGTTGAAACTTCAAGGCAGAAAAAAGAAACAATTATGGTTAAAGGGACTGATACAAGGAAAACATTTGTCTTCATACTCTGCTCAAAATGTGTGCACGGGCATATGGAAAAATCCAACCAATTGAGCTATCTAAATCATAAAAGCCTTCCATCTGTTAAATTTTATTTCTTATTATACTTACAAATGTGTGCTTGTTAAATAGCCTGTAGGCCTATGTTAATACAGAGATTAAAAACGTAAGTTATTTTAATAATATTACCCAAGTGAGACAGGTGGCAAATCTACCACTCTTAGGAAGAAATCAAGCCTGGAAATAAACACGATAATCTACAGCACAACTAAGAGGAAAATATTAAATAGTTTCTCACAATTTGTGAACTAGGATGGATGGCATAACTAATGAGACTGTTTGTAGTAAATTTCTTAACCTAAGACTACTTTGCCAAATTTTTCATGCTGTGTACCCACCATAATTTGCCAAAAAAATATATGAATCTCTTCTTTTTTTATTAGATTAGTTCATCATAACTGAGATCTAGTTAGCTTCAAAAACAGGGGGAGGCAATATTTTCGTGTGTATGCCACTCCTTTAAGTCCTGTATTACTCTTAATCCCTCAGTTAATCATTGTTTATTTCTGGAAGTCGCCTCTGCAGTAGTGCTTTAATATGCTTCAATTTAATATGCTTTTCTAATGTAAGATATTCTAAACATTATTTATGTAACAAATCAAAATTTCCCAATGCCCACAAAATGATGTTAGAGATGTTTTACCTTAGAATCATAGGACCAAAAGTTTAGAATGTAAGGTTTCTTCAAGATAATCACATTTCCACATTTTACCATCAAAAAAGTGAGGTGCAGGGATATGTGGACTGTCAGGGTGTCATCTGGTTGTGCCTCCAAAGGATAATCCAGCCCCATTTCTTTCCAAGCTGCTCCTGCCATTGGCCCCACTCTTCTTAGAGGATTAGCCCCTTCCCAATCCTCATACCCAACTGGCTTTGGACAAGAAGAGCTTCAATAACCTCATGTCTCTTATTAGATAAAGTTTAAATCACACCATTTTTCTTGGATACTCTATTGGGTTGCTGGATTAAGTCCTTAATGTTTTCATTTTTCTTTCTTAGTTTAGTTTTTTATATGTTTGCCTGTCTTGTTTAGCATGTAGTTGTGCATACACGTGCACACACCCAATCACACCCACACATACACACCACACACCCATATACACACCACACATACACACAACATGCTTCCTCATTCATGGTGGTAGGCCCTGAACACAGGCATTTTTCTCTTGTAAGCCAGATGCTTTGCGAACTAACCCCACTTTTGATAATATTTATTCTGATATCTTTATCCCTTGTTCTGCCCATCCATTAGGATACTCTAATATTAGATTTTGGGGAGCCTCAGGGGTGAATGAGCCCCATAATACAGAACCCAAGGCCACTGAACCTCCACCATTGGCCAGGCCTGTCTTTCTGCACCTGCCCCTGAGAGCTTGGCCTTTGCTTAGGTCTCAGTCCATCCCCAACCTCTTCCATCTGCTCAAATTTGCCAGGATGAAAAAGTTTGAAACATTTAAATGCTAATATTTTTTGCTGGAAATTCATTATTCTTTCTCCCAAATTCTGTTAAATCTAATGCCCCACTGAAATACACCTAAATTAATGAAGATTAGTGTCCTTCAAAGGAACTATAAAAAATTATTTTGTAGAACAAAATATATTTTTGCTATGTGGATAAATCTCAAATAACTGAGGCTTTATATCATGTCTTCTTTAAGAAGTGTGTTCCCATAAGATAGAAGCATATGTTCCATGGTGAAATGCCAGAAGTGAGATTAATTTGCACAGAAACCAATGCACAGAAGTGCACCTAAGATTCATATGTCCTCATGTCTTCAGCTAATTTAAAGTAGCATTATTCTGAGCAAAAATAATTCAAAAAAGAATTGAATATGTGAAACTATTTTTCCATGACAGAAAGTTAATAGGCAGGCAGAAGGTGTTGTTTGGTGGCTGTGACAAGGCAGTATGACAGAGTCTGAATTTTTAAGGGTGTTCTTTTTTTTTAAGTTTTACCAGCCAGAAATTTTTCCTGGGGAGGAGAGTTGAAGATAGGATATCCTTTCAAAATCAGAGGAAAAATGAACCTAAAAGCAGCATTGCTAGCTTCATCTGGCAATCGTAAGGAGCTTGGACAAGTTTAATTAATTATTCACTAGAAAATTATGGAATCACAGAGTGAAAAGATGTATAAATTCACAGTACAAGATATTCAGCTTCTTAAATGAAGGCAGGGCGAAGACTTATGGGGTGGGGGTGGGGGGTTAAAAGCTCCATAGTGCCAAAATGCAGACCAAGAGGAAACCCTAAAAAAACTTGATTTGGGATTATTTTAGCTTTAATATTATAACGTAAGCCAATATTTATATGTCACAACGTGGAAAAACCCAACATTAAATGGCAACTCACCCAAGTCACAAATTCAAAGTATATAAACTGGTCCAAAGTAGGGGCATCAGGGAAAAGTGCATGCAGCTATGTCCACATAGCTGGGTTGAGTCCTCAGTGTGTTTCTTTTAGCTATGAATCTTAAGTCAGCTCACTCAGCCTATGCTGGACACACAGAGTGGGTGCTCATTTAAGGTGCTTGCAATGAGTAGGAAGGGGGTGCACTAGAAAGATCACTAGTTAAGTAGAAAGAGAGAACTATATGTCCCTGGGCAAGTTACTTAAACTGTGCAATCTTCAATTACCTCATTCGTAAATTAGGAACAACAAGATCTACTTTGAAGACTCTAGTACATTTGGAAACACAACGATTGATAAGAAGTGGGCACCTAAAAAAATGTTAGTTGTTTTTCTTGTCTTCTTGAAAATTTACGTGCAAAGGAGTACTCTGACGGCGTCATTGAAATTTTCAAACTAGTCCTTGCATCCTTTCAAGAGTCTCTCTATTCTCTAATTTACCAGAAGCTGTTGTTTATCTGGGAAGAAATACTTTTTCTCTATACTCTTTTAGGTTCAGTGTCTGAGTGCCTGTGAATTAAAGTAGCAAAGATAGATTCACAGGAGAAAAGATGCACACTTTTGATCAATATTTACGTGTAAGAGTGTTCACAGAAAAGAAGTGAAACTCAAAAAAGCAGTAAACTTGGGGTCATATATACTATCTGGGATCATATATGCTATTTTAACAAAGGAGGTTAGGGACAACAAATTGTGGGGAAGGCATTAGGAAACATAGGGAAACTAATGGAAGATAAGGTTTATTTTAGTAAGGTCTGTTTATGCAAAACGCATCTCTGTAGCAACTCTGCATCTCTGAGGAGAAGAATTGCTCTTCTTGGCTGGGCATGGTGGCTTATGCCCATAATCCCAGCACTTTGGGAGGTCTAGGTGAGAAGACAGAGTATGAGCCAGCCTGGGCAACATAGCAAAATCCTGTACTTACAAAAAATAAGATTAGTTGAGTGTGGTGGCACGTGCTAGTAGTCCTAGCTACTCTGGAGACTGGGTCAAGAGGACTTTTTAAGCCCAGGAGTTCAAAGTTATGTGAGTTATGAATGCACCACTGCACTACAGCCTCGGTGATAGAGTGAGACCCTATCTCTAAAAGACTTAAAAAAAATTGCTCTTCTCTTCCTGATGGTTGGGGTAGGGAGTGAGCATCTTGCTTTTAGGCAGAAAAGGGAAGGCAGAGACCTCTATTTGTATGTGTTGCTTCTCAATTGCCTTCAGGTCAAAATAATCCTTATTCCTAAGTGACATATTTGGGGGTGGCATATTTTGATCCCCTTCATGTTCAACAGTTAAGTTGTATGTGTAACTTACTAAGAATAATAAAGAAAGATCTGGAAGAAACTTGGCTTGAAGCTGTACTTAAAAGACGTTGCTGGGTTTCTGATTTCTGGAAGGCATCTCACAACTGTGTTCAAATACAGTTCAAAGAATGCTCTTAGAAGATCAGTTGCTTAGAATTCTTGCTTAACCTAATAGAGCTTAAATAAATTTTCAGATCAGGTTTTCTCAAAGCAAAACTGATGTGTAAGTCTCTGGAATCTTGCCATGCATTTATGCATTGTATTCACAATTATGACATTCTGAGGTGGTCCAGCCAGACTAGACCTCCCAGTAGTAATGAATATTAATATTATTGTGGTATGAGGTATAATCCTGCACATACATGGAAAAAAATCTTTCTATGTTGGAGTTTTATTAACCCTTTCAGAACAGATAGTTTCCATTTATTTCACTGAGAGGTAATTTGCTGTAAAATTTCAAATGTTTACAAAACTATAAACAGTGAGAAATTGCAACTCAGAAATTCTAGGATCTTGTGTTCAGTTGGGTAACAGGAAGGATCTAACCCACTAGACAACACTAAATAGAGTGTGACTTCCAGGTGCCTGAGTTCTTCTACATTCCCATTCCAGGAGAATCTTGCAATCATAAAATCAATTGAGGCTTTCAGTATTTTTTTCTGCTATCAAGAGATTCCATGCCTTCTGCTGTTTCCAGTTTATAAATGCAAGGTAATTAGCCTTTCCAAACTATGACACTAAGAAAATATGTGTTTCCAAATGGATCTTGGCATAAAAAGCCTTCATGGATTTGTCTCTATAATTGTGATCCATTCTCTATTTAAGATGTCTCTATTGTTTTCACCATTTCCACTGTTGGACACAGAAGAAAATGTGTAGGTTCAAGAAAGAATTAATTCCTTATATCGTGTTGTTTTAAATGTTGGATATTTCCTGAAGCCAGGCCGAGAAGGTAAGATATAAATTTAAAGACTGATATAACTCCAAATATTTTCAGTCAACACCAAATCAACATTATATATAATCAAAATGTTACTACATCCCATAACTCTTGTTATTCCTTTTCCCAGGCTTTTCTGACAGAAAAACACCAGCTATAATGAATTATGCTGAACTGCGCAGTGGTTTTTGTGACAATAACAAATGAGGACCAGAGTGAGATCACAACATGTATACCCACTTGAAGCTGGAGGTTAGGTTTTTAGCAACATGTGTGCCTGGCTGGATTCTGCAGGCTGCAGATGCAGTCAACAGATACAATTGCACTGGACGATGTTGGCTGGCTTGGATACTCCATAGCATCTCTGCTTTTGCAATCCTTCAGCTTGTAGTGGTTTTCATTTTTGTCCTAGAGCATTTCGGACATTGTAATTACATTCATTATTATTGATGAACCAAGTGGGTTTCAGAAGTGCTTGTAGCCTTGTCTAATTTTTTAATAAATAAAACCAATGGCACTATGCTTAAAACAAATGATCTTAATCATTTATTAAACATTTACCTGATATCCAAGTCCACTATAATATTGTTTTTCTCTTTCTTGTGTACCTTTTGAAAAAGCAACAAATAACAGACCTTTACCCTTGTTTCAGAACTGCTTTGATTTGTAAACACAAGTCATAGGTTATATCAGTAAAAGACGGTTCACTCTCCTCACTTCCACACTCAAATCAGTATCTCTTGCTCCTTGTCAGGCCCAAAGGCAGGCTTAACGTTGCCCACAGGTCATTCCATGTCTTCTTGGAAACTTGTTTTCTTTGACTCAGTGTTCCCACTGAGCAAGGAATGTCCTTAATCTCTGATGAAAAACAAGACACAGCAGGTATCACTCAGATGACTGAACATCTCCGAATATATAAATACACATGCAACATCTACTGTGCAGAGATATGGAAGAGTTTGCTAGGCAAAAAGAAGGCTTCAGGTAGCAAAGCTTCCAACTTCAGATAGTAATTTTATAATGTCTTCACATCCCCTTAAAATTTAGACTAAACAATTTTTAAAATTTTTTAGTTTAGTTATTATGAACTGAATTTTGCCCCCTATTAATATGCTAAAACCTGAAACCCCAATGTGACTATATTTGAAAATAGGGCCTATAAGGAGATAATTAAGGTTAGCTCACTTAAGGTAATTAAGTAAGGTCATAAGTGTGAGACCTTAATCCCATAAGACTGTTGTCCTTATAAGAAGAACAGACATCAGGGATGTACAAGCACAGAAAAAAGGCCATGTGAGGACAAGCCAGAAGGTGGCTGTCTGCAGCCAAGGAGCAAGGCCTCAGGAGACACCAGACCTGCTAGAGCAAAGATCTTGGACTTCCGGCCTCTATAAAGTAAGAAAATACATTTCTATTGTTTTAAGTCACTCAGTTGGTGGTATATTTTTTGGGTTTTTGTTTGTTTGTTTGCTTTTATTTTGTTTTTGAGACAGGGTCTCTTTCTGTTGCCCAGCCTGGAGTGCAGTGGCATCATCATAGCTCACTGGAGCCTCAAACTCCTGGGCTCAGCGATCCTCCTGCCTCAGACTCCTGAGTACCTGGGACTATAGGCATGTGTGACCATACCTGGCTAATTTTTTTTATTTTTTGTAGAAATAGGATCTTGCTGTGTTGCCCAGCCTGGCCTCAAGTGTTCCTCCTACCTCAGCCTCCCAAAGTGCTAGGATTACAGGTGTGAGCCACCATGCCCAGCCAGCCTGCACTATTTGTTACAACAGCCCTCACAAACTGATACATAGTCTATGTAGGGATTTAACTGAATTTTTTAAATTTTTGATTTGGGCTTATGAAAATCTAACTTATAAAGAAATTTAAAAAACAAAACCTTTATCCTGTGAATAATATTTTCTACTCAATGATTAATCATAATTCCAAATTGATAAATAATACCATAATGAAAAATAGATGTTCATATTTAATTATTACATTGTTCATAATACTAACAGGCAGTGCTTTGAAAATATAAAATGCATACTCAAATCTCATTTATCTGTATGTATGGAGTATGGCAATAGTAACCCTGCAAAATGTTACAATTATCTCTCATACCATTCTGTTTCCAACTGTCCTCTCTAGATGACTTTTCATGGAACTAATACTACCCCCTACAGCTTTGAGATTAAGCTAAATAAGTTTATGGTAACACACAAAAAATGATTTAATAATAGTCATCCTTTGATAATAGTACCTGGTAAATGTGGAAAGCAATAAATTCCATTAAAGAGATGACCACAGCACCACAGAGAACCCACACCAAAAAGCAGTTTATGGGTAGTCAAGGGAGACTCGGCTGTGGGTACAGCTCCGTTTGAATGGAGATATTATACTGAATGGACTTTCAATTTATCTTCCCACTTCCCTTTGGTTTGGGAACGGAAATAAAGTCCCTGGTAGCCTAGTGGGTAGGTTCTGAGGAGAGGGGCAGAAGACAAAGTGAGAGTTGATATTAGAGACCCTTGCTCATAAGGGAGACCCCTGAAAGACAATTTCTTCAGGTAAACTAGGAAACAATATGCTGCTCCAAGAACAAGACTGCAAGACATTCCTTTTTTGATCTGACTATATAAAAGAGAGTCAAAGACAGAGAGGAAAAATCCTTCTTTGACAATTCCTGACAACAAGTTCAATCTCAGAGGGATGTGAGACTGAGAAAAATACCACCTACATGGCTCTAAATGACTCTGGCCAAAAACTTAAGTCAAATAAATTTCGGGTTTGCAGCGGATCTAGGTGGCTTGCAAAACTAAACCATCTCTGATATCTCTGACAACTTCTAAGGATCCCTTAATCTAGGTCCAAAATAATTTCCAGAAATGATCCATCAAAGAAATTAGCTTACAGGGAAATCATAAAACATTTGACAAAACAGGACATGATGAACAAAAGTCAAGAAAGTAACTCATTGCAGAATTAGAATCAAAACTTTTGCAGAGAATAGAATTAACTTTTTAAAAATATAAATATTTAATATGTTTATTATTATAGAGATGTTATCAAAGGTATAAGAGGACAAAGCCAAGAATATTTGGAGAAGAATCAAACAGAGCTTTTAGAAATAAAAATTTTCATAAGTCAAATATAAAATTCAATGAAGAAAATAAAAAACTACAACAGATTTCAAATGCCACAAAAGAAAAATTAGTGTACTGTAAGGTGTATCTAAAGGATTATCACAGGATGCAATGCGGAGAGACTAATAATGGAAATATGGAGATATTAAAAAGAGGTAAGCAGATATAGGGGTTGGGTGGAAGAATCTGAGATACATCTAGTAGGATTCCATAAAGTAAGGAGAGATAGAAAAGAGAAAAATTAATAATGGGTGGGAATTTTGCAGAACTGATAAGAGATTCCAATTCTCAGATTCAGAAAGTCTCCCATACAAATAAACAAAATGACAAAAACCCATATCCAAAGACATCATACCAAAAGAAGGACAATTAGTATGGCAACTGACTTCTCAAAGCAGCAATGAATGCCAGAAGTTGATGAAACAATAACTATGAATCAATGAGAAAAATTGTCAACCTTGACTAGTATACATAGAAAAACTATGTTTCATGAATTAATGTGAATCAAAATATACACCAATTAACAAAAAGTGATGAATTTTATTTACAAAATATTCTCATTAAAGAAAATTCTCAAGGATATACCTCAGGAGGAATGAAAATGATAGTATATTGGAAATACAGAAAGGAAAAAAGAAAAAAGAAATGCTAAACTATTAAATGTGGGTAAATCTGATGTATATTGACTATAAAACAATAGCACTATTCAAGTAAAGAGAATAAAAAACAAAGGTGAATAGCATACCAGACATCAATAGTACATAATTGTGGCAGAGAGCAGGAATTAGTGATCATGAGATCCATGTATTTTTCAGAAGAGGGGCACAGATACTGCTCCAATTATTAAAATTTATAAAGTAGCTTCTAAAATAATATAAGCATAGAGTAACAAAGAGAAAAGAAACATGAAAAAAATGTAGCAGTCCTAAAAGTATGCTAGAGATGAGAAATCATAGAGAAGACATAAAAATAAGAAAAAATAAAAGCCACAAAATACTATCATACAAATTTAAGCTAAATATTTCTCTGAAGTTATGTTAAATATCTTTGGCAAAACATTTCCATTATAATATAAAAATTGTCAGATTTGAATTTTAAAATTCCAATATAATAAAATGATGAAAATAGTCAAATCAAGCCAAACATATTAATCCAAAGAAAGATGATATGACTATCTTAATATCAGATAAAACAGACTTTAAGAAAACAAATTGAAGAAAATATATTCTAATAAAATTTTCAAAGCTAGGAGGATATGTAAATGTTGAGAAAGCTACAAAGAAACTTTGTCATTTCCACCATGTGACTAGAAGATTTTCACACATTTATGTCAGTACCCGAGATTTTATCAAACAAAACCTCAGTGAGGCACAGGAGACTTGGACTACATTACCAACACACATGATTAGCATCTGGTAGAAATATATAAAGTTCATCATCTGATAATGGGAAATTTTATATCCATTTAAATTTAAAAATAGAATATAAATATTGATTATACTATATCATGAAGCAAATCTAAACACATTTTAAAGTTTCATCATTATGCAATGAATGTTTTCTAAAATGAAAAAATTAGATATCTATTATAAAATATTTAAAATAAATTAGTCTTAAATGTTTAAAACTACACTCAGTAATAAGACATGGATATGAAAAGAAATAATCATGTAAATATAAAATACTCAGAGACATATACCAAAATGTAACAGTTTTAAACATATTTGCATGCAACAACAGAACCCTACAGTACATGAAGCAAAAGCTGAGTGAACCGAAGGAAGAAATAGGAAATTCAATAATAATAGTGGAAGGTTTCAAAACCCATCTTTCAATAATGGGTATAACTATACAGAAGATCAACCAGAAAAAGAAAAACTGGAAGAAGACCATCTCCAACTTGACCTTACAGGCATCTACAGAGCAGCCCCCCACCCCAGTGACTACAGAACACACGATCTTCTCAATTGCACCCCAAAATGTTCTCAAGGATAAATCATATGTTAGATCTTAAAGCAAGTCTCAATGAATTTGAAAGGACTAAAATAATACTGTGTTCTCTGACCACAATGGAATGAAATTAGAAATAAGTAACAGAAGGATATTTGGGAAATCAAAGAACACACTTCCAAATAAACAAATTTCAAATGTGATTACTGAGATCATTGGGGATCCAGCGGCTGCTTGCTGGACGCGGACAGGAAGAGACATGGGAAAGTGTACACACTGCACATATGGGGAAGATGAGCCCTCTTACCATACGGAGAACTGTGAAGTGTATGGCATCCAACTGAAGTTTGCATTTAACTAACTGCCTATGAAACAAATAAATTACCCTATATATGAAAAAAAAAGAAACAAACAATGCCCTATTCTCTTTTTATGTATTTGTTTTTGAGTAGGTAAAGACAGTCAGTGTTTAAATGGTAAGCATGTAAGTTCAATGAATATGATGTGTAGTATAACTTTTAGCTAAACTTAGTATATACAAAATTGAAAAGTGTATTTTTCACTTAGAGAAAACATGTTGAATAATAAAATTGGTATTGTTAATGTAGACTTCTGAAATACCCTAACTGGCGTTCTTCTTAAAAAGGACTGTGAAATAAGTGAACTGACTTCTTTCTTAGAAAATTAAGGTTCATAGAAATCTTTCTAAAGAGCTGTATTTATAAACATAGTTTCTTAAGCCAAGTACATGTTTACAACTCATCTTTTAAATATTATCGTATGGTAGTTGTGTTTTTCAAGTAATTGAATTATAGCATAGAATTAGACATCCAATTGGAACATATTGTCATGCATGTGAGACATACAATTTTATGGGCCAGTAGCTCAGTGTGTGTGCATGTAGGCACATATGTATGTGTGAGTGTTTGTGTGTGTATGTCCACATGCATGCTCATGCCCAGTTATACTTGATACTGCGTTCTTTTTCAATTCGGAGTAAACTCAAGATTTAGCTTGTGATGGGTGTAACCTACACTTGAATCACAGTGAAAGGCCAAGTGAAATTGCTAGGCACTTACTCGTTTCTGTTGCTCCTTTGAAGTCTAAACTCTTAGTTTTGGCCAGTGTCAACCTTGATGAGAATGGATCAGGAACAACGGGAACCCATGTGACTTTGCTCTAAGAAATGGTAATCTTCCATAGATCCTGCTGAGCGGGTCCTCTTCTTCCTACTAAATAATGAGGCTTACTGAGTATAATAATATTAAAAAAAAAAAAAACCTTTTTCCTCAATGCAAAGAATCAATTAGTATTAGAGTCAGTAAGTTAAGAGCAAATAATGCAATTGCAAATAGTATACTGCTCTATCAGTGACGGGACCACAAAGTTAGATTTCTCCAGGGTATTAAAAGCAGTGTGCAAGAACTTATACATGCATGTATTAAAAGAAGATAGCAATAGTGGGAAATAGGAGAAAATGTGACTTGAAAGAGAACGTGTATGTCTTCAAATAAGAGAACAGCTAAATACAAGTATCCATGACCTGAGTAGTAAAGAGCCCAGTCATGGGCCTTGAAAAAGTTCCAGTGGGATCCCAGAACCCTCCTCAGTATACGTGGACAGGAGGGAGCAGAGAGGAAAAGAGAGGCACATGGACACACGAGGACATGAGGGTAGAGCTAAGATTACCCAGCCACTCCCGGCTAAACTGCCAACATTGTAGTCAATTATAAAAGAATAACAATACCTACAAGTTGTATGTGTAGCTTCTTCTGTTTTGCATAAGTACACAAAGGAGAAACAAAAAACCTGATGATTTATTTAACATTATTTAACTATTATTTAATTAATAGCCAGTAATTCTCTTGGGTTAAAAATCCCAGTTAAAGAATTATAATCACACATGATCTGAAATAACAAATGCCTACCAGACTTTCAATTGTCTAGTTTTAGGACTAGATCCCAAAGACAGATGAACTATGCTTGCTTTTCAAAACAGGGTGAGGTGACCCTGTGAGCAATCCCCAGATGTGGTAAGTTTAATGGCACTTTCCAAATCCCCAAATTAATTAAAATTTCTACAGTTCATACACTTCTCAATATGCATATTAAAGCTGTATGTTGATACATGCTTTAAATTAATGATTGACAAAGCCATCTTTATAATTTAATATAATAATAAACTGTAATTTTATATATAAACATTAATTTCATATAAATATTACATTATATATCATAACTTTTATATAATAAACAGATAAATAAGCAACTAAAAAGTGTCCCACTTTTAAATTCTCTATATCTATTAAAAATCAGAAATTTATTCAAATGTTAAAAGCAATCCAAGTTCTGAGAGAGTACTAACTCTCTTTTTATTATTTCTAACTAGACTATTTGATTTTTCTAAATTTTCTGTCATTCTATTTTCATTAATATAGGAACGGAGACAACTTATCTCTCGTAATTATTTTTTAAAAGGAAATTCATCAAAGTGCAAATTATTTAAGCAAATTTTTTAGTGTTCTTAAATATTGGAAAAATTATGTCAAAGAATCTCTATAAAGGCATAGGCCACAAAAAGTGTATTAGCTCATTATTTTTCTAAATTGAGCATTGTTGTAACAATGTAAGAGAATCATTTACTGTTAAATATCACTCAGATGTCCTGAAAAGTTAATATTCTGAATCTAACTTAAAAAATGTATTATAAATTTGCTGTATTATAGGATGGCTATTAACAGAATTGACTTAATATGTAGGTAAGAATCACAGTTATCTATTCTCTGTCCCTTCCTTTTATAACTTTCACCTTCAAACAAGACAGATGTTCTTAGGGCTGGAACTCCATTAAGGTCTTGATGAACAAAAGCCAACACTGTGGTATTTGAAACTCCCACTGCCCTTAGAGCTGGAAATGGGTCAGAGAAAGCCCAGGCACCTGGGGCGTGTGGAGCTACAAGGTGCCCACTGTCCACGGTCCCCCCGGGGTCCCCTCACTGCACTGGGCTCCTGGTTCCTGGCTTTCCTCTCAGGGCCTGACTTGGAACTGCAGTTCTGTCCTGAACTGAAACACACCTGACTGAATGTCAGAACTCCTTGCCAAGTCCCTACCAGTGCCTTCACTCTTAAAGCCTGTCCCTGGCTTTTGAAATGCCTTAGTTTAATTTGTATGGACCTCCTGATCTGTGATCTCAGAATGTGTGTGATTTTTCTCCCACTGCTGTCCAGAAATTTCTGCCACTGTGTTCCCACCACCCTCTTGGGTGCCCGTGCTCGCTCCATCCAGGTAAGTCTGGGGTTAGCTCTGGCCTTTGAATAGGAAAACCTCTTGTCTTGGTAAGTTCTCCCAGCTCCTATGCACATTGTGCTGACTTCTTCATACCTCCCATAACTGACTACCCAGAATTGGGTTCATGTAAATTCCAGCCCTTAACTGACATGACAGGTGTAATATTCGAAGACTGATATTTTTCAAAGATTGGCCTTACTGTCACCCATATCCCAATAAACTACCTATGTTACTGAGATTCTGGTCATAGATTAAGGCAATATTCTTGGATCTATTCCAAAAGTATTAACTTAAAGAAAGGAAATAGTTACTATCATCCATTATCACATTTAGCACTATCCTAAGAAAATAAGAGACAAGGCATGAGCAATTTTATTTATTCATTTCAAATATAAATCTTGAATATTTGCTAGATGCAAGCCTCTGGGCTAGATGCAGTACAGAGAAAGTTGATTAGGTGTGATCATAGAATAAGCCAAAGCTTGATATAACATGTGTTTGGTAAAATGTACGAATATTAAGGATGCCATGAGATGAATTCTTACACACATCTTTACCTGTGTAACTGTTTGCAAGAACAAGATAGAGATAATCACAGCATACCAGAAAGCTCTCTTTTAACGACTTCCTGGTCAGTATTCATCTCCTCCCCTAGAGGTAACCTTTAGTTTTTATTTCTATCACCATAAATATATTTTGCCTGTTTGGGGGCTTCTTAAATGGAATTATTTAATGGATATTCTTTTGTGTCTGGCTTCTTTTACTCAACATTACGTATCTATGAAATACATTCATGTTGCTGTGTACTTTTCCATTATATGGATATGCCACAATTTGTCTACTTTACTTTTGATAGATATTTGGGTTATTTCCAGTTTGGAGCCATTATTTACTATAAATAAAGCTGCTATGCATATTCTTGTAAATGTCATTTAGATACATACTTCTGTTTCGTTTTTTTAGGACTGACAAGAAAATTATGTAGGTATACTTTTAAAATACCTATTCATTTATTCTACCCTTGTTTGGGAAAGTAGACCTCAATTATTATGAGGCAAGGTGTTACAAATTAATATTAGTGTTTAACTCACATTTATCTCAAAAAGCTCAACCTAATAGCTAAGGTAGACACCTAAAACATGAATTATTTCCTTCCTCCACTCCTTCCTTCTTTCTTCTTTCCTTCCTTTCTCTTTAACCACTTGAAAGTAAGCTGCAGAGATCCTGTCCCTTTGCCCCAACAACCTTAGCTTGTATCTCCTAAAAATAAGAACATTATTTTACATATCACAGTGCACTTAAACATTTCAGAAAATTTACCCCAGATATAATACTATTATCTAAAGTGCAATCTATTCCCAAATGTTGCTGATTGTCTCAATATTTCCCCTTACAGAAACCCTTCCCATGTGCCCTATTTTTTCTTTCCAGGATGCAAGCCCATGTCACAGAATTCCTCAGCCTTTCTTTGTCTTTTTGGACACTTGCTTTTTTTTTTCTTTTGGAAAGTACAAGTTCCTTGTGTTTTAGAATGCCCTTCGTGGTTTTGTCTGATTTTGCGTTATGGTCCCATTTAAGTCATGCATTTTGGGCAAGAATATTTCAATGTAATGTAGTATCCTTTTCAGTGGATCATATCAGACAGCATCGATGTCACTAACATTGATATCATTAATAGATAATTAATAGTATTGATAATGTTAATTTTGCCCTCTTGGTTAAGGAATGGTTGGTAGATAATATGTATAGTTATATAATGTTTAAAGACAGAATGGGAAAAAAATCTGTGTTAGTAAAGTAAAAATACTTCATCTCCAGTCCTTTCATTGTAAAAATTGAAAAAGAAGGTAACAAGTAAATAAGAAAAATCATGCTTCCCAAATAGATAACTATTGTTAACATTCTGATGTAAAGATATATCCTTCAGGTTTTTTTTTTTCTTACTGCTAATACAGATATACTTACAGATTTTTAGCCTTTACAAAAATAAGATCATACTTGATGAAATTAGTTTTCTAAATCTTTATGGTGAACATACTTCCAAGGTAATAATTAAACTTCCCAATATTACCTTGATCCTTCATAATATTTCACGTGTTTTACTTTTATCTTCACAATACAGAATAAACATATAAAAAAGGAAGAAAATTGAGACATAGTTTATAAATCACATGAACATAAATGTGTCTTTTTTGTTGTTATTTGCCTGGACTTCCTTGTCCACACATCCTTTTCATCTTTCCCTTGGGATTTAATTAGATCTCCACCAAATGTTTAACTTTCCTTTGATGAATCAGTTATTCTGGAGGTGTCAATTGGTCCATTAATAGTTTAAAAAAGATGAGAGCGAAAGGGAGAGAGGAAACATGATATTAGCTAAGAAGCATTAATGTGCATTTTAATAGAAAAGAAGACTTTTTTCTTTGTAACAGACATTTTGTCATGTTTGGTGCTGTCAGGGGGACATGGTGAATGCTTCATGTCACCACGTGTGTGTCCATTCATCCTTCCTTCCTATGTGATGGTATCTAGAGAATATCATGAACACAGCACCAAGCTTGTACTTAATTCAAAAAGTAAAGAAAAATATTAGTGTCAAAGAGACAAAATCAATAGCATGTAGAGTTTGGTGGGGGAAAATGGCAAATCCTGACAGCTGCTAGGATGCCTTTGCAGAGTGCTCAGTAATCTGACACGTGAGAGCCTAGCTAACAGGAAACAAGGAAACAGACAGTAAAACTATTAATATTTCAGCTCAGAGTGGTTGAAGGTGGGTGTAATCAGAGGTGATAGGAGAACAAGCCAAAATGTTAGGAATATTGCTCCAGAAATTTGGCACTTTTAAAGGAAAATTGATTCAGAAGAAACATTTTATAACAAGTAGAAAATACATAAGCCCACCCTAGGATTCCTAGCAAGACTAGAAGTGACTCAAGCCTCCTGGAACATAGAGGATGGGGTTTGAGACAATTTCGTTGACTCTAAAAGTATGGGCTACCTTAGTTGATGCCTGAATTATAAGGGAAAACAGTGTGGGAGTAGAAGTCTGAGTAAAAGAGGACCAGGTTATTTTTACCGCCAATTCTTTCGCCAATTAGGTAAGTGCTTGGGTGGGAAATGCTACCTTTGTTCCTCAATTTTTCCATCTACAAAATAGACATAAGACCACCTGACTCATCTAACCTACAGAATCACCTAAAGATCAAGTGAGTACATTTAGAAAACTATGAAATCTCTTTAGAATGAAAGACATTTGACAAATGAAAGACAAATGACAGTCTCAGAAATCAGTGGCTATATATCAATGCCTTTGATCTGCTTTCTAAACCAATGTCTCTATAGCCAACTGTTTACTGTTCTTACTCACATGGAGTCAAGCTCAAAGTCAGCATGCATGAAAAGAATTCATCTTCCTATCACTTGGTCTGTATGATGAAGACAACACCTTTCATCTAAATGTTCAGTGCAGAAACACAGAACCCCAACCACACCCATCTCCTTACTCCACACCTAGATGGTCACCATAATCAATTGCATTTCCCCAATCTATGTACTTCTCTTCAGTTCAATGGTCACAAATTTTATTAAACACTGTGACCCCTGCACCTTGAATAATGCTTCTGCTGATCATGATGATCATGATAATGACAGTAATAAAAAAAAAATTGTGCCAAGCACTAGAGTAAGCACTTTCCATTATATTAACTCATTCAGTCCCCACAATAACTCTACTACATTGATACACAATTTTCTCCATTTTCCCAGTGAAGAAACCAAAGCACAGAGACAGTAATTAAGCAATTTTCTCAATTTTAAGCACTTAGTAAACTGTGGGCCTCAGGTTTGGGTCTGGGCGACCTGATGGTAGATCTCATGCTGGTAGGCACCACATTATAATTTGGATGGCTTCCTTTGCTCTTGTTTTCCCTTCAAACTATTTTTCACACGAAGGCTAGAATATTATAACCATTGTCTCTAGCTCTAAGGTAAAAATGCAAATTTCCTAGCATGGCACAAAAGATATGGGTCTAGCTCAGGCCTCTAACAAAATTCCTTAGCTACATTGCATCACACTGTACTTCTACTGGACTGTTTTCTTTTCTCTAAACACCACTGTCTGTTATCTTGCCTCTAGCAAGCCACTGCACATTTTTTTAATCCACTGAGAGCACATCCTTCAACAATTTTACTTGGCTAATTTTTATTCATTCCTCAAGTAGCTGTTACAGCCGTCTTCCTCTGGCAAGTGCATCTCGATCCTGTTCCAGGACAGTTATAAGTATTCTTCCAATGAACTATAGCATCTTGTGTTCTCTCCCATTTATTCTGTGTCACAATCACCTGCTTTCTTTACTATATCTTCCAATTGACTGTAAGCTCCTTGATGGCCAAACACACATGTTATTTAATTTTTTTTACCCTAGTCACTTCTAGCATATAGAACAGACTCAATTAGGGGTTCTCAATGTGGAGCTGTTGTACAAACTTTAGGAGTTCAATTAATTCTCATGAAATTTTATGCCAAATGGTATAAACATATGGATATGTCCTTTTGAGGGTCTGGGAAATGATCACATTCTATGTCTTGCCACTGGGATTGGGTGTGTTTATAGGTAAAAGAAATTGGAGATCTTCTAATAGCTTTTCTATAGCACCTACATCCTAGAAGAAGCCCATGACTTCCCAACATTTTCTAGGATCTGCTCTTCCTATAACACTGACATCTCTCCATCCTGTATATGGCAAGCTGGACATGCTTTCTGGTTCCATGGTTCCTTTCACATTAGGAATTGAGGGCTATGATCAGAAAAGCCAAAATCATAAAAGTTATCATATGAATTAAATGTCACATTTAATTCATATGATAACTTTTATGATTTTGCTTTTGTGATGGACACACTTGAAGCTCTGACTCGAGGGAGATGGGGGGGTCAAGGGCAATATACATAACCTTAACATTTGTACCCCAATAATGTGCTGAAATTTAAAAAAATGAAATCTTCAACAACAACAACAACAAAAAGAAACCAAGACCCAACACCTTAAAAAAAAAGTCATCATTGAGCCTCGTCAGAAAATATTAATAGAATTATTTTAGTCAATAGAGTATTCTAATTCAGGGAGACCAATAGAGAATGAGATGTGACTATATAGTGATGAGATGGGCTTACATGAAGAGTTTTGTTAGCAGCCTCCATGTCGAGGTTTTTCCGGGTTCTTGGTGATAATAGGGAGAAAAGAATTTCAGGACTGACCGCGTAAGCCATACAAGCAACAGCTTTATTTATTTATTTGAAAGCAAAAGAACACTACCAAAACAGAGAGCAGGCAGGTTAGAAAAGAATAACTACACTGGGAGAAAGTGCATTTTGGTCTTTTGAAGTCTTACTAATTGAGGGGAGGAATATAGAAAGCAAAGGGGTTGGCTTTTACTGAGAATTGGGTAGTAATTCCTAGAATCAGGTTCCTTCCCATTTTCATACTTTATATGGTTGTTTTGGAACTGTTGTGGTGATTTCAACTGCAGAGATATTGTAATGATATTGTAATTAGCCAAAGTTCAGGTAAGATGACAGAGGTAGCTGATAAGCAGGTTGAAGCCAGTTCTTGCCTGTGGTTATCAGCACCCTAGTTAGATTCAACCTGAGGGTTGTTTACTTTAACACCTGCACCCACTCTGCAAGCCCCTGCATCCAGTCTCTGTCCTGTCTCCTAGTCTCCTACTCTTACAGTCTGTGGATGGAATTAGCCTTATCACTATAGAATTGCAATTACACATGGATTTTCAGGCTTCAAAGAAGCAGGATAGGATAAAAAGCATACTTCTGAGCAGAATTTAATCTCTGATGCTTTGGCAAGATCCCCCAGTGCTTTGGGGTCAGTGCAAAAAGCATTCATCATTGCCATGGCTCTACAAGTAATACAGATTTCTGGTTGAAGGGTCAGTTTTTATTCTTCTCATTTAGGCCTTGTATATGGTTGTCAGGAAAAGAGAGAAAAGTGTTTAAAAAGAAACATTTAGTGGATGACTTCAAGGAGAATAAAGGAAATCTGCATTTATTGGCTGTGGTGGATGGATTATTTTCTGTTCTCTCACATGTATTAACCTTCCACCCTCTGTCTGTGGTCTCATAATGAATTGATTATGACATTTTTTAATGATAAAAGTGTTTGGACCAAGTGTTTCATTAAAAGGACAAGCCCAAGCAGGTCCGAGCACAAAGCTCTATATAACAGCATGTTAATGTTCACAGGAATTCTTATGTCTTTTGTGTCAAATAGAAGGACAATTACACCTTTGTCATTTTTCAGCCTCATTGGGGTTGGGGGGATATGAGAAATAGAAAGAAAATAAGAGAAGTGAGGACTGCCCTTTCAAGGCAATCTGTGGGGATCTTTGAGCAAGCATTGTGTTCTGTTTAGCATTAATCAGTCTTCTCAAACACCTTGTGATTAATTCTGCATAATAATAGAAGTGTCAAAGAAATCCAGGACTAGAAATGCATTTGAATCAGAAATGTGCAGCTCACAAAGAACTCAAGCTGTCTTTAATAACTTAAGATGTACCTTCCTAACTGCCTGGGATGGTCATCCAAAAGGCTGTTAAATTGATCATGACACAAAGGAAATTTATCATCTTCTTCCTAGGTTGGACCCTCCTCTTTTCTACTTCATTTTACCCCAGTGGAAAGAATTAATCAATTCATCTTCTGAGTCACTTAAGCCACCTCTATACTTTTATTGCACTGATACTTTGTTGTACTGATCACCTTGTCACATATAAACGTTTATATATAGTATACTGTACATGCAATATCTGCACTGTGTAGTACAGATTACATGTTAGTCTCTCTCAGAACAGTCTGCTCTCATACTAAACCCACTGAGAGCAGGACCTTTCATTTCTTCCTCCACATATCTTGCACAGAGGTGATCTTTAGGTAATATTTAAAAACAGGAACAGCTAAGATGTACTAAAAATTATGTGCGAGGCACCATTCTAAGTAAGTTACATGTACTAACTCACCTATTGCGTATAACAGCCCTATGAAATAGGCACAATTATTGTCATTTCACAGGTGAAAAACCTGAAGCACAGAAAGCTTTATTAACTTTCTTAGGACTATATACCTAGTAACAGGAGGAGCCAGAATTCACATCCAAATGGTCTGCTCCACCTCTCCATAATATTCTTAATACACTTCATAATATTTCATTGTGTGGCAGGTAATGGTTTCCACATTATTAAACACTTTCACCCCTCCCCCTGAAAGAAGAATGCTATATTCAATAGCTCCAGGAATCACCACTGATTGGATCACCACCCATTGGTCCTGTTAGCTGAGAGTCTCAGGTCTCTTCTCAACTGAGTGTTGGGCTCACAAAACAAGGTGTGCATCTTTTAATCTAAATTGTGACAGATTATCCTGTCTGACAACACCTTACTTCACTTCCAGTATGGGAGCCTTGCCCTGGACCCTAACTCACTGGAAACTTTAACTAAAACAGTAACAATTAAAATAATAGAAACAGCTGCATAAATTCCAAATCAGGAGTGAAAAATAAATAAATAAAACAACAATAAAACCTCAATCAAGCCTCCCAAACAAATGAAAAAAATATAAGAGCATAATAATCAAATCTCTAGTTGTATATTATACTATTATACAATAGTATTTCAAAAAGATAAATGCTCGCCACGGGAACCTTCAGATTAAAAGATATGTTGGCAAAAAGCAGCAGTATTAGGGAAAGAGGATAGGTACAGATAAGAGGTTACTGTGGAGTGAATTATGTGCCCACAGGGTTTATATGCAGAAGCCCTCCTTCCCCAATGTGATGGTTTGAAGGGATGCAGCCTTTGGGAGTTGCTTAGGTTAAGATGAAGTGATGAAGGCCAGGCCCTCACAATGGGATTAGTGTCCTATAAGAAGAGACACCACAGAGCTCTCCACCAACCCCAGGGGAGCAGGGAGGAAGTGGCCACTTGCAAGCCAGGAAGAGATCCCCCAGAATCCCAGAACCCCAGAACTAGACCACACTGACACCCTGACCCAGAATATCCAGCTTCCTGAACCGTGAGAAATAAATTTCTGTTGTTTAAGCTATACAGTCTATGGTATTTTTTTTTTTATGTCAGCCCAAGCTATTCTACAGGCTCCATGTCTCAAGAAGATATAAAAATTCCTTCTAACATAGTCTCAAAATAGGTAAAATGCATAAAATAAAAATTGACAGAAAACCAGGGGAAAATTGAAAAATACACTACCTTTATGGACGATCTCTCTCAAGTAGGCAAAAAATGTTACTGAGGATATGTTATAAAGATCCTCAACAATGTTAGTCTAATAAGCACATACTATTAGTGAGTGAAAACACGTTTGATTATGCACACAAGGAACATTAAAATAAGATGACTAAGCACTACCCATAAAGCAAGCCCCACACGTCAAAAATCACAGCTCATCCTCTTATCTAAATTCATTGTTCTGTAGGTCATAACCTTCACAGAAAGAATATTAAAAAGGCAATAAAATACAAAATGTGCAAGGATTGGAAGGGAATAAACAAAACTATCGTTATTCACAGATCTTGTTTTCTCTTAAAATAGCTAAGAGAATTGATAGGAAAAAAGTAAATAATAATAAGAAAATTTGGCAAGTTTGCTAGATATATAGGGTGTGTGCATGTGTGTGGCATTTCTATATCCTAAGAACAAAAAGAAATGTAATTTTTAGAAGATATAATTTATAATATTAAAAACATATTTATAAAATAAGGAATAAGTTATACAAAGAAGTATATTCCCTACATGTATAAAAGTTAAGGGCTTTATTAAAATAAATTAAACTAGATTTGAATAAATAGAGCAAGATGCCATTTCTAGAGACAGAAAAGTGTCCTAAAGTAGTCAATTCTCCCCAAGTCAATGTGGAAAATCAATGTAAATCCAATCAAAATTCCAATAGAGTTTTTCTTGAATTTTCTGAAATTTGACATACTCATTCTAAAATGTATGTGGAAGAGCACACGGGTAAGAATAGCTGTGATAATTTTGAGGGAAAGCAATACAGTAATGGATTGTCCCACAGATAGAGGCTCTTACAGTGAAACAACAGTAAGCCCGATGACAAACTATTGCTGCAGGAAACACACTTAGACCTTTACAGCACGTGTCACGTGCACAGCAGCCACCACCTGTCCTGGAGAGAAGACAGACCATTCAACAAAAGGAGCTGGGGCACTTGTTTATCTATTATATGTGGCCAAACTAGGAATTGGATCCTTCATTTACAAAATAAACTAAAAGAAATTTTATATGAAGAGTCAAACCTAAAAACTTAAAAAAAAATAAAGGATCACAATGTTGTCATCTCAGGAGTTGGTTTTTTAAACAAGTTAGAAAACCATAAAGAAAAATAATGATAAATTTGATCACATAAAAAAAACCCTTCTGTTTATGAAAAGCAGTATAAAGTGTGTGTGTGTGTGTGTGTGTGTGTGTGTGAGTAAGCAAGAGAGAGAGAGAGAGAGAGAGAGAGAGAGAGAGAGAGAGAAAGAGAAAGACAGACACAGAGAAGAGAAAAAGGGAGGAGATCATAGATTGCAATACTGTATCACATATAGTTGGCAAGGAATCAATATCTAGTATATATTTTTAAAATCTACAAAACAATAAGAGAAATGTAAATAATCTAATAGGAAACTGGACAAAATCAATAGAAGAGGTAACCTAAAAGACTAACTAAAAATTTTAAAAATTCTCAATCTCTTAACTACTCAGAGAAGCGAAACTAAAATCTAGGGAAATACAATCTTATACCCATAAGATAAGTAAAAATTAAATTATCTGATAATGATAAGGGTTGGTAATGCTGGAAAGCAATGGGAACTCTTACACACAGTTAGTGGCAATAAAATCACATACCATAATTTTGCAGAGGCATTTTGACTAAAAATATTAAAGTCAACAGTGGATGCATCTTTGACTTACCATTCCAACTCATATAATATACCAAAAGTACATTCATAAATGTATAGAAGGACACAGAGTAATTATGAAAGGGTCATTATATGCATTTTTAAAACATAAAAACATCCTAAATATCGATTAAGAAGTGAATTATAAATAAATTGTGACATTTTTATAGAGTGAATATGATATAGCACTAAAAAAGCACAGATATATACCTATTCACAAATTGCACAAATAAAAGTAAAGAGTTTACTTACAAGTTAAAAAAAAAAAGATTTAAAATATACAGAAGGTAAAGTATATCTATGAAAAGTTGTAGCTAACATTATTCTTCAAGGTTAAATATTGAACCTCTTCCCTTAAGACTGGGAATAGGGCAAGAAAGTCTACCTTCACCATTTGATTCAAAATGCATATCAGGTCCTAGTCAGCACAATTAAGAGAGAGGGATGAGGTGGGGGAAAAGGAAAGCAACGGACGGAAGGAAGAATCAAGAGAGGAAAGGAGGGAAAGAGAGGATGGGGGGTTGGGAGGAAGAGAGGGACAGAAGAAAAGAAAGAAATAAGTAAAAAAGACAAGTAGGTGAGTAGTTGGTACAAAGTTTGGAAAGTAAAAAGTAAAGCATTCTTTATTTGCAGGTTACATGATTGTGATACAGAATATCTCCGGGAGTATACAAACCTGAAACTAATAGATGAATTTACCAAGAGCACAGGTTAAAACATCAACATACAAAATGTTAATTTCATTTCTAGTATTAATAAATAACTGGAAAATTAGGTTTAAACATCACAATTGTTAATGACATTAAAAAGAATCCTTAGGAACAGATTTAACAAAAGACGTGTAAGACTTCTAGAAAACATTGTTGAAAGAAATTTTTTAAAACCCAAATAAATGGAAATACAGATCATATTTGTGTATTGAAAATGCCATATTGTTACAGCATCAATTCTCTTCCAAATTGATTTATAGATTCAATGCAACTCTAGTCAAAATTACATCAGTCTTTATTTTAAAAATAGAAGTTGGCAACCTAATTACAAAATTTATATGGAAATGCAAATGACCTAAAATAGCAAGGCAATCATGAAGAAGATAAACAAAATTAGAGGACTTACACCCCTTGATTTCAAGACTTAGTCTAAAGGCACAGTAATAAAGAAAGTATGCTATTTGCACAAGTATATAGATTGGTGGAAATGAGAAGTCTAGAAATAGACCCACACATATGTCATAGGTTATGCTAAAAAAAATGTGTCAAAGCAATTCAATGAGAAAAAGAAAGTTTTCTCAAAAAATAGAGCTGGAAAAACAGGATATGTATTAAGTTCTATTTTAAAAACTTTATTAACTCATTTGAATCCTCATATAACCATATGAGGAAAATACTGATACTGTTTTCATTTTTACAGACAGGCAGCTGAGGGCTCAGAGGGGTTAAATACTTACCTAAAGTCACACAGCACACAAGTAGCATCAACCAGAAGTAAAACTGAGGCAATGTGGAGAGTTCAAAACAAATTAGGATGATAGAGGATGGCTTGCCATAAGAAGCTGCTTTTGACGTGAGACAGATAAAAAATATTCATTTAGGGGACAATTTTCCTCCACGATTTTCTGTGGTTCCCCTTTCTGCTATTTTTCTGACTCACTCCAGTTATCTGCCATTCAAGACGTCTCGCTCTTAGTCAGGTTTTACTGCCTCTTGAATGGGAGGTTACTGGACAGAGGAACCCTTTAAGCCAGAAAAATAGGAATCACAATTCACCCAACATAAAACAGATCATTTGAATAGCTCTATAACTATTAGGAAAATTGGATTTGTAATTTATCTCCACAAAACAAATCTCCAGGTCCAGATATTTTCACTGGAGAAGTCTACAAAGTATGCAAAGAATTAACATGAAATCTACATAATCTCCTCCAGAAAATAGAAGGTCACTCTGATTTTTCACAGTGCTGGGAGCTCTAGCCAGTGCAATAAGGCAAGAAGAAGAAATACAAAATAGATCGTAAAGGAGGAACAAAAACCAAAAATCCTCTCAAAACCAATAAGAGACCTCAGCAAGTTTACAGGGTACAAGATAAATATTTTAAAAAATCAATTGTATTTATGTTTTATATATTTTAAGTTATATTTTATATATAATATATTATATTAAACATTTTATTAAGTATTTATATAATATATTCTATATACTATCAATAAACGTGGACATAAATGTTTTAAAAATATCAATTATAATCACTCAAAAAATGAAATATTCACATGTAGATGTAAGTAACACACAAATATAAAACTTATATGTATACTGAAAACTACAATATCGATGAAAGAAATCAAAGGACTGAATAAACTGAGAGACATACCACTTTCAAGTATTAAAAGATTCAACATATAATTAAGTTAATTCTCCCCAAGTCTTATCAAAATCTCAAAAAGACTTTTATAGATGTAGACAAAGATTATTCTAAAATTTCTATGGAAAGGAAAGAGAGCTAGAATGTCTAACATAATTTAATAAAAGAAGAATAAAATGGAAGGATTCAATCTATTTGGTTTTAAGATTTATTATTAATACATAGCTACAGTAATCGCCATCCTGTGGAATTGTCAGAGATGTAGACACATAGACCAATGAAACATACAGAGTGCCAAGAAATAGATCCAAAGAAATATGCCTAAAACATTTTTTAAAAGGTGCAAAATACATTCAATGGAAGGATATAAATTGTTCAACAGTTCAACAAATGATGCTGGAGCGATTGGACATCTATAGGCAAACAAAAGGACCAAAAGAAACCTTAATCTAAGACTCAAATTTCATCGAAAATTAACCCAAATTCGATATATGTATCATGAACATAAATGTAAAATACAAAAGTATAAAACTTTTAGAGGACAACATAGAAGAAAATCTTCAGAACACAGGGAAAGGTGAGGAATTCTTAGACTTGACCTCAAAACCACCATAAGTCCAAGGAAAATTAGATAAAATAGACCATACCAAAATTAAAAATTCTCGTGGCTCACGCCTGTAATCCTAGCACTCTGGGAAGCCGAAGTGGGAGGATTGCTTGAGGTCAGGAGTTCTAGACCAGCATGAGCAAGAGTGAGACCACCGTCTCTACTAAAAATATAAAGAAATTAGTCAGACAATGAAAAATATTTAGAAAAATTTAACCATGTGTGGTGGCACATGCCTGTAGTCCCAGCTACTCGGGAGACTGAGGCAGGAGGATCACTTCAGCCCAGGAGTTTGAGGTTCCTGTGAGCTAGGCTGCCACAGCACTCTAACCTGGCAACATACTGAGACTCTGTCTCAAAAAAAAAAAAAAAAGAATTAAAAATTCTATTCTGTGAAAGATACTATGAAGAGAATGAAAAGATAGGCTACAGAGTAAAAGAAAGTATTTATTAAGCCCATATCCAACAAAGAACTAGTATCTAGCATGTATTTTTTTATAAACCTTTCAGAACATAACCATCAAAAATTAAAAAATAACAATTCACTGAGGACACAGACAACAGATATGAAGAGACATTTCACTGAAAAAGATATATAAATGGCATTAAGCCCCTGAGATGTTTAACATCACTAGTCACTAAGTAAATGCAATGAGACATCACCACACATCTATCGCAAGGGAGATATATATATATATATATATATATCTATATCTATATATATATATCTATATATATATATATATATATATATCACCAAATGTTCGTAGGATGTGGAGAAATTGGATCACTTATATATTGCTGGACTATTAAATGGTACAATCACTCTGGCAAATCACTTCATAGTTTCTTCAAAAAACTAGACATCCAACTACCAAATGGCACAGCAATTTACCCCAGAGAAATAAAGGCTTAAATTCACATAAAAACCTATAAATGAATAGTCATATCAGCTTTATTCATAACAGCCAAACACTGGGAGCATCTCTGATGTCTTTCAATGGACGGATGGTCAGAAAAACCGTTATTGGTAAACATACTCACCATAGAGTACTACTTATGCAAGAATCTGAATTAATCTCCAAAGCATTATTCTGAGTGAAAAGCCAACCTAAAAAGATTACAGACTATATGATTCCACTTATAAAATATTCTTGAAATTGCAAAATAATAAGAATGGGGACCAGAATAGTGGTTTGCAGGAATTAAGGAAAGAATAGGGACAGGAGGAAAGTGGGTGTGCCTATAAAAGAACAACATGAGGGATCCTTGTCATGATGGAAATGTCCTGTGTGTTGATAATATCAATGACAAGATGCTGGTTGTGGTATTTTACTACATTTTTGAAGGTTGTAACCATTGTTGGAAACTGTGTAAAGGATACCCATGATCTCTCTATTGCTTACAACTGCCTGTGAATCTACAGTTATCTTAAAATAAATATTTTCAGAAAATAAAGTGTTTAATAATCTCCTTTCCATAGGCCAAAGCTCCATGAAGGACTATGTCTTCCCTTATTTTATATCACACTAGTGCTGGGAATGGTAGTTGCTAAGTAAAGATTTGTCAAATGAATGAGTAAATTGTACTACCGCTATTTTGTTAGCTTAAAAAAATAGAGAAAAATGTTGAGGGACAAAGTACCAAAATCCTGGCAAAAAAGTAGGAAAAACATGAACAGAGAATTCATACACACACTCACACATACATACTGCACACCCATATAAAAATGATTCCTCACATTTGGAAAATATACAGAGTTACTCATCATGAGATAAATGCAAATTGATAAAAAAAACACTGACACTTTGAAATGATGATTGAAAAAAATGACAGAATATGACAACACATCCCTTTGATGTGGCTGTGAAGAATTAGTCACTTCCATACATTGCTGGTAGAAATGCAAACAGGTACAACCATTGTGACAGGGAGGCTGGCAATACCTAGCAAAGCTATAAACACACTTACATTTTAATCCGGCAATGACTTCTGGGACTCTACACTGAAGGCACATCTTCAACAATATGAAAATACAGATACGCAAAGTTATTCATCGCAGCATTATTTTTCCTTGCAAAATATTTGAAGCAGACTAAATATCCATACATAGAAGAATGGTTAAATGAACTATGGTATATCCACAAAATGGAGCACTATGCAACTGTAAAACAAATGGGAAAGCTCTGTAGGCACTGATAGAGCGATTTCATAATATACTGCCAAATGAAAAAGGAAAAGTTCAGAGGCGTATCTATAGTGTGCCACCATGTATGAAAGAAAGGCACATACAAAAATATACATGTGTCTTCTTGTTTTGTGCAAAAGTACTACAGGAAGGATAAATCAGAAACTACATGGGATTGGTAACCTATGGGGGTATGGCAATGGGGTAGAAACAAGAAGAAAATGTTATGGGGTCAGAGGGACAAGGGGCTAGTGACGTTTCTCTCGATCTATTTGTGTATAGCTCTGACTTTTAGAATAATAGTACTGTTTCACAGACTCCCAAAATAATAAAATAAGCCAGGATGTGGATGGAACCTAAATTGAATATGAGCTATAACAAATAAACATCACTGTTTAACAAATAAATTACATAATTACATAACCACCACAAAGTGGGTGGGAAGAAAAAACCCAGCCTAAGTAACTGTCGGAAGCAGTATGTTGGTTGTGTGACTCTAAGGCTCATGACAAAAGGAACTGCACATAAACAGAGTATTTTAGTTTATAAATGCATTTCTCAAAGGGGTATGGGTTATCAATTATGGAACTACTTTACGTGTTTACTGGCTTTGAACAAATAAGTAAATATATTATAGATAATGAAAACCAGGTAGCTCACCATTGGGCAAAGAAATTACAAATACTGAAAGGGGAAAGCTATAGTGAAACTATGGTAGTGGATTAGAACCCGGGGTTCCAGTTTAAATTTATAGTGTTTAGTATATATGTGGATATATCAAAACAGAAATAGAGATATGTGATAGCTATGAGCTAGAAAATCTACATAAATTTCCTAGTTCTGTCTGCTGAGGAGGTCTAGAAGCAGGGATACTCCTATGGCAATGCATACACCCAGCACCCGGATCTTGGTTTCTAAATATTTTCTCCAATGAAAGAAACCAGGGCTCTTTGGAAAACAACTGGCTCTACTGCTGGGTGAGTGAAACACAAGATACACCCACCACATCCTGTGGTACCTAAAAGTGAGGGAATGTTCAACAAATGACAGGGCATGTTGCGAGAACACAGAAACCAAATCAAAGACGCTCTCAGTGGCCAAAGGTGGAACAATTTTAGCAAAAAACTAAACAGTGAGAATGTTGGGTTATAACTCAGAATAAGTACCTAAAACTCTATACTGAAGGCCGGGTATGGTGGCTCATGCCTGTAATCCTAGCACTCTGGGAGGCCGAGGAGGGTAGATTGCTCAAGGTCAGGAGTTTGAATTCAGCCTGAGCAAGAGCGAGACCCCGTCTCTACTATAAATAGAAAGAAATTAATTGGCCAACTAATATATATATAAAAATTAGCCGGGCATGGTGGTGCATGCCTGTAGTCCCAGCTACTTGGGAGGCTGAGGCAGGAGGATTGCTTGAGCCCAAGAGTTTGAAGTTGCTGTGCACTAGGCTGACGCCATGGCACTCATCTAGCCTGGGCAACAAAGTGAGCCAGTCTCAAAAAATAAAATAAAATAAAACTCTATACTGATATAAACTACTGAGTAAATACTCAGAGAAGGAAGGAAAGAGCTTGCTCATAGCAGACTCCCAATTAATACATCCCTTAACAGAAGAGGTGAAGAAAATGGGAAAATCATCATGAGGCCAATGCCACAGGCAAATTGTCAGTGAATACTACAATTAGAGTGGGTGAAAGTATGATGAGAAGCAAAGTATTTCTTGGGTCTCAAAGTTTCTCCTAGAACATATTGACTGACAGGCCGTGTGCTGTGGCTCATACCTGTAATCCCAGAACTCTGGGAGGCTGAGGTGGGAAAATCACTAGAGCTCAGGAGTACGAGACCAGCGCCAGCAAGAGTAAGACTCCGTCTCTACTAAAAATAGAAAAATTAGCTAGGCATGATGGTGGGCACCCATAGTCCCAGCTACTCTGGAGGCTGAGGCAAGAGGATCGCTTGAGCCCAGGCGTTTGAGGTTGCAGTGAGCTACGATGACGCCAGTGCAGTCTAACCAGGGCAACAGAGTGAGACTCTTTCTCAAAAAAAAAAAAAAAAAAAAGATTCATTACCAAGTGTAAAATAATAACTTTTCCCTGGAGAAACCCTGAAGGTATCACCTGAACCAAGTGACCAAGATAGACATTACTGGTAATAAGACCTCTCTATACTACATGCCTCTCAATATAGTGCACCAAGAAGAGAACATTGTTTCTGTAGTGTCCTTGCCCCAAAATTTGTAACCTGAATCTAATCATGAGAAAACACCAGACACATTCAAACTGAGTGATATTCTACAAAAGTAGTTGACCAGTACTCTTTAAAAGTAGAAGTTGTAAAAGACAAAGTCTGAGGAAGGGTCACAAATTGGCGTAGACTAAGGAGACAAAAAAAAAAAACCACACACAATATTGGATCCTGGATCAGATTCTAGCCCAGAAAAAGTGACATTTGTTAAACAACTAATGAATTTTATGTAAGGTTCTGTAGATCAGTTAAGAACATCAATGTTAACTCTTATTTTCCATATTTGTGCTATGGGTATGTAAGATGTTACTATTGGAGAAATCTGGGTTAAGATTACATAGAAACTATCAACCACTTTCGCAACTTTTCTTTAAGTCTAAAACTATTTTAAAGGGTTAATTACAAACCAAATAATTTGAGTAAAAATGACCCAGTAAACCATCTCCGCTGGATAAAGTAAACACAGGACAGATATTATAACAGATTAAGTTTGTGTGGCCTTTCTATTCGAGCCCATAATCTTCAGGAATCTTTCATAAAGAAGCAGAGCAAGAGCAGATCCAGGACCCATGAGGACCATGTTCCAGTGCTGCTCCTGCCACAGAGGAGAGCCAGGGCTTCTGTCTGCAATTGTTCTGCTCTTCCTCTCCAGATTGTTCACCCTGAACAATCTGGAGAGGTTGCACATCAAGTTAGTAGTTGCACATCATAACTACTTCTTGGGAAGTGATTCAAGGACAGCTTTATAACATACACTGTGCATGGCGAGAGAAGCCTTAATCACAAAACATCACTGGCTTAACACAAGACAGGGGTTCTGTCCCACATCATAGAACATAATCACAGGAAGGGCTCCAGCCCCATTCAGTGGCTCTACTGTGCCTGGTATCTCCAGTGGGTCCCCTGCAGCTGTTCAGGAGGGAAAAGGAACCTATATAGAGGACGCTGTGTGAGATTAGAATGGGTCAGGCCTGAAAATGACACTGACCACATGTCTCTGCAATAGGCCACTGGACAGAACTCAGTCACACAAACACATCAACTCAAGAACAACCAGTAGTGTCACCTAAATGCACTGTTTGGGCAGCATCCACCTGTCTGTCACACACTCAGAGCCTGGCCAGGAGGTGAGATCCCATCCTGACCCTATATCTTGGCATTATTCACTTATGAACTCGAATGTAACTTTTTTATTCAAAGTTATATTTTTGAAATATGTTTATATGAATACATATAGATCTGGTTCATTCATTCAAACTGCTATAAAAGATTCCATGGTATGAGTAAAACACAGTTTAATTAACCAATCCTTTAGAGGTGAGCAAATTGGTCATTTTCAATTTTTAACTATGATAAGCAAGATTGCAAGGAGCATCCTGTATGTTGACCTATGGCCACTTAGGAGTATTTTGTTTGTATAAATTAATTTGCACAGAAGATAAGGATGCATAATGTGCATGAATGCATACATATAGACTGAAACATATGTCACATGGTAATCTCATATACTGCTTTCTTAACAGCACTCTGAGTGGAAATGCAAGAATGATAGAAAGAGGTAAAGTAGAAACTTAACATAGAAATTGAAAATTGCATTTAAAAAAAACCAACCTAACAAAATATGACAAAGTGTTAACATATGTTCAATCTGAGTGGTAGATATCTGAGTCTTGGTTATTTCCAGCGTGTTTGAAACATTCAATAATTAGGAAAACGTACTGCCAGCTGAACTTGAGCCATTATAGCAATTGCTGACACTGTGTGGTCTCACCAGATGAGTTCCCAGCCCTAACCACCAAACTTTAGGGCCCATTATTCACATTTCATTTGCAAATGCACATTGCAGTCTCCTGCTTGACCTTCAAAGCCAGCATGACAGGCCCATAAGGAGTCCAGAGAGCTATTAACCACACAGGTCTTTAATTTCTATGCCAGGAAACAAGCTTAGAGGAGACATTTTCTAGCCCCTAATGTTCGATTTCTAATGCACACAGCTGGAACACACAAATTGAAATGTGCCAGGATTTGGCTAATTGGAGGCACAACAGGTATAATTCAATTGTGTGCTCAATTTTATAGCCTCTATTTTTGGAAGGTAATAAATAAATAAATACGTAAATACATGAGAGCATAGATACAGTGTAAAAACCCTGTGATAATTTTACTTCATCATTTAATTATGAACCTTTCAGCACAGCTTCCTCTTTGTCAGGCTTGAAACCCTGAATTTCATTATGGCAACAACAAGAGTTTTCTTTTCTTTTTAATTAAGTTTACTTTTCAATTTAGAACTGATCACACTGACAAATGCTTTAATTCACTTGGAGGTCCACATTTCGCTTTGCATTTATCCCCTTCTTGCTTCTGGGAATTTGTCCAGGGATGGATGAGCCACATAAAAATGGTTGGGGGAATACCAGTGAATCTGACTTGACTGAGAAGTATTTCCCTGCAGGCACCAGCCTCCCTCACTCCCTCGGGCAACAGCAGATTATTCTTAAAGACTAACTCATCACTGTCACCTATTTTCTTCTAGTGCCATATAGTATATTAGAATCTCTCTGTACATTATCCAAAATCCTTATAACAATCTTACCTAGTAGACATTAATATCCCATTTTGCAAACAAGAACACTGAGGCTAACAGAAGGTCAATCTCCTCTTTCTAATGCATAGCAGACACAGAAAGGAGAGATGAGTCTGTTTGATTCCAAAGCTGCCTAGCCTACCCCACATGCCATCTAGCTGGTGTCAGGGGATGTAGAAATAAATGTATTGTGAAACTAAGATAAGACAATCAATGAATACAATATTAAATTTGTTTTAATCTATGTTAAATTTTCCCTAAATCAACACACAATCAACTTCAAGCTAGGTGACCATAGGATATCAAATAACAGGTGGTCTTTTAAAATGTCTTGTGATAGGAAAGAGGACATTTTATCAGTTCAACCACCTCACACAAGGCCTATGTCTTGTGTGTCAAACTTGGTTACTTCCTACACAGTAGAATTCCAGGGCATCAACCCAAATCTTCCATAGCTTTCCAGATCCGGTTCATTAAAACAAGGGGTAAAGCCCTTCGTTCTTCCGAGGCAAAAAATTCTACTGGAGAGCGACAATGCAAATTATCTAATTGCTTATCCCTAAGTCAGGTTTCAATGTATATGGTTAGAAGAGTAAAAATAATAATAATAATAATAATAGTGCCCTCCTCCCTTTTGGGGAGAAGAGATAAAATGTAGCATCCTCATGTTTTCCACCTCCAATGGCCTAGGAAGATTTTCAGATTTTTTTTTTCATACTAAGGTAAATATCTCTGAGATCAGCACAAATTTATCTTTTAATGTCACCATACACTACGACCAAAGTCCATACAAAGAGTTAAAAAAACTGTTGTATCTAATATAAGGACATGGGGTTTGTTTGTGTGTGTTTGTGTATGTGTACACTTGTGTGCAGTCACATAAGCATAGTCTTTATTGCACCTTTGAAATCAGGAGATATCGGGGGGAGGACTGCAGACCCAAGGTATCTCTCTCTGCCAGCTAATGGAGACAGCATAAAAAATTCCAGCATCTGTTTTGATATCCAGCTGCACTGCTCTTCTGTGTCCATCCATATGCACGGAGGCAAGATGGGAGAGATCACCCGATGCCAGAGAGGGCACCAAACACAAAAAAGCTGGAACGCTCGCATCTTCACTGCTTAAATAATAGGAGAACCTATAAGGGCAGAGTGGGGCTTCAACCTTACAGAGAAGACATGAGGACATCTTCTTTCCAAAGAAACAGACCATGAGATACTTATACTTGGTTCAGTCCATGATAGATAGAACAGAAACATACTCCCCTACCACTAAGACGTTTTTAAATACAGCAAAGTGTACAAAAAAGCGAGTCCTGAAAATCTTCCCATAATGTATCTCAAACACATCTTGTGCCCCATCTGGCAGCACCTTGGCTTGCTGTTTTACCCCAGTCATTGCTCTGTCAACAGCTGGACAGGGACAACTAGCAGTTCCCTTTGGAGCTATCAAAGGGCACTACGTTCTACCACGTTTTGCTCAGAGACTTCTCTGCCTCTGTGTGTAATTCCTTCAAGAACCCACTTGGCCATTATGACAAAAGCTCAAAGAAGAAGGTTGAGGGCATTAACAACCCATAAGCTCAGCTTTCACCAAAGAAAGGCGGAAGCTAGCACATAAGCACTCTTATACCTCTCTGGTCGGGCAATTACAGATGCATTGACACAGCTCACCAGAAGGACCTCAGAGGAATCAAATTCTATTAATAGTTGCGGACAGACAGTGGTGATCTGCTCCATCACATGCCCTCGGACTGGCTTTCCTACTTCCTCTGTTTCACTTGTCTTCATCCTCCATTCATGTGCTTTGGGACCAATTCCCCAAATAAACCACTGGCATGGAAACCCTCAGGTCAGTTAGGCTCTGCTTTTCCCAGTAAACCAGACTAAGACACAGAAGCTGCCAGACACCACATGAGTTTTCATTGGTCATGGGTTTTTTTCTTTTTAAAACTAATGGTTCTTCTTCTACAGTGAGGACCAGGGGGCATTAGCTGGAAAATTCTACTTAACTGAAACATTGGTAGCTGCAATTGTTTAAAATGTCCTGCCTCCCACCCTGAACTTAAATGTAAACATTTAACAATTCTCGGTAGAGCTCTGCCATATGTCTAAGGCCTTCAAGCTGATGTCAGGATAAAAGCTTGCCCAAGAGAATGTCCTCCTTTATATGTGCCTGCATTTGGGTTTCTCTCCAATATAAATTCTAAAATGATGTGAGTATATGCCCACCTAGTCTTCTGAATACACAGATTCATGTTGGAAATTCAGTCTTTGGCTTGCATTTGTATTTTATTTTCATTGTAGAAGGTCAGGGAATGCCCATCAGCAATCTTGATGCCCTGGTGGCATCAAGAGAGTGATGTGTCTTATTAATGTGTCTTATTTCTAAAATTAGGACCTAATGTTCCCTTAAGTGATTTACTCTGTTAGTTCTGGATGGGTTACTTTTGTTTTTATGTTTTCTCACTACTGATTTGTATTTTTGCCAGCCTCTTCAAGACACTGTAAAACAGAGCTGGCAAAGTATTGTGAGATAGTATTCAAATTATATCCTGGTGTGTCTGTATTAATTTATAAGAAGGAGGACAAAAGGTCACTGAATATTTATGGAACCAAATTCTTTTGCTTCGCTAGAGACCCCTCTTGTGCAAGGGACTAAAAAATGCCACCTGTGTATTCCCTCTGAGTTTTTATGGGGACCTCTGGACATTTATGTGGCTTATTATGGTGTAATAATAGAATAAATAATTCCTAAATATAAAATGGACATATTCTCACCTGGTTTTATAATGCCTCACTTACCACTGAGCTGAAAAAGTTGACTGAGAAGCTCAACATTGTCCTTTTTGTCCTTATAGCCATCATTCCTAATGTAAAAGTTTCTAGTTGAAACAAAAACCTGATCTGAATAGACAGTTCCCAAAAGAAGACATAAAAATGGCCAAGAGGTATATGAAAAGATGCTCAACATCACTAATCATCAGAGAAAATCAAATAAAAACCACAATGTAATATCGCATCACACCTGTGGGAATGCCTATCATCAAAAAGGCAAAAGATGACAAGTGTGGGAGAGGATGTGGAGAAAAGGGAACCTTGATTCACTGTTGGCAGGAATATAAATTAAGACAGCTGTTATGAAAAACAGTGTGGAGGTTCCTCAAAAAACTAAAAATAGAACTACCATATGATCCAGCAATCACCCTACTGGATATGTATCTAATGAAATCAGGACCTTGAACAGGTACCCACACTCCTATACTCATTGAACTGCTATTTTACGAGAGCCAAGATATAGAATCAACCTGAGTGTCCATCAGTGGATGAATGGATAAAGAAAATATGGTATATATACACAGTGGAATACTATGCTGCCTTAAAAAAGACAAAAATCCTGTCATTTATGACAACATGGATGAACCTGTAGGACATTATGCTAAGTGAAATAAGCCAGACACAGAAAGATAAATACTGTGCAATTTCACTTATATGTGGAATGTAAAAAAGTTGAACTCATAGAAGCAAATAGTAGAATGGTGTTCACTGGAGGCTAAAGGGTGAGGGAGAGAAAATGACCAAAAAGTACAAAGTTTCACTTAGGAGGAATAATTTTTTTTTAAAAAAAGAAACTATTTGAATGCTTTCACCTGCCCCTTTCCTTAAAATAGAATTGAAACTGCTCCTAGAAGAAATCTATATACCTTCTGAAGAACAAACAAGAAAAGATGCCCTCGATGTAGTAAAAAATTTAGGAATTTCTAGAAATAGAAAGCAGATGAGTTGAAAGTAGTGGAGAAAAAGAGAGCAGAGAAACTACAACCCAGAACTTTCACAGGAGAAGTCTTTGTTTCAAAGAGCCCCACAGAAAAGCCATTTGGGGGATAAGAAAGAAAACTAGGAAGGGATGTAGAGAGTATTCAGGGTGGTGAAGCTGCTGGGGAATCAGCTGAGTTGACTTTTCCCCTTCCTTGGGTGGTTTGAAATTTGGCATTTGCCTCCAGATTAAAAAGAATAAGGAGGAGGAGGAGAAGGAGGGGAAGGTGAGGGAGGAGGGGGAGGAGGGCAAGAAGGAGAAGAGAAGGATCAGTCACTCTAGACAGTGCTTCTAGACTGGGTGCTGTGCCTTTAAAGAAAAAGCAGAAGAGATTTGAGGGGTTGTTGCCTGGCTTCCATAGAATATATGAAAGTCTCCTTTCTTCAAAGGAAGACTCTAAGCAAGAGAAAGAAGGAAAGAGGCATGGGCAGGAGGAGGTGAGGGGAAAGAAAAATAAGGTGACCTCCCCCCGTTGTCCCCACTTTAATCCAGAGCGACTGTCCTGGGAGGTTTCTGTCTGTCACATTCCATGAACTCTTAGCATGTTGTGACTTTCTACCATCAGCACTGAAGTATTTAAATTTTAGTGTGAATGCATATCTTTATGATTACGTGAGTCTCATACATGTAGTGCCCGTAGATCAAGTATATCAACTAGACAAGGAAGGAAGTGGGGCAGCTTATCCCCAAGTGGTTCCATTAATGAGCAAAGAAGTACATGATATGCCATGGAAAACAGTATGGAAGCTCCTCAAAAAATTAAAACCAGAATAGCCATATGCCCCAGCAATCCCACTGCTGGGTGTCTATCCAGAAGAAAGGAAATCTGTGTGTCAAAAAGATATCTGCGTCCTCATGGCAGCACTATCCATAATAGCCAATACATGGAAATAACTCAAATATCCATCCACAACAGATAAATAGATAAAGAAAACACATTCTATTGTGTGTACACACACAGAATATCATTCAGCCCTATCAAAGAAGAACATTCTTCCATATGTGACAACACAAATGGACCTTCAGGGCATTATGCTAAGTAAAATAAGTCACAGAAGAACAAATACTGCATGATTCCTCTTGAAGCATCTAAAATAGTCAAAGGCACAGAAGTAGACAATAGAATGGCGGTTACCAGGGGATGGTGGGGAGGTGTGGGGAGCTCTGTTTTGATGGGTATATGTCACAATTACACAAAATGGGTAAATTTCAGAGATATGCTATTTACAACATAGTATGTATAGTTAATAATAAGGTATTTTGTACTTAAAAATATGGTAAGAGAATAGATCTTATGTTAAATGTTCTTATAAAATACAAATGAACAAAAAGAAAAAACAAAAGTTAACTTTTTGAGGTGATGAATTTGTTTATGACCTGGATTCTGGTCATGGTAACATGAGTATGTATACATGCCCAACCTCACCAAATTGTACACATTAATTTCATGCAGTTTTTATACTAATTATACCTCAGTAAAGCTGGGGAGAAAGTGCAGGCTAGAAACATCACACAATCTCAAGCTGATTTGGTTTCAGATCCAATACTTAAGTGTGGAATCCGTGATATTTCCTTCTTTGTGACTGCAGCCCACCAAAGTTATTGTATCCAACACTGAAACCATAATTATTTCTTGTTATAGGTGAGAAGCCAGAAAATCAGGAAAGCAGAGCAAATTGTTCAAGTCATACTTCTGGTAAATGTGGAAAAACTCTGAGAGACATATGTGTGTGCTTTCAAAGCCTTGTTCGTTCTCCTGCACTTCCATGATGTGCACACGCATATGCACACCACACACACACACACACATACATACACACATACACGCCACACCGTACCACAGATGAGCCATTTTCCAAATAAGAGAACTGAACTTGTCCACAGTCACACCCACACCCTGGATGTAATCATCCTCAGTAGTCACATGTCTTTTGGAGATCTCCCTTTTTTTGAATAAGCCCATCAATTTCATTCTAGATCTGTGGGGGAAAAAACAGAATCTTTGTTTAATGGCAAGATAAAAATTTCCATGGGAGTCAAGGAAAGCAGTGTGAAATGCTAATATATGGGACAGTTTGGCTTTGACATTCAGGCCACTCAAAGTCAACAGCGTATATCCACAAACGATGCCTTACTTTATTTTTAAAGTGCTATTATTTTAGAAAGCCATCATACAATTGTGCCCATAACGATCTATCATGGAATTCTCCCCATAAATTCTCTGGCTCATAAAAATTTGGGGTGGGCTAAAATTAACTTTAAAATTGAAAAGCATATCAGAAACTGTACCACGTGCTCAGTTAATTGGCATTATCTACCATCATTTCTACCAAGGCAAATGATCAATAAAACTGAGCCAAGACTCTATACTTATTTTTTCAGGATTCTTTCAGGGGCTGGATATCTCCAACTTTGATAGACTCCTCAACAAAGAGTTACTAAGTCCATCGTAAAGTTCAGAGGAAGCAATCATGGTTCTGTGTCAGTTAATGAAATAAAAGCTGCACGAGGCTTCGTCATTTTTACTTTAGCTCATTTTAAGGAATCTGTGGCTAAACCCCATTGCCATCCTGCCCCATCACCTTCAAGCAAATAGCCTAAATGGAAGGATCGTGCAGATGTCCTTAAACACATTGTCAGAAGAGATGGCCCAGTCAGCTTTTACAGGTTTTTCATTACTCAAGATGTCACTACATGTTTGTCAACCAGATAGTCCTATTGACTTATTAATGGAGTGATTTCTAAAGACTTGCCTTTAAACTTCTGAACCAACTAAAGGCTTTAAAGAAAACAGAAAGGTAGTCTTAATGTTTGTTAGTCTTTGTCTACTCACTCACCATTTTAGCACAAGATTTAGAGCTTTCTAAAATTGGGTCACCCCTCTCTTGCCCTTAAATGTCCAGAATGACAGTGTACTAGAGTGGTCTCAATAATGATCATCTTCAGAGTCATTTCTCCCCAGGAGAACCAGAACAGAAATAATTCAGAGACTTTCCCCTAAAGCGATTGGCATAAAGATGTTCTCTGAACTTCCTGAGGATTTGTCAAAGCCTCAGAATAAGGGAAACAATGACATTTTGCCTGGGGGCTACAGTAGCTTAAGAGAAGCTTGTTAGTCAGGGCCCTGACAGGATACAGGTGAAATACTCAAAGTAGGGTACTTTGAGGTAGGTTTAATGAGGCACTATTTACAACGGGGTGAGCAGGATGTATGTATATCTCAAGAGATAGTGCAGGCGCTTGAAGCTGGTATCTATGGAAATGTAACCACTCTTAGTCTCAGAGGGCTGAGAGCAGGGGGCAGTTACCAGGAAGCATGTGGAGAGAGTATGTGAAGATTGTAAAGAGGGTCATCTCGAGAGGCAATCACCTTCATCAGAAGACTCATCAGCCTGAGGCAGCCCTGTGGAGAGGGACCTAGGGATACATTGATCCTAGCCTCACTCTTCTTCTTCCCTCTGATCTTCTGCAGACTTTCCATTGTTCAACCCACTAGCAACTGGAAGGAAAGTAGCCCAGGGATGAGGCCATGCAGTGAGCATTCCAGGATCAAGTGTGGGGCATGCTAAAAGGCTAGAAGAAATGGCTTTACAAATACAGCATACAAGCAGCCTTGCGGATGGACAGTTTGTAAGGATTGAGCAAGAGGCCAAAGAAATGAGTGGGATTAGTATCAAGGTGTGGTCCTTTGGAGCTCCTGCCACTGCCTGTCTTTTTGGTAGAATTACCCTCAGACAGTAGTGTGATAATGAGTAATTGTCTTGACAAAAGGCTATTCAATGTCTATTTTTAATATTCACTAAGATCTTATTGAGCATGTCCAAGTAGGCATTTGGAAGTCGTTTCCAGCCAAGATCAAAACACAGGGATCAGGACCTGAGGCCAGATGCTCTGGCTAGACAGAGTGAATTGCGGAAGATGGCAATGATTATTGGTCTGCATTTATATCTCTATTGATACATCTGTAATATATCCACAGCTAGATATCGTAAATATTTCATCTTTGTGTTCCTTTAATCCCTCTTTATGATATCATTGAAACAGAATAGCTTCCTTTCTTTAATAAGTATATTATTATTTCTCATAGGTATTTATTTACATTTACTACATCCTTTAGGTTGTATGTGTGTGCATGTGTGTGCACCTTTTTGCTCTATTGGCTATAAAATTAGTATAACAAACATTTTTGTTGTTGCTTAAACTTTAATCTCCTGGAAGATAGGAACTGCCACAAACCTCTGCTGTCTATATCACCAATACAGAGTTATCCACTTATTGCACTGAGCTACCCTTCTTATAGCTACACAATAAATTTCTACAGACTGACTTGTTTACCAGAATTCTCAGTACACATTTAAGATGTCCTGTCTGTGCTGATTCCAAAATCCATCACTTACTTGATCTCTGACTTCTATTTGAGATGGGTGAGACAAAGTGTGGCAACCTGTTTATTTTTTTTTACTCTAAATACAGTTCATAGGAAATGAAAAGATCAAAGTATGTGTTCTGAATACAAAACAAACACCTAGAGGTTTAATGTCCAGATTTTGTCTTGTTGCTGTTTGTTCTGTTAAAGAAATAAATATGGGGATAATAAATCAAACTCTGAAAGAAATGAAAAAACGTCCTATATCAGAAAAAGTGTCTTTATTGTGGCCAGAGACATAGAAAGATTAGGTTCTAGCACTGCCTTTTTCAATAATTAGCTATCTTATCTTAGGAAAGTCATTTAACTAGTCTTACTCTTGGCTTTTCCAATGCTAACTAAGAAGGTAGATGGGTAGATTAGTAGATGAGCTGTATTCCTAATTTTAGCTCTAAAGTTGTGCTTGGAATATAAGTTGAATGGCAATAGGAGAAATACATGTTTTTTTAAAAAGGGCAAAAAAAGACATTAAGCAATAGCAAAAAATACTTGGTCGTCAGATGTTCATAATTATAGGATGCCATCCAAGTTCTTGAAGAATAAGGCCATAATGGTGAATGCTTAGGAAATAACTGCCTAGGAGAGTGAATGAGTAAGATGCTTTCTGATGGACGTCAAAAATTGAGAAAGGAAAAAAGCATTGAATGATGGATGACCCTGAAATTAAACCCAAGGTGATGCTGGAAGCGATGACTAATGATGTGAATTTCTTCAGCTTTTGTCAGCCAAATGTCATGGCATCCCTGCTAAATAGGTACTGCAAGCTTGGCATTTAAAGCCCATAAACTACGCTAGAAAACAGCAGATCTGCTGTGCCATCATCTACTTCGTTTGGAAAGGGTTATGATAAGGACATGTAAGTTGCTACAGCTGCAATAAGTGGAGAATCTTTTCTGTGGGGCTGTGGGATAGAGAGTTGATGGGGGAGGGGCTTTGAGAAAACTAATTTTATTCTCTGTAGAAGAATCCCTCTGTAGAATTTTATTCCTCTGTAGAAGGCTTTGCTTCTACAGAGGGAGAAAGATGTCATCCGAAAATGAAACCCTTGTATATCCAGAACCCATGTAATTTACTCTTGAATCAAAAAGAAACAGAACAACAGCCCAAATAAGTAGAGACCCATGTGTGGTTTTCTAAAAATAGCAAGTCTTAAAATCTCCTTTCTTTGCCCACCCACTCCTAACACACCCTGAAAAGTATTCCAAAGTATTTTGCTTTGCAAATTGGACTCCAAGCCAGCATTTTTCTTCTCTCCCTTTTTCTTTATTCCTTCACTACATAGCTCAGAGTAACTCTTCTTGAGCTTGGAAGAATATTCTCCATTCAGGAGTCCAGGACACAGAGCACTGTGGGGCAGTGTCAGAGTTCTCTTTGACCCGCTGCTTGAGAACGGGAACTGTGAGCAGCACCCCTGGTTATTGGTGCCCAGCAGGAAGTAGAATTCATCCTAGATGGCTACAATGAAGAAAATCTAATGAAGCCACTAATTATGGAAGTGCGAGTAGGTACAGGAAGAAACAAGGGAAGGTGAGGCACCCAGAGACCAGCAATTTCTGTCCCTGGAGCTGTAGCCCAGAAGGAGGGGACTGTGTCACAGGAGCCCGATGTGGGCTGGAGCCCAGAGTGCACGTGCCAGGCAGGAGCTGTAGTCAAGGAAGGGCCAAGCTCCTGACAGCTGAATCCACCCTGAGAGCATCAGGGGGAAGGAGCCCCCCACCCTTTCTCCTGCCCACTTTTCTCTGCTCTCTTTCCAGGGGCCAACTGGCAAGAGGCCCTGGGTGATACAGGGAGGGCAGGGGACAGGCTCAGCCTCCTCAGGGGCAGAGCAGGGAGAGCTGAGCCAAGAAAGGACGGAGGGGAGACCAACAGAGAACCAGCAGCACAGCCATCTCCCGCTCACACACACAGCACCACTTCACCAGCTCCTGGGCTCTTCCGTAGAGACAGATGTTACTGTGTCCCTTAGAATTCTTTCTTTTTTCCCCTTTGTTCCCCTTCTTAGACTATATCTGAGCCAAAATGTCAGTCTGAGCTTAAAGAAAAGTAGCACAAGAATTTCTCTGAAGGAAAATGCCAACGGCACTTCATATCCACCCTGGATTGGGAACGCCATTGCCCGCTGGTCACTGCCTGCTTGTTCCCCTCAGCTGCCTGTTGCCCTGCAGCCTGCCCTGGTTATGCATGAAATTACTGCAGCCAGAGTCCCTGGGAGCCCCCAGATATTTGCTATACTGGCTTTTACAAGATTCTGTCTCTTAGAACTCTACGTTTGCAGCGGGCATTCTGCATGGCTCTGAATCAACTCCTTTGTCCTCTAGGGTCTAGAGGCAGACAGAGCTTAAAGTTGAGATGGTATGGAATTTTTCTCAAGTATCAAGAGAGACTTAAGCTTGGTGCTCAGGGCTCATAGGAACATAGGTTTGGGATAATATCTACACTCTTTCACCCTACTATATGCATTCTGTGTTTTGAATGTACTGGCCTGGGTAACCCAGTCATCATTCATAGTAATATTCCCATGGATAAAAACACCCAAATTCCTTGTTTAAAGCAAATGGCATATAAATAATGTTTTGGAATCACCTCCAAATAAATGTAAAGTTGGCTATGAGATGTTCCAAAAATAAATAGTGTAAAAAATTAAACCTGGAACAGTCAGAAAAGAAAAGAGGAAAACTATTCAGGCGTATTGAATCTATCTCACTTGCCAAATTCTACTTTTATAAAAACTCTAAAAGTGAGCTCAGATTCACTAAAAATTGATTGATTACCCAGATAGCAAAAATTTTTCTTCAAAATTCACTATGAGTTTTAAAAGTTTCTTTTCTTTTGCTGGTGTTTGCATCAAACGTTTTGATATTTGACAGCTAAAAAGAACAGAGTGTACTATTGTTCTTTGAGGAATTTTCTGAAATATCCCTGACAGTAGTGATTGTGTGTGGGTTCTTATTTTCCAACAACAGAGATGTTGTCATTAGCCTTAGCTCTTCAGATGGGTATTGTGTTAATTCTCTCTAAGAAAGTACCCTGCTTCATTCTCTGCCTCTGAAATTCTTAAAAGTTTTTTATTTCTTTGTCTTGTCTTGTTTTTAAACCTTGATGATCTCATTGTTCATGAAAATCCTGCTTACCTTGCTTGGCTTTCCTCTTCTCCAACAACTACTTCCTGTCTCCTTTGCTGGGCCCTCTTTTCCCTTCTGCAGACCCCAGTGTGGACAAGGTCAAGCTCTCTCCCTTCCCTCCTCTCCTCTCTTTCACTCCTGCACACCCAGCTCCCAGCTCCTCCCAAAGCCACACCTTCCATTGCTTCTCAGACCTCAGCTTATCTTCTCTGCCCCAGCCCCATGTCTCCAGCATTCTAGGAATGCTTTCTTGTGTTAGTTTCCTAGGGCTGCTATAAAAATTACCACCAACTTGATGGCTTTTTAAAAAAAATGACAAATTTATTCTCTTGGAGTTCCAGAGTCCAGGAGCCTGATATCGGTTTCACTGGGCCAAGCTTCCTTCTGGAGACACTGGGGTGGAATTCCTTGCTTTGCCTTTTCCGGCAACAAGAGCAGCATCGCTTGCCTCTTTCAGGGTCTGGCGGCTGCCTGTATTCTGGGCTCAGGGCCACCTTCACGCCAGCACTGTGGGTCGTTAACTCTCCCTGCTGAGGGGTCTCACCACCACCTTCTCTCTTCTGTGTGTGTCCACCTCCCTCCACCTCCGTCTTGTAAGGACACAAGAGAACCCACCTTGATCACCCAGGAGAAGATCCCTGTCTCAAGATCTTTCACTTAATGACATCTGCAAACCTATTTTTTCCCTCTTTTTTTCCCACATAAGGTAACATTCACAGATTCCAGAGATTAGGGTATGGATATCATTTAGGGGGATTGTTTTTCAACCAAACAGCTTTTCCTCAAAGTAGTTTTGAGCAACCTGAGTTCAGTATACAGTGGGTCCTCTGTATCTGTAGGGTCCACATTCATAGTTGATCAAATTATTTCCAAATTAATAATAAAAAAAATTAGTGGTTGGGCCTGTTCTGAGCATGTATAGACTTTTATTCTTGTCATTATTTCCTAAACAATGCAGTTTAACAACTATTTACATAGCACCTACATTGCATTAGGTATTGTAAGTAATCTAGAGATGATTTAAGGTGTGCAGGATGACATGGGTAGGTTATTATACACATACTACACCATTTTATATCAGGGACTTGAGTTATCTTTGGATTTTGGTATCCACGGGGGTCCTATAGCCCATCCCTGCATGGATACCAAGGGACAACTGTATATGGTCGATTTCACCAAACTTGAATGATTCAAAGAATTTTATAATTTCTATTGGCGACATTTCAGTCTCCTGGTTTGAAACCTCCCTCGCCTTTCCTGTGCCCCTCCCATGGCATCACGTCCAGACAAGCAGTCATGTCATCCTTCGAACCCTCCTCACCGGCCTTCATTTCTTCGCTTCTCACCAATACTAATTCTTTATTCTTGGCTCATTGCAGTAAACTCTTACTTATCTTATTGCCAATAGTATCTTTCATTATGTATTAAACTATTAGGTAAATTTTTCCTAAATCACGCCTTTGATCGTGGCACAAGACAAACCTTCCAAAGTAACCTACCTGCCTTGAGTCATCTCCCTTGGTTTGCCAAATGGGACTCAAATCTCCTATCCTGGTAATCAACCATCCCACTCTATCTTCTCATTCATTTATAATAAACCTACTTTTCTGGGTAAGCCCTATAGTCAAACCAACGTAAAATGTCCATTTTCCAATTTTTGCCTGTCTTAAACAACCCATTCCTTAAGTCCCCTCCTTTTTTAAAGGGGCCTCTGATTACTTTAGCAGTGAGTTTTCCTTCCTCTGAACAACCTGGTTCTTATTAACATATTCTTTGCATTACTTTGCACTGTGGTTATTTGTGTCAATTATTTTTGACCCTAAGTGATTTCAGCTCCATGAACAATTACATCATAGTTTTACATCAATTTACAACAATTACATCATAGTATTACATCATAGTTTTCTAATTTCTACTTTCCCTTTGTAGAATGCTGGCTGACACGTAATAAATGTAGGTCAAAACACATTTTAAGTAAACCAGTGAATTAGAAAATGGCTAGTTTCCCTTTGGTTCTTTTAGCTAAGTCCTTGACTTAGCTTGTATTTACTACTCTGGCCACCTTAGTCCCAGATCACCTGTATGAATAAGGCTACGTAAATGCTATACTTGGATCTCCTTTGAATATGGCCTTGAGCTCTTTAGAAAAGCTCAAAACAAAGTAAGGACACTTCCAGCTACCTGGCTTCCCTTATCAAGGCCTAGGAGAAAGTTCTTGTTGTAATCTCTGCATTGTCCTAATGTTGTCTCACTCTCCAGAAGCAGTTTTTGCTAAAATGGGACATGCAAAAATTACTTTTCCCTTTGATGAACTTCAGCTTCCCCATCAACAGTGATTAGAGTCACTTATGTGTGATGGCACAGATATTGCATAGCTGTTCTTTGTAAATGAAAGCATATGACCAGAAAATGGAACCATTACACAAGAATTATTCTCTAGGCTGCATGTTAAATCTAAAATCAAATTACAGTTTAATCGACTATTTCATAGTAATTGCAGGATTTTTTAAAAGGAGTGACACAATTATTTAGGCAAGTGATATAGAGGATTGATAAGTCCAACATGTAATTTAGGGGAAGAAAGAAAGGGAGGAAAATGTGCCTCTTTTCTTCTAACTCGGAAGTGATAAAAGCAGCAATAATATCTGAATATGATTCCCCCAGTCCTCTGTTGCCCCTTGTGGTAGGACAATTAGTAATTTTACTTGGGATTTTGAATCACATTCAAGCCTTATTGTGCATAAATGGCAGGTGGCGTGCACTTGGTGCAAAGTAAGGAGCACTGGAATTTGCCTCGTGGAATAGCCTGTACCACATATCGCTTTTGAGCATTTGCCATGGTCTAAATTAAGATCTTCTGTAAATATAAAATACACACTGAATTTTGAGGACATTCTATTGGAAAAAAAGGATGCAAAGCATCTCATTAATTCATTTTTATATTATTAACATCAAATAATAATATTTGGGATATAGTGGGTTAAATAAACTATATTGTTACAATTAATTTTACCTGTTTCTTTTCACTTTTTTAACATGGCTCCTATTAGATTTCTGCTGTATGGTGCTGGCCTAGGCCATGGTTCCCTTTATTCAAACAATCTCCCAACATACAACATACAATTATTGAATTATAAACCCATGAAGTGCCCCAAAAACCCATTGCAGTGACTCAAAATGAACATCATAAAATAAAAATTAGATATAAATATTAAAATGAAATGAAACAGGTAGTTTTCCTGAATTTAACCACATCCGTTTAGAACATTTCTCAGGTTACTTGGCATATTCTTTCTGTTGGATCCATGCCAACAGTCATGCCAGTCATATGTGTTCATCCCCAATATGCAGATGAGAACACTGAGGCACAGTGAGGAGGACTGATCGAGGCTCATAAGTAAGTGGCAAAGCTGGGCCCCAAAACCAAATCTTTGTTTTCAGATCTTTTCTCTTGAAATTCATTGTCATTAGGACTAAAATTTAATCAGAAGTTATTATCCAAGGTTCTACAGAAAAACAGAATCAAAGGAATCAGAGGGGTCATCCTTTGTACCTCACCTTCAGGGGCCTGCTTGGATCTGAGTCTAGTTATAAGTCTACAATCACAGAGGGGTGGTGGAGGCGGGTTCTGAGGAGAACCAGCAGTGTCTGGCCAGGCAACTACCTCGGGGGAAACCATTGCAGCTTCCTCAGGTAAGGCAGGGCTAGCCTTCTCAGACAAGGGGGAAGGCTACTTCTACTGGGAAAAAAGTTTCAGCAGAATTTAGGAATTTAATGTCCTCAGCTTAATCAGAATCTTCCCATATGTCCCCATTCCAAATTTCAGGATCCCATTTCTTCCAAATCAATGACCTCCCTTTAAAGCAGACACCCTGTGAGGTTGGGAAATTCAACTGGTGTTGTAAGTCAAACACCTACAGATGAGACTTTGGTTTCATTTTCAGCACTTTCAGCTCTGTGGCTACAGGATATCAAAGTTTCTTTGAGGGTAAACATAGACACTTTCAGGTCATTTATGCAGCTCATGATCTGGAAATTTGTATCCTGAGCTAATCCTTTTCTTTCTCCACTTTGTCTAGAAACATTTAGGAATAACCAACCAATTTCATTTATGTTTGTTAGTTTGACAAGAATGCTCTAAGGTCCCAAATACATGGTCACCGAGAACCTTGTTTCTTTTAAGTATTGGATTAGGAGTGTACAATTGTGACATTTTGGGTATCTCTACTGCCACATGCTGCAATGGAATATTAGCACTATTTTTACTACTGGAAACAGTTATTAGTGCCTTTAAAGGTAATCACACTCCAGAAACCCAGACCAATTCGGAGAACTCACCTTCAAGTTTCTGGTCTCCTAGAATAACTTTCAGTACCAAAACCTGTATTAGTCACTGTTCTCCAGAAAACCAGAACCAACAGAATATAAACATAAATATGGAAAGAGAGAAAAAGAGATTTTAAGGAATTGGCTTATATTATTTGAGGGGCTGGCAAGTCCAAAATCTGCAGGGCAGGATCATAGGCTGGAAATCCAGGTGAGAATTGGCATTGCAGTCTTGAGTCTGAAATCCACAGGGCAGGCCAGAGGGACTCAGGCAGAGTTGCAGTCTTAAAGCAGAATTGTTTCTTCTTTGGGAAACCTCAGTCTTTGCTCTTAAGGCCTTCAAGTGATTTGATGATGTTGACCCATGTTATGAGCAGTAATCTGCTTTATTCCAACTCCATTGATTTAAATGTAACCACATTCTAAGCATTTCTTCACAGAACATCTAAACTGGTATGTGACAAAACAACTAGGCCCCACAGGCTAGACAAGTTGACATAAAGTTAATCAGCACATGCCTTTAATGATATAGGCTAGAAAGCTTATTTTTGAGCATGTGTGTATTGGCTTTAGTCACTGAAAACAGAGAGTGCCATAAGTAGAAATCATAATAGGTTATGATAATTTGTCCTCACTGAACAACCCACCTTTCTAGATTATGGTGGCAAGAATTTAAGCCTAACATAATAGCAAGAAAATAACAGCTAACATTAATGGAGTGCTTACTAGATGTCAGGGACTATATTACATATTTTGTATTCATTGGTCAATTTTAATCCCCACAAAGCCCCTATAATAGTTATCTCTATTTTATAGACAAAATGACTTAAGGAAATTGTCCAAAGCCCTAAATCTAGTGGTAGAGCCTGAATCAAATCTAGGCAGTCTGATTTCTGACCTGATGATCCTAGGGGGAAAAAAAATGAAAGAAGATCAGCACCCAAACTACTTGTCACTCTATAGGAAAGGAAATTATCAGTATGCTCAGATTAACCTTGATGAAATGTAATAATAATATTTTGATACTCTCTATCATAAAGCCAAATGATAATCTCAACTTGAATGACACTTCAAGAAAAATGAACATTCTATTTATTAGCTTAAAGCTGAAATAAAGGCATGTCTTATTAAAACTATAGATGTAATAATTATATACTATATATGCTCTATATAGTACAAATACATGTATTGTATACATTCACCGTGTGTATGTTTTTCATAGTAAATTGTTAAGATGATAATTAAGGGTATATTATATCTGCAGGGTACGAAAATATAAATTTAAAAGATTAAAAGTAAAATCAAAACTAAACTAAAGCCCCAATACAACAAAAGCTAGAGGTTCTAATATTCATTTTGCCAAAAAAAGGTATTTTAGAAAATAAGGGTCAATAATACCAATTCTTGGATTTTGTTTAAGTAGCTAATGGGGGAAGAAGAAAAGGAAAAAACCTCTAGTTTTGAAAAGAATCAGCTTATGTAAGTTTTATTGAGCTTATTTCTGTGGTAGAGCCTCACCTAGCTGTTACTGCATCAGGCTTCTAGAAACCATCACTCTACTGAGTTGTTTGGCTCATGGAAAATAAGTCGGGGTCTAAGGCAAAGCCTTTAATGACATTCTGTTTGATTCTGGCATTCTATTCTCCCCTTTGTTGCTCACCGTTGCCAGTCTAGAGCTGTGAACTAGGGTGACTGCTTCTCTATCTAGCAGTGCATTCATTCGGTGGAGAGGTGACATTCTTTTAGCATCCAAACGGAGGCAGACATATTTAGAAAATGCTGAGAGGGAATATTCAGAAGTGCCAAAAGAGGGCTTTGCTAGTGTCACAGAGGTTTTTTCCTCTGGGAGTCTGACTAGGGATCACATAGTGTTCTAGAAGCCTAGGTTGTTAAATAGCTTGTTGTGTATGATATTTTTCAATCCCTTCACTAATTATCAAGGGACAATTTTAAGCATCTGCTATAAGAAGAGCATGCTACTCTGCTGAGAGCTGCAGGAATTCAAAGGTCTTTCCCATTTCTCTGGCTTGCAAAACTTTTCATCAATCTGGATCCAACTCAAATGTCACCTCCTTTGTAAAGTCAAGCAACCCAGAAAAGTGATGTTTTCTTCCCAGCCCTATCCACCTACAGTCCTTTGCACAGACATTAAATATAGCACCATCATCCTGCAGTCTGATTATCAGTTAATGTCAATCTCCTCATTTAGGACTATGTATCCCTTAAAGCAATGATCATTTTTTCTTTATGTAGGTATTCCCAGGGACCAGAGATTTTGAGTTTTTCCTTCTCAATATTTAGATACAGTGGAATTCTCTGTTTTTTCTTTTCTTTTGTTTTAATTGGAGAATAAAGTAAAAAGAGATCAAAATACATGAAGGAAATTTTTGAGTAAGATAGCATCCAGAAAATATGTGATTTCTTTTCTCTGAGTATTACAGATTAATGTTTTACAGGGAAATAGAAGAGCAAGCTGTCTATCTTTGAGAAATTTCAATCAGTAACAACAACAGTGGGGAATTAACAGATGAAATTTGTTGAATAACCGCCAGAAGTTCACTGTGGAACTTCTACGAGCGCAATTCCTTACCACAACCCTATGGAGTGTCATTATTCCAATTTAACAGATGATAAACAAAGCCTTATTAGTTGCCAACTATGACTGAACATTAGAATCATTTTGGAAGATTTTGTAAAAATGTCATGGTTGGGCCCTATAGCAGAGCAACTGTAATGGAGCCTACTACCGTGTTTCCCTGAAAATAAGACAGGGTCTTACATTTATTTTTCCTCAAGAAGACACCCTAGGGCTTATTTTCAGGTGATGTGTTATTTCCCCTCAAAGCCTCAGCTTGCAGCACGCACAGGATGGCCAGGACCTGACAGGGGGAGCCGACCTTGTTGCTGGGGCTGCCCGCACCATTCTGGTCACCTCTGGAATGACAGCTGTCACGATGGGGCAGATGAGAAGGGCTGCTTGTCTTCCTTACCGCTCTGCAACAAAATGCATGGGTTGTGCACATACGCTGTGTAGCCATGCCCATCACTAGGTCTTATTTTTGGGGTAGGGCTTCTAGTGTGCAAATGCTTAGAAATCCTGCTAGGGTTTATTTTATGGGTAGGTCTTATTTTTGGGGAAACACGGTAGTTGCACACCAAGCTCCCTCCTGCTCTTTGTCCATAGTAGTTATAATGGAGATATAGCTGCACAGCCAGGGAAGATACTTCCAAGCCTCCTTTGCAATTGAGTGAGCCAAGTACCATTAGTAGAACCTGAATGGAGGTGATATGCATCACCTATCCCCACACATGCACAGTAGCCCCACTAAGCAATCTTGTTTTTGGCTGACTAGAGCAGGGGCATAGCAATCTGTCCTTGCCCATGCAGGTGATTTAAGGGCCTTGGATATATGTTGTCCAAAACAGTAATTACTGGCCATACCTGGCTACCTACATGAAAAAAAAAATTTTTTTTGAGACAGAGTCTCACTCTGTTGCCTGGACTAGAGTGCTGTGGCATCAGCCTAGCTCACAGCAACCTCAAACTCCTGGGATCAAGCAATCCTTCTGCCTCAGCCTCCCGAGTAGCTGGGACTACAGGCATGTGCCACCATGCCCAGCTAATTTTTTTCTATATGTATTTTTAATTGACCAATAAATTTCTTTCTATTTTTAGTAGAGACGGGGTCTCGCTAAAGACCCCGTCAGGGGGGTTGCTGGTTTCAAACTCCTGAGCTTGAGCGATCCTCCTGCTTGGCCTCCCAGAGTGCTAGAATTACAGGTGTGAGCCATCGCACCTGGCCAATGAAAATGAATTAAATTTAAATCAAAGTAAAGTTTAGTTCCTCAGTCACACTAGCTATTCTTCAAGTGCTCAAGTGCCCTCTGTGATAAGTGGCTGTCATATTGGAGAGCTCTTTCCACCACTGCAGAAAGTTCTCTTGGACAGTGCTGTCCCAGGGGTGGGGTAGCCACATGATGACCCAGGAAAGAGCCTGTATCCATGCATCTCCATGTGTAGAGACCCACCTGCTGATGTTGACCATCGGGCTGTTATGTGAATGAGAAATATTTTCTTTCATTAAACCACAAAATTGGGGGGCCTGTTTCCTATAGCCCATTAGCCTACCTTTACTTTTTTTATACTTTATTTGCATAAATGTAAGGGGTACAAGTGCGATTTTGTTGTGGGAAGGACAGACATGAGTGTTCATCTCTGTGTAACCAATCCCAGAATTCACTCAGGATTAAAAAGCTGCAGATATTGCTCAAAAACACTGTACAGGCACAAACACAGATGTCTGCAACAGAAGATTAGATGAAGACATACAATAGACCACCTAAGGCCCTGAAGGAACACTGGAGTAGACTTTCTTTGCCAAATATGGGCATTCAAAATCAGATTATATGGGAGAGAATTTAGAAAACCATGCACATGATCAGACAAGCCCTGAGAAGACCCTGAGCTTTCAAATCAGGCTGTCCCTAGGCTCAATGCACAAATCCTAAGTGTTGAAAGAGTTCCTCAGTACATGGACACTCTCCAAAGATTGAGAGAGGGGTTTTTGTCTGCTTGCTTGCCTGTTTGTTTCTGTGTGTGTGTGTTGTTTTTCTCTCTCCTTTTCTCTCCTCTCTTTCTCATCTTAGCTCCTGGCGTTCAAGGAAATCTCTGTCAAAACTAGCTGAACGTGAGCTAGGGAACAGAAATTTTAGTGACCACACATGATAAAGAACACAATCTTTGCAAAAATAGTTTGAAGATGTTATTAAACATATGCATTACTACAGTTGTCAATAATCAGGAAAAAAAAACAGCAAAACCAAAGGAAAAAAGAGAATATGATTTACAGAGTCATTGCATTATAGTATTCAAAAGTCCATTTTTCAACAAAATATCACAATGTATTCAAAGGAACACAATAAATTGTTTCTATTTATTGTTCCAATCAATTGACAGAAACCATTCCTGAGGAAGCCTAGACTTACTAAATATATTCAAAGAGCTAATGGAAAACATGAACAAAGAACTAACAAAAATAAAAACATAAGAAACATTATATATGAAATAATTAGAGTAGTAAAAAGATAGAAATTATTGCTTAATATGTACAAAGTTTCTGTTTGTGTTAATAAAAATCTTTTGGAAACAGTGATTATGGATATACAACATTGTGAATGTAATTAATGCCTCTGAATTTTCCATTAAAATTGTTAAACTGGCACATTTTATATTACATATATTTTACCACAATTATATGTATATATTATATATATTATATCTACATACATACACACATACATATATAATTATCAAATACAAAAATGTACATCAAGGTTTACAAAGGTTTCTTTGGAAACTTCTTTTTCACTTGAGTGAAGTCAGTTCCTATTACCAGTGATAAGATTTATATGCCCATCCCAGACAGTCCTTAATAGAGCTTTAGTACATATGTAATATGTTCATAATAAACAATTATCAAATTAAATAATATATTATTAAATAATGGATTATATAATTTATTATTGACTAAGCTACAGACATACACATCTTGAATCTCTAAGGAATGGCTAATACTGACCAAATCAGCTCACTCTCTCTTTTAGTTTCCTTTCTCATGCACTTGCACATCTACACACATTTATTCCTTACTTAATTCTTTCAATTCCATTCCAAGGGTGATAGCAGAAGAATCATAGAAAAAATTAGAATATAACTGGACAAGGAATCAAATTATAAAACAACAAGAATGTCAAAAAAAGAAGTGTTTTAAAAGTTTGAGACAGAAGATGATTAATGGCCAAAGGACGAAATTCACCTGCAGGTAGAAATGATAGAACATGAGAGCTTGCATATGACCAAAAACCAAAAGAGAAAGGGGAATAGATGCAAAAGCAGTGACTGCACACATAGAGAGAAAACCTTAGATTTAGAAGGCAATAAAGCTTAGAGTTGAGGGTAAAGTCAATACCACTATATTTTAGTATATAACCTATAAAACTGTAGGTACTTATAATATCATACAAAAATAACAAATAGCACCCAGAGATATAAAGGTAAATAAAATGAGAACGATGGAATATCATTATATACTTGTAAAACTTTAGCAAGGTATTGAGCTCATAATAAAATATAATAAATATTTGACCATCAAATGATGTATTAGCTCATGAATCCTTAAAAAGTGATAAAGCCATTTATTCAGGGCTAAAGCAGCAGAAAAGATAAAGATCTCTGAGAGAAAGCATGCTTTATGCTGTCGCTGGCTTCAACAATACACAGGCTGGGCATGGACACTGGGAGGAACACGTGGGGCCGGGAAAGAGAAGAACAGAAAACAGCCACGGGATTCCCAGGAAGCATGAAGTCGGGTTGAGTTGGAGGCAGCAATGGCTTCCTGGAGAATGAGGATAGAAGCTGATGGTTAGAAAACATACTGAATAAGGGTAAGACTGGGGGTGTTAAAACAACAAAGCACAGTTAAAAGTACAACACACACAAGCTTAATTGCCAGTAATTTTTGGAAGATTAGGTATGTAAGCTGATGTACACTGGTAAATGACATTATAGTATATTCCACTTCATTTCTGTAGACTTTGAAATATATGAATTAATATTTTTTAAAAAAGGAAGTTTATACAGATTGAGAATAAAACAGGCATGGTTTTTAGTTGTTTTGTTAAATAACTAATTTATCTATGCAATGTCTTTCCATCCACAGAGTCAGAAACAGTGGTAAATATAGATTATAATGAATTGGTGGGTGGGACACAGATGTATCAGTGTAATTAATAGCAGCAACAAAAATGTGGAATTAGAGCCTTTTCTAGAGAATATGGAAAATGGGTTAATTTTGGAATTCCAAGAGTTCCTATTTCTCCAATCCTTACTGCTTTATTAGAAGTATTGTAGCTTATGGCAAAAAGACTGGTTTAAAATTGAAAGAATGTTCAACCCTTGGGAATTAAGTATGTTTCAGTACTATGGTGCAGCTCATGTAGGGAAGGACCAAAATGTCTTGAAATTGTATCCAAAACTGATCTTTCAGATAAAAATGTATTTTACAAGGAAAAAGCTATAAATACAGTTATTCTATAATTATTAATGTCATCATTAATATATTTGTGCTTTTTTTCTTGTTTTTTAGGAAACTGTGCTGTCAACTGCAGTTAAAGAGTCATGTACTTAAATTTCATTTGGAAAAGCAAATGCAAAAAACCTGAGCTAATCTGAAATTTTTCTTTAACAATAAGATTAATTTGCTTGCACCAGAACCACATGGAAGGTTTCATTATTGAGCGCTGAAAGAATATCAGCTTAGTAAATCAGGCAAAATGTTGAAGCTTTTGAATATACATGATTAAATAATTCAGGTGACAAACAGAAATATCATAGACTAGTCCAAAATCCAAGGAATCCAGAATCTAACTCAATCTCTATTGGAAGATTATTCATGAATACACATAACACTTTGGGAAAATTAAGTGCATATCATTTTGGAGCAACATGATGATTATATATCATGATTAAAATTTCTGACAGTAAAACTGAGGGTGGCATGGAAACTTATTACAGATAGTTTCTTCAACAGTGTTCTACATTTGAACACTCAAATCTTTCTTCAATAAGGGCATCAAGAGGTTGTAACACACCTAGGGGAGTGAGAACAATTTCACTGCACCCAGAGTGTTCTTTTATGAAATCTTTTGTGTCTTCTCTAGGGGAACTGGTAAAGTTCACATCCTGTCTCCATGTCTTATCTGAATTTCTATGTGCACTTTCTTGTCTTGAAACTATTTGAAATTACATCTCTACTTTGTCAAAAAGCAAAATCAGATGTCAGCGAGGGGTTAAGATTCTATATTTTCTGGAGAGACAAGATAGTATAGGTTGAGCATCCCTAAATCTAAAAATCACAATCCCAAATGTTCCAAACATTCAAAAATTTTTTAGTGCTGACATGACACCACCACAAGTGGAAAATTCTACACCAGACCTCATGTGGCAGGTCGTAGTCAAAACACAGGAGCACAACATGCTGTTTATTCAGCATCCTCATAACATGGACACTTCGTCATCCCTAGAGGGCCCATTTATTGGTCTCTAACTGCTTCTGATACTTTTTCTCACTGAAAAAAATAAAATACAGTGCTACAGTAATCTTTTAAACAAAACACAGCTTCATAGGCGGAGACTGAAGGCCTACCATGGTTTGTTGTTGCTATTATTTAACAGCCAATATAGGTATTTGGTGATGCTGCTGTGCTCCTTAGTTATCCTAAAAACATTTTGTTCATGGTATTAATGTCATGTCATATTATTTACTGTTAGGTACCTCTGTGTGATTAAGTGCAAGAAAATGGTTGCTATAGGTAGCATGTAAATTCAAAGCCAGGAATGATAAGTGATGCTAAACAACCACAGATTGTCTACCTGGGTGGCTGAGATAGTAATGCTTTGGTTTTCTGATGCACATAAACTTTGTTTCATGCACAAAATTATTAAAAATATTATGTAAAATTACCTTCAGGCCGTGTGTATGAGATGTACACAAAACACAAACAAATTTTATGTTTAGTCTTGGGTCCCTTTCCCAAAATATATTATTTATATGCAAATATTCTAAAATCTTAAAAAAATACCAAATCTGAAACACTATGGTTTCAAGCATTTCAGATAAAAGATACTCAACCTGTCATAACTAGTAACTCAAGGTCAGGCCTCCAAATTCCTGCTACTCCCACCTATATATAGGCCTAGAGAATATCTCTCCTGAAGGTTTTTTAACTTGCCATCTGGATTTCTTAGGAAAAAGTTCTATTTTCCAACTTATGATAACGGAGCTCAAGTGGCAATTTTTTCAACAAATTCCAAGTAAATCTTCATTTTTTTATGGTATAGCTATTGAATTTACTCATAAAATAGCAGAATATGTCAAAGGACTGACTCTGCATATCTTACAGCATCGTAAAATGAACCCATTCATTAAAGGCCATTTATATGAATGCAGGATGTAGCTAAAAGAGTCGAAAAGTGTGTCAAAGTGAAGAAGGCTGCTGAAGGTTACTAACACAGCTGAGACAGAAACAGCCTTACCTACCATCTTTGTAAAGAGCAAAACTAATCACAGAGCAGAGACATGCATTGTTAGAAAGTCTAAAAAATTAACAAAGCCTCATCCCAAAGTGATTTGGAAAATATTTTCTTTAAAACATTATTTGGTAGATGAGTTGAAATATAATTTTTTTCATATTGGGTAGACCTTCAGGTTCTTAGACCAGCTGCAGCACACAATGGGACCTCATTAGTTGAACACACCCTTCGGGCTTCCAAAACTATTACTGGCGATATTTGGCACCTGTTCATTCTGAGGGACACAGGACAGGAACCCCAGCTCACAGGTGAGAGCAAACTCCCAACAGGCTACTCAGCTTTCTGGGATCTGTTTTCTCTGGCTCTTCAGCTCATGTGTGAAGAAACCAGACTCACATTGACACAGTGCAAGGACTTCCCCAGCTTAGAAGTGTCATGCCTCACAAGAGCCAACACAGTTTGTAACAATCCCACATATGTCATTTCCAGGGTCTCTGCAAGAGATGCGTCCTGTTGCAAGAGTCACTATAAGCAAGGAAGCCCAAAGCTATAATTAACTAGTAAGTGTTCATCGTTCAAGTGTAATTTGCCAGTCAGGGATCATATTCTCCATGAGAAATACTGCTTGTAGCCTAATGGACAACCCAATTTTTTTCAGGTTGCCGGGAAAGTTAACTGATGGTCAAATTTTTGTACAGAAGGGAGAAACGTGTTTCTTAATTTTTTAACTCAAGTTGACATTTCTCATAGCAAGTTCTGTGAAGCAATTTTTTTCCTTTGTGATATATGCAAGTGCTAAAAATTTCTTGAAAGAAAAAAGTGAATAGAAAAATGAAAGGACATTAGTAAAAAAAGACAGGAGGGAGAAAAGGAGGGAGGGAAAAGAAAGGAAGGGTGATCTAGCACCTCTTGTATTATCCTGGATAGAGCTGGAGCCCAGTCTACTAAGTGAAATATCACAAGAATGGAAAAACATGCACCACATGTACTCACCGTCAAATTGGTATTAACTAATCAACATTTACGTGCACATATAGTAGTAACATTTACTGGGTGTCGGGCAGATGAGGGGGAGAGGATTGCTATATACACACCTAATGGGCGCAGTGCACACCATATGGGAGATGGACACGCTTGAATCTCTGACTCAGGTGGGGCAAAGGCAATATACATAACATAAACATTTGTACCCCCATAATATGCTGAAATAAAAAAAAATTTTAAAGAGAGGGAAAAAAGAGAAAGATACAGTTCATTGACAAACACCTACTAAACTTCATATATTAATGTGAATTTTGAAACCCCTGGAGGAAAATATAGCGTGTAATTTCCACTATACATTAGGTAGTGCCTTGTATGCCACTAATCTCCAGTACACCTCACATTCTTTATTGGTAGGTACAAAGAACACAAGTCCTTCACTTCCCAGAGCCATTTTACTAATAAAAAAGAAAAAAAACTAGTACATAATGCTGCTGCAAATAAAACCTACAGAGTTAAATAGCATTTTTAAATATAAAAGACTTTCTTAATTTTTCTTTAGTTAGTACAGGTCATATAACAGATCTTCAGTCACTTTTGGAATTTTCTTGGCTACAAGGCTGTATCCTGATTTAAATTCTGTGTAGAAAAATGAGTCAACCAGGAGAGCAATGGAACTGCACTAAATCATTTTAGTTTGCATTTTGGCTTTACCACATGGGATTGTACTGAAATAGAATTTAATTCACATTAAATTAGAGTGACAGGTGGGGACCCAGGGCAATTTAAAATTCTATAAAATAGAAAAATCTAAATTATAGTAAATGAACACTTCTGCATGTATCAGAATATACGATGGTGATATTATAATAAATGCAAGCTTGTTAGGCCTAAGTTCCAGAACCAATATCACACTCTCCTCTATAAAACCGGACTGAGGATTTTCTCAATAATTTTATACCTACTGTTCTCTATATAGAGTTTAAAATTTTGAATGTTTGATTTTTTTAAGTCAGATAATCCCATAAGGATATACACATGAGAACATGAATTTGTGAAGAAAATGAATTTCTGTGCATAAATGATGATAGGGAGTTAAAGATATCTTCAACTTCCTCACAAATGCCCTTTTTATTACTTAACTAGGGATCCAATTAACAAATAAACTACACAGAGAAAGACTTCTTGTAGCATATTAAATTGAATGACTGATTCCAGGAAGGTTAGTGCTTTTAGACAAGATCACCGACAGCTCGCTGTGAATAAAAACTCCAGGAAGGGCGGTGCTGGGAAAACACGATACGTTCCTTCTCATCTTCTGGACCAATACGGAAATAGAGTTTATGGCCACATATTTCAAATCTTGATCAGTGGGAAAGCCTGAGTCCTGGCACAAATGTAAACACGGGCCATAAATTAGCCATAAAAAGGGCGCTACACTGTTCAGGATGCAGGGCTCTGTCTAAATTTACAAGCTGTTTGCAGAGCCTCTGAGGCTAATGGATGAATAAAATATTCCAGCCAACTAGTAGAGGAAGTACTATGCCTGATTGAAAAGTACTGTGGCTGACCATTCTGATTAATGAGGGGTAAATTACTGTTAATGCTTGGCATAAATGTCACGGGCTCTATTTCACTAAGCAGCATCCAGGGCGCTATAAGGGCTCCACTGGTTTAAGAGCTACAGATGAAACGATGACTAATTAATCACTGGGAAGTTTTAGAATTGTGTAACGCTTTCTGGTCAAAAGCAGAACAGCCCTTTATGTGCTGCCTAAGGAGGGAGCCATTCTCCCTTTGTCTGACCATGAAGTGGGGTGGGGTTTTATCAGCTTTTCAGATCTGATTTTTTTTTTATTTCAGCATATTATGGGGGTACAAATGTTAAGGTTACGTATATTACCCTCCCCCACCCTCGAGTCAGAGCTTCAAGTGTGTCTATCCCCCAGGCGGTAGGCATCGCACTCATTATGTACACATATACCCGTCCCCTCTTCCCCCACCCACCCACCCAACACTCAATAAATGCTATTCCTATATGTCCAGATCTGATTTTGTTTTGAGTCTGCTTATAATGTGATCATGTTTAAAGAAACCTAAGTCACTCTGAGAAGAGGAAGAATCTGAGTTATGAGTTGTCCTCATTTATTACAAGTTTAGAAGTCATCCTTGACACCCACTGCCAAGGGAGGTAGAATAAATCTGCCGTGATGAAACCTGAGTCATGAACTCAAATGTGGCCAGGATCTCTGAGCAAGTGGATTCAGCATCAATAAAGGAAGCCTATACTATATGCCATGTGATCAGATTCAGGGAGTTGGGCTGAGTGTGGTCAGGTAAAGAGTGGTGGGTGAGAGCTCATTGATTGTTCTTCCCCAGGAGAGCTGGGCTGGTGTAGGAGCGGTCAGAGCTGGCCAGGGCCAGTGCGGAGAGCTAGGCAGGCAGAGGCCTGCCCGACAAGCCCAAATCAGGGCCAGGATCAGCGAAGTCTGAGGCTCCATCCAATACGGACAGATGCATGCTTTGACTAGATGGTGTCATTAATATCCAGCTTATGGAGAATCCTAACAACCCCTAATTGGGGTCTAGGCATGTTCAAGCCTATCTTCAAAGGGCCTCTGGGAACTAGAATAGTGGCCAGCTCAAATTCCTAGAGAAGGTGTCACTGTCCTGTTCATTTCTAAACCAGGATTCCAGGACTCTGTGCCCACTGAGGCCCCACAGTATCAACAGAATGCTCCTGGCAAACAAATATTGCATTTGTGATTAAGATCAGCAGTATGGTGATGCTATATCACCATCATCATCGTCCCTTCTTTTTAAGAGGCATTTCATTTTTCAAAGCATTTTCATACATCTTTAGTTTCTTGCTCAATATTCACAACCAACTTGTAAGATAAGCAGATGGTGATTTCCACATTTTGCAAACGATCTGATACACAGAGAGGTTAAGGCAGTGGTCCCCAACCTTTTGGCACCAGGGACCGGTTTCATGGAAGACAATTTTTCCACAGACAGGGGTGAAGGTGGAGGGGAGGAGGAGGCAGAGCTCAGGCAGTGATGGGTGATGTGAGCAATGGGGAGCTACTGTCTATACAGATGAAACTTCGCTTACTCACCTGCCACTCACCTCCTGCTGTGCAGGCCCTGGTTCCTAATTTCATGGGTGACAATTTTTCCATGGATGGGCTTGGGGCTGGTTGGTGGAGCTCTGTGGCCCCATCCCTAACAGACCACAGACTGATACCCAGAGGTTGGGGACTGTAGAATTGAGGGATTTGATCAAGATCAGGAATTTAGTGTTGGAGTTGCAAATAGAACTCAGACATGCTGATTTTTAGTCCAAGATTGTCTATCCCCACAAACACATCAATAATGAATGAATTAATACATAATTAAAATATCCAGTCATTCCTTTACCCACCCACCATCATACCTGTTTACCTACCCACTCACCCATGTATTCACCCATCCATCCAGTCATCCAGCCATCCTCCCAACCATCTATCTATCTATCCCTCCTACCATCCACCATCAATCTATATTTCTGGATGTATTCCACCAGGCACTGCATGATTCGGCCTCCCACATATATCTCCAGTGTCAATTTATACAATATCTCTCAGTATATAGACCCATCAGTATCTCAGTTGGTAGCTTTCTCTGTTTTCTGAACTACTGTTGTTTTCTATCTATGTACCTACCTGTTTATTAATATCTATCAATCTATGCCTAGCTCTGCCTCTCCCCTTCCCATTTTGGTGAGATTCAGGTGGAAGGGAACCTTCCTCATAGCACATTTGCAGATGTGCATAGGCTGAGGTGTGGCTTCTCTGTGTATCCGCCTGGCATCTGGCCCACTGCCACAGGGGACCCAACACACTCTGCAGTGTGAGCCACTTCACTGGTCTTTTTCCCCCTGTGGTTATGGGAGAGAGCAAGGACTCTGTCTTCTGTATCCCTTTATTCCCTATCCCTAAGCATAGTGTCTCGCTCATGGTAGGACTCCAAAGTTTGAATTCAGTAAGTAATTAATTTAGTAATAGTAAATAGGTACTTAATTTATGCTCTGAAACAGGCTAAATATATCATGATAATGGCTAAAAGCATGGACATTAGAACCAGATAGTTACCCCTTTATTGGGCCCATTTCTTTCTCTTTGACCTTCAGAAAAAGGAAATAACTGCTCAAAACATTGCTTTCTTAGATACAAAGTAGGTATGTAATATTATCTTACAGGGTGCTGGTGAATTGAAATGAATTTAAAACACTTACAATGGTTTCTGCTACATAGTAAACACTCAAAAAAGGTGCTGTGATGATTAAGCTTCATCTTTTTCATTTTGTGGGTTAAACTTTTCAAATTTTTCCTTATTCATTTCTCTTTTATTTTAAAATTTGTTTTAGAAATAAAAGTACTACATCTTAATTTATGTAGCTCTAAAACCATTTTATTTTGTTAGTATTAAATAAATATAGCACAACAGGTCATGGAAGACAAGGAGAGGCAGAGCCATGCCTTCAGGCTGTTGCCAGTCAGTAAGAGAATCCTAAGACAGGTGCACAGAGAGCTGTTTTCTTTAAAGGGACATATAGGAATTAGAACAAAAGTACACTAGGAGTTCAAAGTCAAAAAGGACAGGGGCATGTGGACTAAGAATGTCTCCTTAAAGGAGGAAGTTGAGCAGCACTTGAAAAGAAGAATGGGACAGCCATAGATGCTGAGTAGGAGGAGGAGAATGTTCCAGGGAAATGCTGCATGAAGAACTAGGGCCTGAAGACAAACTCTATGAAATCTCTTACTTTAGTGTAATGTATCCTAGTCTGGCCAAAGCAGAGGAACTGGGCCGGCGGGAACTTACTAAAGACAAAAATCAATAAAGACCATGTTGGGTCGTGATGCACTTTAATTTCAGGATAGAATCCCCTGTAACTGGTACAAAGTGACTAAAGGCTTTTGGTTGGGAGTGTGACCAGATGATCATCAGAAGGTCAGTGATTATGCACTCATTGCCTACTGTGGGCTAGATAACCTAGCAAGGGGCATACCATTGATGGAGACAAAACCAATAGCATTGAGGATTTACCTTCTAGTGAGAGGGTGCTGGGGGGAAATAAAATAAATCAATAAGATAATTCCAGGCAAGGATTGGTGTTATCAATAAAATAAAACCAGGAAGGGTGATAGCGAAAGAGGCTGCATTTATTTGCTGGGCTTCCAAGGAGGGTCTCTCTGGAGATCAGACCTTTGAGCTGGGTCCTGAGAGAGAAGAAGGACCCAGGGGACCTGGGTTCAGGCAGGCGAGGGGTGTAGGGGTCCCAGCCGAAGGAAGAGCAGCTGCAAAGGTTGCTGTAGAGGAACAAGATCAGTGTGTTCAAGGGAAAGGGAAAGCACAGATAGGCAGTGGAGAGAAAACAGAGGCTGCCACACCTTTTAGGATCCCTTTGCAATGGTCCAAGGGAGAAGCAGGAATGACCAGTGAAAGCCACAGCAGAAAAAAGAGAAAATGGAAGAAGAGTGTATTTCTTCTCTTCTCATATTTCCAAGACCCCACATGAAAGCTATGAGGGGTGGAGGAAAGAGAATAGACATTAAAAGGGAGGGATATTCAGTGTATTTTGATTCCTATCATGAATTTGATGCCAAATTAAGAAGTACTGTGTCAGTTTCTATATCATTTCTCCTACAAATAATTTATAAAACTTTCAGTAATTTTATATAATTTGAGATTGGATCATTCCACCAAGCTATTACAAACACACCAGTGAGGCAATATAATGACTTTGGTTTCTGGAACTCTGTTCACTCCCTCCTTTCCTCTCTCCCTCCTATCTCTTTAGAGACAGGCACATTTTCAACCACCTGCATTGGAAGCTTCTGCCAAGTAATTCAGCCAGTATTTATCCATAGTCTCTAGAAAAATACTCTTGCTCTCTGATCAGGTGAATGTGCTATTCCTTGAAATTTGTCCTGGAATCCTTCCAAGTTGATGATCTGAAATTACAGTGTATGCCGAGGTGGAAATAAAAATGGAACTAGTGTTGCTAGAAAGCTTGTCCTTTGTATTCATACTTTGCCTTGGAGAGAGGCTATTCTTTCCCATGTTTATCTTATTTGTTTCCGTTCAGTTTGTAAACCTAATAAATATACACTCATTCAGCTCTCTGATGTGCTTATTAAGCCCGGTTTTTCCCATTGCTATACCTGAGAGCTCTAGCTATTTACTCTTGTTTTAGAAGTTTGTAAGACCAGAGCCTTGGTAGCCAGAGAGACAGAACTGTATAACGTTGTATCTGGAAGAGATCTTAGGTATGAGTCTTCATCCATCCACTAATTTTACAAACAAGAAAAGTGAAACCCAAAGATGTGAGTGATTTGCAGAATGTGAGGTGGTGATTTGCACTGTGATTTGCACTGTGAGGTGGTGGCAGGACAAAGTCTACGTCATCACAGACTTCAAATGCAATGATTTTTCTCCTGGAGGCTGGATATCCAACAGCCAGTCTGGCTGGGTCAGGATGGCACAGGAGACAGAAGGAACAAGGTAGCAGCAGTCTGTGCACACCCTAAGAAAGAGGCTTCACTTTGGGGACCCTTGGCCAAACAGCAGTTATGTGGGAGGCTAGAAAGAAAGCTTCATAGGTGAGAAGAGTATCTCACTTTGCAAAACATATAGTTCCTCATACTAGTCTGTTACTCACACACTTGTCTGCTTATTAGCTGGCTATGCATTTTTCCTTTACTGCTCTGTGGTGTGCTGGGGGCAGAGGCCTGCAGATCATGAAACCACAGGGGAAAGAAACCTGACTTGTTTTTAAAGTCCAAATTTTATTCAGTGGCAAATAATTCAAATCATTACAACTACAACAAATATAGGGTATATTAGTAAAAATTATATTATATTGAACTAAATAACTAAATTTTAAGATGAAAGATTAGACTTCAAAGTAATTTCTGACTTAAAAAGGACTTTTTGTTACTATTTTTTTTATATTTCAGGATATTATGAGGGTAAAAACATTTTGGTTACATGTTATGACTTTGCCACACCCAAATCATGATTTGAGATGTACCCTTCCCCCCTACAACGCCCACCGCATCTATTAGTTGTGAGTTTACCCATCCCCAACCCCCCAACCCCGAAAGAATATTACTACTGTGAGAGCACCTTAATGAGTTACATTTTTAATACTCCCAAAGGGTATGAATTTCTTCTAAAGAATGCCTACGGGTTTGAAAGCAGAAGAGCATTCAGAAGGAGAATGTTAAATTTTTAGAAGTTGATAAATTAGTTAATTAATTTAAAAAACAGCAGCTGGTAAGAAATATTCTAAACAAATAACATTCTAAATCATATTTCATAATATGCCATTTTGATCTCCAAATTGCAAAACAGTATACATTCAAGAACTCATGAATTTTGTAAATTGTATAGCTGAAAAATAGCTTTTTGCATTTGCTTCAAAATATCCTCTAGAGACGTGTCAATTCTGACATTTTATAACAGCCTAGAGGGAGAACTTCCAGCCTCAAGTCTAACAGCAAATCTGTCAGCCCACCATCAGCCCCGTGACCAAGAAATGTCACATGTATGCAGGAGGTCCTTGAGGAGTCAAAGGAAGGAGAAATGTGATTTTTTTCAGTTATGGGTCCTCTTTTCTTCCACTTCTAAGACACATTTATTTCTGCAGAGAATAAGCAGCTACATTTTGAGAGAGATTTTTTGATTCAAGTTAAGTGATTGTGTATTCCATCCACCCATATCATTCCAAAATGATATTAAATAACTACTTTGTACCAGGCACTGGGCTAGGAAGTTGCATTAGAGTATTTTTTTTTCCCCTGAGGCTTTTAAGTCTTTTAACTGTGCAGATTGTTTCATATGCAAGTTTGTGAACTCATGTAACAATGTGCCCTATTGTAATTAGGCTACTTTTCCTTGAGAAGACTAAAGTAATGTGATCGTGAAAGGGAAGAGAAGAATGAGAAAGCATATCCTCATAAGACAGTTGTAATTAAGAAAATGTGATAAGACCTACTAGTGGGAGTTCCTTCTGAAAGAATGACAGGCCAACTATGTACAGTAAAGAAACGCATGGACAACACACCAGGGAGAGAAAAGCACACAGTGCAAACTCCGCCCATGGGTGGACATGCTTATGGTGTGGCTTCGATATATGAGGATTTCAGGTATTTTCTGGAATGTAAAGTTATTTGAGGGAAATAATGAAAGTAGGGAAGACACAGGCATGAAATGTGTCACTCCTTCGAAGGCGTGGCTCAGAGTCGGTGGGCGCCGTGAGAATAGGAGCCGTAGCTGTGAGGATGAGTGGGCTAGTCCAGGAGGGCGCCATGATTCAGGCCTGGGTGACACTAATTGAAAGATTTGCCACTGCCGACGGAAAGACCAAAAGTGAAGTCTATATAATTTCTGTAATTCCTAACTACTGGTGATTTTGAGAATGCTGAAAGAATATCCAATCCTGTCACCTGCTACCATCCAGATTTAGGAGATTTTCTCATTATTGTCATATGGAATGAGAAAAACATTATGCATAATGGTGGTCTTAGAAAAGATATGAAATTATTGTTTTTGGTAAATGGATTATGTCAAATAGCCTCATCTTTATAAACACACCTGTGTGACTTATCTAACAATAAAACGATCTATTCCAAGGCACAATTCAATAAATTTTGTTGATGGAGGAGAACTTCACTCTCTGATCACATAACAGACGCAACCTAACTCAGCCAAAGGATCAAATTCATTATGTAAAAATTTTGTAAGGAAAAAAAAAAAACATGTGGCACTCTCATTTGTTCATTATTTAACAATTTTTCGACATTCAGTAAGCATCTACTATCTATTGTACTAGGTGCTGGAGCTACGAAAATAAATAATCAGACCCTGTCTCTATCCACAAAAATTCATAAACTTATGGGAGAGAAAAACATGTGAAGAATAGATTGTATAGTAATGTAAAACCTGCTGTAACTAATGAACAAGAAGGCATGGATGGGGAACCAAAATGAGCTAAATGTTTGTGTCCCCCCCCAAAAAAATTCATGTGTTGAAATCTTCCTCCAAAGTTGGTGGTATAAGAAGGTGGGCCCTTTGGAAGGTGATTAGATCACAAGACAGCATGAGTGGGATCAGAGTCCTTAAAAAGAGGCTGCAGGGAACTTTCTCATCTCTCACACCATGTGAGGACTCAGAGAGGAGACAGCTTTCATTGAGCCAGGAAGCAGGCCCTCACCACACACCCATTCTGCCAGGCCTTGGTCTTGGACTTCCCAAGCTTCAGAATTGTGAAAAATACATGTTGGTTGTTTATAAACTACCCAACTTATGGTATTGTGTGATCAAACAGACTAAAGTAGACACCTAACTCAAAATAAGGGGAAGCAGTCAATGATCAGCAAGAACTTCACTAAAAGAACGGCCACAGATGTGAGACTTCAGGTAAAACTTGGAATTGTCCAGAAAAGAAAACACCATGCAAAGATAGGTCAGTATGAAAGCATAGACTTTATTCCAGGGACCAGCAGGTTAGGTTGATTTAGCCCAACCAAAATGTAGTGAGTTTATAGAGGACAGTGACGAATAATGATAAAAATAATAAAGTTGGGTGAAGAGATCAGAGCCTGGTTGAGGAAAATCTTTGTATATAGTGCAGGAACACTTTCCTACAGCAGATGGGAAGCCATGACACCTTTTAGGCCTATGAGTGATATGATCAAATTTACATATATGTATATATGTGTATTTTTTTAGAGATGGGGTCTCACTCTGTCACCCAAGCTGGAGTACAGTGGCACAATCATGGCTTATTGCAGCCTCCAACTCCTGACCTTGAACAGTCCTCCCATTTGAGCCTCCTGAGTTACTGGGATTATAGTTGTGAGCTACCATGCCCGACCACATTTATATTCGCATAGAGCTCACCACTGCATGGGTGATGAAATGGAGGAGTCGAAACTGAAGAATTGGAGACTGAGTGGGCTTTAAAGGGCCAGTGAGATACTCCAGGGAAAGGGATGGTGTTGGCAGGAAGGAAAGCGGTGGCACGAGAGAAATATATGATAAGTTTGAGGGAGATGGAATCAACCAGGCTTGCTCTCCAATTGACTTGTGCAGTGAAGAGGAGAAAGCATTAAGAGATAAAGAGGAAATAAACTTCACTACAAACTTTTTAGATGTGAAACAATGATAAGATCACAATGCATAAAAATTTGCCATATGGCAAACTGCCACTTTGAGGGAAAAATAGAGTCTTAAATGGATTTAATTAGGACATACATAAGGTTGAATGATAATTTCACAAAGTTTAAACTTAAAAATTTAGGAGGAAAAAATACTGCAAATAAAATGGAAAAAAAATCATTTTAGCTGGGCACAGTGGGCTGCATCTGTAGTCCCAGGAACTCAGGAGGCTGAGGCAGGAGGATCCTGAGGCCAGGAGCTGGAGTCCAGCCTGGGCAATATAGCAAGACCCCATCTCTAAAAAATGAATAAATAAAATAAAATAAATTTTTAAAGACAAAAATAGACACAAAGAAATATATTTTTTTAAAAAAAGTAGAATAATTATTTAAAGCAAAATGTGATTTTTCCATTTTTATGGGTACATAATAGTTGTACATATTTATGGGGTGTATAAGATATTTAGATACATGTATACAATGTGAAATGATCCAATTAGAGTAATTGGGATACCTATCACCTTAAGCATTTATCATTTTTTTGTGTTGTGTTATAAATTCACTCCTCTAGTTATTTTGAAATATTCAATAAATTATTAACTGTAGTGGCCCTATTGTGCTACCAAATACTAGATCTAATTCCTTCACCTAACTGTGCTTTTGTGCTCATTGATCAACCTCCCTTTATCCCCTCCTCCCCATTACCCTTCCCAGCCTCTGGTAACCATTATTCTACTCTGTACCTCCATGAGATTAATTTTTTAGCTCCCACATATGAATGAGAGCATGTGATATTTGTCTTTCTGTGCCTGGGCTATTTCATTTAACATAATGTCCTCCAGTTCCATCCAGGCTATTGCAAAATGTGATTCTTTAAAATAAAAACAATTGTTGCTATTTATATAGGGCCCACTATTTCCCCAGGTACTGTTCCAAGCATTATATATATTAATCTTTTAATGCCCTTACAAAATAGCTACAAAATAAATACCATTATTACAGGGATTATTTTAAATGAGAACACCCAGGCACATAGTGTTGGAGTTTCTCCAAATCATACAGCTAGTAAAAAGATTAATAAATCAGAAACACTTTGGCAAGCGTGATCAGGAAAATAAAAAAAAAAAAATAGAAAAATCTGTGTTCAACTTAATACCAATAAAGTTAAAATATTAAATAATTTAAAAATTTTAGGTGGTGAGAAGCTGAACTAAATCAACAATAACAGGAGGAATTAAAATGCCAATCAAAGATTTACCAATACCACCCAAAAGGCACTTGTTCCAGAGAATTCTATGGAATATTTTTACCATATTCTCAAGGAATTGATTGATTTCTCCTTATAAAAACTGCTTCAGAAGATTGCAAGGCACTCGCCTCATTTTACAAGGTAGGTATAGGTAGGCACAGCCTGGTAACAAACTTATGCAGCACACAAAAAAGAGGGGGGACCTACTGACTAATATAACTCATGAACATAGTAAAATAGGAACAGAGGGAAGGAGGGAGGGATGAAGGAGGGAAACAAAATGATAACGGACATATCAATCTGTATTTTAAAGTGATAGAGCATCATGATTATGCTAGTCACAGTTTTTATTGCAAATAACAAACTTACTCCAATCAGTTAAAACAGAAAAGGAATTTAACAAAGGATGCTCAGTAGCTCCCAGTCTCAAGCTTGCAATCCACACCACGAGGAACAACTCTAAAGTTACAACCTTGGGGTTTTTTTCCTGGAAATCTTATGCCACTCCTGGACGTGCACCCTGTCACCAGTAATGACAACCCTGGGAATAGGACCCTGAACTGGGACCTCCACCACCGCTGGCCCTGCAAGCTGGATCTCCCTGCTCTGTCTTGCTCAACAGCAGGGACAGCCCCATACCCCTTATTCTCATTTCTCCCTTATGCCTGTGTCTTCCTTGGGCTGTGTGATGGCTGAGTGTAGGTCATGAGCCTGTGTCCTCACTGTCACAAAGCTAAGAGGGTGAGATTCAATCTAGAATAGACACGAGCTACAGAGTGAGAAATTACCCAAACATAGAAATAGTGGTCAAAAGGTTTTGGAAAGCAGGAAAAATGTTTTTCTAGAAATAGAAGGATATTTCAACTTAGAAAATCTATTAATAAGGTTAAAGAAATTAAATCATAAATCTACATAGATAAAAAAACTAACAGATGATATAGATTGATAGACTATATTTGTATATTATATGACAAAGAAGCAGTATTCACAATATAAACAACTCTTACGAATTAACAAAAAGACAAAAATCTCAGTAGGGGAGTGAGCAAAGCAGGAATGCATTAAGTCACAGGAAAGAATATTTAAATATCCTTTTTATAAACATTTGAAAGATATTAAACCTCATTATAATCAAGAAAACATATTAAGAACACTAGGATAACACTTTTTACTCATTAGATTAGTAAACTTTAAAGTATCCGTTTAGTAAGGATATACACAACAGATAACACAGAGATATACACAGAAGTCTTATAAACCGTGGTAGTTATAAATTTATTGCAGCCATATTACATGGTGATTTAGCTTCAGAATCTATTAAAGTGCATGAACTATGACTCTGAAGCTTCTCTTCTTGTTATCTACCCAGAGAAACATTTTAATATGTGTAAAAAAAAGTGTATGTATAGGATGATCTTGGCATAATTGCAGAATAAATTAATGCCCTAGATAATGATCATTGGGGAAATGCCTAAATAAATGATGGTCTATCCTCACTACCAAATACTATGCTACAGTTACAATGAACCAGGTAGACGTATATGTGCAGAAGTAAAAAGACGCTATGACGATGTTTATGTAAAACGTAGATTCATACACACAGACACACACATAGAACCACTACATTCTACTGAGTATGTATTCCAGGGGTGCCTGCACACAGGGAGTGTAAATGCAAAGAAAGAGGCGTGGAGCAAGCCACACAGAACTGATCACATTACCCACCCTTGGGAGAGGTGTAGTGAGAGCAAATTTGGGGGATGTAGTTAAAGGAGAAGAGTATGAAAGTTAATTTTGAGGTGTCATAGTAGGCCAGTTGAAAGGGAGAGTTTAAAGGCCCAGGAATGTGGAGAAGTCAACTGCTTGAGGGCCCTCAGAGGGCAGGAGGTGGCTCGCACAGGCAGAACGGTAGCTCTTCTCTCTCACAGAAGGGAAAAAAGAGGAGATGGGGTCAGGAATAGTTTGTCTGCATGTTTGCAGCTGAGTTTCCATTTAGTGCTTCAGTTATTTCAGTGAAATAAGAGACCCATTGAACAGGAAGTATTATACAAAGGTTAATGAAAGTCTACAAGAAATGAAAAGTAAGCTATGGAGTAAGGGAAGCACATAAGTATTGCTGAGCAAAGCTGAAGTTCACTGGATTGGAGGAAACCATGAATTTCTAAAAGCTCCATTTGAGCAGTTACTTGATCCTCTCCAGCAGCTCTCAGCCTTCCCAGCACAGGCAAAGTGACTATGAGCATGAGGACGCATCCAGACTTGAGGATTTTCAAGACCAGTAAAACAAAAGCACTACCAGGCCAGGGAAATAAGAATGGGCATGAGACGGTAGGAGTGAGGGGTGTAAAATGCTACCGAGTTGAAGAAAGGAGTAAAGATGGAATTGAGTGTTGATGGGGAGAGAAGGGTGAGAGGGTGCAGAGGAGTAAAGAAGCTGAGACACACACACAACGTAGGAGGCTGGTGTTGGAAACGAAGTCTTCTAGACAGAATATTCCAGAAGGGAGCACTCCCAAGATATGTAAATAGTACTACATCGGCACCAAATGAAATAATTTATAGAAAGTCATGACTGCAATGCTGGCTGATGCTAAGTGTGCAATGGTAAGGATTCTTTTTAAGCCAAGACCTGGCCATTATTACTCTCTTCTGTGGCATTCTAGTCTTCTTCAGCCTGAGTCTGCGCTATTCCCTCTTTTGCCTCCTGCTCTGCCCTTAATTACCCCTCCCTTTTCAGCTGCTGCATGGCCACGGTTAACGTTATCTCTGCAGCTCATAAATTAACACTTTGCAAACTTTTCCTAACATTCACGATTATTTATTTATTTATTAGGATATTTAGGCAAGATTGCTAATAATCACTATTAGGAAGAGAAAATAACATAGTTGGCTGTGACTAGTTGACATCTGTGCTCCACGTGCTGTGCAGAAAGAAGTCTGGCCAGCGCTGATCACTGATGATCGGTCATTATTATTGCTAACGTCACCTGCAAGAACTATCCACCATTCATCCAAATGGGTTCTGATCCTAAAATTGGTTTAAATTCAGGCTTTAGTTGAGAATTTTTAGCACAGAAATAATTTTCAAATTGTATTATGTGTTTTAATCACCTACATGTTTCTGCTTCTCTACCCTGAGATTGAACCTATTCAGAATTCATAAACCTATTCAGAATTATTCTGATTATAATGATAGATCCTCACTGAGGACGCCTTACATTCCCAGGTGAGGACCTAAACAAATACAACTTTACAGACAAGAGTGAATGAGGCAAAAAATTATTGGGAAAATGTATTAGTGACGTGGATGATAAATGTCCTGCATCAAAGAGCAAAGAATTAACTGTTCTCTGAAAAGTCAAGAAACAAGAACCAAGACCATATAGAAGTGTTTGTACGTAAACCTTCTGTATTTCCCAGACCCCTCCTAAGAGCTCCATCCAAACTCTACAACAAACTAGAAAGTAAACTGGGCTGTGCTGTTAACTGGCTGCACAATCTTAATCAAGTCAGTTCACCTCCTTGGACCTCAGTTCCTACACAGAAAAAAACAAAAAAACAAAAAAACAATGCTGTCAAAGTGATAATCTGTAAGTTTCTCTCAGCCCTAATATGATCCTTATTTCAAAGTGATTCCATTTCAAATGGCATTTATTTTAATTTTGTAAAAAATGTGAAGGGCTTGTACAACTTGGGGTGGGCAATATTTCAGTGCTTTTTAAGTCAACATTGGTATGAAGCTTAAATTTAAGATAATACATGGGAAAGCATCTTCCAACCTGTAAAGCTTATCTAAATGTTAAGGGAAATTTTTCCCTAAATTTGACTTGTTTCTAATTAGATTAATTTCTTAAAGAATCATGAAGTAGAGAGGAGTCCAAGAAGTCCATCTTCTGCACTACCTTTTTCATCTAATTCTTAGACATTTTGTTATAGATCCGACTGTGATCTGCCCTGAGATATAAGGATAGTGTTAAGAAATTTTTAGTTAGAAGAAATTATACACGCACATGCACACACATGCCCCCACACACACCTCACAATAATATAATTATGTAAATATACCAATTATATATTTAATTGATTTAAAGTAGCAGATTAAATATATATATAATTTGAAAACCATAAAAGACTGCTGTTTGTCAACTTCTACATATTCTGCTAATTATTCCTTTAACACCGATGAAACCAAGAGAAGTTGAAAAAATGGACAAGGAAGGTCAGAGTACTATGTTGATGGAATCTCTAAATCTAAAGTGTTGGCGGCAATACTGTTTGGATAGGAAGGACAATAATATCTACTACCTACTTTACTGAAGGTTGATTTTATATTCTGTATAAGAGGGATTTTAAACTCTATCCTCTCTCCCTGGGCTGTCAACTTCCTTTGCCCTGTCATTGGGATGGAGCAGCATGGAGTCACCATTAATGCTACTGACTCATAAAAGTTCAGGCCCTATGATTGTGCATATATGAGATTTCTTCTGGAAGATAAACCACTGGCATTTGGATAACTTCCAAGATACCTTGAATTTCTCACAACAGGTTCAGCAAATCACAGTGTTAAAGTTAAATATGAAAAAAAAAATTTGGCAACACTATGGCTGGCATTAGGTAAGTGTCTCACCTTTAAAATAATAATTTACTCATTATTGAGTCGTGTATACATAATCAAAACCCTACATCATTTATTAGAATCCATTTCACTTTGAGTATCCTATAATCAATACCTGGAAGCCTCTCTGAGGATACTGCAGAAGAAGGTCTGGGAGTTACAGATCTTGGAAGGTCAGTACAAAACTTAAAAAGTTTATGCAGCAGAGTAGAAAAGAACCCTTTGAGCATCACAGATTCCCAATGTGCATGTGTTCCTTTGCTAAATTAAATTATGAGTTTCTCTGATGCAAAGAAGTCTTTCCTCATTTACTTTATTCACAAGCCCCTTTTACTGATTTATGGTGAGAAAGCATCCAAGTATAATATACTCTTATACTTGGCATGCAACGGGACATTGCAGAACTGCTGCCATATGTCAACTGAGTATCTGCTGCATGATGCCTTGGTTCCCTTCAAGCACTAACACACTAGATTCTCCTTGGTACAAAGGCACAATTACTTTGCAAGGAATGATAAGGTATCTCAACCTTCCAAGATGTATCATCTAGTTGAAAATGTAAGATATTTTTCCTAAAGTCATGCAAGTGAGTACTTGCCTGTCTTTTGTTAAAAGCTAATTGGATAAAGAATTTTAATGGTGTAAATAAAATATGCTCTTAGTCACAGACCCTGCATATTAGAAATATGGATGTGACCTTCATACAAGTTTCTTGGTGGAAGTGAGGGTAGAAGCTACTTGGCAAGATCAAGTTTTAAGGAGATCATCGCTAGCTGCTTTGTGGAGCATGGGGCTGGAGTTGTGCATGGAGGAGAGATGAGCAAACCTACTAGAACAGAGCTGTGCTCGGCTGGCAAGTGTTGATGATAGTTAGATTAGCACGGTGGCAGTGGAGATGCAGAAAGTTGTTAGAATTAAGAAATATTTTAGAGGTAAAATTAGTAAAGCCGGTGAATGTCATAGACCTGGGAAATGAGAAAAAGGGAGGGGTTCTTAGCTTTGGGGTTTGGGAAGCTTGGAACATGGCAATATGTTCTATTGTCAGTGGGCATAGCGGATGACAGACAGGTTTGTGGAGACAAGTCATGAGCTTAAGAGGCCTGCATGGGACTGACAAGCAAAGATCTTAAGTAAAGTGTTTGCTTTTGCAACTAAGTCTCAGAAATGAAGTCACAGCTCAGAGAATGGCCAGCATATATGGATGGACCTTTGAGTCTGGGGCTAGAGAAGGAGTATGTGTAGAGATGAAAAAGGCACAGAAATGAGCCTCAGGAACTCCAGCATGCAGGTATAGGTGGAGGAAGGGGAGCCAGCCTAGGAGACTCCAAAGGAAGGCTTTGTGAGCTAGACACCAGGAACATAGTGAAAAGAGGGGTGAGTCAACCACATAGAAGGCATTACTCACTGGGAAAAATCTGGATGATAAATATCTGTAACTGATGTATCTTGCAAGTAAAAGTTTGCACCACACACTCCATGGACAAGATACACTAAATAGAAGCAAAATTGCATCAGCCCTGCCCACCATGAACACATGGTATTGGGTTTACTGTGGACATGGCAGCAAAAGAAATTAACAGCTTTTATGAAGCTAACCTATTTTTCAATGTGTTAGTGCTTCTAAAATGCACAGTACTTTCAAAAGGTAAAAGCTACTTTATTCGTGTTTTTTAAGAACAGAATTTTCTAATCTCTTGGGCTCTGCTATAATATTTCTTTTGTTAACAAACCATACTTTAGACTTCAAGTTCCACCAGAATAGAGTAGCCCTATTTCGCCTGGGTCCTCCCTCTAATAACTAAAAATTCTGTATGTAACACAACAAACATAGGAAGACTGAAAGATAGAAGAAGGAAATGGACATCCTATGGGTCTGGGGACTTGAGAAACAACAGAAATGTGAGTCCCCTGAGTTGTCCCCTGTTGTTTCCACATATCCAGGACAGGACTCTGCAGAGCCTCTACCTGACAATGCTGATTGGCAGAGAAAAAAAAAATGCTCCAAGAAAAGCCTATTCCCCCATTCAAAAGACTGGGAAAGGGTCGCCTAAAAAAAAAATTTTTTTTTTCAATATCTGCCCTACTTTAGCCAAAAAAACACAGAAAAACCATATGCCTCCCCCATGGGTTCAGCAGGACTGAGCAGGAAGTAATCTTATCCCCTACCTACCTGACAAAGCAGGGCTCTGGATCCCACCACCCAGTAGTTTTGGGAGGACTGAGTGTGGAGATAATGTTTATACCTCGGTCTACAGAAATAGGCAATGCACTGATTGCTCAGACAGGATGGAAACAGCAGACGAATGGTGAGCTTAATGTTCACATCCTCCCAGCAGCAAGGAGATGCAATCAGGCTAATCAACACTCTCCTTGACTATCCATCCACTGTCATCCAGCCTCAGTGCAGAGCTGAGCTTCTGCCCCAAATCTGAACCAACAAAGTGGTGCGAATGATGCTAGTTCTATACTTCTTGGTAACAGCAGGATCCAGAGGGGAGATACTCTTATGTATCCTTTTGGAGCAAACAAGGTGGTGCCATTTGGTGCACTACTTTCACTAGGAAGATGTCAGCAGGGCTGAGGAGGGAGGGGAACTTTCACCCCACCCATCTGCAATAGGCAGTGAGAGTTCTCTACCGACGCCATGGGGGCATTGGCAAGGCACAAAGGGAAACTGCACATATGCACCCAGTGACCATCACTCCACACCGCAATGGGGGGACCGCTTGCTAAGAAAGAATATTAGCTAAGGTCTGGGTCTTCATAGTATGATATCCAATATCTAAAATGTCCAAATCATCTATAAATGATAAAGACTAGCAACTAGAATATATTAAAAACTCTCAAAATCAAGAAACAAAAATACCAATGCCTTGCAAATTCACTTGTCATGCTAAGAACCATAAAAATTTTAATATGAATATGATAAGATAATCAGCTGATACCAATACCAGGTGAATCAGATGCTGGAATTATGACAAGGATTTTAAAATATCCATAATAAAAAAGCTTCAGTAAGAAGCAAGCTTTGTATGCTACTAAAACACTTCCCTCTCCCCTGAACAATAGCAAAATGCACATTCTTCTCCAGTGCACACAGAGCATTCTGTAGTATAGATCATATAACAAGTCTCAAAATATCTTAAAAGATGATAACCATACAAAACATGTTCTCCAACAATAATGGAATGAAGCTAGAAATAACAGTAGGAAAACTAGCCAATTTGCAAATATATGGAAATTAAACAACAGAATCTTAAATAAGCAATAAATCACAGAAGAAATCACAGGGAAAATTAGAAAATACTTGGAGATGAGAGAAAACAAAAAGACAACATACTAAAACTTGTAAGATGCAGTGAAAGTAGTGCTCAGAGGGTAATTTATAAATGTAAATTTCTACATTAAAAAGAAAAAGGTACAACCGATTTTTACAAAAATAGAAAGACTATTAAGAAAAACTATAAGCAATTTGTATGGCAACACATTTGGTAATCTATGTGAAATGGATAAATTCCTAGAAACACACAAACTACCAAGACTAAAATAGAAAATATGAACATATCTGTTAATAAAGTAAGGAGATGAAATCACTAATCAAAAACCTCCCAACAAAGAAAAGCCCAGGACCAGATAGCTTCGTTGGTGAATTCTACAAAATACTTAAAGAAGAATTAATAACAATCAAATTCTTCCAAAAAATTTAAAAGGAGAGAGAACTTCAAATTCATTCTCTGAGCCCACCGTTACTACAATATCAAAGCCAGACAAAGACATTACGAGAAAATAAAACTATAGACTAATATTCCTGATGAGTATTGAAGCAAATATTCTCAACAAAAAACTCACAAATAGACTTCAACAGCACATTTAAAGGCTACACCATGAACAAGTGGGATTTATTGCTGGGATGTAAGGATATTTCAACATATGAAAATCAGTCAATGCAATACAACAAATTCATAGAATTAAGGGGGAGAAAACTACATAATCATCCAGATAGATACAGAAAAAAAAGTATTAGATAAATTTCAGTTTAAAGTCAATGTAAAAACTGGATATGTCCAGAATGTTGTTCACATATAATGCTTCAAGATTGAATCACAGTTGTTTCTGAGAAACAGTTCTCTGAAAGGCATTCGAAATACCTGATCAAGAAATACCTTAAGAAGTACAATCTTTGTGATTGGCTTTGAGTGGTTGCATCTGGCAAGGCGACTTACAAACTTCCTCACTTCCAGATCTGTCAAGAGGAAGATGAGATGGATCAGTGTCCAAGGACTAGCTGAAGCCTTCCCTTACAGGGCTTTGCTGAGTAAGAAAACAAGTGAAGCACACATGAGAAACGAACACCTAGAAAAGAACTTTTAGTTTATCGGTGAATATAAAACATTGTATTCTTTAAAAAAAAAATTGTGTTGAAATTCACAGTCCCTAGAATAGCCAAAAAAGTCTTGAATAAAGAATAAAATAGTTGTTTTATTCTAAATAAATTGTTTCTTTTGAGGAAAAAAATAAAGAATAAAATAGGAAGCATCACTCTCCTCAATACTAAGGACTACTGTGTAGTTACCATAAACAAAACAGTGTGGTAGTTGTGGAGGCATAGACATAAACTTCAGTGGAACATAATAGAAAACCAGGAAATATACCCACACAAATATGTTCAACTTTTTTGACAAAAGTGCTAAAGCAATTCAAATGGGAAAAGGGATTAAAACAGTTGGACATCCAGAGGCAAAAAATAAACAAACCTCAATCTAAACTTTACACCTTATACAAGTCAAACTATATAATTTACATATATGGAAAACCGTTGGGAGCTAGGACTAGGCAAAGGGTTCTTAGACACCAAAAGCATAATCCACAAAAGAAGAAGTTGATAAGTTGTATCTTATCAAAATATAAAGCTATAGTCTGGAAAGACATTGTGGAAAAGATGAAAAGATAAGCTACACATTTAGAGAAAATATTTGCAGACCACATATGTGAAAATGATTAATTTGAAGATTATCTAACAAATCTTCAAACCTAACAATAAAAAAAAAAAAGCACAATTAGAAAATGGGCAAAAGACAAGGATAGACATTTCACCAAAGAGGATATACAGAAAGGGAATAAGCACATGAGAAGATGTCCGTCTTTATTAATCATCAAAGAAATGCAATGACATATCACTACACTTCTATTAGAATGGGTAAAATAAAAAACAGTGAAAACACCAAATTCTGGTGAGAATGTGGAAAACATAAATCACTTGCACAATCACTGGTAAAATTATAAAATGATAGAGTCACTCTGAAAAAAGTTTGGCAGTTTCTTATGAGATTATTCTTTTAAAATTTTTTTTATTTCAGTATATCATGGGGGTACAAATGTTTAGGTTACATACATTGCCTTTGCCCCACTTGGGTCAGAGCTTCAAGCATGTCCATCCTCCAGACAGTGCACAATGCACTATTAGGTATGTATATGCCACTCCTCTACCCCCTCCCATGTGCCCAACACCCGATGAATGTTATTACTATAGGTGCACTTAAATGTGATCAGTTAATACCAATTTGATGGTGAGTACATGTGGTGCTTGTTTTTCCATTCTTGTGATACGTCACTTAGTAGAAAGATAGGAACACTCCTACACTGCTGGTAGGACTGCAAACTAGTACAACCTCTGTAGAAAGCAATATGGAGATACCTCAAAGAGCTACAAGTAGAACTACCATTTGATCTAGTAATCCCATTACTGGGCATCTACCCAAAAGAACAAAAGACATTTTATAAAAATGTTTCTTATGAAATTAAGCATGCAGTGATCACATGTCTCAGCAATTGCAAGCTTGGATCCCAGAGAGGTGCAAATTTATATTCACACAAAACCTTGTATGGGAATGTTTATTGCATCTTTACTTGCAATAGCAAAAAAATGGAAACCACCTACATGGCCTTCAGTGGGTAAATTGTTAAAAAAAAAACTATGGTATGTCCATATTCGAGAATACTATTCAGCAATAACAAGGAACAAACTATTAATCTCTAGGGAATTTTACCTAAGTGGAAAAAGCCAAATGTAAAAGGCCACATAATGTATGATTCCACTTATATAGCATACTCAAAATGACAAAACTACAGAAATAGAGCACAGAATATTGTTGCCAATGGTGGGGTGGGTGGGAAGAGTAGGGAGTGGGATTTCACTATAGAACAATACCAGTGATACCATGGTGATGGAAATGTTCTGGTTGTGATATTTTACTATGATTTTGCAAACTGTTTTCACAAGAAGAATCTGGGGAAAGGGTACAAGGGATCTCCCAGTATTATTTCTTACAACTGCACGTGAATCTACAATTATCTCAAAACAAAGTTCAAAGAATAAAGAAAAAACTAACCTTAATGAGTCTTGTTTTTTTAAAAATTGTGGCAAAAGATATATAACATAAAATTTACCCTGTTAACCTTTTTTAAGTACACAATTCGACAGCTTTAAGTACATTCACATTGTTGTACAATCATCTCCACCATCCCCCTCTGGAAGGTATTCATCATCCCAAACTAAAACTATGTTTCGATTAAACAACACTCTCAATTTCCCCTCGTCACTAGCTCCTGGCAACCACATTCCACTTCTGTCACTATGAATTTCACTACTCTAGGTACTTCATACAAGTGAAATCACACAATACTTTGTGGCTGGCCTGTTTCTCTCAGCATAATCTCCTCGAGGTCCATGTATATTGTAACAGGTGTTAAAATTTCCTTCCTTTATTAAGTCTCAATATTATACCACTGCATGTTGATCCTTAATGGGTCCCATGTTTTTGATCTTTTAAGTCTTCATCCCAAACAGCAGCTTTAAACACTCTTTTATAAGTGAACAGCGCAATTTACCCTGGTAGGAGATGGAATTCTATTAGACACCAGAGGGGCAACAACTCACTTGCTTTAGTTCATTGGCTTTCTAGTAGACCACCAGAAACCACTTGAAAAGCATGAAACCATCTGAAAGCCGACACCCAATGTCCCAGCAGGTGTTTGCAAGCCTGGAGAAAGTTGAGAGCAAGGGAAAATCTGGAAGTCATGAGAGTGAAATCAAATAGAAGCTAAGGGTTCCAAACAGAAGCTCGAGTTTAGCAGCCGGATAAAAATATTTGATATTCAGCAGTGATGTGAAGCCTGCAGATTTAAATTCTTAAAATGAATAACACTGGCAAATGGCAGTAAAAATGACATATAAAATATAAAACTAAATACAAAAATTCCAAATCAACTCTAGCTATTCACAAGCAGAAGAAAAGACTGTGTGAGAAAACAGTCTGTAATATAACAGTTATCGTGATGTAATGTAGTTCAGGAAGAGAATCTTCAATACCTGGCAGTGACATTTTATGCAGCAACTAGGGATACTGTGAAGTTTATCTCAGGCTTGGAGTAAACATTTATTTAAAAACTAAAAGCAGCTTCCTGTGGCTGACCCTTCACACTTCTTTAAAATGCAATCACATCAGTATTCTTCCCATTTTAACAATGGGGCATTCAGGCTAAGAAAATTAAATAACTTGAGGTTCCAGTTCAAGATGGCTAACTAGTTACAGCTAGTATGCTCCTACAGAGAGAAATTAAAATTAGGGCGTAGATTTTCATGCTTTGAATAGATAGTCAAAAAGAGAACCCCAAATTCCAACAGAGAAGCTACAGAGGCTGAAAAAGTAGAGAAGAATGAAGACCAATGCCCTATTCAGCCAGGGTCAGCAGGAAGACAGGAGAACCTCTTCGATGCCAGGAATGCCCAAGTGAAAGATTCCTGGGTTTCCATCCTTCTGCCAGGGACATTTGGGACCCTGTCCCACCCCCAAGCCCTCGTGGGACCACAAGACTGAGGCAAGGAACTTCCCAGAGGGTACACAGAAACATTGCTTGTATTCAAGGGAAGCCCTACAAGCATTAGAAACCTGACAAGCAGCAGGGTCCTACAGTCTTCTGAACCCTGAACCATGCAGAGAGCACAGTCCCCACGGGTGTCTGTCTGTCCTGCTCTGGGGCCACCACCTATGCTACTGCAGCCACAACTGCAGGGCCACTGGAGAAGCAGGGGAGAGAAGGCACTCATGTGCAGCCCAAAGACAGAAACTGCAGCCACTGCTGAGGGAGAGCAGGATGAGCAATCTGCAACCCAGCAGCCTCTGCTGAGAGAAACCTGCCCTCCCTAGAGACAAGTCTGTGGCACAACTGCCCCTCCCCTGCTGGAGCATTTCAGCAGTGGGCTGCAGCAATTCCGGGAGCCCAGCACACAGCAGTATGAGCTTCCTCTGTTGCTGCTACTACAACCAGGCCGCGAGGGATCTGGGAATCCTTGTGCTTCTGTGCACCCCAAGGCCATGGAGAGAGAAGGTGAGCAGTCTCTTCTCCCAGCTGCCCTGCCTATATGGTGAGGAGCCTGACCTCCCTGGAGGCAAGTCTGTGGCACAGCTCGACACCCCCCAACACACACAGCATATCAGCAGCAGCCTGAAATCATTCTAGGGGCCCAGCACACAACAATCTGGGCTTCCTCCACCACCTATGCTGTTGCAGAGCCAAGGAGGGAGATGGGGATACAGGTGATTTTTCCTGCCCAAAGGACAGATACTGCCGTCACTGCTGAGGGGAGGGGCTTGTGTACCCTACAGCTGTCTGATTCCACTAATCTCCCTGAGAGGGGCCCACCTACCCAGGGGTAGGCTCACAGTGCATCCACCCTTCCTCTGCCTGAGCACTATGCCAGACTAGAGGATCACCCGACCTCTCCCTATAACAGCCAGCACCTAAAACCAGGAAGGCTGGAGCATAAGTTCACCAGCCTGGTCTTGATTTGATCCCCCCAAGACTCAAGCATGCCATTCCAGGGCCCTGAGGGCTGAGGGTTACCTAACCTAGTCCATCACCGTTAGCATCTTGAACATTTCAGTTGACCCAAATTGCCAGCAACATCACAGTGGGTGCTCCTCTGCACAAACCTAAAGGCAATGCACCTCTCCCTCTCCACATGGAACATCAGTGCTCCCCACAGAGGAGAACAGGCAAGCCACAAAGCCCTCAGAAGTTCTGCTCTGAAACTATTTAGGCAGAGAGCTGACAGAAAGGCATTTTCTGCTGACATCAGAGACAGTGTGGACTGAAGATAGCTGACAAGGTTTGACTGAACTGAGAGTCACAAACCTCAGTGCAGGGCCGTGATAAGGACTGGGATAGCTTTCCAACCACAGACTAGTCCTTTGTCTGAGACAACAGAGATCCCCTCAGAGTAAACAAAGCTCAGATACCTACTCACAGCCTCTGCTACAGCTGGCTCTTACTTGTAAGTGCCCTACTGGCCCTGGAGGTTGGAACACACAGCCCAATATAATATTTTGTCCCAGAAAAGGACAGTGTTGAGAATGAGATAAGCTTCCTGAGACCTCTGCAATTCCAGAACTGCAGGAAGTATCAAACCTACTCATATACTCAGTAGATATCTGCTACAGTCAGCATCTGAGAAAGTCACTGCACAAAGGCTATCTATAACCAAGAACTCATACAGAGCCTGGACCTCTGAAAGAACCCCAAATCAAAGAGAAACGACCAAACATAACATGCAATATATTCATACCCTCAAGGGGGAAAATAAAACATAATTATAAAAAATTTAAAAAGAAATGAATGTAAATTCAAAATTAAGAAGTGAAAGTTTCTCCAGATGGGAAGGAACCTGCATAAGAATCATTGCAACATGAAAAACAGGCTGTTCAATGCCCCCAAAGAACAACAATAGGTCTCCAGCTATGGATTAACCAAAAGGAAATTTTTTAAATGACAGATATTGAATTCAAAATATGGATCGCAAGTCAGCTTATTGAGATCCAAGAGAAAGTTGAAAACCAACATAAAGAAACAAAAAAAAATTCAGGATATGAATGACAATTCACTAAAGAAATAGTTATATTTTTTAAAAAAACAGATCTCTGAAAGTGAAAGATGCATTTAGGCAATTGGAAAATACAGTGGAAAGTTTTTACAATTGACTAGACCAAACAGAAGAAAGAATTTCAGAGATTGAAGACAAGGCTTTCAAATTAACCCAGTCAAAAAAATAAATAAAAGAATAAAAGAAAAAAGAATTAAAGAAATGAACAAACTCTCCAAGAAATATGGGACAATGTAAAACACCCAAACCTATTAATCACAGGTGTCCCTGAGGGAGAAGAAGAAAAAGCAAAATGTTTGGAAAAACTATTTGAAGGAGTAATTGAGGAAAATTTCCTTGGCCACACTAGATATATAGACATCCAGATACAAGAAGCTCAAAGAACTCCAGGAAGATTCATTGCAAAAACAGCATCACCAAGACACACTGACATCAGACAAGCTAAATTCAACGTGAAGGATAAAAATCATGAGCATAGTGAGAAACAAACATCAAAAAGCCTATAAAAGAAAATCTACCAGACTCATAGCAGACTTCTTAGCAGAAACCTTACAAGTCAGAGGAGACTGTGATCTTATCTTTAGCCTTCTTAAACAGAATAACTGTCAGCCATGAATTTTATATCCAAGAAAACTAAGTTTCATAAATGAAGGAGAAATAAAGTATCTCCTAGGCAATCAAACACTAACGGAATTTGTCACCACTAGATCAGCCCTATAAGAAATTCTCAAAAGAGTACTAAACATTGAAACAAAATGTTGATATTCACAAGTATAAAAACACTCAAAAGTGTAAAACCTATATTGCTTATAAGACAGTAACACATTGGAGAATACAGAGCACTGGTTAACAATCAACATGATGACTGGAATAGTGTCTCACATATCAATATTAACTTTGAACATAAATGGTATAAATGCCCACATAAAAGACAGAGATTGGTAAAATGGATGAAAAAACACAATCCTAATATCTGTTGCCTTCAAGATGCCCACACAACTCATAAAGATTCTTCTGGACATTGGCCCAGGTCCTAGGCAAAAAATTCATGACTAAGACCCCAAAAGCAAATACAACAAAAACAAAAATAAATAAATGGAACTTAATTAAACTAAAAAGCTTCTGCACATCCAAAGAAATAATCAACAGAATAAATAGACAACCTACATAATGGGAAAAAATTCACAAACTAAACATCTGACAAAGATCTAATATCCAGAATCAATAAGGGACTCAAACAAATAAGAAAATGCTCAAAAAGTGGGCAAACAACATGAACAGGCTTTTTAAAAACATATACATATGACCAACAAACATATGAGGAAATGCTCAAAATCACTTATCATCAGGGAAAGGCAAATTACAACCACAATGGGATACCAGCATACCCCTCTCAGAATGGCCATTATTAAAAAGTCAAAAACAATAGATGTTGACACAGATGTGGTGAAAAGAGAATGCTTACATAGTGTTATGGAAATTTTTTTAGTACAATCTTTTTGGAAAACAGTATGGTGATTTCTTGAAGAACTAAATGTAAGTCTACCATTTGAACCAGCAATCCCTCTACTGGACATTTATCCAAAGGAAAAGAAGTCAGATAAAAAAAGATACCTGCACTTGTATGTTTATTGCAGCACAATTCACAGTTGCAAAGATATGGAATCAACCAACACATCCATCAACTGAGAAGCAGATAAAGGAAATGTGGTATATATACACCATCGAGTTCTACTCAGCCATCATAAAGGATGAAATAATGTCTTTTGAGCAATTTGAATGGAATAATGGAGGCCATTATCCTAAGTGAATTAACACTAGAAAGGAAAACCAAATACCATATGTTCTCAATTTTAGATGGATCTAAGCTATGGGTACATAGGAGCATGCAGAATGGTAAAACAAACATTGAAGACTAGGAAGGGGGAGGCTGGGAGGGAGGTATGGGAAGAAAGCTACTTACCAGGTGCAACGTACACTATTCATCGACTGGTACACTAACATCCTGGATATCACCTATATAATTCATCCATGTAACCAAAACCGATTTATACCCCTAAGTCTATAAAAAATATATATACACATATATATTAGCGTATATGAATCCGTTTGTCAAATCTACAAAAATACCTGGCTGAAATTTTTGTTGGGGTTGCAATAAATTTATAAATAAAATTTGAGAAAATTGACATCTTCAAAAAATTAAATCACTTGTTGAGTTCCATGAAATTTTTTTAGCATTAAAATGTAATCATGATCAGGAGACCTAAAAATATGTTTAGTACTAGTTTAGTCCATAATGTCTCCACATCATGAGTTACTGAGGGAAACCTATCAAAAAAGCATAAGAGGAAAGCAGTCGTTACAGGGTGGTGGCACAGTCCCCCAGGGCAGGGCATCCTGCAGTGAGGGAGTGAGCCTGGACCACAGGGCCAAGCCAATCAAGACTTAAACACCCCTCCAGACACCAGGAGCTGGAGCCTGGATGTAGGAATCTTACAGACTGCCTAGAAGGGCAAAAGTCCAATTAGGGAGAGTTCGGGGCTGTGTGCAAGTGAGGAGGTGAAGAGGGCCTGGTCTCCTTCAGGAGACCAGGAGGCAAACCTGGACTAGATATGGCCTTGGCCTTAGGGATGGAGGAAGGTAGAGGGTAATCAAGGACAATGTGGATGGGTTGTTTTAACAAATTGGGACTCTACCCATGAGAAAGTGAAGCCCAGTGTCCTGACATCATTGGGAACATCGTCGCACTTCCAAGATGAGCTGATGAGACAGACAGGGCAGGGTAGGGGAAGCCACTGGAGAGCGCTCCCTGCCTGAGCCCTGAAGGCCTGGTCATGCAGGGAAGAGATGGCAGACCCTGGGCTGCTGGTCTCAGCTGATGGTCAGCAAAGCCCGTGTTCTATGGTTCCATGACAGGTGTTGGTCTTTGTGAGGTTACTTCCTCATAGCCTGGCTAGTGGCTAGGGGCAACATTCCAAGAGTCACAGATGGAACCTCTGCTTGGCAGTTATACAAGGCTGAGAGAGGACAGAAATGTGTCTGCCTTGCACAGGAGCCCACTTTCTGTGGATCATGAAAGATACTTAGTCTAAAAGCGAATTTTACTCTCAGACACCAAGTCCAGATCAGCCAGTTGTGGGGCCACGAGTATCAACTCCATATTGCAACTTCCCACAAAGCCAAAGAGTAAGACTTCTTTTCTGGCCTCAAAGAATTGTGGGTTTTTTTTGTTGTTTTTTTTTTTGAGCTATCTAAGAATATGATGGTCAATAAATATTAAACGATGTCAACCATTTTAATCCTAGTTCATGCAAGAGTAGAAGTATAAATAGTAGCACAAGAAATTTTTGTTTCTGTGGAAATTTAGTATGTTATCTGAGTAATTGCAAGGCATGCTGAAAGTTGTATAAAATTCAAAATTAAGACATGTAATTGACATTAAAAATAAAAGTCATGCAATATCTTGAAAAAATAGCAACACTCTCCCAAACAGCTTCCAGTGATATATATAGAATCCCCACCTTGTCTATGTTCTTTCATAATGCAGTTTTATTTTGAGCTTAGCTAATGTGAATCAGCAATTCACTGTTGAAAATCCCACAACAAATACCCTTTATAAAATACTGCATTGACTTAGAAAATCCTCTTGCCTGCATACACTCTCATCAAGACTGAGTCTATTAAAAGTTGTTCAGGTTGACCTCTCACAAAGACAGCAATTACTAGGGAAGTAACTCCCTGTGACAATTCATGTCTCTACACATTTCTGAGAAGTGTCATTTTCTCAGGCAAGAAAAAGGTATTCTGTCATCCAACATGAACTTCCTATCTGAGAAGTGATTTAACAGCCTTTCTTTCAAATCTGCTAATAGTGGCTGGTCCCCATGCACATTACTAAATGCCTTAATTACAGGAGGATGGTGAAAGGACATGATTTTCTTATTTCCTTTCCCTCAGAATAATTGGGACAATAAAAGGTCTGGAAATAAGTGTATGGCTATGTGGTTACTGCGGGTTAATTTCTACCCATATGAAAATTACCTGGATCTCCCATAACATTCTTTAGGTAAACACCTGGAGGTAAGTGTCTGCAGCACAGACATGGCCTACCCATCAGTAGGTGTCCTGGGTAATCTTGTCTGTTGTCACCTCTACCTGCCACACTCTGAGTCTAACTGGTACTGAAATCATGGTAAACAGAATCCAATCTCATAATTGCACTAATTTTAATCATATACATAACAAAGAACTCTAATCTGTACACATGAGATCCATGTTCTAAAAGTGGAAATATCTGTCTAAGAAAAACTAGCAAGCAAAGCATGTGCTTTGCTGACCTGGGTCCTTTGGTTGTTAGAATAACAACTAGGATTCCCAGTGGCCCAGGTGTCTGCAAGCAGGGGTTGATGAAAGAAGTGAGCACAGACAGTTGTCTCCACCCTCCACCTGGTTCCCGGTTCTGCCAGCCTTTGTAGTGGCCTTCTTGTCACTTCTCTCTGCCAGAGAGGTGGGTACCAAGCACAGTTGCATCATGGGCCTGTCAAACTAAGGAGAAAGTGATTGGATAGTCTCTGCCTGGAGACAGGAAAAACAAGAGGCTAAAGATGAGATCTTAAGTATCAGTCAGTTTATACAGAAATAAATTAAATAACTTAGTCAAAGACATAGGCTATTATTAAGTCATGGAGAAACTCCAAAAACTAAGCTTCCTTGCTCTTAACATTCTCTTATCAGTTGTGCCTAGTCTTGGCTGATAGTATCTGGTTCATTTCTCAAGTTATTCTGTTTTAAATTTTGTTATTTTAAAGCATACTTATTTTATAGTTTCTGTCTATAGTACTCTTATTATCTGAAGCCCTTGGAGTAACCTCCTGCCATTCGTTTGCGTTGATGCTTGCTCATTGCAGCTTGTGACCTCATATGCCTTATAATCTTGGATTGTGAGTACATTTTCAATAGAGTTGTATGTATGGGGATACAGACCACCTGCGATAAGAAGGTAGGACTACAAATAAGGTGCGCATTGGCTGGTGTGAGCACTTCAATGGGGTTTCTAGCCTATTGTGTTAATTTTTCCATTTGGAGGATTTAGGATCATAAAACAATGTAAATTCAAACTTTAAACCCATCTTCATGGAAATTTTGTGAAGTCCAAATTCTCAAGTAGGTTATGGATTTGTTTTGTTTTGTTTTGTTTTGTTTTGTCCCACTAAGCCCGAACTGTGATAGATAAGCTTGCTTATTTCCTCCATCAATGACTAAGTGCTCATTATTTGAGGCTTCCTTCAAGGGTTATACCTTCCTAACCCTGGGCCTAATGCAGGGTCTCAATTCCAATCTTCCTTCTTGATTGGGTACATGATTTCCCTTTTTATGGTCATTACATATATGCTTCCTGGTCATTGAGCTTGGCAAAATTCCCATAGTAGCTATGGTTTGGTGATCACTGACCACTGGTGTTTGTAATTTTCCCCTTGCTTTTGGCCCTTGAAAATTCCCCTTACTTTCTTACAAGCTCACCTCTACATTTAAAAGTATATTTGTTACTTTTTTTTTTTTTCAGATATTTGTAGGTGTCTTGGAAGCAGGAATGTTTCAGATCACTTAATGGGCCAACTTGTATACAGTAGCCCTACTGTTCCCCCAACCTTTCTACCTCCCCCCACCCACATCAACACACACACACACACACCACTGGCCTCTAACATCTCATTTTTATTCTCCATCTTCTGATGGCAGATTACCCCAGAAATAATTCCCATTTATTCTATGACCAATGGCACATCTTGTGCAATGTTCAGACAGTTTCATTTTCTGTATCGACTCCTATTTTATAGCTAACTGGTACCTTCCCTGGAGGAATGGCAGGGAAGAGAATTAGATAAGCATTGACAAGTTCCATTTCAACAGGGCTAATAAAAAGATTTCATGGTAACAAAACTCTAACAGGAGCTTTGTGAACTGAGGATCGAGTCATCTGTTTTTCCTATTTTTAACTATGAATTATTTAGAAATCACTAAGTCTCTTTAGTATAGATAAGTCTCTTCTTATGTGAGCACATGTCTCTTTCTCTAAGTGCATTTTGTTCACTGCACCTGTCCAAGGGAAAAAAAAGTCTCATTACTGGACCCATGAGAACAGCAGAAGATTATCTTTGCTTTCTTGTATATTGAAAGGAGGGAGAACTTTTATCTCTGGATTCTACTGACATGCCTGGCCTTTAGGAGACTTGTAGAAACAAGAGAATTCCTTTGTACTATGTTTCTAAAGTGGCAGGCAGGTCACAAGGCATGTGTTTGCACTCAAAACAGATCATTAAAAGATGAATATTCCCCTCAAGAATGGTGAGCTGGGAGCCTGATGTGTCCTGCCGTGCACAGATGTAATCAGAGAGTTACAGAAATTTGTGCAGACAAAACTCAACAGGTCTCAGTCCTGAGAGCTGGAACAGTCTTGCTCTGTAGTTAAGTTCACAAGAGGAGCCTGCGTCATCTCTGTAATGACAGGTCCAGGCTTTGGTGGACTCTCTGATTGATATGTTTCCCTTCTGCTGCACGCTAGTTCCCATGTCTAATGAATTTATGTCTTCTTCAACTTTATCCCTATTAGTCTTTAAACACCTCTTAGAGTTTTAGTTTTTTATTTTGTTTTGTTTTCTAATATTCTGTTATTCAAAAAAAAAAACAATGAAAACCACAGTTCTCAAACTTTAGCATACATACCCGAGGTTTTCATTCATGCAAATTGACAATATACTTTGTTTTATTTTGTTTTTAACCATAAGCAACCCAGTGGATTTTAATGCGGATGGTTCTGTGGAATAGTCTTTGAGAAGCATTGCATTTGCACAAGGAGAAAATAAAACAAAAATATTTTTTCACTGGAAAGCATTATATAGTAACTAGAGCAATCTCTCCTTAAAATAATCATGAAACACCATAAAGAATATCACAGGTGGTGATTAAAACAGAAACACACGAATTTCTTCATCTTAAACAGCCAGTTGCACCTTGATAAGGAAAAAATTGCAGTTTTCTCCTCAGTATTAGTTTGCAGTCAGTGTCCAGGAGGGCATTTCTAATAGAATTACTAATATCTAATGTAATTACTCACTTAGTAACATAGTATAGAAATCCCCTTGACTTGGCAAGGGGTGAGGGACAATATAGTTTGTTCCTCTTATGGAAATTCCAGGCAGCTTGATTATAAATAACCTCTAGTTATTTTTCAAGAAAATAATTATGACATTTGCTGTATGTCTTAAATGAGTTGAAGTTGTACATACTCAAAACAACAATCATTAGTTAATCATGTAATATGTTTCAGGAAGTATATTACATACTTTCTATTATTTCATCATCACCATAGGACAAGTAGTATCATTCTTGTTTTGTAGATAATTCTTGTTTGTAGACAACAAACACTTGTAAAGCCCTCAATGTCCCAGTTCTTACTCTAAATGCTTTACATGTATGAAGTCATTCATCCCTCAAAACAACCCCATGGCAGGGTTGGGGATATCCCATTACTATCTCCATCTTTACAGATAAGAAACCAAAGCCCAGAGAGGTTAAGCAACCTCTGTCCAATGCTGCGGAGATAATCCATTGTGGGACAGTCATTCAAACGAAGGCTATCCAGCCTAGATTCTCTAACAGCTGCAGCAATTGTTCTAAAACTTAAGAGCACATCAGGACCACCTGGAGGGCATGTGAAAACACGAAGTTCCGGGCCCCACCCTTGGAGTTCCTGATGCGGAAGGCTTGGGTGGCAGCTGAGGTTCTGCATGTCTAACCAGCTCCCCGGCAATCCCAATGCTGCCCCTGCAGCAACCACACATTGAGAACCGCTGCACTAGACTATAGTGCTTATCAGATATTTATTATTATTATTTTTTTAATTTTAGAGTGAAGAAGTCACTAGCTGAAATGACTTCTTTCACTGCCTAAACTTAGACCAGATTTATATGTTAGATTCACAGTCTCCAATGGCCGTAAGCTTCACTTTTACTTCTGACCAACTGAATATAAATACAGAGGTTTCTCTATGCCCTCCTGTTCGTTAACTCACTAGAATGACACATGGAACATAGGTGAGTCCCACACTTATGACTGAAGTTTTATTGTAAGTACAAAGATGCAAATCAGGAAGTCCAAAACAGGGACACATAGGGTGACGTGTGGGAGGGTCCCAAATGTGAAGCTTCTGGTCTTATTCCCCTGAGGAGTCAGTGTGCATCACCCCACCGGCCAACTGATATGTAACAATACACATAGAGTATGTAGTCACAAGGGAAGCTTGCCGAGGCTTCAGTGTCCAGAGTTTTTATTGGGGTTTCATTATATAGCATCACCTAGAGAATGACAAGGTTCATAAATGAGGAAAGCAGAGCTTTATTTCTCATAAAGGGTTGCTGCCTGTAGGGTGGCCATTCTGACAGCTGGGAAGCCATAGTCTTGGGCAGATGCCAAGAGCATGCACTTCAAGGGAAACGTGGAACAGGAACAGGAATTTATGCTGAGCAGGGTGGCCATATATACATATTTAACAAGCTGTAGAAGAAGTCATGAGTATTTATGAAAGGAAAAACATCCACATGCACAATCGATCTTCATGCTCCTTCATGGGACCCATTTTCCAAAAATGATGGCCTTAGCATCATCCGAGGGTGGAGTTTTCAGCCCTCTGACATCAACAGGTGAAACAGAGGACACAAAACCCCTCACTGTACATCTTCTATAGACTGGCCAGAACCACTCCATGGTCAGTGGCCTCTTATCAGGAAGGAATGATGGCCAGCTGTAGTGCCACAATCACAAAAAGAGAGGAGCAGCATTAGGTGGATAGTTGAAATCAGCAAAAAGCAAGTCTTCCCAAAAGGCTGGTTCTCTTTAACCATTAGTAAAGAAAACCTAATGGCAGTTAACAAGGATAGGGGTATAATGAGGCGTGTCTGACCTCCCATCCTCTCATGTCTGGGATTTCAGGTTTTAAGGTTTCTCTGGGATCCCTTTGGCCAAGAGGGGTCAGTTCAATCAGTTGGGGAGGGGGGGTTAGGATTTTGTTTTTGTTTCTCAATAGGCATGATTGATAGAATTATTAGCCACATGAATGAAATCTGTCAATCTCCAGCCTCCTTCCTCCCTGAGGTTGGATGAATATCATGTGGCCCCAGATCCCAGCCCTCTAATTATTAATACATGGTTGATCTTTCCAGCATGGTTGATCTTTCCATCCTGGGTCTCCTGCTCCTCTCCTTAGCAGCAACTAGCAGGCCTTGCATGAATAACAGACGTTCTTCTCACTCACAAAATTTCAAGGGTTTAGAGGCTTCCACCCAGGAAAAGGTGACAAAGACCAGACAAATTCTTTATCACACAGAACTAGCCAAAGTCAGTCTTTCAGCAAGAAGCTAGTAAGTGTCCAATTAACTTGCCCGAAGTTAAAACACAGTAAGTGGCGGGGTCATGACTTGAACTTATGTCTTCCACAGGCAAAGGCTCAGGCTCATAACTGTCATATTTTCTGTCTCCTATTATCTTTTCATTGTAGTGAAAATCCACTATAAAGTATTAGCCAAGTAGATGATGTTGGAGGTCTGAGTGGGGAAGGCAAAGTGCATATCTTGGGAATTATATAATTGTCCCTGCCAAGATTTACACTGAGTTTTTTTGAAAAATATTATTTTCCTGTATCCCTCAAAGGGTAAATCTTTCTCATTGTGTTTTATTTTTTCATCTGTCTGAGCAGCTCTGACAACACTGCCACTAGTTAGCATATTACCTGCCATTTTAATTGCCATAATTATCACCAGCAGATATCCTTCCTGCTCAATTTCACAGCACTGCTATATATAAGTCAAGTGAAGCCCATCTGTGATCTGAGCTGAGTTGAGCCTCCAAATGTTGGTGCAATAGATTCACGAGCTAATTATGAGTGGCCTATATCTCAAAGTGGCAGTGCACTTTCTCCAGCACAATTACTTTCCCATTTGGTTCCATGATAAGACATAAATAAAATATAAGGAAGTAATAAAGGCTAACATTTATTGAGTACTTACTATGTTCCAGGCACTGTACTTTATATATCTTACCTCATTCGAAGATCATAACCACCATATGAGGAAAATAGTATTATTGTCATCATTTTCCAAGCAAGGAGACAAAAGCACAGAAAAGTTGAGAAAATCATCATCTTTACATCTTGCAGACAGCAGAACCAGTACTTAAACCCACACGGCATTGCTCTGGAGCCCACACCCTTAGCCACCACGCCTAAGGACTCGAGTCTAACTAATATCAACACTTACTGCTGCCATTACTGCCTGCAAACTAATTATCTTCATATTTGTGTTGTTTGCTTCACTAAATATGTCCTCTGTGATGGAGAAGATTCTATAATGGAAAAAAAAAAAGAAAACAATGGAAGATAAATGTAAAAAGGGAATTTGTCTATTGAAATTTCTAACAGCTAATATCAGTACAGGCTGTCGGTTATTACACACTTTTCAAAAGTGAGGATTTAAGATCAATTCCCGGTAGTCGTTTCTAGACAATGAGGTCCACGGAGACAACAACTGAGCTACATCCTTCTTGTCTACTGCTATTTCCAAAGGGCCAGACGCAGTGCCTGTGAAAGCAGACTTTGCTTTAATTAAAACCACCATCGCACACTAAGACATTCTGCATGGAAACATCTCCAAAGGTGGCACCTTTATGGAACCTTTGTCTGATAATTTCAGTCCCCATGAACTGTGCATTCCAAGGGTACGGTGCAGCTGTCACTGAGGACATTAAATTTGGGGCATTCACACCAGCTGCAGTGACAGACTGCAACCAAAAGCTGCAGGCACCATCCCTGCCAGGAGCCAGACGTCTGCATATTATCTCTGTGGCCTAAGGATGGTCAGATGGTCATTTAAACGACCAGCTTTTAATGTGTCTTACTCACTACTTTGGGGTTTGCTGTGAGAAGAAGGTATTGGAACATATTAGTGTGTTGATAGGGATTATTCTAAAACCTGTCAAGTGACTCTACTCTGTGACATTTGATAAGGAGAATGAATATAAAATGTGAAGCCCTGGAACTCTTGGGAGGAAAAAAAACTCATGTGTTTACATCTCATAAAGAAGTTGTACATAGCCACAGAGGAGAGTTTTATTAGCAGCCGTGCCTGCCAGGTAATATTTTCAAAACAGTCCGTTTGAGTTTGTGTTTATATTATAAACTCATAATGTCTCTTCTAACAATTTTTTTTTATTAACTGCTTTAGTCCTCTTCATTAGGAATTCACTTCCGGTCTGTCAGTGCACACCAATCCTAAGTTTGGTTTATCAGGATGGAAAGATGTAAAAAAAAATGACATGCTGGTTCAACGATAAATAAAGTAAAGCTCACACTGGAAAGCATTTGCTAATGTAGAAAATCAGTAAATACAGCATGTGTTTTCTTTAAATACAGCAATCTGACAGTCGAGCACTCTATTCACTTGGTATTAACAGCCTCTAAGTGTTTAAGACAACACAGAGAGTTCCATTACACAGCAACTTGGCGGCAAAACGGAATCCGATCCATCCACGCAGGCTGCCTTTCAGCAGGAAATGTGCACAGGCTTCACCATTCGGACCGGGGACCCGCTGCATGGTCGATGTGCCTGGCAGCTGAGCCGTGCCCTCCTGTACCCCTTGGCACTGTTAATGCGGTCACACTCCATTAGACACGCCGCTGTCCGTACAACAGACGAGTGCTTACAACTAAAGTCAAACACGGCATTCAAATATAGCTGCGTGTTGACCGGAGAACACTCACTTTCTGTTTTACTGATGCTAGGCGCTGATTTTAGCCAGTGTCGTTTACAATATGCCATTTATTTTACTAGAAACACTGGGCCGATTGACCTTCTGATGCACAGTTCCTAGTTTAATATTTAGAGGGGAACTTGTGAAGAAAGTGGGCCATAAGTCGGCTATGAGAGTCATCATGAGGAATTTCCTCTCTTAATGTGAATTGTACCACTTTCCAGACACAGACGGCCAAGTGTCCTCACTGATACATTTGATAACAGCCAGGCCAGTTCTGGGCTGCATATCATTTATCCTGAAGACCGTAAACCTTCTCAAAAATATACATACAAAGACAGACGTGACTTGTCAGTATGCATGACTTTAAATACATTTTTTAGGTTTGCAGCTTCTTGAAATAATGAGCCTTCGGTTCCCGCGTAATACATAAATAATTATGTTTTCACAAGAGTTCTTGGCATCTAGACTGTAATATGAAATGTCAATACTTGACACGGAAAAGTGGAGAGCACAGGAAGGGTGCTTTGCTTACCTTCTGGAGAACACACCGAAGCCTTAGTTCGAGGAGAGAATTCTGTGGGCTCACAGCTGCCCTGGGGTGCAAAGGACCTGACAAAGAAGCAATTGTCCCACAGAAACCCTGTCTGATGGTGTTAGCCCAGCTGAGGCAGCTGCAGGCAGGAGGCCCGTCTCAAGGGCTGTGTGGGCAGCAGGTTGGGGGCAGTGGCCGTCACTGTCTACTGGGCCCTGCGATGAGGCTGCACCTGGCCCCAGGCAGAAAAGCCTGCTTTGTGCAGCTCGCCTGGCCTGAGTAAACTGAGTCCTCAAGCTTCTCATGCAAACTGAAGTGCAAAACAGTTTGGCAACCCAGAGACAGAGAAGGAAAGGGAGCCAGGGAGAAATGCAGGGTGAGGATGAGTGAAGAACTTTCTGGAACAATAGTGCCAGCTTTCCATTGCAAGCTCTTCTCTCTCTCTCTGCGTTTTCCAAACCTTTGCAGGGTCCACTACCGCAAAAGCCATGTGGCAGAGGGGTTGTGGGACAGTGGAGCAGGGCTGAATGTCCAGTCTCAAGGGGAGCTGCACAGAATGCCCAGCATGTCGTGTGCTGGGGCCGCTGGCCGTTGGTTGTGTGACCCTCCTCACCTGCCGCCCTTGCCCCCTCTCCCTCCCCAGCTGCTCCTCACAGGGAGAATGTCCCCGATAAGGGTCTTTGCTGCATCTTGGGCCCTACCACCACCCATGTCTTTTATCCTATGTCATCTCTTCCCAGCATCCCCCCAAACTACCCAACGCCAAAGAGCCCACCCCAGGTCATGCCACAATGCCACCCTGTCTCATGCTGTTGGTACCACTTTTCACTACCTGGAATTTCTTTGTGTATATTTTCTTTTCTAGATTGTTTACCTCTGCATCAAAGTGTTCAATATATAGTTGCCAAATGAATAAATGCAAAAAGAAGCAGGACACTGAAAAGCCAAAGGTAAGAGCATGTTGAGGTTGCAGAGGTGGGAGACAGCAAGCAGTAATTCAGCGTAACTCCACCTGCATGAATCTCTGAATGTTACAGACAGACGGGACACAAACAAACACTGTGGATTCTATTTGAATATTAAAAGAAAGACTGACCTCTTTCTTTTAGAGGGCTTAGGGAAACACGGAATGTATGTTTTTCTTTGTCCTAGACCTGGAGCCTTTTTAGCCATCCAAGTCTTGTGCAATCTTATCCAATTCTTATCCATAGGACATTTGTTTGTTTTTATGTTCTATGTGTGTAGTCCATAGTCACATTCATTTGATAACACTTACATGGCACTTATTATATGCCAGGCACATTCAGAGCACTTAATAAATACTATCTTGTGCATTCCCAACCCTTTCAGGGGTTATTATCAACTCTGCTTTACAGATAAGAAAACAGATTTAAGTACTATCTTGGCCAAGAATGCAAGCTAGTAAATGACAGATCCAGGTCCACACCAGGAAGCGTGGCTTCAGAGTATGTGCTCTTAAGCACACATTAGGCCGCCTAATTTTGAATCATTCAAACAGCGTCCAATCTCGAGATACACACTGCCGCTAAAATGCATCCTTCCTTCCAAAGGCAGCCTCTGTCTCTTCACAGGGAAATGCTGCCATGAACAAAGCCCACACTCTCAACTGTTCCATACTGAAAGAAGAGATCATTTCTAGCAAGTAGATGATCCTAATAATAAATAGTGGATTTAGTGTCGTTTTAGGTTTACATTTGTCAGTCAAAAGCTACATCTGGGTTCTTGGTTTTTGTTTGTTTGTTTTAATTTCAGTATATTATAGGGGTACAAATGTTTAGTTTACATGTGTTGTCTCTCCCCCCACCCACCCAACGCCCAGAGTCAGAGCTTCAAGTGTGTCCATCCCCCAGATGGGTTCTTGTTTTAATATGTGCTGGAAAATTATTGAGTAAGTGTGATATCAGTGAATCTCAGAAGTGACCTTTTAAGCATTTATCGATACAATGTCTAGAGCAGGGGTCCTCAGACTTTTTAAACAGGGGGCCAGTTCACCGTCCCTTGGACTGTTGGTGGGCGGGACTATAGTTTTAAAAAAACTATGAACAAATTCCTATGCACACTGCACATATCTTATTTTGAAGTAAAAAGACAAATGGGCAAAAACACCCACGTGTGGCCCATGGGCCGTAGTTTGAGGATGCCTGGTCTAGAGAAACTAGCTTCAAGGAAATCCCCCAAGGATGTCCCTAAAAGTAACATTTTTAAAGTCTGTAAAGCGAACACATTTATTAAGTCGATGGCAGAGCTTTATTTAATGCTACCTCACTCTTTGAAAGACTATCAAGGCTCTTATCAAACAGTATTTCATCCTGCCATTAAATTGTTATAATTACTCAGTATTTGGCCAGATGGCAAATAATTTCTAAAGTCAGACCAGGTGTTCAAGAAGCCGAGATAATCACAAAGCTGATGACTGTGGTGAAACTAATTTAAAACACTGTAACATTGGCACAGTGGCGCTTCACAGGAGGGGGAAAAAAAAGGAAAGAAAGAAAAGGTAAGAAAAAATTGATATTTTTTTAATATTAGGCAAGAGAAACACAGGTGTGAGAAAGCAGTGTTTAATTCTACACTTCCTAATGCCAACTTGTATGTCAATCAACAAATGCTTTCACAGGTGCAATGTCTATTTGAGGCTGTCGAGGCCCACGCACTCTAGACACTCAGAAGGGCTCGAAATGAGCACCCGTGGCAGACAGTGTCAACTCAAATAAATATCAAACTTGGACACAGTCTGACTTTTTTTTTTTTAACATTCCTGTTTCATGCATAGAAGCATGGGTTTCATGGTCACAGCTGGAAGCCAGAGAGTTCTTAATTCATTTTCAAATGAAAAGTTCCCATTAGGCAATCTTCCCAGCTTCCTGCGCTCATCCCACATAGATGACCGAAACAACATTTGGGTCCAGCCAAAAGAGAGCTGGGTTTTTTTAGTATTTTTCCGTAATGGTAGAGTCTCAGTAAATATCTCATGAGGCTCTGTTAGGTGAAACTATGAGCAAACTAGGAAGCCCTTCACATTTTTGATAAGGGATCATTTAAACGAGGCAATGGCTAGATTGGAGTCAGACACCTGCTTCTAACGCTGACTGAGGAGGCCTTGTGATGGACTGGCTGTGTGACCTGTGCCCAGGGGCCATCCTCCGCCAGCCTTGGTCTAAGTCTCTGTTGTTGCCATGTTGGAATTCTCAGTAATTTTTGAAAAAAGGATCTCAGTTTTCATTTTGCAGGGAGCCCTGCAAATTGTGTAGCAGGTTCTGATGGGATGGGTTACTTGATCTCTCTGAACCGCAGTCTGATTGTCTGTAAAATGCAGAATAACAATAGTATTCATCTCACAGAAATTATATGAAGAAAATATAAGGTGAGCAAACCCCTGGCATATATATAGTGAGCATTCAATAAAAGATGCAATTTTTGATAATTTGTCATTGTTATTTGTTGGTGGTGTTTGGTACTTGTCACCTTCAAATCTCATGTTGAAATTTGGTCCCCAGTGTTGGAGGTGGGGCCTAGTGGGAGGTGATTTGGTCAGGGGGATGGATCTCTCATGAATGGCTGGTGCTATCCTCACTGTCATGAGTGATTCTCCCTGCTCTATTAGTCTTTGCAAGAACTGATTGTTTAAAAGAGCCTGGCACCTCCCTCCCTTCTCTCTCTCTCTCCTGTCCTCTCTGGCCATGTGATGCCTGCTCCCTGCCACCTTCCGCCGTGAGTGGAAGCTTCCTGAGGCCCTCCCCAGGAGCAGCATGGCACCATGCTTCTTGTACAGCCTGCAGAACTGTGAGCCAAACAAACCTCTTTTCCTTATTAATTACCCAGCCTCGGGTATTTCTTTACTACAAAGCAAATGGACTAGACAGGGTCACTGTTGCTCTTATTATGCATTTGTAATGCAGCTTATTTGCCTCTCTGCAGCATTTGACAGAGTTGATCCTGCTGCTCTCCTTCTTGTAGACTCTGTCCACTTGCCTTTCAGAACACACCATCCTGCCTTTCCTCCTACAGCTCTGATCTCTCTCTCTCCATCTTCTTTTCCACTTCTCCAACCTCAGTGTTTAGGGCTGCAAAACTCATCCTTGCACTTTTGCTATTTTCTGTCTAAACCCATCCTAGGTTGTTTCATCCAGATTCACATGTTAAATGCCACATATGTCAATGTGATGAGCAGAACTGTGCCCTCTTGAGTTCATATGTTGTAGTCCTAACTCCCAGCACCTCAGAATGTGGCTTATTTGGAAGTAGGATCTGTAAAGAGATAATTGAGTTACAATTAAGTAAGGAAGGTGCAGGAGGCACAGAGGGGAGGCCACGTGAGGACACAGGGAGAAGATGACAGCTAAAGCCAAGGAGAGAGACCTTAGGAGAAACTGCCTCTGCAGACACCCTGATCTCCAACTTGTGGCCTCTAGAATTCTGAGATGATAAATTCTTATTGTTTAAGCCACCCAGTCTGTGGTACTTTGTTATGACAAACTAATGAGCCGAAGACTTGCAAATACTATTTCGCACTCAGACATCTCCCCCAGGCCCTAGGTGCATTTAACTGTCTACTTGATGTGTCACTGAGATGTGTGTCAGGACCTCAGACTGAACACGAGCTCCTGAGATTTTCCACCCCAAGCCTTCATTCTTTGCTATCTCAGTTAGTGATTGCAGGCTTTCATTTGCTCACACCACAAACCTCGGAGTCATCCTGACCTTTTTCACTGTTGCAGGGTCTGAGTTGGATCAGCAAATACATCCCATGGGCTCTGACTCCCCACTAGATCCAGAGTCTGACCTCTTGGTGCCCCATGCTTCACGGTCACCATGGTGGCCCTATCCTCAAGCCCCTCTGGATTATTCCATCCAACCTTTCAGTCTATTCTCAACAAATCAGCCAGGATAATTATGAGAAAAATTGTAAGTCACACCATGCAACTCCTATTTTAAGATTTATCCAGTGGCTTCCCATCTCACTGAGAGCAAAAACCAAAATCCTGAAAGCCTTGAAGTCCACTCTATTCACATCACCTTTCTGACCTCAACTCCAGCAACATCCTTGCTCGGCCTGCTCTGGTCCCTCTGCCCTAAGCCAATACTCCAACCCCTCACGCATGCTCACGTTCAAGGTCTTCCCACCACAGCGTTTTCCCTTTAGTAACCTCATCGCCTCCTACAGGTGAAGCCTAACCGAAATGTTAACCACGATCTCCCAAACACTTCCTATCCTCCTTCCCTATTCTTTTTGTCCTAAGCACTTATCACTTTCCAACATACTCTTTATTTTATTTACTATGTTACTTACCATCCCTTCCACCCACTGAATCTAAACTCCTTCAAGACAGGCATTATTTTTGTTTTTTGCTCCATTTGTAGCACCTAGTATACAGTAGGTTGCCAATAGCTCCTTGCTGAACAAAAAGTGAAATGTGGATAAAAAATGGTAACATTGGCCGGGCGCGGTGGCTCACGCCTGTAATCCTAGCACTCCGGGAGGCCGAGGCAGCCGCAATGCTTGAGGTCAGGAGTTTGAAACCAGCCTGAGCAAGAGTGAGACCCCGTCTCTACTATAAATAGGAAGAAATTAATAGGCCAACTAATATATATGGAAAAACTTAGCCAGGCATGGTGGTGCATGCCTGTAGTCCCAGCTCCTTGGGAGGATGAGGCAGCAGGATTGCTTGAGCCCAGGAGTTTGAGGTTGCTGTGAGCTAGGCTGATGCCACGGCACTCACTCTAGCCTGGGCAACAAAGTGAGACTCTGTCTCAAAAAAAAAAAAAAGGTAAAATTGTCTCTTTTTTTATTCCTATACACTTAAACCAAATCGGAAGTATAGTCCAGTGAAGATGTTGACACTATGCTACATGCTATCATCCACAGCACACTGTCTCCTAGGCATGGGTAGTTTATTTTTGATGAAATTTGATTGGCTTTTAAAAGATATGCTCTATTCTCCAAATAAAATTACAAAAAAATATGTGTAATGGGAGTTACTCTGACCTTGGAATTTCTGTATCCTTTATTTATCATGCACATAGACTTGATATATCTCAGTGTGTCTAAAGCTATGTGCCAAACTATTAGGTCATTAAATATGAAATGTCTGATTTCGAATCTAAAGTGTAGTTTATTATATCTCAAACAAAAACCAGTTCAATTAATCAAAGTATGCACCTAAACTATCAACACTGTTTTGCCATCTTGCCAATGTGCGTTTGAAAGACTGAGGATGCACCTTCATGATAAAAATAAAACAAGAAGTGTCAAAGTGAAATGTCAGAGATATCAACTGTCAAACTTAGTACCTAACAGGATCGGACCTTTCATACTTAATAACCTAATATTTCAAAATCCAATTTCTATCATCCAAATCACAATAGAGGAGCATTTACTTTGTAACAGCATAAGTCACCTTTATTCTAGCCTTCAAAAATAACTTACACCTCCTGGATTCTCCCCCATAAGGTTTTTCCCTAGCCAGCTCAGACTTTCTCTCATTGCACCGACATTCCCAGATGGCAAAAGAGGACAGCATGGTTTCTGGAGGCCACAGCTCGGAATGTCACCAACATGCCTCTGCTGCATTCCATCGGCCCAGCAAATCACAAGTTCCGCTCAGATCCAAGGGGGCGGAGAAACAGACTTCACCACTGGGTGGGAAGAACAGCAACCTCACCAAGGGGAGTGGCAATTCCATCTTCACGCAGTGAGGAGAACAGCAACATCACATCACAGGGATCAGAGACATGTTGGGTCATATTTTTCAATCTACTCTAATCTGGCAGTTGTCCTAAATTATCCACGTTACTTCTCTCCGGACAATGTTTCTGTCATCTCAGAGACCTTATAAATTGTATCCTGATTGCAGCCCTGGACTTGAGGATCTTGTGCTTTGTGTCAGGTCTGGATATGGGGAGAAGCTCAAATGCAGCTTCTCAGGTGCATTCCATCTTGATCCTGAGACTGCAAACCTGAAAGCCAAGTTTTCAGCTCTCCATGCACATATAAGGCAAGTTATAGAGTGGAAAACAGTAATAGACACACACGGCCATTCAAAATGAGGAGGAATGGAGGATGCTGGAATAGAGGAATAATGGATGCTGTCATTAGTCCACAGAAGTTGTGAAAACCAGCCCAGACATGTTGTCAGGGCTTCCTTCTTTGGAGGTGGGAAATGTTCTGGTTCCTGGGAGTGGTTCTCTAATCCATTTTTCTCCTATGTTTTTTTTACCTCTACCCCTTGAGTTCTTGACTTCAAATTCTGAGACATCTTTCTTATTCAATAAAAAAAAAATCCATGTTTGCAACTATGCAGCTTTCTCAGTCAGCTCCTCGCTCACAGACAGGTGAGAGATACTCAGGATGCTGAGATACCTCTTTTAATTTTTAAGTGCCTCTATTCCTTTTATTCCAAGCAATTAGAGTTTTACCAATATATCTATCTCTCTTAATTTTTTTCTTAAGTGTCTTTTGAATCTTATTGGGGTTGACTCTATGTTCCAAAAGAACATAACTTGGTTCAATCTCTTTCTATTTTGGGCATGTGAAGCTATTGCAAGAAGGCAACTTTAAGATTCTTAGAGGCTATTTATCTAGTTTAGTAGGTCTAATTGACATAGACTTAAATCTTTCTAGGTCAATGTTTCACAAGGCTTGTTCTCCAAAACAGTAGCATCACCTGAGAACTTTCTAGAAATGCAACATGTGGACCCCATCATAAAACTACTAAATCAGAATCTCTCTGGAAAGGGGGGAACCTGTGTTTTAGTAAGCCCTTCAGATAATTCTGATGGCTTCTAAGGTTTGAGAGCCATTTTTGCACATTTTACCAAATGGTCTAAGAGCCACACTCTGCACTTGGTCCTCATCCGAAGGCCATTTCTTACAATGAGAATCATTTGCAGACTATAGAAACTGAGAATGAAAAACAACTTAATTTTCCCATTCAGCAAGTCTAAGAAGCATTCAATTTCCTCTAAATTTTGCTTGCAAGCTGAAAAGTTTCTTCTTTAGTTTGTCTCTCTTGTGCAGTTGACATATCACTTGCAGCTAGAAGAACCTAACTGATCTTTCTGACATCATACCTAGAAATCTCCTTGGCCAGCTCCACACATTTTATCAGGGACCTTTTCTCTCATCAAAGTTATCTCAGAATACAATTGTTCCACAAATAACATGGATTAACCATTGTTAGCCTTCCATAACAATTTCTTCATGATGTATTTCAGCCTCCACTAACAGTTTACCTTTTTTGTCTTTAGTGGTTTACAGTTTCCTCATACCTTCTTCTGTCTTTGGCTACTATTCATTCCCAACACAAAGGCCACATGTTTTCAATTGTTGATATATCAGCATCTTACTTTTAGGTACTAAATTTTGTATTCATTATCCCTTGCTGTGCACCAACCACCCCAACACTTAATGTTTAAAACAACAGCCATTTATTTCCTCCCAACCCTCACATTGGCAATTTGGGCTCAGCTGAGCTGGGGTTGGCAGGCCTCTCTGATGTACTTTGAGTCAGTTGGCAGTTCTGCTGGGGACTGGTGCATGGAAGATCACCTCATTCATGCAGTGACAGCTGGTGGGGGCTGCGGATGGAAGTGCCTCTGCCCTAGCCAGCAGGTGCTCACATGGGGGCTGGGTTCCAAGAAGGCAGAACTAGAAGCTTCAGGGCCTCTCATAGCTTCCTAACATCGCTCCTTTTGGATTCTTTTGGCCAACACAAGTCACAAACCCAACTTATTAATAATTTCAAGAAGGTAGAAAAACAGACCACCTTTTGCTGGGAGGAATAAGAGTATCACATCACCATACAAAGAATGAAGAAACATTTTGGGCATATTTTAAAGTATGCCAAATTATGCTTAGGAAAATTTGCAAACTAAGTTCAAAGCAAGGATAAGTTAATGACTCAAACCCATATATCCTAGAACCTTTACCAAAATAAGAGATGTTAATAAGTCTCTGATGTAAGATGCCTATGAATATATTTACCAAAGGCATCATAGGCAATAAATAATTATGTCAGTGTGTCATGGCACCATGGCAAGAAGTAAACAAAAGTAACAGTGACAGTACTATGGTTTGAGTTTGCCCTTTCTGAAACTCATGTTGAAACTTGATCCCCAACGTGGCAGCGTTAGGAGGTGAGTCCTAGTGGGATGTGTTTGGACCATGGGCATGGATCATTCATGAAGAGATTAATGCACTCCCAGGGAGAGCATGAGTTCTCCCTCTGGTAAAACTGGATTAGTTACTGCAAGAACAGATTGTTTCTTCCCATGTTTGGTTTTTTTGCACATGCCCACTTCTTTCTCTCCTTCCAGTTTCCACCATGAGTTGAAAAGGTATGAGAGCCTGATCAGATGCAGCTGCCAATCCTGGGCTTTCCAGCCACTAGAATCATGAGCCAAGTAAATTTTTTTTTCTTTATAATTTACCAGCCTCAGGTATTCTGTTATTGCAACACAAAATGGGCCAAGACAAACAGTGACTTCTGAAATGTCAAAGCTCACCATTTCTTAGGGCGTGTTTACCACCTGACTGACAATCCAAAATTGAATGTCAAATAAGAGAAAGTTAAAAGATGGTCAGTTGATCTAACAAGAGATATAATTAAGTCTGAATATGCACTTAATGTGACCAAGATTGCAAATAAGATATGAAGATAAATCATGCATGGAATTCCTGGAAATGATTTTAACATACTTGTCACCTGAATTAGAGTGAGACTGCCTGGGAATTGATAGGTTCCCATATGTTGGGTAAAGTGACGCACACATTATGGACATCACAACATGAAACTAGCAAATTAATGCAATTATGTTGAGATGCAAAGAAAGAGGAATACACCAGGAGTAAAAGAAGGAGGTGGAAGGGAGATGGGAAAGAGAGGAGAAGGAGAAGAAGAAAGAATCTTTGGAATGATTCATACCAGATCTATTCTAGAACACAGGAAAACCAATTTGCCTCAGAGACAAATCCCAGTTTCTACCCTGAGCACTACACTTGTGCACATGTGAATCCAGTATTTTGAGAAATTTAGTTTGGGTCCATAAGGGATTTTGACATATTTAAGTACAGTCTCAGAGCCTCCCTTGACCTCATTTACTTAACCCAAGTGTGGACACACAACAGATTTTTTAAAAATGTAACATTTCTTCATTGTACTTGCCACAATATACCTAGCATTATATTTTGTACTTACTTTCTTGTTTTTATTGTTTATCTTGCCTTTCAGGGCAGAGATGTTTTCTCCTTTGGTTCAGTTTGGCATCCCAATTCTAAGTCATGCCTGAATATTCTTAAATGAAAGAATAAAGAAATGAACTTAGTGTGCAAGTGTGTGGCAACCTGGTGAGTATGAACATTTGCTTACCTGTTTAATTAAAGAAATTATAAACCATTATAAGTTAAATTCATATCTATTCTCCCATCTGGATCCTAGAATAATTTCTCCTTTATTATAAGACTGAAAGTTTTAAAAGTCCTCTCACCTAGTATTTTCTAAATTCATAAAACATATGAATTTTTTAAGAGATATTTATCTTTAGGATTTAGGAATGAGACATCAGGATTTCTTGGAATGCTTAGGAATTCCTAAAGTCATGTTATATTATTTGTTCATAACTATTTACATGTTTTAAAATAATAATTTTTGGCCATAATAATAAACAGTTAATATTTTTTCTGAAACTAAAAGTTTTAGAAATATTTATATTTCAAAGATACAATAACAAATGATTTATTATTATTATGAATCAATATATTATAACAAGATTATATATTTCTTTTTCTTTTTTTTTTTTTTTTCTTTTTCTTTTATTTTCTTTTTTTTAGAGGCAGGGTCTCACTCTGTCACCTAGGCTACAGTGGAGTGGTGTGATCACAGCTCACTGCAGCCTCAAACTTCTGGGCTCAAGTTATTCTCTCATCTCAGCCTCCTGAATAGCTGGGCCTATAGGCATGTACCACTGTGCCTGGCTAATTTTTTACAGTTTTTGCAGAGACAGGGTCTCACCATTTCACCCAGGCTGGTCTCAAACTCCTGGTCTCAAACAATCCTCCCACTTTGGCCTCCCAGAGTGCCAAGATTGCATGCCTGTGCCACTGTGCCCAGCCAAGATTATGTATTTCAATAACATGTGAAAATAATCTCTATTTGATGTAGATATTTAATAATAGAAAAGATTAAAAGAAAAGAATATTAACACAAAGTAAATATCAATAAAAGGCACTTAAATTGAAAGATAATACCAAAAATACTCATTATTAAAAAGTTATTCCTAAAACAAAATTTTTAAACAAAACACTGATTGTTTATCTGATAGTTTTGATCTTGTTTTGTGACAAATATTCCAGACCAATTGGGATTTTTTTTCTTTTGTTTTACTCATTATTTTTCAAAGATGAAACTATTTTCATCTGCTTCTCTAATCTTGGTTTTGCCATTGGAAATGATATTGTTCTAGCTCATTCAGATTGTAGATCAATTTCTGATTTTAAGTCACATTATTCCACAATAGTTCCTTTGCATTTCCTCTGTTAAATTACTAGTCCCCATGCTAAGCGTTCAAACACAGAAACACCAGCAAACACTGAGGCACATTTGAACCACATAAGACTCAGGATGCCCAAGTACCACACAGAATCAAGTTAACCACTTCGGTACAGAGTTCACCAGCCGTGAAACCTTTCCCATAGCCGGCACTCACAGTCTGCACGATAAATTGTGCTGTGCATTGACGACGAATCCGTTTTGCTCTTGTGGGATGAGGAAAGCTTCAATGCACTGAAAGCTTGTTTTACTTTACAGGCAGCTTTACTTGTAATGTAAATCAAAATAGGTAACATATACATATATGTTTTCATTGCATTATTTTTAAATCTTCACAATTTTATTTTGATAAATTAAAAATCAGAAAAGTCATATCACGACTGGCGGCTAAAGTTGATGCTCGGCTGTGCGCCTTCATATCACGGCTGGCGGCTAAAGTCGCTGTGCGCGTTCATCTGTGGCTGTCGACTACAGTCGACGGTCATACCAAAGTGGTTAATAGCACTACTCAGAATCAGGAATTGACAACTTAAGGACTGTATTTTGCCTTCAATACTTATTTCTTGGAATATGACTCATAGGATACTTATTAATGCTTGTTTAGTTTGTAAGAACAACCAGCCTGGAACATGTCAAGAGCTGTGAGCAGGACAATTGGGGCACAGTCATTTTCCCATTTCCAACATGCTGACCTTACCTCTGTGTCAGCTTCCGATTCAGAGCCAGTGGGTTCTTTAGACTAACTAATATTTCTATATTGATTGATGAGCATTAATTCTTACAGAATACTACTACTCTTTCCTGTTTTCCCAATTTCTTGATTTATTTTTCAGAACTTGGGATTCTGAAAAACATAAATTTCCTAAGAAAGATCAGAAAGAAACTTCTACCTAGAAACATTATACTCGCTTTACCATATGTTACTCCATAAAAACCTTGGTATTGTACTTTGAAATAATTATCTGTATGGAGGGTTCTTTCTATGTAATGAATATTCATAGGAAGTTACTCTGGAATAAAGTGAAGACCTATGTTCTTGTGGATGAGATTAAATATCTGTCTCATATCTGGTATTTTATTTCCTCTCCAAGCTGTACCTTGATTTGTAAAGAGATGAAACCAATTTTATGCCTCCATCTTAAATTATTCAGAAGTCTGCAGAGGTTCAAATAGTCCACTATTCTATGTTCACATTTTGTTAGCTCTTATAGTATGAAATAGGCATTTCCCAGATGCTAAACCTGTCTCCAATGTCATACGTGAGTAAATGAAAGGGCTGAATAATAACAAATTTCCCTTACTAATAATTTAACAAAAGATTCTCGTTCCATTTAAATACATAAGATAAAATACGATTTTTATAGCTGCTGAAAGAGAGAATGTTATACTTTTTTTCTGGCTTAATATAGCCCTCTGCTATTCTATTCTTTGCTGTCTTTCACTCCATTTTGCTAGTGAATATCTTACCAAAATATCTTTAGGAATTCTTAGAATTTGTGTCATAAGGACTTCTCCCAAATCCAATTACCATTTTGTTTTGCTTTTCTACTTTATACAACATGGCACTTTCAATTATTCAGTTACTCGCTTACCCAGAAACTTATTCTGACTTATTCTTCCCATTTTGGCATCCCAGGAAGTTTAGATGCTTCTCCTGACTCTGGTTGCCAAGAAACAGCCAAAAGCCAGCAACAGTGTCCCCTATATGACACGTTTTCAGAGAAATCACAAAGGAGAGACCCCCTTCAAATTATGGTTAGATCTCTGCTTGTCCAGAAGAGCCTTCTGCATGGCTCAGAGGAAATGATTATTGTCTTCCTGTGTCTCCCTGTGTTGTTAGAAATTGTGGCAGGTTGGAGTGGGGTGCTTACAGCTTCAGAATGGATTCGAAATAGCTGGTTCTACCAAGAAGCACAAATTCTATGATATTTTCAACCTCTCAGAATATTCATACAACCCCACTCCACAAAGCTCACCAAGCCCCACTGACCACAGGAGTCCACATGTATCCTGCAGTTGTCTGTGTCCACAGTCCGGACCAGCCAGGCTCCTTCCGCAGGTAGGGCTGAGGCTGCAGGCTTGCCATCGTGGTGCCTGCAGCAAGTCCCAGTTCCACTCTGGGAACAGCAGAGCCAAGCTCTGCCCCTCACGCTCCAGTCTACTCTGGTAGCCAAATTTCCACCCTAACATGCCTCACCTGAGGCAGCCTCAGAAAAAGCCCCTAGGTTGCTACTTTAGTTCTATTATCTTCCTGCTTGTTGATTTGCATTTTGCCCTGGAGTACTATCCTTTGGATCATTCTCAGCTTCAAACTTAGAAATTCCACCACCCAGCTAGGGCTCCGGCCACCACCTTAAGGGGAAGGAGATGTCAGACAGCAGGACCTGCTTAGCAGTGAGGGCTCCAGCGCTCCCTGCTGCCAATCCCCTCCCCACTTCTAGCTTTAGTTCAACAGGTCGAATTTTCATTCAAAACAAATGTGGCAAACTCCTATTATGGATCCTACTATGGACTGTGGGTAGAACATGCATGCTAAGAGTGTAATGTATACAACAAATGTAGATTAGGCAAAACATAGCCCTAAATGATGCAATCAATCAGTGATTCTATGATATTCCTATGAACACATTTATGCAAATAGGATTCAGAGCAGAAGGCTCACTAAAATAATCACAAGTGTAGTTTATGAAAATAACATAGGACAAGTGCTCTTAAATATAGCGGGGATAGATGATTTTTAAAAACAAATCCTTAAATACATTTTTCATCCTGCATTTTCTTCTCCAAACTGTTCTTCAAAGACTAAAAGTTTACTGTTAGCAAACACCAATTTCTGGAAGTTGGAAAGGTAACAACCACTCCTCATGTGGATCTATATTCTTTTATAACTTTATTTAAGTTGGGAATTGAACGTGAATTACACCTTTCAAGCCCTAAAGGATCATAGCTGTTTCCAGTGTACCAGTGCATAGCCTGAAACTGGCCGTTGTGCCATCTCACCCCTTGCTTTGGGCCTTGAAAATGTAGGTCACCAAAAAGCCCAATGGGTATTCCCCCAATGACTGCTGGGAACACAGCCAGATCCCTTGAGATTTCAGTAGCCCAAGATCTTTGATGACTGCAATGATATAAAATGGGACTAGACCCTTGGTTGTAGGTACATGTTAATTGCTTGCTTCCTGCCCAGACCCCTTGTTCTCATGACAGTTATGAAATGCTAATGCACTATTTCTTTGTCCAGCAGGAGATAACTCCAGAGTCCCAAGGAGAATCTATGAGTTTGTTTTGCAGAAGGAATGGATGCCCCTGAAAAAGCTGTGACTAGCTGCTGACACCTAGAAGTCTGGGTACTCAAGGTGTTATCTGAGACTAAAAGCAGCACAGACTTTCCCTTACCTTAACCCCGACTCTGAATAAAAGCTCCTTGACTCATCTCTGTGACAAGACAGATATGAGAGGTTTGCTCTCCTGTCTTCTCATTTTGTCCAAATGGAATAAACCTTTCTCTGTCTCTAAGCGCCCATGTCAGTGGTTGGCTTTAGCTGTGTATCAGGTACGAGGACCTGAATGTGAGGCTCTACAACACTAAAGCAATGTCAATGTTTTCATTTCATATGCTATGCATAGACAATATAGCATCTCTTTCACTTTTGATGTTGGGTTTTAGTTTAGAGGCCTTTAAAAAATAATAATAATAAAGGCCCTAACCTGCCCTAAAGGCTTTAAATGCAAGGGGATTTAGCTGAATGTAGCACACAAGGCAAATAACTGTAAACCAGCCTATTTAGTTTCTCTAAATAAATAGAGAAATGATGAAATGTTGATGAAATGACATCTCTCTCTTATTGTGAATGACAATATTATCATCTACCTTGTTTTATGTTCTATTTAGTTGGCACTTAAATAGCCAAAATTCTATTTTTTCCCTTATAGGAGAGAGTAGGTATAAAAACTGGAGTTATGTGTTTTAAATAACTAATAGCTTGGGAATAACCATGACATTGGCCCACATTTGCAAAAGTAAATTGGTTGTCTAAGTCAGTAAATGGGATGAATAATTTGAAATGCATCATTAAAAGCCAATATGCAAATAATCTCAGCAATTGTAATGGTACCTGTGCCTGGGCCAATGGAAGAAAATAGACAGATACTTTTCACTTTATTATACATCAGTATAATAAGCAATCTTCACCACCAGCAGTATAAAACACACACGCACACGCAGAGGTGTGCTCAAACAACTAGGCAAGTTCGTGTTAGTCCTCGTGGGACACTCATGTCTCTTGCCCTCCCATTAGCAATTTTATTCCTGTCTCTGACTTACTCACACTTGGTTCAGTGTAAGGAGGGTGTGAAAACAGCATATTAAACCTCTTTGTACTGATGGATACATTAAAGTACAGAGAGGTACTTGTTGCCCAGTTGAGACTAAAGCAAGGTTCTCTTCAAAAGGCTAATCTAATCATGCTTAACTATATCCTTGCTTAAAATCCTTCAATGGTTTCCTGTTAATCTGATATAATTCCAAATCCTATCGTAGCCCACCTTTCCAGCATCATTTTTCTCAACACTCTTCACTTCTCAATGCTCTAGGCATGTGGAATGTTTTCTGTGCCTCAAATATGCTCTCTCATTCCCAGTGGCTTTTCTTTTCTTGGTCTAGAATGCTCTCCTTCTATCTTTGGCTGGGAGATATCTGTGCATTTTGTAGGTCCCTATTTAAATGTTATGTCCTTAATAACGTCTTCCCTGAACACTTGGGGTGAGTTACATTCCCTTGCTATATGCTCTTCTACTTTAATACTCATCAAATTTGTAATTATCTGTTCAGTGTGTGTCCTCCCTCCTGGACTGTAAACAACTGGAAGTCTGGGCTGACTTGTCTTATTATAATCATATTTTCCATTTTGTGTGCAGTGTCTGAGATATACTATATATTTAATTAAAATTGGATAATTGATTGTTAATTGATTGACCAAGGTGTTTTGCTTCCAGTGTTTATTTCTGAATTATACTGTACTGCTTCTCCAATATAAACTACATTCACAAATATATTTACCGTTTGTTGAAACTAAAGATGACTTGAGATGATCCATTTAGTAATTGAAATTATTGCAATTGTACGTAGTGCTTGGTGGATGAAGCCATTAATTTGAAACAGAAACATTATTGTAGGCTCCCACACAATTACTTTAAGAGTTCTTCCTTTGCATCCTTCCATTATTGATAGATATTAGGGCAAATTTTGATGATGTCTTATTGTGCTCTCTCTCTTCATTTCCAAATCAAATCCTACACATAAGCAAAATTTGCCTAATTATACATTTTAATTACTAATTAGAAAAACTTTATCAAGTCTCCTAAGTCCATCAGCTCTCAATTAAAGCAAATTTCTCATTTGTTTCTACTATTTTTTATAGTTTTTAGGGGGGGTGGTTAGTTGCCTACATTTTTCCCCCCACAATGAATCTACCTGCCTTTTACTATACAACTTGAGTAGGTAAGCTCAGTAAAGGCAAATTGCAACCTGTTGTCCTAGACCCAAGCCGCCTCATATCCTTTTCCCAACAACACTGCCTACAATGGCTAAGTTCGGAGCATGTCTGGTTACCTACCTGAAGTGCAAAAGGTGCTCAGTGTCCAGAAAGAATTGAGATAATGTGTGCTGTCATTCACATTTCTTTGACCTTTAAAGATTTAATTGTTCAAGTTCAAGTCATCTGATTCTCCGATTAGTTCAATTTTTTTTTTATCTCCTACACAGCTCGGGGAAAAAAGTGCATTTTTAAGTACCTCATATTTTCAAAAAGGCTTAAATAGTTGACGTCATCCAAAATGTTTTGTTGCCCAGTTTAGGGTCACTGTACATATGAAATGGTCTGACTGAGGCACACAGGATGCAGATGATGCCAGCAGAAATGCCAGGTGATGAAGGGAGCAACTTGGGACCTGATGAATGATTTGAAAATTAAAGATGGGAACTTCATCATTGCTGTTAATCATCACTGTCACCATCATTGTCACGGCATCCAGGACACAAGTGGCTGCTGCCAGCCCCATGCTGGGTGTATACAACCAATCACATTGTCACAAATGCCTAAAACTCCACAAGGTCAAGTGATATTTTTAATTTTTTAAAAAAATTACACAATATTCCACATATTCAAAATATATATGCATGTATAATTATATATATAACCTCCTCAGTTGTTTACAAGTGGTGTGCCTGATTTTTCTGGAGACTGAGCCCAACTTGGCTTAATTTTTATTTATTCCTATGTATCATGTCTCAAATTTTTTGAGATGAGTGCTTGCTAATTAGCATTATCGTATATGGTATAATTAAAATTGAACAGAAAGAGAGAGAGAGAAAGAAAAATACGGTTCCATCAGCAACAGTAATTATGTGTCAAAAGGTATAAAAAAGCTCAAGTGGAAGACAAACACTCTGAGAATCAGCTAAAAGCAGGTCCTCACTTTCCTATCACACTAGGGAGCCAGCCTCCAAGGGTATTGTTCAGACATGAAAAGAAAGAACATTAGGTTCTAAAGGACTGACTTCTGTTTAAATGCAGATGCAGATTCTAGCTTAGCCCAATCAAGAGAGACCCAGTAGGCCTAATTCTTATTATGCTTCTCTGCCCTTCCATTTGCCATTCAGATGCATGAAAAGCTTTCTAATTTTGAAAGATCTGTGCTACCCTAGGAAAGGGCACACGAAATGTAGAGATTGGGTCACAGGACCTTTACTAAGACAGACTGGAAAATTCTGATATTAAGCAAATAGACAAAATTTCCAGGGGATCAAAATCTCTTTCATTACAAATGTAAAAAGCAAAACCCACACCAATGGACATCAGAAAATTGCCCTCTGGGATTGTCAAAAATAGATAAATACTGGAGCTATCCAACCTATAATATTTTGAACTGATTTGTTCATACTATTCTCTCATTACTTAATCTGAGATAAGTATGCCAGAATTTGTGCTAAGAAAGAAAATCACTTATTGGTATACAATGCACTTGTTGACTGTAGGTTGACTAATCGTAACACAATTGTCACACTTGCATTGACTCAACCAAGGGTCCTGTCTGAAAGGACGGCATTGCTAATGAACTATCTAATGGAAAAAAATGAACTATCTAACAGAGGGGAAAAAAGGACACAGCACATAATTGCTCCTTTGAAGAGAAAGATCACAGCACAACTGCCCCTTTGTTTTATCAACCACCTGTGGCTTCACTTTTTGTCTTTAGGGTTAACCACTTGTGACCATACAGCACTTGAAAAGAACTGAGTAGATAGAAGGAGCAGGTCTTCCCCAGTTCCCACCAGCCCACATTCCAGGGCCACTCACAGAGAAGAGGGGGGAAAAAGGAATAACAGATACAGCCACTTCACAGCTGCCTTCTGCTATCAGCTTACAGCAATAACTTTTTTCCCCTTTACCCCTAATAAAAATCCCGAACTCCTATTCTCCCTGCTAGTACTTCTCCTTTCTTTCTTTGTGCCAAGCCCTCCCCTCCCTTTTGGAGTAAAATAAACTTTCTTCCTTTAAAACTATTCTAATCTTCATGTCAAGAATTCTTTCTCATCCCACACTACGAGTTCCCACCCTAACACTATCCTCCATCAATGCGAGTGTAGAGAGAAGGGAAAGACAATTGTCCTACATTGTGGTCCAAGGTGGCAAATGTCATTGTTTTCTCACAAAAATTACTGGTAGTCAATTTTTGATGTGGTAGTTCTAGAGGTCTCCCTGATTTATTTTGTCATGTTTATGATAAGAGGGTAAGGGGAGAGAAACTTTTGTTCAAAAGTGCCTTTAACCATTTTTCTCCCTGAATTAATTGAAAAATTACATCAACCTTCTACTGCCTTGAAAATGAAGACCTGGACTAAAAGAGAGAAAAAAATTGCTTTTATAGTACATTTGTGTTCTCAATTAAGATATATTTTGAAGGTATTACAGAAATACATAATGAATCACTACAAGTTTAAGTATTTTACTTAATGAGAAGGAATGAGTACCTGGATTTCTATGCAAATTGAAGGAGGAAAATAGTTCTAATATAATAAATTATTCTCCAAAATGAATTTTTATGATTCTTTTCAGTGATTTATGATCAAAAGGCAATGACTTTCAGGATAAACTACTATCAAAGGTATGAATAAAATGAAATCATAAAAGTTATAAAAACCTATTAGGATCATTTTGGTTGTGAATCACTAAAATTCCCATCCCAACCAGCTCAGGCATAAAGAGAACGTTTTGGCCCATGTAACTATGACATCCAGAGTAGCACAGTCTTTAAACAAGTCCCAGGGCTCTTCTTTCCCTGTGGGTTGGCTCCACAGTGCCACAGTTTCTCCTCCTGTACTTGCAGATTCTGAGATGGCAACTCTAGAACTCACATTCTCCCAGGGTCAGGAAAAGTGTGCTTTTCCCAAATATCTATCACTCCTTGGCTGTGGTCATCTCATGTGCCTCTCCCAGGATCAGTCCCGGTGGCCAGGGAAACGTAATGTCCTGGATCACATGCTCCACCCTTAGGTCCTTGGCTGAGACACGTCACTGAAGCCACATGGTCTGAGGATGGCAGCCAGGGTGGCTCTCCACAGGAACACAAAGGTATGGCTATCAAAAAGTGAGTAAATGGATTCTTGATGGTGAAATTAAAGCGGATGTTCATACAAAGATATTATTTTTTCTTCTATGGAGGATTTAGAATGCAAATCAAGAAGAAACTTAATAGTATCCACTACCCCAATACCTAGAAGTACATATATTTTTGTAATATTTGGATCTATTTCTTTTACATATGCATTGCCCCACCTAGCCTAATCTGTTTTGTTTAACTAATGGACTTGCTTTTTTTTCACAAAGTTATAATTGAAATCCCCATATTCCCAGATAATTTAATTTTTTCTTTATTTAAAATTATTCTGTGAATGCTTTTAGAAGTAGCAACACGTTCATTCCTCCTACAGCAAAATTCCTAACAGGGAATCTAATACTTCAGCTTATTCTGCTCTTAGGGCAAAGTAGTTGAGTGTGAAAAGGATTTAGAAATATCTGTTTGACAATAATATATATTTCACATAATTGGGAGAATAATTTTGAAATAGACCTCCCCTAGGTAGAATTATATTGGGATCACTTTTTGCATTTGCCTCTGAATGATATTTGATAACATGAATTTTAATGGTACCTTGTATTCTTTTGTCTAACATCCCATAATTTATTTGGCTAATGTCTACTCTGGCATTTTAATTATTACTGTTTTAACTATTATACATAAAAAAAAACTTCAATGAATATTCTTCAGTATAAATCTTGTTTTCCATCTCTAATTATTTCTTTAGGATAAATACTTCAAAGCAGAATTACGGGGTAGGATGGTCTAAAATATTTTAAGTCTTTTGATACATATTGCCACAATGCCCTCCAGAAAGATGATTCTATTTACATTCACAGTCCCACTCTTGCTAACACTTGCTATTAGAATTGTTTTATTTTAAATTTAGAAGTAATATATGCATATAGTTAACAAATTCAGAGACCCATTATTTTAATAAATTCTGCTTTCAATGCATCTGCTGATTCACATTGTAAATCTATGTAACCTTGTTTAACTCTATTTCTGGATTTATCAAATTTCAGTTGTCTTTATTAATATTTGTGCCATAAAATAAGAAAAGTAGTTGTATTAGTCAGGGCTATCCAGGGAGACAAAACCAATAGGATATATAGATAAAAGAACTAGATAGCTTGATAGATAGATAGACAGATAGATGAAAGGGGATTTATTAGGAGAATTGGCTCACTTGAATATGGAGGCGGAGAAGTCCCACAATAGGCCATCTGTAAGCAAGAAGGCAAGTGAAGCTGGTAGCATGGCTCAGCCCAAGTTCAAAGGCCTCGAAACCAGGGAAGCTGATGGTATAACTCTCAGTCCAAAGCCTGAGAACCCATGAGGTCATTGGTGCAAGTCCTGAAGTCCAAAGGCCAGAAAACCTGGAGTTCTGATATCTTAGGGCAGGGTCCCCAGCTCCAGAAGAGAGAGACAGTCAATCCCCATTTCCTCTGCTTTTAGGGTCTATCGAGGTCTCAGTTGATTGGATGGTGTCCACCCACTTTGAATGAGGGAAGATCTTCTCTCCTCAGTCCACTGATTCAAATGCCAATCTCTCCCAGAAGTACCCTCATAGACACACCTAGAAATAATATTTTGACAGCTACCTGGATATCCCTTAACCGGTCAAGGTGACACCTAAAATTAACCATCATAGTAGTTTAGCACACCAATAATACCTCCTCCTCAGAACTTTCTCCCATTTTTATGTTAATATATTTAGATCTCAGTATTTTGGTCTTCTAAAACTAAAAGTTTTTACTTTCAACCTTTGGTGTTTCATCATATCTGAGCACAATCTTTTCCCTCTCCCCTAAGTGAGATGAGAAAATTTGTTCACAATCACTTCTTGGACACTTCCCCATCGTAAGTCCTTTCCCCCTCCTGCCTCTGTCGACTACACCAATACTTTGGCATTAGAGAAGGGCCGTGCGGGTGGATGGAGTTTATCAGATAGATGTGGGAGAGACTGCATTCCAAATATAATGAAGAGTCACAAGAACAAGGCATGAAAAGCATAGTGTAACATTAATAGGATAATATTTAAAGTCTTGTTTGGTCAATAGCAGAGTTTCTCCACCTTGGTATTATTGACATTTGGGGTCAGAAAATTCTTTATTGTCAAGGGGCTGTGTTGTACATCGTAGGAAGTTTAGCAGCATGCTTAGTCTCTGCCCAGTGGATGCCAGTACTGACCTTCCCAACTGTAACAACCACACATGCCTCCAGACATTGCCTAATGTGCCCTTTGGGGGCAATATTGCCCAGTGGAAAATCCCTGCTCCACAGGTACTCTCCAGTAGGGCTTTGTCTGCACGGCTCTTGTGATTTCGCTAGGAAGAGCAGTCTGACCTGAAAGCACAACAGGAGTGTATGAGGCTTGCAGAGCAGGGCCAGGTGATGCAGGTACAGAGAGGGTGATGCAGCCAGGCTCTTCCCTTTGTGATCAGATGGTGAGCTTTATACTTGGGGGGCAGATTTGGTGCTTTTCCTTTCTTGGAAGAATGGATTATTTTTGTTTTGTTGGGTTTTATTTTTTCTCCCCAGGACTATTGTAAGCACCTACATTCCCCTGTTCTCTAAGAGACCTTCCCACCTGGAGCCCCAAGTAGCTGTTTTCACATATTTAAATTATCTTTCTAATACATCTGCAATGTTTGTTTCATAACACTTTGTTCTTTCCTGATGAAGCCCACAGCATTTTGTATAATTTAAGCACATTTCTTTAAAATTTTTTTCAGGTTGCTCTGACTTTATAGTTTATCATTTGTGAATTCCCCTCGTGTTGCATTTTTGCTTTTAATTTTTGGCTCTAAGTTTATCTTCCATGCGAATCATTTTCTATGAGAGTCTTGCTAGGGTCTGGTGATGAAGATATTTGAGAGGACAAATTTTTGTCTCTCTCTGGGCACTATGAGTTGTACCAGTTTCAGATATCAAGTATTTAAGGTTAAAGTCTCAGTTCATGCAATGTTTACATGCTTACCATGTGATAATTAAAGACTGGATTCCTCATGCGTGCAGAATTCAAATTTGGGGATCTGTTTTCTTGCTGCTGGTGACTCTTTCCTGCTGCTGGTGACTAAGCTAGTGACATCTACATATGGCACTTCCGGCATGGCGAACACAGTTTTGTTTTAGCTCCCCATTCATGTGTGGACCCCCTCTTCCCAGCTCCCTCTTATTTAGGGGCCTCAGTTATATTTCATCTAGATCCAGGAGAGCAGCCTTATCTCTTCCACAGAGCAGACGTGAAAAACCTGCCTCAAAACACAGATTAAATTTCAATACATTTTTGGGCTAATGGGCATTTTCAGGCACCTGGAGATTTCCCTTTCTTGCCTTTAAGCTCAGCTATGCATTTTATTTTGTTGTGTTTTATTTATATTTATTTATTTTTGCTGTCCTAAATTATCCAACTTATCTCTGTGTTTCGAGTGGAGGTTGGGGAGGGCATCACATAAAAGTCTAATCTGCCATGTTGACTCAAGGTATCCTGCCAGAGACTCTGTGCATGGCAGGGGCGGGAAAGCAAGCTCAGTGGAGATCGGGCCTAGATGCATGAGGAATAAGACTGGAGAGGGAGGTAGAGAGGGAGACAATAAGCAGATGTGAAGGCCTTCATACGGCATGAAAAGGAATCCAAGCCTTTTGTTCCCTTGCAGGACAGAGGTCAATAGAAATTTTTAAGTATTAGCAGTGGCAAGGCTCTTCATGGCAAGCCTAGTCATGACAAGGCTATTTTTTTTTAGAAGAAAATTTTGGCCATATGTAAGGTGATTGATGACATGAAGTGCCAAAGTCTGGTGGAAAAAAACAATTACAAGTCAGATGATAGGTCAAGCTGAGATAATATTACAAGGAAGAGCATTGATGCAGTAGTAGTTATGATGGATAGGCAACTAAGTTTAGAAAAACTTCCTGAGGTATATTTGCAGTGCCTTCTCAGTAATAAAAGATGAGGGAAAATGGAGCTTGGGAGGATAGGATACTGGGGTTGCCACTTAAGAGGTATCTTAGTGTGTTCAGGCTGCTATAACAGAATACCATGCAACGAGTGGCTTATAAACAAGGGGAACGTTCGCCACAGTTCTGGAGCCTTCGAAGTCCAAGATCAAGGCACTGCAGATTTTGCATCTGGTGAGGGCCACTTCCAGGTCACAGACTGCCATCTTCTCCCTGTGACCTCACAGACAGGCGGGGCAAGCTAGCTCTCTGGGACTCTCTTCTAAAGGCATTAATCCCATCCTCAGGGCTCTGCCCGTGTGTGACCTAATCACCTCGTACCACCATCGTCTTGGGGACTAAGTTTGAACATATGAACTTCGGTGGACACAAACATTCAGTCCATAGAGGTCTAATACGTTAAGGCACAAGGACCAGCAGGTCAGATTTGGGTGGGCTGCACCACATACAGAAAGCTGTCTCTAGTGGTCATGTGAACATGGTGCTCAAAAAAGAGGGTCCAAGCTAGAAACACAGATTTAGGAAATGTGGGCACATGGGAAATAAAGTGGGACAGTGGGCGGGCATCACTAGATTGTAGTTAAGCAGCAAAACACCAGACCCAGAGGGAACACAAGAGGTGGGAATGCCATCGTTAAGCAGCAGGTAGGGAAGGAAAAAGGAACAAAGTAACAGCCACACAGTGTCAGAGAATATAGGAAACATTGTCAGTGCTTGGCGAAGCCCAGTGGTAGAAAGAAAGAAAGGCTTGATCATCATCAGATGCTACAGAAAGTGGGAGGGAGAAGTAGTGAAAGCAAAGAAATATGGATGGGGTGAGCATTTAAAAGGACTGAACCATTTTATTTCTTATAAGGAGGAATATTAAAGATAATATGATAAAATATTAGCATAAGCTAAACTCTAGATGGTCCATTTGTGGATGTGTTATATTATTTTGGGTATTTGCTATACTTCCTGTGTGAATAGAAATACCTAATGTGTCATTTTAAAAATTTAATAGAAACTTAAAGTGAACAAATTAAGTTTCTGATTGGATTGGGCAATTAAAAGTCATAAGCTACCTTACTAAACCTCTTCCAGCAATAGTGGCACTTTTACTTCCACTTTTACTACCTCTGCTGTAGATGGCAGGGGAAGAAGTGAGGACCTGGGAGGCAGATTATTCCTTGGAAAAACTGGAACTGTAGAAATGGTGGGAATTAGAGTAGTTATGAATACCTGAGGTGGCAATAGGATAGAGGGGAGAGTTTTTAGAATGGAGCACTGGTTTGTGGACTCGTAGCAGAAAAAGAGAGATTTAAGATTTAGGAAAAAATAGAAGAAACCATTGCTGAAGAGTCCTAGGAAAATAAGCCTTCTTAAGATTAATAATAAAAAGCCACATGGGAAATTTTTAAATGGAGTATTCAAATCAGCAGTTACTACCTGTAACAGTTCAAACATAAACAGTAGTGTTCTGGACACAGAAAAAAAATGGAGATTTCCTACCTAAGCTTTCCAAAGGCAACTTCTACAATGCTCATTCTCAGAGGAATGGCCTGCAGAGGACACCTTATTATTGCCCTCAAAATCTCAAAGAGCCAGGGAGGCAGCAGTTAGCATTCACATACTATGTTCATCAACAAGCATGTTGCAAAGTGTTGACTGTTTTAGTAGACCCTCAGTTGAATACAGACATCCAAAACTCTCATGATCTCAGCAATGGACAAGCAAAATCTTAAGATCTTAATCATCGAAAGAGGATTTTTAAAACCTCTTTCAATTGTAATTATATCAACATATAAATTTATGTCCAATATTAGAGCAAAAGGAGTCTGGTGTTCATATTCTATTTTCATTGGTTTCAAATTTTTTGTACATTTGTCATAGCGTTTTCAATTCATTCAAGTAGAAGAGAGCTTGATATACATCCAGCAGGACACATTGCCTTTATCTTAGCTTTTCATGAATTACCACTGACAAGCACTATTTGAACATTGACTATATATACATGAAACTGATCTAGGCACAGGATACATTAAGATAATAACACATCTGCCTCTAGGAGTTCACATTCTAGCAAAAGAGACCAACAGATGCAAAGCTGTCTTAATAAGAGCTGAGTATGGGCTGAATGTGGAACCAGCTTGTTAAAACTTAAAAATGGAAATATTTTACTAATTATATATTTCTCTCCAATAGAAAATAGGTAACTTCAGATAAAGAGGTAAGAAAAAAGTAAGAATGTGTGGGCTAACTGTAAATTTGCATACAGTCCTTGAGTTGGGGGGAAAGATGTACACATCTAATGTGTGCTCCCAGGAGAACACTTTAAGTGGCAAAGACATTTGGAGGAGCAGGAATGGGCCAGCCTCCAAACCTGGGACCTGAATTTGTGATTTGCGTCCTACTCTGTTGCTTTCTGCCCTGTGTGAGTTTGGGGAAGAAATTTAAAGTCTACAGGTTACTTCTTCCTCATCTATAAAACGTAGTTAGTGATTCCTACCTCAAAAGTTATTCTAAAGACTAAATGAGATAATGTATTTTGAAACTGTCTTATAAATGTAAAGCTTTATTTAAATGTTAATTATACATAAGCATGAAGGGAGGTATAAAGAGAAAAAATATGAAGAAAGAAGAATTGTTAAATATGAATACGTTAAACACGTCTATAGAGAATACGTACCCTACATGTAATGTGAATATTTTCAGGAATAAAAAAAATCATTAGTTTCATCAAAGCAATGAAAATTATTCCCTAGTATCCCTATCAGTCAGTAACCCCAGAAATGATGCATGATTTCTGATCGGGTATGATTACATATAGCAAACAGTATGTTTAATCTTCAGCTACATTTTACAATAAATTCTAGTTTAAGTTTATTAAGAGGAGAGGAAGGGGGTGTTCTTTGCAATGTTTTATATTTTTATAAATATGTAGACATAGACAATAAAACTATAAACCTTCTAGCAAAGAAAACACATTTTCCTCTATGAGATCATAAAAATAAAATACTGATTACATTGAATAGTATTTTATATTAACTCACAGTGCTAGATTTAATCACATTTATGATTATATAACTTATGGTTTATTTTCTCTTTGCATGCCATTTTTTTTCTCACTGAAAGCCATACATTTTCAAGTTTCTATGCATTATTTCTGCACAAAAACCACAATTAGTTTACTTGTGTTTTAAACAAATCTCAGTTTGTATAAGAAAGATAATATATCAAACCAACAAGCCACAGTGTTAGAGTCAAAAGAAGATTCAAACCAGAATGGGCCAAATATAATGGCATAAAACAAAGGCAATTGTGTGGATTGAGCTATAGGTTCTTATTTGAAAAAATGGCTAACTCATTTTTTGCAGGGTAACAAGCTTGTTTTTTCCAAAGTTGAAATGCAAGAATTTGTTAAATATTGCTGTGGGAAATTGAAAACATCTTCGAGTTTTTAAAATGCATACATTTGCTTTCTAGATCATAAAACCAACATAAATAATTTAAGTCAGACTGGAAAAACTGTAACTCACTGTTCCCTAGTAAGGCCCATTGCTAATCCATATTTGATGGAACGTACATATTTAATGAAAGAGGAACAATTTTCCATTGCAGGATGGAAATAGATGCAGGTTGTTCTGTAATTAAAGGGAAAGGGGAAAACACCGGGCTGCCTTTGCTTTTCACAGTTCAGCTTCCAGGTGGTGACTCCGGCCCCAGGGAAAGGCCTGCCATTGTCTTCTGCCAGGGGACTTTCTATCTCCTCTTTAAGAAGCTGCAGGGCAGGGGCAGGAACTGTGTTGGCTTGTTTGCAATCTTCCTTTAAACCCACCTGTGGGCAAATATTTAAAGCGCATTCCAGATGTGTTTGTCTCACTAGCCCAGGGAGATCAGAGAAGAGGCCCAGATAATTTTTTTCTCCACAGATCAATTTTATGTTCAATGTGGAAGGCTTTGGCCCATGTCTGAGATAGAACCAAGCATGGCTTTGCCACTGCCTGGATGTGAGAAGAAAGATGAGACCATTTCATCCAGATGATCCATTTCTGTGATCTCAGAGACAGACACACTGAAAGTAGACCTGGCCCAAGTTTAGACACAAAAACGGATCCACAGGGGGCTGCCTGAGAAACTCAGCACAAAGAACCTTTCTCAGAGGCTTGTCCCATGTCTAAAATGTTTCCTTTAAAGATTTAGCTCTCTGGGTAAAAATGCTGGCATAGTCAGAAAGATCGCGCAAACCTACAAAACCCATAAATAATCATATGTCAAAGCACGATGGATCGTGTATACCTTAGGATGCTTTAATGATCAGACTGCTCACTGGGTTTTGGGAGAAAAGAGCTCAGAACAGGTGAGTCTTCTGGGAAAATCTATGCAGATCCAGGAAGAAGGATACTGCTCCGAGAGGAGGCAGCAGTGGGAATAGTATATATGCTGGGAGCCTTGTGCTGACAGATCAGCACTGGGACACAAGCCCCTGGAATGTGGGTACAAGGAGCTCTGATTGAAGGGGCCACAGAATATAAACTTCATAATCAGTTAAAATATACATTTATTTCATACCCAACTAACTGCCCTCTTGTTACAATGCAGGACATCAAATAAATATGTCTAAATGACTCGAGTTCAATACTTATTTTATTCAGGAGGCAAACCTGGAGCTATCAGAATCATAAAAAGAGAGAGAGACCTTCTCTGTGCATATATAAGAGAGGAAAAGGAAGGAGATACACTGAGGAAAACTATCAACTCCTCAGAATATTGCCTGAAGTCAACTGTGTCACCTGGTCTAGAGTAAGTATAGTCATTACTATGCATTTGCTTATTAAAACTTCATTAAAATGGAGTCCCAGTGCCATTTGGGAATTACACATGTCCACTTCAGAGAGGAGGTGGTGGGGAAAGGTGGCTGGAAAGGCTCAGGAAAGCAGCAGGAGAGAGCTCAAGTCACAGGAGCCAACTCTACAGCCAGGAGTAAAATCTCTTTCTGTTCAAGATACATCCAATCCCTAAGAGGGATAGGGGAGGATTTAGTCATGTAGATGGCATATTGCCATACTATCTAATGTGATAGGTCTACAGAAACCATATTTATCCTTTGATTCCTAACAATATGCATGGTTCAATAACAACGTCAAAATTTTTAAAATATTATTCTACAGTCTGTAAGCAAGAGGAAATTTGGAAGACCAGTAAGGGAGTGATTTACTTAGGATATTTCCAGTGAAAAGCCAGTGAAGGGAGAACAGAAGACACAAAATAATTATGGGTGAATGCCTTTAATTGGCATACAAATAGAAGACATCAAATTCATCAGTAATCCACTCCTAGCCAATGAATAGATTGATGAATTATCTGTAATACACTTATCCTCAAGATAAGGACTCAGGAAAACAAGCATCTTATTAATAATTTGTGTCAGCATTAGATTTGACATTTGGGCCTAAGTTGTTTTTAGCAAGGTAGATAATATTAACCTTAATGGGTATTGGGTTATCTGTGTAGTAGCTTAGCTTCTCTGAAACCTTTTCCTCTGTCTCCCTCTAGTGAGTTAAAGGCAACAAAACAGAAGAAGCACAAGCAACTAGTTTTATTGAATGTTTAAATTGGAAGAAAAAATAAAACAGAGAACCCCAGAACCTTATTATAAAGGGCTAGGTAATTTTTTCTTTAATCTTATATTATTTTTAGTTTATACATTATTTCTTTTTTTTATTTCAGCATATTATGGGGGTACAAATGTTTAGGTTACATATATTGCCTTTGCCTCACCTGAGTCAGAGTTTTAAGCATGTCCATCCCCCAGACAGTGTGCACCACATCCACTAGGTGTGTATATACCCATCCCCTCCTCTGCTCTCCCACCCGCCCAACACCCAATGAATGTTATTACTGTATGTGCACTTAAGTGCTGATTAGTTAATGCCAATTTGATGGTGAGTACATGTGGTACTTGTTTTTCCATTCTTGTGATTTTTCACTTAGTAGAATGGGCTCCAACTCAATCCAGGATAATACAAGAGGTACTAGATAACCACTGTTTTTTCATGGCTGAGTAGTATCATAAGGTATACATATAGCACATTTTATTAGTCCACTCATCCCCTTCACCATTATATAGTGATCATCTTTGTCTTTTGTTATTTTGTTGATTCGAACACTTAAGTTCTCTGAAATCACAACTGTTGCACCAGCTTTCTTTTGTTTTCCATTTGCATGGAATATTGTTTTCCATCCCTTCACCTTGTGTCTGAATGCATCCTTGTGGGTTAGATGTGTTCCCTGAAGACAGCAGATACTTGGCTTATATATATTTATCCATTATGACCAGCCTACATCTCCTTAGTGGGTAGTTCCAGCCATTCATATTTATTGAAGAAATGATAAGTGGGGCAGATTTCTGTTTTTCCTGTTGAGTTGAACTTTGTTGCTCTGTTTTCTCTCTTGAGCCATTGTAGTATCTGGCCTTTATCCTTTAGCTTATGGATGATTTTATACCAGTGAGTGTCTATTGTGCTGATCCATGTGTAATTCTATTCTAAGTATTTCCTGGAGGGCAGGTCTTGTCTTCATGAATTCCCTCAGTCTTTGCTTGTCTGAAAAGGTCTTTGTTTCTCCTTCATATAAGAAACTTAATTTTTCAGGATACAAAATTCTAGGCTGGTCATTATTCTGTTTGAGAAGACAGAGAATGGAGCCCTACTGTCTTCTTGCTTGTAAGGTCTCAGTTGAGTTGTCTGCAGTTAGTCTGATGGGTCTTCCTTTGTAGGTTGCCTGTTGCTTTTGCCTTACAGCACATAGGAGAGCCTGTTTCATGTTTATTTTGGCCAGTCTGATGAGTATGTGCCACAGTGTCTTCTTGTTTGCAATGAATCTCCCAGGAGTTCTTTGAGCTTCTTGTACCTGGATATCTAGATTTCTAGCAAGGCAAGAGAAATTTCCCTCCATTATATCCTCAAATACTTTATCCAACCCTTGTGTATTTTCTTCTTCAACCTCATGGATGTCTATGATTCTTATGTTAGGCCTCTTCACATGATCTCACATTTCTTGTAGACTTTGCTCTTTTGTCTTATTTCTCTGCTCTATCTCTGCAACTGACTTGTTTAATTGAAAGGAGTTATGTTCAATTCATGAGAGTCTTTCTTCTGCTTGAGGTAGACTATTCTGAGGCTTTCCACTGTGTTTTGTAATTCCTTGAATAAATTCTTCATTTCCAGAAGTTCTGTTTGATTTTTCTTTAATATTTCAATTTCTTTAGTGAATTTTCCTTCCATGTCCTGGATTTTTTTGTTGTTGTTTCTTTGTGTTGGGTATCCATTTTTCTTGCATGTTATTGAGTTTTCTTATAATCCATGTTTGAAATTCTTTTTCTGTCATTTCAGTGTTCTGATTTTGGTTGGTATCCATTGCTAGAGAGCTGGTGTTCCCTTTTGTGGGTGTCCTTTCAATTTGATTCTTCATGCTTCCAAAGTTCTTTCACTGATTCCTTCCCATCTGGAGCAGCTATTGCTTCTTACCTTTGGATTTTTGTTTAATGACTCACACAGTTTAGTCTCTAGATCTTGTGGGTGAGAAGTAACCACAACCTGTATGAGGAGACAACAAATGCACTAAAAGGGCATGTAAATTGACCTCCCTGTCAGTAGGTGGCACTTGCTGAGAGTAGCAAACTGCAATGTTGTTTTTGGGTACTGTAACCAGCTCTAGTTCCTCTGGAGAAGCACTCTGATGCCTCAGGTGGTGTGTGGAGCCCTGGGACTTTCAGGCATGTCCTTTTTCTGGACCTCAGCAGGGGTAGTTGGGGGAGCGAAGCTGGGTGGGGCCGGGTTGGCTGAGCCTGCCCTCTAGCTGTACAAATGCTTTTAGCAGGGGTCAAAGGTCTGTTCCCTGCCTTTGGGCAAAGCTTCTAGGGAGACGCTGGTGTCAGCAGATCTCTCTAGCAGCCCACCAGTAGGGTGAGATGCAAGGGAGGGGAATTTTAACCATTCCACCTACTCTTCCCACTGGTCTTCAAGCCTCTCAGGGTTTAATCTCTGCTGATGCCTTTCTCCTTCTATTTCTGCTCTGCAACCTCTTCCAGTGAAGTCTTCTGTAGGTTTAGGCACCCTTCCTTCTGACCATCATCGGACCTATGTTTGTATGTCTGTTTGTTTTTTCTCTTTCATCTAAAATTTCATCCTTCTTACAGAGATGCTCTGACTGGAGGTATTTCTCATCCACTGTCTTGCCTCCAAGCCCCTGGACGTTATTTCTATCTTTTTCTATTTTTGTAGAATTTTTTCAGAACATCAATAATGAGATCTTTGAAAGTGGTGTAGAATGAACTAGAAATATTACCAAGTCAGGATGCACTGGTAGAGCAACTGTGAGTTAGGACTGACAAAGCTCTTCTAAGACCAAGCTGACTTTGTCTAAACCAGGTGGTCTACTAGAAATGCAGGAAATGTCAACCTCTGTAGAAAGCAATATGGAGATACCTTAAAGCGATACAAGTGAATCTACCATTTGATCCAGCAATCCCATTGCTGGGCATCTACCCGAATGATCCAATGACACTCTACAAAAAAGACACCTGCACTCGAATGTTTATAGCAGCACAATTCATAATTGCAAGGTTGTGGAAACAGCCCAAGTGCCCATCAATCCAAGAATGGATTAATAAAATGTGGTATATGCATACCATGGAGTACTATTCAGCTTTAAGAAACAATGGTGATATAGCACATCTTATATTTTCCTGGTAAGAGCTGGAACCCATACTACTAAGTGAAGTATCCCAAGAATGGAAAAACAAGCACCAGATATATTCTCCAGCAAACTGGTATTAACTGAGTAGCACCTAAGTGGACACATAGGTACTACAGTAATAGGGTATTGGGCAGGTGGGAGGGGGAGGGGGGCGGGTATATACATACATAATGAGTGAGATGTGCACCATCTGGGGGATGGTCATGATGGAGACTCAGACTTTTGGGGGGAGGGGGGGAAATGGGCATTTATTGAAACCTTAAAATCTGTACCCCCATAATATGCCGAAATAAAAAAAAAATCAACTGAAAAAAAAAAAAAGAAATCCAGGAAATGTGGTACCTTCCTATACCCTCTAAATGATGAAGGAAGCAGAGAAGAAGCAATACCAAATTAGACAATTGTGGCCCTTGCTTGCTGCCACAGTCCACAGAACCTACAGACCCTATGGAGACAAATCTACAGGGCAGAGGCAGCTGAACTACAGGCCAATTAAATCTAATGGGTTCTTATGAAGTGTTCATGTTACAAGTTAAAAGAAAGGAAGAACAGAACAGAAGAGCACTTGTATAATACACTTGTTTTATATCTGTGGTTGCTGAGGTATGTGCATGAGGGAGGGTGGGTGAAAGCTAACCCCCACTTTAGCTGAATCTAGGAGGACTTCACTAAAGACATTTTTATTAGCTCTCAATTATGAGTACCTTAAAAGGGTGGTTTCTAAGCAAAGAATCAAAGAAAATCTCAGAGGCATCTTGGAGATAACTGCAGAAGTCTGCAGGAAAATGAAATGGAAAAGCTTACTTGGGTAGAGATGCTGACAGCAGTGCATACTATTTCAGTATGATTTAACTATCAGTATCATATGCCATGATTTTACACACTGGCTTTATATATGAATTTGAGAGTCCTGGAATTATTCAAGGGCATATCATGTTACATGTCCTGCCATGCTGTCATTGATTTAAAAACAAATGTGATTTTGATTTTTAGTGAACTCTCACATTTATTTATGCACCAATTAGCTATCATGTGTATTGTACAGATGCTGTCCTAAGCCTTCAAAAACAAATAAACAGTTGCCTCTACTATCAAGAAATTTAGTCTAGTGGAGAAGTCACAAATTTAAGTCAAGAATAGCAATACTGTGTAGTAAGATCAATGATAAAAGGTGAATACACCTTTTATCATTAATATGATAAAAGATAAAAGGTGAATACACCTTTTATCTTTATCACTAAGAGAAAACCCAGATCAGAAGAAACACACGAAGTTTCCCTGGACAAAGAACACGTGAACTGACTGTTATAAAGTGCCCAGAAAGACCAAAAGACATGAGTGAGACTTTATAATTTTACAGTCAACCTCTAAGAATTGCAATAATTAGGACTTAAATAATTCCGAATATCACAGGATGTTAAAATCAGTTTCTTCCTTCATTAAGCAAAATCCCATTGAGTGCTTACTGTATACCAGCCAACTTTTTTAGGTCTGAAAAACACAGCAGTGAAACCAGGTAGAGAAGGTTACTGCCCTCCAGCAGGTGCCAGCTGGAGAGACAGGGAACAAACAAGTACACACAGTAACCAGGGAATGTGGCTTGCAAGAAGCCTGGTAAAGGAAGTATTATAAATGGGGTGCTATGTTAAAGAGTCAGGGGACAGAATGGAAGGAGCATGCAGACCCTGGTCAAAGACAGTTGCTTTGAGGCACTGATACATGGGATCAGACCTCAACATGAAGAAAGGGCAGTTACATGAAGCATTTGGGTGGGATAGGACACGTGCCCTGCAGAAGGAATGACTAGGACAGGTGCTGAGCTGCTAGCTATGCCTGAGGAAGAGAGGGAAGGTCAGTGTGCTGAAGTGCACCAAGTGGGTGAGGTGGTCTATGGTAAATTGGAAAAGTAAGCAGGAGCCAGAGAAGGGTAAGGAGTTTGGAGTTTATTTTAAGTGAAATGGAAGTGATCAAAGCAAATGAAGCAGGAGAGGACAAAATCTGATTTACCTCTGAGGACAGCCACTCTGGCTGCTGCCAAGTGGAGAATAGCCCATGGAAGGAAGAGACAAGAGCCAAAGCAGAGACTGGACCCAGGGCCTCTCCAGTAGTGCTGCTGCAGCGGATGGTGGTTGGACTGGGCGGGTGGTGCAGAGATGGGGAAAGTGAGTGAATTTGAGACCTGCTACGGTCATACAGGAAACATGATTAGCTGACAAATCAGACACGGATATGAGAGACGACTCCAAGTTGATCCCTGTGTATTTGGGGGGTCACCTGGAGGGAAGGTGGGGTCATTTACTGATCTGGGGGATTTTTTGGAAAGTGAATTCAAATGGGATGATTAGAAAGTCAAAGTTTGACAGGAGGTAGGTGGATAGCTTCTCATATGCCAGTTTGCTAACGCTAGGGAATATCTATGTGTCTAGGACAGGGTGGAGAGCAACAAATCTGCAAGGTCAGCCCTGACTCTTGTTTTCGTTCCCAGGGAGTGGGGTAGGCCTCTTCCCTCTCTCTCTGGGGCTTAACATGGAGTCTTCTTGGTGGCTTATTAAGGGCATAGGTGGCTCCATCTACTAAGCTGGGGCTGAGCGAAGAGCGAACAGCCCTTTAAAAGAGAAGGTCCCCTGCTTTTATTAAACATATATCTTAACTTTAAACAAACAAACAGAAAGGATGGCTTTGCAGCATTTTAAAACTTAGTGATCTACTAGGGTCTCTAACTCACTTTTTATAAATGAGAAAATATAGACCAAGAGACAAAAAGTGATTTGTTAAAATCATACTGCGATGCTGTTGCTATTACTAAGAAAGCCTGTGACCTTATCTGATGCTTAATGTTTGAGTATTTTCTTCACACTTCTGAGTCTCTCAAATCAATTTTAAGTGGTGATCCAGACTTAGCTAGACTACGAAGCCAGATCATGTGATCTCAGACAAAATGCAAAAACCCTTATACACCCACATACGCCAATGTGCTTTCATTTAACATAGACCATACAAAGGCTAAGCAATAAAATTGAAAATAAATTAAATGATGTATTAAATATTAAATATAATTAAATGATGTCAAGATATAAAATTATCTTCACATAATTTAGAGAGACAACCAGGAACCTGGATTTGGTAAACAACAATTAATAAAATATTTTATTCTTCCAACGTCTTAACCAGTTTTCATCTCTTACATGGGTTCACCAGCAGAGGGACCCCTGATTCCTTTTTTTCTTCTCCCCCTGCCCTGGCCCCCAAAATTTAAAAAGTAGTGGCCAGAATCCACTTGATTATAGCTTGTTGATCATTTATCATCCATGCAAGCAATGTGGGATGCTCTCACTGCAAGCAGAGTGTACACGTCCATCCTTCCTGGTGAGGACACACATGGCTGTGTGTCCTGCAGGACATGCTGAGAGCTGGCAGGTGTTTGAAGCTATTTCGTGAATGCTCAGTGTGAGTTAACAAACTTGAACTAGCATGGGAAAGTCATGTTATTTAATATGAAAATTCTTGCAAATGATATTTCATAATTAACATTTAAAAGCTTAGTTTTATTTTTTTTAAGGATCTGATTTTTTTCACAGGCTAAAAACTGGGAATTTGGCCTTCAATCAAGCCAGAGAATCCAAGACTACTATTTTATTTGATTTTTTGGTCAAAGCAAATCGGTTAAATAGATGTTATTAGCTTCCAGCCTACTTTTAATTGTTAAATTTGAACTTAATAAATGCACTGTGTTTCCATATTGTTTCTTTGGGGAGTAAACTATTCTACATCTGTAAATGACCTTACTTTTTTGAACTATATTTTGTTTCTCAAAGCATTTTATGACAACTAAGGTTTTTATTTGTCTAATTTATTTTCTGTGGGAAAACATTATGGTCTCCAAATTTTAATTAACTCCTAAAGTTAAGTTTTGTATTCTGTATGATATTGCATTGACGGATACTTGACTTTACGTATTTGCCAAAACCCATAAAAAATGTACAATAGAAAGAGTAAATCTTAATGTGAATTATGGCCTTTAGTTAATAATGTATGTCAATATCAGTTTATTAATTTCAACAAACATACCACAAGATAACAGGGGAAGGTGGGGCTGCTCTGTAATATCTGCTTGACTTTTCTGTAAATCTAATACTGAGCTTAAAAATAAAGTCTATTTATAAAAGAAAGAGAGAGAGAAAGGGAACTAGAATGAGATTCATAAGCCCTCCTTCCCCCTGCAAGAGAAGGAGAGGCTATTTAGTAATGGCTGCCCACTCTTTCCTGGGCAGATCCTTTTTAGAATGGAGACTTGGAGAATTTGCAATCTCCTGACTGTGTGTTAGAGTTTATGACTTAGGAGGTTGGTCAGAAGGCTCTAGAATTTGCATTTCTAACAAGTTCTGGGGTGATGTTTCAAATATGTCTTGGCAGAAGGACTGCTTCACAGAGATTTCTGCCACACCACAAGAGAAGGAAGCCGCAAACATCCCCAACTCTCAAGCTTGAGACCAAAAGACTGAAAACGAAACACCAGGGTACACAAAAAATATCTCAGATTTTCTGTGGGGACTAGTAACTTGAGAACCTGACATCTCCCTCTTCTCCTCCTTTTGTCACTTTGTCACTACAGAAATCTCCCCAGCCTGGACACAATGGAGAAGGGCCTCCGTTATTAGGATTATCATCACTGCAGCTGAGTGGGGGCTTCAAACAGAAATAAGTTTTAGCTCCAGAAACAAACTTTGTATTTGTTATACATGCAGAAATTAAAGGTTTAGTTAATTCTTTGTTCACCAGAATTAAGATAATAGAAAAAAAAGTCATGACAGGTTCAAGACAGAAACTTAATCTGCATAGGTTTGTAATATATTGGTGAGATGTATTACAATAGATGTTTTCAATGATTGCATACTTTTCAAGTTTAAAGAAACCCATTTGTGTTCAAGTATAAAGACTGGTACAAGAAATGCCTACAAATAACTACCAATCTGTAAATAAATATCAGGGATGTCAATCAGGGACAATGACAAAAGCTTCATGATATAGACCAAAAAACCCTGGAAAGTTTTTGCTGTTCTCATTGTTTGTAGGTTGTAATCTTTGATTACATCCTTTGTTGTGTTATTCCTCAAGACAGAATTTCACTATCTTCCATTCTGACAATGCTAACATAATTCAATAGCCAGAACTGTTCAGATTTATTACCAGAGCAGAGAAAAAGATGGTTATAATCTTAGGTTAGCATCAACATGGCAATTTCATTCAAAATTTATGAGGATGTTTCTGGCACATGCTCTGCCTGCCAAACTCGTAGTCCTGGCAAAACTGTACAGGTGGGACACAGGAAAGAACTAAAGCTTGAAGTTCTATTTAAACATTTACAGGTGGATTTTATAAGTTGTTCCATTCAAGTGGATATGAACACTTTTTTCTATTGCCTATCTCCTTTCTGGTGAGGGGAGGGCTAGATGCTTTTCCCTGTCAAAAGTCAATTCTCTTCTGTAGACTCATATTTCTTGCATGGGGATTATTCTCCCATGTGTACGGTGACAAAATTTACGGAGAAAGTGATGACAGAGCTTCATAAGACTCTGCCCATCACTCAGGAGCTCTGTTGTCCTTTCAACCTTAACCAGTGGAGAAGATTGAACAGACACATAATACCCCCAAATAGCTTACCAAGTTAGCTGCAGACTTATGGTAAGGTTTTAATACATTCTACCCAAATTCATAACCAACAGGTACAGGAAGTTTTTCCCATGGATGAACTACCAGAATCCCTGCACAAATTTCAGAGACCTGAGAACAACACCAGTGTATGATGCTCTTGAACATCATGGAAAGATATCTTATCAGGTGCTGTTAAGGAAAAAAAAAACACTGCAGTTTATGCTTCAAGGAATCAACCATTAGGTTCATACTTCTCAGTTAAAAGCACATGATATAGCCATTTCCTGGGCTCTCACACCTATGGGCTATAAAAACTGGAACTCTCTTTGGATTCTCAAGACGCAGATGATAACATGAAGGGGATAGCTTTCCCAAGACTTTCCCAGACTTCTAGATGCAAATAGATTTTGCTAAAATGTTTGGATCAAGGCTTGTGTGTGCAGAAGTCAGGATCATACCCCTCTGTGGTGGCGTACACTTCCTTTTCCAGATGTTTTATACCCTGTCTGCTGACTTAATATTCTAGGTTGTTCATCATCAAGGATGGAAACTTTAATATTAATATATCTTCCTTTAATTCAGATGATTTGGTTTCCGGGGCAATTTCCTAGTATTTTGACAACACTTGGCTGATAGGCAGAAAACCTGGGCAAGCTGAGAGACTAGAGAATGGGCCACTCTGTGGGTGGGTCGGGGAACTCATGGAGGACAGAATGAGGGGAAACAGAAGTGGCTAGAGGCAATATGCCATAGCACTTTGATTCTACTTCTTGTCTTTCTCAGGATCACGTTAGTCACACACACTCTCATTCTTCACCCTTTTTTAGTGCATCTGGAAAATTGAAAACAAAAACAGCGTATCAGTTTTCTCTGATGACATTTCCAGACTTCATCGATATCAGACTTCTTCTCAGAAAGATTTCTGCTTTGTGCCCAAATTAATTTTGGAAAAAAAAAAATTCCAAGAAATGCCTTTTGTTTGTGCCTCAGCCTCTGAAGTAGTCAGGACCACAGCATGCACTGCATGCACAGCTAATTTTTCTTATTTTTTATTACTTTTTATGGGATCTCCCTATGTTGCCCAGACTAATCTTGAATTCCTGGACTCAAATGATCCTCCTGCCTTGGCCTCCCAAAGTGCTGGGATTACAGGTGTGAGCCATTTGTGTAAGGCACTTCTTTGCATATTTAGATATAGACCTACAGTAAGAAAGACCAAAGGGGAATGCATAGTCCCCATAGATGGGAAGATCCAGGGCCTAATTCCCCTTCTAGTTGCTGGATGTTTTGCACATATCTTCAATATTCTGTAGTCAGCCAGTGCTGACAGCAGCACTATATTACATTCTTGCTGCTCCTAGTGTAGGACTGCGGAGGAAAATAGAGTATCTTTTGATTTCTAATTCCAAATAGATATTTCACAAATTTAGTATCCACTGACTGAAATTCTTGTCCTGCATTGATGATATAGGACTCCCTTTAGATGATAATGTGAATAAATTATTAAGACAGTCATTTCTAAGATTCTTACTTATTCAGGCACTGTTTATTGGAGGTGATCCTTATGGGTGAAATATATACGAAAAAAAGCTTTCAAAGAAAAAGTGGCTTTACAAGTCTAAATTGTCTATATCCTCATCACAATTCTAAACATTCCAATATATAAATGTAGATACCAGAGTAATAATACAGCTAATACTACAGCATTTTTTAATTTACAAAAACAAAGAAAATTCCCCTTTTCTAAACAATATGTAGTATCTCAAAACTCACTGATAAATCCTTCAATCTCAAAATCCTTCAATTTCATGAGTAGCATTTGTTAAAAGATAGAGATTAAGAGTTTGTATTGACTCTGACAGTCTCTAACGTTGAGTGAGTTTCTTATACAGAAATCTATTCTTATCAGTAAAAAAAAAAAAAAAAAAAAAAAGCTACTTCTATCCATTGTCACAGAGGTCTATTCAGAAGACCGTGAGATGATGCTAGGGATTTGCAGGTACCTCGATGGCTTGATTTCAAAGGCATTATGCTATTGATAATCTTACTCAACAAGCAAAAATATTCTGTCACTTCACATAAGCCTGAATTGTACTTTGTCCACATAAGATTGTAGCAGTCATTGGGGAACGCCAATGCTTATAGTCTGTATGAAGAAGAATAGTTTCATTTCCAGTATTTGGGGCCTCTCTAATAAAATGAAAACTTCTGCAATTTATCAAAAGTCAATTCATTAGAAAAGATTTGTATTGAGGCCCACCAGGCTATTTCTTCCAAGAAGAAGTGGTGAGCAAGTTTCAGAAGTATACAAGGAAGTGTACAAGAATCAAATGAAAGATACTAGGGAGAGATTGTGATTTTCAGTAACTACATTGTGTTGTATTAAAGGAAAAGATGGACAAAAGCTCATGGTTTCTCTCTTTGTTGGCATAAACCAATGTTTCCCAAAGAGTGATTGAAGAGTACTAGTTTCTCAACAGGTCGTCAAGGGAAAAATAAAACATAAGATAATGTGGTCAACCATGTTCAGGAACTGCCTTCTCACAATCACATTAGCTAATCAAGGTTCTCAGGCATTCTTCCTTTAAAAAGTGTACTTACGTCTCTTTAGACCAGCACTTTCCAAATTTAAATAACCATAGAACTGTTTTATTTTTTTATAATACTTATCAATTTGAGGAAAACTGGCATAAACCTGACTTTCCTCTCCATTCTCAAGCATCAGCCAATGGCCATCTATTGAACTCTGTTACTATCTCTTTTTCACTGTACTTATATTTATTATTCATTAAAACTTGGTTCATTAGAGTCATCAATATGATTATATTCTAAATGATGTGCTTATCCTAGTTGAAATTATATAAGGGGATTCCCAACAAGGCTATCCAGAAGGTTCTATCCTAGCGACGTGAGTCAAAGCATGGATGTGATGTCCATATTCATAGGTGTCACAATGAGTGGTTAGACAGCTAGAGTAGTAGCCACTCAGGCACAAGGTACCTTAGAACCTGCTTCAGTGAGTAAAGAGGAATCCACAGAGGAAGCAAGTCTGATCCAGGGAAGAAAGAGAAGAGAATCTATCCTATATATTCAAAGACACTATGGAGTCAGAGAGAGAGCACGGAGTCATGGAGAATTGCATCCAAATCCTTGTTCTGCCACTTACTTACCTGACATATGACTTCAGGCAAATAATTTCATTTCAAGAGGGCTTTGGTTGTCTCATCTGAAGAATAAGAATAATGATGCTACCCTACAGTGCTTTGGAAAGGTTAAAAGAATTTATGAATATCAAGTAACTGATACATAATAACTTCCTTCTTTCTCATTCCTTCTCCCCTTTTGTCCTAGGCATGTAGAGAGAGCATTGCACAGTAGTCAGAGAGTTCGATGCATGTGCTACCTCATATCACTTGGGCAATTAGGCCATTGTCCAATCCAAAGCACCAACTACAAAATAGTATACAAGGGAACTCAAGAAGATTTTGAGGCCTAAATGGATTTTGTAATATTACCCAGGGAGAAAAGAGTAAATTTACTAAAGATTATTGTCTTTCAGTAGCAGTTAATCACTCAGCCTTTAATATGACATTTTATTCAGGTGGTACTATAATTTATTTAATTACCCATAAATCTAATAAATAACTTAATTAATGTTACTGTTAAATGAAGATAATTTATAGATGAGCTGAGTATAAAGGAAAAATACTTGCAAAGATCATTTGCTTAAAGAGAAGTATGAAGAAATCATTTCCTAGTGTGGTTAGAGGCAGTTTAGGGAAAATGTTTTATGCAATACACTGTAATTCTTTACAAGACTTTTAATATTTCCCAATTGCAGACATAAGAGATGATATTTCAGACATGCTATTTAAAAAATTATTAACATGATCTGCAATCAAAAGAGGAAAAGGCTACCGGCAGTAAAAAGCAATTGAATCACACGACACATTTCTTTCCCGAGGCATAAAGGACATCAGATTAAACGTTTGATTTTCTCACATGATCTTAAATGATCACAGTTGTTTTGCTATGATCATTTCAAGCAGGAAGAATTTTAAAGAAAAAAAAAAGAAAAGAAAGAGAATATAACTGTTGCAGACAAAGCAAATTTCTGACAACATTACTAAAAATTTCTCTTTCTAACTTCCATTATTTTTACCTAACAGGTAGTCTCCAAATTAAGCCATAGAATTTTTCTTTAGCTCCGCTCTGTTCTTTCATAATGGAAAGTCTCTGGCCTCATCTTTAATAGTGCATCAGCCAATCCACGGTCATCTCGAGGATTACCAAGCTCTCAACAGAGCAATCACTTCTGGCTTTAAATCTTAATAGCAACAGCTAAAGCTACTGCCATCGCGACTTATGAATTGACTTCTCTCCCATGTGTTCTTTCAGGTGGATGGATTAAGAAATAGAAACCCATCATTTTGTGAATCCCCAGTGTGTATAATGAAACTGTTGAAAGTTAGTGACAGTAAAGCCTGCCTGAAATGATAGATGTTTGCATATTTTTTTATTTTCTCTCCCAAACAATATTATAAATCCATCAATGGTAAAATTTATTGACTATGACTGACATTCAAGTAACAATAGATGAATTCATCTATTTTTCTCTGGTACAATTCTTCCTTTCCTCTGGGTATTACCCTATCATTCTTGCCAGGAATTACCTTTTTTCTTCAATAGAAATAATCTTTATCCTCCATAACAAATCAGTTATCAAGCTAGTTTTTCTAATGTACACTATCAAAAAGTATTGAAACATTTGTTTGCAAACTTACATAGAGAGTACCTTTGAAATTGTAAGTTTTGATTTTTGCCTCCAAAAATTAGTATCTCTTTGTGCCACTGGTTTAGTAAGATGGAGAATTCAACTATGATACAGGTAATTATCATGTAGCACACAATAAAAGCAAGTACATTTTTTTAAATGTAAACTGAATTAAGAAACAATCATAAAGAACTTCCACTGTAGTTACCTAGACCATGCACCATATTATAACAATATCATCTCCTTCGTTTCTGTGTCTTCAGTTCCCAATACAATGTCTGACACCTTGTGGCCACTGCATTGAATTTAACTAATGAAACTCCCAATACACACCACACACACACACACACACACACACACACACACACCACACACACACACCACACACACACACACACACACACTCATGCATATTTATTTCAAAATAATGTCCAAGCACACTAGAAGTCACAAATTTAAATATGTACGGGGTCTATGCAGATAACATAATAAGAGAGATGGGAATGGTAAAACGATTTGGCTCATTCTGCCAATCTTTTATTTTCCTGCTTTTGATAGAGACAGTAATTTAATAAATATTTTCTTTTTCTTAACCCTTACTGTAAGAAAAGCAAAGTAAAATGTATAGGCAAGTGCAAAGTGACTTTTGCCCCCTCAAGTAAACAACAGCAGGTGTTAAGGTCTACGTCTTCACCTCTAAGGGGAGCAATGATTATTCAACCCATCCACTCATTCTCTTGTGGAAGCCAACAGCCATTCGGGCTAGCTCTTCAACTTTCATGAGAAATCTGAATATTTATATAAAATCTTACTTTAAGATATTAAGATATGTCAAAACTCTGTGGCCCAAACAAAACAGATCTGCTCATTGAATCTGGCTCATGGAACACCTATCTGTTGCCAAGAAAGCCCTATCAAAATTGAGTAATGCCAGAGGATTGAGTAAATAGGATCTGAGGCTCATTCAAAATACATTATTAATGCTAAATATAACAATAATAACAATAAACCATAGTATATTTTTATTTGTAATAAACAGTTAGACTCCCATAAGTAGCATACATTATCGAAATGGAAAAAAGAAGAAAATTATATTCTTCCACCCAGGACTGTATTTCCCAGATAAAATGAGCTACACTGGAGAGGTGGAGAAAAGAGAGGAGCAGGCACATGGGCCAACACTGAGGCTCACATTGCCTTGGTCCCAGCCCAACAACACACAATAAGTAATAAAGTCAAGTTACTGAATTATTCATTTTTCAAAATAAAAGATGTTCTTAATATAATAAGGCCAAATTTCCTTTTATTTTAAATAATTTCTTAAGTAGGAAAATATAAAGAAGCATGCAGTTTGCAAATATTCAGTAAAGAATTAATTCAGTTAATGTGACATTCTGTAGTTCATGTGTTGCAGTATATAAAGGAGAAAGCAGCTCTAGTTCATTAAGAAAGTAGTAAGACAAACAATAATGTGTGTTTTATTTTGCTTACTCACAATACCAGCACAAAGTGAAGAAGTGCTATTTCCCAGAGGATCACAACTGTGTAATTACATATATTGTTAAAAAAGGGTTACTTTTATTATTCAACTTTCTTGCCAAATGTAAAAAAATTAGAGCGCTATTATGCACATAGACATAGTACATAGTAGTTACTCAATATACTATTTGTTGAAATATTGAATGGATTTATCTTACTATGTTCAGCAAAAAAGCACACATTTGCCTAAGGTATCTGTAACTAAAATCACGGAACATACAGTTGGATTTTTACTTGTATCACCCTCTTCTAGAGGCCATTAATTATAGACTTATTGCAGCTATTAATAATGAAATTCAGTCGGAATAGAAACACCAAAATATCAGAAAATAAATAAATAACAATATAGGTCAAAAAGCTCTACTGTTTAGACCAAAGTTGAATTCTTTGAAGATAGAATAAATCTCTTTTTAATAACTCATGACATCTCTAAAACTATTTTGCATTAGAGGTATAAGTTGAATGGTTGCCTCTAAAATTTGAAAATACTATATTTATTCATTGATTTATTTTAAGGAGTTAATTAATAATATAAATGATTTCAGATTAATTTCTATTAATTTTTATGTCAAGTATCATCTGAACATCCACAACTATTAAGTTTCTGAAACATTGGTTAAATGATTGCAAAGCTAAGGTTTATTTTCATTTGCTTTCTTACTGAGCAGCAGTGCTTAATGTTAGGAACATTTACTAACAGAATGTATTTACATTCCACATGAACAGAGTAAACAGATCACAGTTATCAATCACAATACACAGAACATGATGCCCCATCCACATGATTCTCAACATGACTAAGAAATGATTAATGTCTCTTACAGTTAGGAATTAGAGGAGACTTATCAAATGGCCCATTAGATTCACATTTACAGGATTTTTGTAAAATTGAATTAAATGTAGTATTAATGCTTATAGACATTAATCTCTAAAATAGCAAAATAACTGATAGAAAAAAATAAGCAAATAGAACTGAAGAATACCTTTATCTTCCATTTTTTATAATGTTTGTGCTCTAAAAATCTAGGATCCTATAGTTCTAACATAATAATCCTTAAAAATATCTGAATATAGAATATATTTTACATGACATCCAGACTACTTATGATGCTAGAAATAAAAGAAACAGTCTTCCATGGTTAAGAAAAAAGTCTTCATGTCTGGAGGATTAAAACTGAGCCTCATCTTTACAATTTGAAAATTCTCCTAACAGTAAACTGAGAGCATTATTTTTTTTCTGGCCACAAGAGTAATAGATGAGGAATTGGTTTATATATTTTCCTCTAATTACCTCTTCACTTTTAGGTAGCAAATACTAATATAATAATTCACATGAATAGGAGGTAAAAAAACTAAGATTCATTCTCAAATACTCATCTTAATTGGATTTTAATTTCCTTAAGTGCTTAAAATATTTCTTATGAATACTTAGTACAGAGTCCTTCACCTTACTATAGAAAAATATCCAGTATTCAAGAATGACCTTGGCTAGCACAATTTTATCATTAAGATATTATATTGAAATTCTGAAACCACTGTACAGGTACACTGGAACTGAATAATTAAGTAAATAGATGGCAGATGGTGGGAGCCAGGTTTCTCACAGTTAGATAGGACGTTACAGATAAGCGAGGGGAAAAGGCTAGAATGATTCATGTGAGCTAGAGTGTAGACAACAGTATGAACTCATTTTTGGCTTCATATAGACAGAGATAAAGATATATATGTATATATATACATATATACATATTTTATATATGTGTATAACTAGTGGTTATTATTTGCACTTATTTCCAAACTCTTTTATCTTAGAGGAACTGGAAGTAATGATATCCCAGTAATAATGAGAATACCCATGGACCATGTCTTGCTTTTTAGTACTATTGTGCATAAAAGGAAATAGGACTTCTTGGCAAAATGGGTTATTCTGAAAGAGGGGTAGGAAATATACAAGATGAGTTCATAACATCCTGCAGTGGGAGAAGATAAGAAATACCAAAAATAACCCAAAACGTACAATAATGCTTAAAAGACACAGTAGCCAACTTTAAAAGTCCCAATTCAAAAGTTGGAATTATTTGAACCACAAAATAAATAATGTAGTATTGGATTATAACCCAAAGTATAAAATAAATATCCATGAGACCATGCCAATATAAATGAATAACTGATAAATAAATAAATAAGAATAGACAAATTTTCCATACAGAAGAATTCCAAGTACTTCATGTGGATACCCCCTCTTAAAGAAGGTGGAGCACAATCCTCCACCTGTTAAATGTCAGGGGCATATAGTGAGTTCCTTCCAAAGAATACAGTGTGGACAGCAAGAGAGTGTCACTTTACAGTGGACCTGGAAAATACCACCTCAGCCAGGATCAGGGTCCTGGCTTAATCAAGGTCAACATCAATGGTGATGAGTCATACAATTTATCATATGATGGCATATACCCTTAATATGATGTGATGAGAATGGCATTTTATATTTGTGTTAAGGCATTTTTTCCCCAAAATTTATGATCACAGTCTAATCATGAGAAAAATATTAAGCAAACTACAGTTGAGGTACATTCTACAAAATACCTCACCATTACTCATTAAAACTGTCATGGTCATCAAAAACAAGGAAACTACGAGACACTAGCACAGTCTAGAGGAGCCTAAGGAGATAAGAGAACTCAATGCAATGTGGTATCCTGAGCGGGGTCGTGGGAGAGGAAAAAAGATGGGTTTTAAAACCAAGTAAATTTGAATAAAGTATGGACTTTGGAGGTTAAACGACATGCCTCTAAGTAACGCATGTGTTAAAAAGAAATTTCAAGACAGATGTAAAACTATTTTGAACTAAATGAAATGAAAGCTCAACAATGGGGATACTGCAAAAGCAATGCTTAGAGAGAAATTAAATGCACATATTAGAAAAGAAGAAAGATCTAAAACCAACTATCTAAGCTTCCACCTTAGGAAACTAGAAAAAGAAGAAAATTTAAACCCAAATTAAACAGAAGAAAAGAAAATAATGAAAATTAGAGCAAAAAAAACCCCAATAAAATTGCAAATATAAAATCAATAGAGAAAATCAATAAAACTAGATATTGTTCTTTGAAAAGATCAATAAAATCAATAAGCCTGTAGGCAGGCTAACTAAGGGGAAAGACACAAATTACTAATATCAGAAATGAAAGAGAGTATAGCATTTCAGATCGCATGGACATAAAAGAATAATAAAGGAATGCTATGAACAACTGTATGCCCACAAATTTTATAACCTAGATAAAATGGACAAATTTCTTAAAAGATACATCTGCCAAAACTCACATAAGAAGAATAGATGATTTCAATAGACATATGGTTTAAAATTGATTAATAATGAATAACCTTCCATAATAGAAAGCATCAGGCCTAGATAAGTTTGCTGGTAAATCCTACCAAATGTTTAAGGAAGAAATTATACCAATTTTCTACAATGTCTTTTAGAAGATAAAATCAAAACAAATACTTCCTAACTAATTCTATTAGGCCAGTATTTTCCTAAAACCAAAACGAACACATTTTATGAAATTAAAACTATGGATCAATGTCTTTCATGAACATAGATGCAAAAATCCTCAACGAAATATCAGCAAATCAAATCTAACAATGTATAAAAGAATAACACATTATAACCAAGTAGACATTATCCTGAGTATGGATGGTGGGGTCAGCATTTGGAAATCAACTAAGGTAATCCATTGCATCAATAGGCTAAAGATGAAAAATCGCATGATCATATCAATAGGTGCAGAAAAAGCATTTGAGAAAAACCTACACTCATTCATGATAAAAATTCACAAAGAATAGAAGAGAAATTTCTCTACTTGATAAAAAATAGCTACCAAAAGAACCTAAAGCTAACATTATACTCAATGTTAAGAAACTCAAAGATTTCCCACTAAGGTCGGGAACAAAACGTTAAAAGAAAAAATTTACACAAATTAAATTTAGCAGAATTTATTCCAGCTTGATTGGTTACAGCTCAACCAATTGCTTTATTTGGGGCATGATACAATAAGTCATTGGCCTTATATGGATGTGCTCTGATCAGTTGGCAGCAGTTTGTGATTATCTGAAGCTTGACTACTGTGATTGGCTGAGACTTGGTTATTTGTTCTAAAAATATACTCTTAAGTTAGGTTGCAGTTTGGTTACATACTAAGTTTTCAGCTTACTATGTAGGGATTCAAAGTAAAAATGCAGATTTAGACCAAGCATAGGGGCTGGCACCTGTAATCCCAATATTTAGTGAGGCTGAGGTGGAGGATTGGTTGAAGCCAGGAGTTTGGGACCAGCCTAGACAAAAAATTTTTTAAATTATCCTGGAGGGGTGGCATGCACCTGTAGCCCCAGCTACTTGGGAAACTGATGTAGGAGGATCACTTGATCCCAGGAGTTCAAGACTGCAGTGAGCTACAATTGTGCCACTGCACTTAAGCCTAGGTGACAGAGCAAGATCCTGTCTCTAAAAACAACAGAATAAAAGCAGTTTAGGCTGAATTTAATTTAATAAAGGCAAGGATGTCCCCTCACACCAATGTCTTTCAATATCATACTAGAAGTCTTTGCTAATGCAATAAGACAAGAAAATGAAATAAAAGTTATATAGATTGGAAAAGAAGAAATATTAATAAAACTGTCTTGATTCCAGATGACATGACTGTCTATGTAGAAAAGCTGAAAGAATTGACAAAAAGACTCCCAAAACTAATAAGCAATTATAACAAAATTGCAAGATAAAAGGTTAATATACAAGAGTCAATTGCTTTCCTATATACCAACAAGAAACAAGTGGAATTTGAAATTTAAAACACAATGACATTTGTATTATCAACCAAGAAATTGAAATACCTAGGTATAAGCCTAAAAAAATACAAACCTATGAGAAAAACTACCAAACTGTGATAAAATAAATCAAAGAAAAACTTAATAAATGGAAAGTTATTCAATGTTCATGGATAGAAAGATTCAATATCATTGAGATATCAATTCTTCCCTACTTGATATGTAGATTTAATGGATTCCCAGTCAAAACCACAGCAAGTTATTTTGTAGATATCAACAAACTTATTCTAAAGTTGGTATGGAGAAGCAAAAGACCCAGAATAGCCAACAAAATATGGAAGAATAACGAAGTTGGAGAACTGACACTACCTGATTTTAAGACTTACCATAAAGCTACAGTAATCGAGATAGTATGATAAAGTGAGTTATCATGGCATGAAAAGACATGGAAAAAACACAAATACACATAACTAAGTGAAAGTTGACAGTCTAAAAGGCTGCATATTTTATGATTCCAACTATATAACATTCTGGAAAAGGTAAAACTATGGCAACAGTAAAAATATTAGCGGTTGCTAGAGATTAGAGGGGAGGGAGGGGTGAATAGGCAGAGCATAGAGAATTGTTGGAGCACTGAAACTACTATTTATGAGACTATAATAATGGATACATGTTATTATACATTCATCCACATCTGTACTTCACCAAGAGTGAAACCAAATATAAACAATGGACTCTGGGTAAAAATGATGTGTCAACGTACATTAATCAATTGTAACAAATGTCCCACTCTGTTGGAAGTTGTAGATAATGGAAGGCTCTGTGGATGGAAGAGGGCAGAGTATATTTGATAAATCTCTGTACCTTCGTCTCAATGTTGCTATAAACCTAAAACTGCTCTAAAAAAATAAGGTGTTAAAAAATTCAGTATCACTATTGCAAACACAAATAAATCAATGCCAAATGTGCTCAGCTCACTGACATATTCTGAAGTAGCTTTAGTAACAGCTTATTTAATTCAGTCCATCATTATGTATTTTGAAAAACCTATGTTCTCTATAAATGGAGTCTTATGCAATCATTAAAATGACACATGTAAAACTATTCTCTTACAATAGCATAATTTAAATTTAATGGATAAAGTTCTCAAAAGGATGAAGAAAAAACGTTACCCTACTTCTGTCTTTAAAGTAACACATAGTACAATAAAAAATGAATAATTTCATATATATATCCATAGAGAGAAATCAATATTATTATTAAGTATAGCAAAAGTCTTCATTTTCAAACTACTTGATATTTTAACTGAAAAAGAAAAGAACATGCTCTTTTATTTCAAAGAACCAAGCAAATACAAAGGAGTAGAATAAAATGTAATTATGACTTGCTAAACATAAGTAGCATTGAAAATTATTAAAATTATATTCTTAGCAAGAAGGCTTTACAAAAGAAAAAGTGCCAGGTATTTAGCCTAAATACTATGAAATGCAAGCATACAATCTTGGCAAACTCACTTGTTTTTCTTTATATTTAAGCCAATTACCTTCACAGACTTTTTTTGTGCTGAGCTGACTTTTAAAAATGTCATTAAACAACTGTCCCAAAAATGTTTGTTCCAGATATATTCACTTTCAATTTAATTCTGTTAATCAGGGGCCTTTAAGCAGAAAGCCAGGATCAATTATATGATTTTGAAATTTTATCCTGTAGACCTCCAAGCCACTTGCTGTCACATAGTCATCTTTCTTTCCATATTTTACCTGGGATTCCAATTGGAAATAAAGACATATAGTAGCAATACTAACTCTTCTTAAGGATTTAAGTAATAACTGTGCACAAACCTCTAAGTGAGATCAAGAATTTTGTTGAAATTAGAATTGTCTCCTCAATAAAAAAAATTCCTGAACTGATCAAGTATATTAAGGGATAAATTTGTCTTAAATAACTGGCTTACAAAACTTTACCAAACAGTAATAGCAGGAGTAATACCTGTTGGGTTCTTTTATCCCAACATTTTATTATAAGAATGCTTAAACATACAGATAATTGAAAGCACTATGTAGTGAACACTCATAGTTTCATGACCCAGATTCTATTATTAACACTCATTTATCTGCTCCTTTATTCATTCCTATATCCATCAATCTATTTTATTTTTTTCTAGATTTCCTCATAAGTTGCAGACATCAGCACATTTAAACCACAAACATTTTGTTATGCATATTATTAACAAGTCAATATTTATTTATGTATTTTGAGGAAGATTTTACAAAGTAAACTTTCTTTAGTGAAATGTCTCTTCAAATGTTTCTTAAATATTTTATTGACATTTTTATTAGACAATAAAAATGTATAAATGCATAGTAGATTCACATGTATTTATAATAAATAAAAATACAGACAGACACATTTATCAGTTTACCACAATGATTATATCTTATGAAACTATAGTACATACACTACAGTACTACCATATCACAACTAAGATATTGACATTGACACAGTCTACTAATATTCAGATTTACCCATTTTCATTTTTGTGTGTTTATCTGCAATGTTATCACAGGTAGGTTCATGTATCTACTAAAAGAGTCAAGATAAGGAAGAGTTTCATCACATCAAGGATACCTCATGTTGCCCTTTATCAATACCAATCTTTTTTCTGCCCACTAATTCCCCATTTCTAACCTCTGGCAACCTCTAATATGTTCTTTATATGTAAAATTTTGTCCTTGAAATATTATAGAAATTTATTTATACTATACTATATGTATCCTTTAAGAATTAGCTTTTTTCCCTACACAAAATTCCCTGAGGATTCATCTAACTTGTTGTGTTTATTAATAATTTTTATCATTATCATTTAGTACTATCCTATAATATTTATGTGTCACAGTTTTTTTATGCATTTACCTATTGAAAGAAATATGCACTATTTCTAGTTTGGTAATGACAAATAAATTTACTATGACAATTATTGTACAGGTTTTATGTGAACTTAAGTCTTAATATCTCTAGGATAAATGCTTAAGAGTGTAAATGTTTGGGTATATGGTAATTACATGTTAATTTTAGAAGAAACTTTCAGGGTATTTTCCAAAGTGGCTCTAACATTTTACAACCAATGTGGAAATTTCACATTTTACAATTTTACCTTTTTATAGCAATGTGTGAGAGATCTAGCTTCTTCACAGTATTGCAGTATTTGGCATATAGTAATATTATTTGAACATTCCATTGGGTGCGTGGTAATATCTCATTGTGGCTTTAATTTGCATTCCCCTAATGGCAGATGAAGTTAAGCATATTTTCATGTGCTTATTTGCCACATATACATCCTCCTCAGAGAAAGATCTCTTCATGTCTTTTGCACACAGTCTAGTTAGATTGTTTGTATTTTTACCATTGAGTTTTGAGCATTACTAATAAACTCTATTAGTCCTTTCATGAATATATACTTTTTAAATATTTCCTTCCAGCCTGTAGGTGGCCTTTTCATCCTTTTAATTAGGTCTTTCACAGAACAAAAACATAAATTTTATGAGGCCTGAATTACCAATTATCCTTTTATGTGTCATGCTTTTGGTATCAAGTCTAAGAATTCTTTGCCTAGCTCTATATCTGTTAGGATTTTCTCCTGTAATCTTTCCAAAGATTTTATAGTTTTATATTTTAGATTTAAGTCTGTGCTCCATTTTGAGTTAGATTTATATAGCTATGATTGACTTCAAGGATTTTTTTTTTTTTTTTTTTGGTGGGGGGATAGGGAGGTGGATGGCTGTAGATATCTGGTTGCTTAAGCAACATTTGTTGAAAGGTTATCTTTCTATGACTAAGACCACAAAGGCAAATACAGCAACAACAAAAATGAATAAATGAGACTTAATTAAATTAAAAGTCTTCTGCGTGGCAAAGGAAATAACAGACTAAAGAGGCAACCTACTAAATGGGAAAAAATATTCACAAACTATACATCTGACAGGGGACTAATATCCATGACCTACAAAAAACTCAAATCAGCAAGAAAAAAAACAACCCCATCAAAAAGTGGGCAAAAGACAGGAATAGGATATTTTCAAAAGAAGACAAATGAATGTCTAATAAACACATGAAAAAATGTCAAACATCACTAATTATCAGGGAAATGCAAACTAAAACCACAATGAAATACCACCTTACCTCTGTCAGAATGGTCATTATTAAAAAGTCAAAAAACAACAGACGGTACCATGGATGCAGAGGAAAAGAAATGCTTAAATACTATTGTGGGACTGCAAACTAGTACAACCCCTGTAGAAGATAGTATGAAAATTCCTCAAGGAGCTGGAAATAGACCTACCATTCAATCCAACAATCCCACTGCTGGATATCTACCCAAAGGAAAAGAAATCACTTTATGAAAAAGACCCCTGTTCTCAAATGTTTATTGCAGCACAATTCACAATTGCGAAGCTATGGAATCAACCTAAGTGGCCATCAATTCATTAGTTGATAAAGAAAATGTGATACATATAGCATGGTGTACTACCCAGCCATTAAAAGGAATGAAATAATGTCTTTCACAGCAACTTGGATGGAACCGAAGATCATTATCTTAAGTGAAGTATCTCAGGAATGGATAAACAAACACCACATGTTCTCGCTAATAAGTGGGAGCTAAACAGTGGGTACACAGGGCACAAAGAAATATAAAGGACATTGGAAAGTAATAAGGGAGAGAGGAGGTAGAGGAGGGTTAAAAACTCACCTACTAGGTACAACACTGTCCTATTGATGGTCACACTGAAAGCCCTGATTTCAGGATTATATAGTGTATTCATGTAACAGAAATATCTGTACCCCCTTAATATTTTGAAATTTAAAATAAGTTATCTTCAAAAGTCACTTTATGAAAAAGACACCTGCACTTGAATGTTTATAGCAGCACGATTCACAATTGCAAAGCTATGGAAATAACCCAAGTGCCCATCAATTCATGAATGAATTAATAAAATGTGGTATATGTATACCATGGAATACTACTCAGCTTTAAGAAACAATGGTGATGTAGCACCTCGTGTATATTCCTGTATACAGCTGGAACCCATTCTACTAAGTGAAGTATCTCAAGAATGGAAAAACCAGCACCACATGTACTCACCAGCAAATTGGTATTAACGGATCAACACCTAAGTGGACATATAGGAGTAACATTTATTGGGTGCCAGGAGGGTGGGAGGGGGGAGGAGGGATGGGTGTATACAACCACAATGAGTAAGATGTGCAGCGTTTGGGGGATGGACATGCTTGAAGGTCTTACTCGAGGGGGGAGGGGGGCATGGGCAATATAAGTAACCTTAAGGCTTGTACTCCCATAATACACTAAAATAAAAAATAAAATAAAATAATAATAATAATAAATTTTAAAAGCCTTATAGAATAAAATAAATAAAATTAAAATAAAATAAGTTATCTTTCCTCTATTGGATTGTTTTTGAAACTTTGTCAGAAATCAGTTGAGAATATTTGTGTGGATCTATTTTGGGGTTCTCTATTCTGTGCCATTAATCTATGTGCCCACCCTTCTGCTAATATCACACATCCTTAATTACTGTAACTCTATAGTTGCCTTAATATCAGGTAGATAGATTTGTTCCACTTATTCTTCTTAGTCAAAATTCTTTAAATATTCTAAGGCATGTGCATTCCCATGTAAATTTTAGAGGAACATTGCGTTTGTCTACAAAAAGCTTTTCTGTGATTTTGAGTGGAATTTTACTAAACATAATGTGCCTTGGGGAAATTGACATATTTACTTGGTTGAGTCTTCCAACGCACATACATGGCAAATTTCTCTCCATTTGGTCTTCTTTGATTTTTTTAAATCATTATTTGGTAATTTTTGACATACATATTCTGTATATGTTTTGTTAAGTTATATCTAAGTATTTCATTTTTATTGGGGTGATTATAAATGATACCTTTTAAAATTAGTGTTTATTTATCTGGGAATGCCTTTACTTTGTCTCTGTTTTTGAAAAACAGTTTTGCTGCATATAGAATTCTTGGTTGAAAGTGTGTTGTTTTTTTTTCTTTCCACACTTGGAATATGTTATCCTGTTGTCCTTTGGAATGTATTGTTTATGATGAACAATTAATCTCATTGTGGTTCTATTGTACAAAATGAGTTATTTTTCTACTCTCAAGATATGTTTTTGTTACTGTTTTTCAAAAGTCTGATGTTTCTAGTTGTTAAACTTCTGTGTTTATCCTATTTGGATTTTGGTGAGCCTCCTCTATATGTAAATTAATTTTTTCCATTATATTTGGAAAATTTAGGCCACTATATTAAAATACTTTTTCTTTCACTTTTTTTTCCTCTCCTTTCCTTCTGCAAGTGCTTTTGTGAGTGTGTTGGTACATTAGAGATGTCCTACAAGTCCCTGGAGCTCTTTTCATTTTTATTCATTGTTTTTGTTCTTCAGATTATAATATTCAATTGACTTATCTTGAAATTTACTAATTCTTCTGTCAGCTCAAATATGCTGTTGAATACCTCTGCTGAATTTATTTTAGGTACTATACTTCTCAACTCCAAAATTTCCAAGAAGTTCTTTTTATGTTTTCTCTTTATGTTCTGTATTTGATTAGTCATTGTCATCTTATGTTCATGTTCATTTCACTATTTAAACACAGTTTCTCTTTGTTTTTGAGTATATTTACAGTACATGCTTTGAACTCTTTGTCTGCTATATCTAACATATAGGTTCCTTCAGAAACAGAATCCAGGTTCCTGTGTGATTTTCTATGTCAAGGTAACACTTTTCTGTATCTTTAAGTGTCTCATAATTTTTTAATTGAAAACTAGATATAGAAGATAATGTTCATATAGCAACTCTGATTGTTACTAAGTTCAGTAATGGCAATTGTTTCTGCTTTTCTTTGTAATTGTCTAATGGCTTGGATGAACTAAGGCTATGGAATCTATTTCCCCATTTATGTGATCTATCATGTCTCTTCTCCATGTTTTAAATATTATTTTTATTTATATGTTTAAGCTGGATATCCTAAATATAAAATTTTAGACAATTTTCTGGTATTAAATCAAATCATGATAACAAATAACGTTTTGTGTCAAAAAACAAATTTCTCTGACTTTACAAGTAATTTTGTGATTGGGTCAGCAGCTAAGCATAAAAGAAAATGCCAATTGATTGCACTATATCATGTTTTCTTTTATTCATTTTTATTAATAAATAATCTTGAACATAGTTCTAAGTCAACATTGTAGAATTTGCCTTAGCTTACATGATATGGGTAGTTTCATTGATTGCAGTACCCATATGTAATGTTTTGTAAATAGTGGTAAAGTGATATCTAATAATATATATAATTCAATTACTGAAGTTTACTAATACTTTGTGCTTTAGTTTTATTCAACAAAAGCAAAAATATCTTTTTAACATATATCATATTTTGGTGAACATGTGAGAAGGCAAAAACAACAGATATCTTTAACCTAATATTGTTAAGATTATTCTTCAAAATGTGATTCCCCTATGATACACAATCTAGTGCCTTCCATGCTATAACACAGAGTTTCTTAACTAGAGTTTATGGACTCCCTGTAATTAATTTCATGGGTGGTTTCAGAGAGTAAATGAACTTGGAGAAAAGGCAGATATAGCACAATAACATATGTCACTGCTTTTGTATGTTTCTGGCATGATCTTCCATCTCGTTTATTTAAAAATAAATATATATTATCCCTCAAACTACAAGAAGATAGCAATAGTATAATACATGAAAAAATCTAAGTAGCAAAATTTTTCCAAGATGCTCTCTCATATAAAAGAGTTTAGTGATTTAAAAAGTTTGGATAAAAGTGCATATCATTCCTTATTTTGTGATGCCTATCAGCTCCTGAAATGATCTGGGAATCTCCTCCATATCAAAACAGAAAGAAGCTTATTGGACTTAGCTTCCCTCCGTGTTTCCAAAGGTATTTTAACCAAAAGTAATTAACATCATTCAGAGTGAATAGTCTATGGGATGTGCTATGAAAATAATTTTCTAATGGGATTAAAACAGATTTTCTTATATCGTAACAATCTGTCTGAGATTGCCAAACACTCTCAATAGATATTCTTACACAATGCTAAAGGTCTCCTTTGGGAACTTTATAATGCTCACCAGATGAGCCTTATCTATATTGCTGCCTTCTCTATAATGCCTAGTCTACACAGAGATGAACTCACATACTTCAAGAATATATAATAGCAGAAACAAATCTCCATTGTGTTAATATGAGTTACACATGAGATGGCTCTATTCCTTTTGAATTTTGTTTGTCTAGTTTAGGCATATCTATACCTACATATAATTTCACATTCATCTCCAATGTGCAAAATATGTAACAAAAATGTAATGATTTTTATAGTGTATCTATTGACCAGAAAATAAAAATTATACAGTCAGCATGATATATTTCTCATGGCTAAATAGTGGGAGAGGTCACAAAAACTGCAAAATTCTATTTTGCCATTATTATAATTGGAAGATCAATGAGTAGTTATCAAAATGAAAAAGACATAAAAGATTGCTAACATTGATTTCTGGGATTTACAGTAATCTAAACTTCCAGTTGTATTAAGAACACACTCTCTTGTAAACACTTTCATTTGACAGCTTTTCCTTTGGAAATATTGAAGTCAGTATTTCCAAAAACAAAACAAATGTGAAACTGGTAGTAAATTTTAATTTGTTGCTTGAAATAAGATCACAGAAAAGTCTCCTTACCACATATAAGTCTGTAAGGAATTTGATAGAAATGTAAAATCCAAACCAAAGTATAACAGCAATTTTTATGACTCAAAGTATGAAAGTATGAAATATCAAACAACTTGAAAATGAAAGGTCTATATGATGCATAATCCTATATGATTAAGGTGTTATTTCTTTTTGGATATCATTTATTAGCATTTATTCTCTAACAAAAAGAAACTGAGGGTATAGTATTGATGTTAGTAATAGAGAAAAGGAACAAGAAATGTAGGATTTAGCTTACTTCTATTTTCCCATAAGCATACATTTGTATTTGTTGATCAAGTTTTCTATTCTAATATCTCTTCTATTCACAACAGAAAACATAGATGAACTCCTAGAACATTGAAATTAAACACCATAGGGTACTTCCAATGCACACTATATGGGTGATGGACACACTTATAACTTTGACTCAAACTATACAAAAGCAGTTTATGTAACCGAACCGTTTGTACTCCCATAATATTCTGAAATTGAAAATAAAATAAAATAAAATGTCAAAGAATAAAATTTAAAAAAAGAAATTCCATAAACACAAAATACTAAATGTGAATTTTATAGATTATTGGATGGGATAAGAGCAGAATGGAGATGGCAGGAAGAAAAGGGTCAGTGAATTTAAAGATATATAAATAAAAATTATCCAATCAGAAAAATATTTTTAAAAGACTGAAAAATGGAACCCTAAAAAGCTGTGGGAAAATAACGAAATCTCATGTTCATATACTTGAAGACACAGAAAAGGAAAAGAAAACCAGATAGAAAATTTTTGAAAAAAATGATGTAATATTTACTCATACCATATACACATCTAATCTGAGATAGATCACAGAACAAAATATTAAAGCTAAAATTATAAGCTTTTGAAAGAAAGCATTAAAAAATATTTTTGACTTGATATAAGCAAAGGTTTCTTAGAACACTGAAACTAAAGAAAATAATTCGATTTGTTCAAAATTAAAAACTTCTGATTCTCATTAAGAAAATGTACAGGCCGGGCGCGGTGGCTCACGCCTGTAATCCTAACTCTCTGGGAGGCCGAGGCGGGTGGATTGCTCGAGGTCGGGAGTTCGAAACCAGCCTGAGCAAGAGCGAGAACCCGTCTCTACTATAAATAGAAAGAAACTAATTGGCCAACTAATATATATAGAAAAAATTAGCTGGACATGGTGGCTCATGCCTGTAGTCCCAGCTACTTGGGAGGCTGAGACAGAAGGATCGCTTGAGCCCAGGAGTTTGAGGTTGCTGTGAGCTAGGATGACGCCATGGCACTCACTCTAGCCTAGGCAACAAAGCGAGACTCTGTCTCAAGAAAAAGAAAATGGACAGGCAAGCCACAGATGGAAAGAAAATATTCACGAACATATATATCATAAAGATATACAGATTATATAAGCAATGTCTACAATCCAATAATAGAGAGACAAGCCACTAACCACACGTAGGAAAATTTTTGATTGTATTCTTCACAAAACAAGATTTAGAATTGATCATTAAGCACATGAAAAAGTTCTCAAAATTATTAGTCATCAGGAAAATGCAAAATAAACCCTCAATAACATATTTGGGCGGAGCAAGATGGCGGACGAATAACACCGCCAGACAGAGGGTCTCTGCAGAAAAGACAGATTCTAGCAGAAACTAGAGGAAAGAAGCAAGAAGACGAGCATAAAGCGGACAAGGGCCGGAAGGAGGGGTACCTGAGACCCCGGGAGACTCCACGGGAGGAGGTTACGGAGGAGAACTGGAGGCTGAGACCACCGGAGCAGCCCGGAGACCAGCGGCAAGGGTAGGTGGATTTGCCGTTTCCCCTCCCCTGCATTCGGGACTGCTGGTGGGCTCCCCAGCAGGTGGAGAGACCTGCGGACATCAGCCCAGAGACTGCCGCCGCCTGCCAACGGTGAGCCTGTAGCAGACGTGGCATCAGGTTCCCAACTTCCTCCGGGCACCTCCGTGTGCACGGACCCGAGCCGCGCGGCAGGCGCCATATTGTCTCCTCCTCCCCTCCGCCGACCCTACCCGCGGCTGCCCAGAGAGACAATACAGTCACCAGCCGGAGGCACCTCCAGGGAATGGGACCTTCCCGTTTGGGACCCCGCCCGCCCTCCCAGGTGCTGCTGGCACCGTGTTCCCAGGAAAATGGTGCCGACTCAGAGGCTGAGAGACATAGACCCAGCTTGGGCTCCCTGTGGGTGAATTAGGACCGGAAATCCTCTCCCTGGTGGGAATACAGTTTGAACTCTGGGACCCAGAGGTCGGACCTGCAGACCAGATCCCCTGCACCGAGGGCTAGCATTGCCTGGGGCACAGAAGGGTTATACGTGAACAGCCTACTGAGGGCTGTGTGCCTCCAGGGGCGGATCCTCGTCCTAGAGGGCAACCCTCCTCCCAGGAGGAGGACGTGCGCCCAACCCAGGTGGCGTTCCTGTGCAGGGAACCTCCCCGCCGGCATCACAGTCCGGGGAGGCCTGGTGGCTTGTGGTCTGGCCTGCTGGCAGAGGCCCAGGAGTAGCTGCGGAGTTGGGGAGGGTGGAAAGAAGCGAGGCCTGCTGCAGACTGCGGGTCTCAGACAGCCCCACCCCCACACCCAGACTTTCTGGCTGAGCAGGACCATTCCAGCCCCGCCCTGACAGCAGAGAACAGAACTTTGACCCCTGCTAACGGCCTGAGGGCAGGCTTACCCAACCCAGCTCCGCACAGAACGAGAGCTGATAACAGGACTCAAAATCAACACCATAGCCTGTTCCTCCAAGCAAACGCCACCTACTGACAGGGACGGCATCTTGCACAGCCTTTCCACCGCACCCACTGACTCAATATACAGGGAGTGGTCCAATTTCACCCACAGGCACCACCTAACGCCTCAGAAACTAAATAAGGTGTGTGAATACCCAAACAATAACCTAAGGAAAGAAACAACAACTGATCGACATGGGAAGAAATCAGCGAAAGAACTCAGGAAATATGAAGAACCAAACGGAAAACACACCCCCAAAGAGGAGCACCAGCCCCCTAGAAACGGACACCGACCAAAATCAGGCAACCAATATGACAGAAGAGGAATTTCGTATGTGGAACATAAGAACACTCACCCAGCTGCAACAACAACTCAATAACCAACACCAAGAAACCACAAAAAATCTCCAGGATATGAGAAAAGAAATAGACACATTGAAGAAAAGTGTAACCAAACTCCTGGAAATGAAAAATCAATTCAAGGAACTACAAAATACAGTGGAAAGTCTCAAGAATAGGGTAGATGAAACAGAAGAAAGAATCTCAGAGCTTGAAGATAACACCCTCCAATTAAATAAATCAGTCACAGAAATAGAGCAGAGAAACAAGAGAAAAGAGCAAAGCCTACAAGAGCTGTGGGATTATGTGAAGAAACCTAAAGTGAGGGTCATAGGGTTACAAGAAAAGGAAGAAGACAACACTCAAGGGTTGGACAAGCTGTTTGAAGATATAATAGAGGAAAATCTCCCAGGCCTTGCTCAAAATCTTGATATACAAGTTCAAGAAGCTCAGAGGACCCCTGGGAGATTCAACGCAAACAGGAAGACGTCACGACATGCAGTCATCAGACTAACCAAAGTATCAACTAAAGAGGCCCTTCTAAGAGCTGTAAGACAAAAGAAGCAAGTAACATACAAGGGAAAGCCAATTCAAATAACATCAGACTTCTCTAATGAGACTTTACAAGCAAGGAGAGACTGGGGCCCCATTCTCACTCTTTTGAAACAAAACAATGCCCAGCCTAGAATATTATTCCCTGCAAAACTAAGCTTCGTATATGAAGGAGAAATAAAAACATTCTCAGACAAGCAAAGGCTCAGAGAATTCACCAAGACAAGACCAGCCCTACAAGAAGTACTTAAAACAGCGTTATGCACGGAACATCATAATAATAACCCACGAATATAAAAACAACCAAACCCCAAAGATATTAAAGGCCAGATATTACAATGGCTCAAGACAGAAATCATAGCAACAATATCCAACCCAACAGAATGATCAGTAATCTACCTTACCTATCAGTTCTCTCAATAAATGTGAATGGCTTAAACTCTCCACTCAAGAGACATAGGCTGGCTGAATGGATAAGAAAATACAGGCCAAGTATATGCTGTCTTCAGGAAACACATCTAACCTGCAAGGATGCATATAGACTAAAAATAAAAGGGTGGAGATCAATATTCCAAGCAAATAGAAGCCAAAAGAAGGCTGGTGTGGCAGTTCTAATTTCAGACGATTTAGTTTTTAAACCAACAAAAGTAGTAAAAGACAAAGAGGGTCATTATATAATGGTGAAGGGAACAGTCCAACAAGAAGAGATAACAATTTTAAATATATATGCACCCAACTTAGGTGCACCCAGATTCATAAAGCAAACCTTACTGGACCTAAGCAAATGGATTAATAGCAACTCCATAATCGCCAGAGATTTCAACACCCCACTGACGGCACGAGACAGATCCTCCAAACAGAAAATTAATAAAGAAATAATGGACTTAAACAAAACTCTAGAACAATTGGGTCTGACAGACATCTACAGAACATTCTACCCAAAATCCACTGAATATACGTTCTTCTCATCAGCTCACGGGACATTCTCTAAGACTGACCATATCCTAGGACACAAAGAAAATCTCAAGAAATTTAAAAAAATAGAAATCATACCATGTACCTTCTCAGATCACAGTGGAATAAAACTAGAAATCAACCCTAACAGAAACTCACATTTCTACACAAAAACGTGGAAATTAAACAACCTCCTACTAAATGATTACTTCGTAAATGAAGAAATCAAGACGGAAATGAAAAACTTCTATGAAGAAAACGACAATGGAGAGACAAGTTATCAAACTCCTCTGGGACACAGCTAAAGCAGTTCTGAGAGGAAAGTTTATCTCCATAAATGCCTATAACCAAAAGACAAGAAGATCACAAATAGACAATCTAATGAAACGACTCAAAGAGCTGGAAAAAGAAGAACAGACCAACCCCAAACCCAGCAGAAGAAGTGAAATCAACAAGATCAAATCAGAACTAAATGAAATTGAAAACAGGAAAGCTATTCAGGAGATTAATAAAACAAAAAGTTGGTTCTTTGAAAAAATAAACAAAATTGACACACCATTGGCTAAGCTAACGAAAAGCAGAAAAGAGAAATCTCTAATAAGCTCCATCAGGAATAAAAAAGGAGATATCACAACTGATCCCAAAGAGATACAAGATACAATTTATGAATACTACAAAAATCTTTATGCACACAAACTGGAAAATGTGGAGGAAATGGACAAATTTCTAGAAACACACAGCCTCCCTAGGCTCAACCAGGAAGAAATAGATTCCCTGAACAGACCAATCTCAACAGCTGAAATAGAAACAGCAATTAAAAATCTCCCTAAAAAGAAAAGTCCAGGTCCAGATGGCTTCACACCTGAATTTTACCATACTTACAAAGAAGAACTAGTACCTATCTTGCAGAAACTATTCCACAACATCGAGAAGAACGGAAACCTCCCCGACACCTTTTATGAAGCGAATATTACTCTGATACCAAAACCAGGAAAGGATGCAACAAAAAAAGAAAACTACAGACCAATATCCCTAATGAATATAGATGCAAAAATTTTCAACAAAATCTTAGCTAACCGAATCTAGACACTTATCAAAAAAATAATCCACCACGACCAAGTGGGCTTCATCCCAGGGATGCAGGGATGGTTCAACATACGTAAATCTATAAATGCAATTCACCACATAAACAGAAGCAAACACAAAGACCACCTGATTCTTTCAATAGATGCAGAAAAAGCTTTTGACAAAATTCAACACCCTTTCATGATACGAACACTTAAGAAAATAGGCATAGAAGGGACATACCTAAAAATGATACAAGCTATATATGACAGACCCATAGCCAACATCATACTGAATGGGGAAAGATTGAAATCATTCCCACTTAGAACTGGAACCAGACAAGGCTGCCCACTATCTCCACTTCTGTTCAACATAGTGCTGGAAGTCTTGGCTACAGCAATCAGACAGGAAAATGGAATCAAAGGTATCCAAATAGGGGCAGAAGAGATCAAACTTTCACTGTTTGCTGATGATATGATATTGTATCTAGAAAACCCCAAGGATTCAACCAAGAAACTCCTGGAACTGATCAATGAATTTAGTAAAGTCTCAGGATACAAAATCAATACACAGAAATCAAAGGCATTCATATACGCCAACAACAATCTAATTGAGAACCAAATCAAAGACTCAATTCCCTTCACAATAGCAACAAAGAAATTAAAGTACCTAGGAATATATTTAACCAAAGAAGTAAAAGACCTCTACAGGGAGAACTATGAAACACTGAGGAAGGAAATAGCAGAGGATGTAAACAGATGGAAATCCATACCATGCTCGTGGATCAGCAGACTCAATATCATCAAAATGTCTATACTACCCAAACTGATCTACAGATTCAATGCAATACCTATTAAAATCCCATCAGCATTCTTCACAGATATAGAAAAAATAATTTTACGCTTCGTATGGAACCAAAGAAGACCCCGAATATCAAGAGCAATTCTAGGCAACAAAAACAAAATGGGAGGCATTAATATGCCAGACATCAAACTATACTACAAAGCTGTAGTAATTAAAACAATATGGTATTGGCACAAAAACAGGAATATTGACCAGTGGAACAGATGTGAGAATCCTGATATAAAACCATCCTCATATAGCTATCTCATCTTTGACAAAGCAGACAAAAACATACGCTGGGGAAAAGAATCTCTCTTCAATAAATGGTGCTGGGAAAACTGGATAGCCACCTGTAGAAGGCTAAAACAGGACCCACACCTTTCACCTCTCACAAAAATCAGCTCACGCTGGATAACAGACTTAAACCTAAGATATGAAACTATTAGAACTCTAGAGGAAAAAGTTGGAAACACTCTCCTAGACATCGGCCTGGGCAAAGAGTTTATGAAGAAGTCCCCAAAGGCAATCACAGCAGCAACAAAAATAAATAAATGGGACATGATCAAACTACAAAGCTTCTGCACAGCCAAAGAAATAGTCATGAAAGTAAACAGACAACCTACAGAATGGGAGAAAATTTTTGCATCCTATGCATCCGATAAGGGACTGATAACTAGAATATACTTAGAACTCACGAAAATTAGGAAGAAAAAATCAAATAACCCCATTAAAAAGTGGGCAAAGGACTTGAACAGAAATTTTTCTAAAGAAGACAGAAGAATGGCCAACAAACATATGAAGAAATGCTCAACATCTCTAATCATCAGGGAAATGCAGATCAAAACCACAATGAGATATCACTTAACCCCAGTGAGAATGGCCTTTATCAAAAAATCTCCAAACAATAAATGCTGGCGTGGTTGCGGAGAGAGAGGAACACTCCTACACTGCTGGTGGGACTGCAAACTAGTTCAACCTCTGTGGAAAGCAATATGGAGATACCTTAAAGCGATACAAGTGAATCTACCATTTGATCCAGCAATCCCATTGCTGGGCATCTACCCAAATGATCCAGTGACACTCTACAAAAAAGACACCTGCACTCGAATGTTTATAGCAGCACAATTCATAATTGCAAGGCTGTGGAAACAGCCCAAGTGCCCATCAATCCAAGAATGGATTAATAAAATGTGGTATATGTATACCATGGAGTACTATTCAGCTCTAAGAAACAATGGTGATATAGCACATCTTATATTTTCCTGGTTAGAGCTGGAACCCATACTACTAAGTGAAGTATCCCAAGAATGGAAAAACAAGCACCAGATATATTCTCCAGCAAACTGGTATTAACTGAGTAGCACCTAAGTGGACACATAGGTGCTACAGTAATAGGGTATTGGGCAGGTGGGAGGGGGGAGGGGGGCGGGTATATACATACATAATGAGTGAGATGTGCACCATCTGGGGGATGGTCATGATGGAGACTCAGACTTTTGGGGGGAGGGGGGGAAATGGGCATTTATTGAAACCTTAAAATCTGTACCCCCATAATATGCCAAAATAAAAAAAAATTTAAAAAAAAAAATAAATAAATAAATAAATAAAATAAAAAAAATAACATATTTGTACACAACCACTAGAGTGGCCAAAATAAAATATATGTACACATATAAATTATTTTAAAATAATACTAACAGTGTTATGAAAGATATGAATAAAAGCATGTTTACAAACGTACTTGTTCATAGCAATTTCTATTATTATACATAATAATCAAAACTTAGACACACCCTATGTGTCCATCAATTAAAGCATAGATAACCAACATGGTGTACTCACATGATGCAATATGACAGCAAAAAAGGATCAAATTATTTATCCACTCAACAGTATGAATGAATCTTTAAAATATGCTAAGTGCAAATAAGCATTGTATGATTCACTTTATCTGAAGTTATATAGGATAGGCAAAATTATTCTATAGTTTTAGGAAAATCATAACATCATTTGCTTCTTAGGGACAATGGCAAGGCTTGACTCAGAAGGAGTATAAGGGAATTTCTGGAGCAACAATAATGTTTTATATTTTGATCAGGATTTGCATTGCACTGGTGTTTACAGTTATCAAAACTCAGTAAATATGCTCAGGATTCATGCATTTTATTCCTTATAAATTTTACCTTAATAGGGAAAAAACTGTATATATAATTGACACCTAGTTAATTATATGCTTGCTTCAATATTTGGAGGCATTGTATTTATGCTGTTTACTTTGAAATGCAACATATAAATGAGATGAATTGATAAATGGATAGAAAGGTGGACAGACAGATACAAGATAAAGAAACGTTAATGGTAGAATCTAAGTAGTGAGCATACAGGTGTTAACTTTGATGCATATTTCAACCTTGAGATTTGTTCAAACATTTTCATAATAAAATGTTAGAAAAATAACCAGCAGAAAAAATATGTTTTGCTGCTACCAAGAACTATAGCAATGGTTGCATAGAATGACTCTGCTATCAACAATGGAGAGAAATGATTAACACTAAAATACGTTATTCATCACCATTATACTTTTTTTGATAATGATGAGGGCATGCAACTGCATAATTCCTATATAACTGCTTATTTTAAAAGTATGACGTTTTAGTCATCATGTACCTTTATCACAAGGACACAAGAAAAGAACTTGGCATTTGCTGGGCAGTTGCATTTGAATTAAACTGATTTGTACCCAAGTGATTAACTCTAGTGTTATTGGTACTGTCAGCATGTGGACGTCTATTCTAATGTGCTCAGATTGGTGTATTAGAATCTTTATCAAAAATTCCAGTTTTCCCCCTACTAACTCTAATCCCTGAGCTATTTCTTCTCCATCTTTTTTACACCTATTTGTTTCATTACTGTTTTAATTACAATAATTGCAAATGGAGGGTAAATATGAAGATTTTAAATGAAGACTGGGTACAATTTTGGGTTGGAGAAATATCAGATTGAGTGTAGAGCACAGTTCACCCAAGGTTAAAGGGCATTTGTTTGGGAGGCAAGAGCAGATGAGAGGACTCTGTTTTATTAACTGCCACTAACCACTAACCGTTGTGTGACCTTATGTAAATTAGTGCAAATTAAACCCACAATGACGTATATGTACATAACCACAAGAATGGCCACTTTTGCCTCTTCCAAATCTCAATTGTCTACTGCAGCTTTAAATGATTTCTCAGGTCCTTACTCATTTTTAATCTTTTTTTTCCTTCTGTAAAAATAATTTGGTTCACTTCAGCTAAGTTTTTGTGTAGTCATATTCCAAGCAAAGTGTTAAAGTATATAAAGTGCTAAATATATAAAGATGAATGGATTGTGATCCTCCCCTTTACAGTGGTCACAGGCTAACAGAGAGACGGATCTGTAGACAATTAATGAGTAATAATAAGTGCCACTGGAGAACAGCCCAAAAAAGGAACATATTCCCCAGTCCGGGTAAAGACAGGGGTTCTGGAAGTTTCTCTAGGATCTATGTTTGAACTGAGTCTAAGAGAATGGAAAAAGCTTCACCTCATATGAGTTGGCAAAGGTGAAATGGGTGTCCCTCAAAAGAAGCTGAGAACTGTTGGTCAAACAGAGGCAGAGGAGATTGAGGAAGAAGAAACGGGATGTATGTTCCACATGTATATCTGTGAAAGTGGATTATTACCACTACTCTCGGCCCTGCCTACAAAGACATAAACTGGATTTAGTAAGAAATTGGTCAAGAAGTAACATCTAGATCTTAGTCTATGATGTGGTTTGCAGACTATAGAACCCCTGAAGCACTACAAAGGGGTGGGGACATTTATCCACAGCACCAGCTGTGTAATTAACTGCCACTAGAGACCAGAATATCAGCAGGCTTCAACAACGAAGCAAAGCAATGATAATAGAAGCTGCTACAGCAGCAAGTCCTTACCATATATTGAGTGCCAATGGGAGAATGCGTATTACACTAAATGTCTGAAACAGTATCGGTGGGAAATTGGTTCCAGGACCTCCTTTGGATACCAAAATCCATGAATGCTCAAGTGCCTGATATAAAATGACTTAGTTGTTGCATATAACCTATGCATATCCTTCCATATACTTTAAATAATCTCTAGATTACACATAATATAAATGTTATGTAAATAGTTGTTGTACTGTCTAAGGAATAATGACAAGGAAAAAAGTCTGTACGTGTTCAGTATAGACACATTTTTCCCCAATATTTTCAATCCCACAGATATGGAGGGCTGACTGTATACCATCTCAAATGAATCCTCACCTATGAGATCAACACTAACCTTGCATGTTTTATTTCTGCTTAGCAGATAAGAAAATTAAAACTCAATGAAGATAAAATAATTTGATAAAGATCCCATTTCTAGTAAGTATGAGCTAAAGTCATCAGTTTTGACTTCAAAGCCCTTGTCACTCTGGAATGCAGAAGGGTCTCCCAAATCCAGCTGGCCATCAGGAACACTGGGGAAGTTTTGGAAGAAAACCAGATTCCCAAACCCTTGCCCAAGATTCACAGAATCAGAATGCTTGCTGTACAGCCATAACGTCCCGCAATTTTTAAAGTACTGTATAATTCTGATCATCAACTTGGTTTGGAAATGACTGGCCAGGTGCAATTGAAGCTAAATGTAATCAATTAAAAATTATGAAAGGTTTAAGGTAATGTTATATGGGGAAACTGGGACATTATGAAGGGTAATAACTTAAGGAAATTGCCCCCAGCCAAAATCTCAATAGGCATTTGATTTGTATTTGAGACACATTCAAGATGTATAGACTAAGTGACATCCTTATTATTTAAAGAAAACAGTGATGCTGATGCTGCAGGATTGATTAGGTAAGCTCATTGAGGACAGGGATCTTTTCAATTCAATCACTTGAGTATATACCTAGCACGTAGTAGGTGCCTCCACGTGTTTGTTGAACAAAAAAAAACTCCCCCTCCCCAAGAAGAATACCTCAGTCTGATTAAGACCTTTTGTTCGTGCTTTCCCTAAACTCTGTGTGTATAGATGCGCTACATCCTTCCCAGCACTTACAACAGTATCCTAAAGTGGAGCTTTTGCTTATCTGTCCTTTCCTTTCACAGATGATGCGTTGCTTAAGGGCAAGGGCTACATCATTTTCTGCGTGCATCTCAATACTTAGGAAAGTGTTTGAAACATAAAAGGCACTTAGGAAATGTGTTTTAAATAAATAAATGAGTTGTAAATGTAAAACCTGCTTTTTATTCCCCAAAGCTGGAATCGGGCTCCCACTGGTATGTATTGCCCTAGCTCCAAGCCTGATCCCATATTCTCAGGAAAGCAGAGGAAGAGATGCACATTGAAGACAAAAGAAGAAAAGGATGTCTGCACGCTTGAAGCTCTGACTCGAGGGGTGGGGGGAGCATGGGCAATATATGTAACCTTAACACTTGTACCCCCATAATTCGCTAAAATAAAAAAATAAAAATTAATTAATTTAAAAAAAGAAAAGGATGTCTGGGAGGGTACACCCTGAAACAGAAACTCACATGCAGAGTCATCCTTAGATCAGACGCAGGAGCTCAAAAGACTTAGCAAATGAGGAAATGTCTCCCCAGAATTAGACGCAATACATCAGCAGTTGTCATTTTCAACTGGTGTTTTTTTGTCATGGAGGACAGCTGCTCTGCCAGGCCAGAATTTGTCTGGCCCCTTTCAAGGTCATCGTCCCTTCTCAGATCTGGTGCTGTGTCTAGAATCTGGCAAGCCTGGCTTCTGAAAGTGGATTAGGTGGGCCCTGGGAGAGCCTGTGCCCTGGCTGCACTCCCGATTCTCATCCTTAACTGCCTGGTGATGTTCTCTGAGGACAGCTGCCTCTTCAGTCGCTTTTTGAATCTGAGTCACGCTCCCTGTGACCTTAGCCCCTTGCGCTATTTCAGACACTGCCATTGCCCATGCTTGCCTGCTACAACTATCAGCCTTGTGTCGTCATCACCTTAAGTATATTCTGGTAGGCAAGACATAAATTAGCCTGTGGCTAAGGCCCAGAATCAGAAATTGAGTCAGAATGGTTAAAAACAAAAGCAATGAATGAATGAATGAACTTCTTTTAAGGTACTTGGGTCATTATATAAAAATCTCATCTCTGTTTTCTCCTCTTTCTGTTCCTTAAAATTGCTTAAATTCATAACCATTTCATGCAAAAATGGGATTATGTCGAAAGGCTATCAAGTCTTTTCCAGAAACGTAGTAAACTAATCACACAATCCAGATGAGGTAACTACCCACACAGGCCCCTTGTTGCATCCTAATTTCTGTTGGACTCCACCGGCTGGCTCACCTCAAACAAGGCAGCTGGAGGCAGTTATTGTTTACACAGAGGACAAAAAATGGGGTAATGATATAAATTTTAAAGTTCATTTCAAATTCCAGTGTAAGGAAATGGGAGCTGGGCTGAAACTTGGCCTAGAGAGAGGTGGAGAGTAGTTAAGAAGTACTCTTACTTATTCCACCAGTTACTAGATTTGCATATTTTACTATTTAATACACAATCATGGTGGCATACAGATGGAAGTGAGAAAGTGGCCCGAGGGCTTGTGGCTTTGTGGCTTGTGGCCACCCTCACTTCTCTCTTCTTCCACGGACATTCACACGTGTCCATAAATACACAATACACCTCTATCTATCTCGACACACCTAGATGTATAAATGCATCTATGATATGTGTTTATAACCGGAGATATATAATCTAGGTATAAAGACATAGATATCTAGGTATAGATATATTGAAACTAATGTAGCAAATTTTTTAAAACTCTGGAATAGCATATAGTAGGAGGCAAACAACCCAGTTGGCTACACACAGAAAGCTATCTTGTCTGGCTTATGACATAACCTCAGTGTTGTTTTTGAACAACTCCTAGAGTTTTTCATTGTACCCCTACTTTTAAGTGGAAGGGGTATGCATGTAAAAAGAACTTTCTAAACCTTCCAGAAATGTCTCCGTCAGGGAACCCATCACCTGGGGCGCCAGAATCAGCTCACAGAGGCAGCGTGAGAGGACCCTAAGCTCTGAGAGACACGCCTCAAGAAACAATCCCGGGCTGTGGTCTGGGCAGACACCAAGGAGACGCTTGCTGTCTCCTGGACTTCCCACTGCTCCATCAGAAGACAAAATTCTCTGAGAGTCCCTCAGTCACCCCATCCCCTGCTTCCAACCAGAGTCGGGGGAAGTTAGAATCAGGCATGACCTTACACAATCGCGGCACCCTTTTCTGGAGGAGGGAGAGGGAGTGGCAGGGCCGTGCCTGGAGATGGAGATGCCACGGCGGGCCAGCTCCCTTCGCACCCCGCACACCCACCCTCCCCGCGAGGGCAGCGTCCCCAGCGCACGCCTCAGCACCACTTTCCTCTGACGTCCGCCTCCCAACCTCTGACGATCGCCCCCGCCGGCCGTCCTTATAAAGGGGACTTTTCCCAATACTGGGATCGATAGCCACCTCGCCCCGCCCCGCGCCGCGCGCCCTCCGCCGGCGCCCGCACCTGTCGCCTCCGCGCGCTCCCCGGGGCTTGGAGACGCGGGCTGAGGAGCCGCCCGGACCCAACGCCCCGCCGCGCTGCACCCCTGACCCCACCCTCCCTCTCTGCACCCGCACCCGCGCCCTCTCGGCTCCCGGGGGCGGCGGCCCCGGGCGGAGCGCTTCCCCGCACGGCGACAACTCCAGGTAGGAGCCGAGCCGGCCGCCCCGGCGCCCAGGGGCCGCGCCCTCGGGGACCAGGTGGGCGCCAAGCCGGGCGGTCTTAGAGGGGAGGGGAGCGGCGCCTTTGCATCTCGGTGGGGATGCGCTGGCGGGTCGGCGGCGGTCTGGCACCGAGGCTCTCGGGTGCGGGCGGCTTCAGAGTCTGGGCGCAGGGGAGTGGCAGAGGGGGACGAGGAGGGACAGCAGGGGGCCGGGGAGCGCAGGACTGCTGGGGAAAGAACTTGCTGGCTCGGTTGCTCACAAAGGCAGAGCCCACCCAGCCGCGGGCGGGCGCACCCCTCGCTTCCCCGGAATCCAAGGGAGGCGAGTTCTTTCGCCCGAGGTCTCATCACCCACCTGCGTGCGCGAATATCTGAGTTTCCCCTAGAAACTTGTGTGTGTGTGTGGTTCATGAAATAACTGTGGCCACGAAAGGAAAAAAAAATTATTAAAAGGAACGAGAATTCCAGAAGGAGAGGGCTTTAGAACTTGCTATCTATCTTTTAAGAGTCTTGCTTTTAATACTCTTGCCCCTCTGTTATGTTTTTAGGCAATCCGTGTTTTTAAATCCTTTCTTGTATATACCATTAATGTGGGGGCGGGGGTGAAACGAATGAAGAACAGTGGATGAGGAAGAGGATGAAGAAGGAGGACCCTTTAAACAACAAAAATATATTTAGTTGATACAGTAACTTGAAATCCAAGAACTTGTTGAAAATGTGGAGTTGATGTGTTTTTGAAATGGATTTTCCTAAAGTTGTTTCTGCCCCCTCCCCAGATATTCTTACATCAGATTACTTCTGGAACTATTCCCTGAAACTGTTTGAAAGGATGGATAGAAGAATGAATGAATTAATCAATATTTTAAATTTTTCAGAGTAGTCCTTTATGGTACACTTACATTACTGAATAATTCTAGAATACTAACTGAGTTCCACAAAGCAAATACAGCCATATCCTTTGTAAATTATTTATTGAGTTCCTAAGATGCGTGACAAGGTTAATTTTAAATTGAAAGAATTTATTAAATACAAATTATTATGATTCCTTTGTTAAACTACTTTCTTCTTGCTCTCGAAAACACAAAACATGTCCAGTTATTAAATAGAAGTAGGATAATATAGTGGACACTTGTTGGTAACTACCGGTTTCACCTGCAATTTCAGTGTTATTCTTGTTCTTTAAGCTGCACCGGATCTCTCACGAGCCAGCTGGGTTTGTTCCTGGCTGCCTACGTGTGCATAGTGCTTGGCTGGTTTATAATGCATTACTGTATTCTCTTCAGAAGTCTTAATGAAGTAGCCAGCTGCAGAAGAATCTGGACCGTTAGATGAAAAATGGCTTTCCATGTGGAAGGACTGATAGCTATCATCGTGTTCTACCTTCTGATATTGCTGGTTGGAATATGGGCTGCCTGGAGAACCAAAAACACTGGCAGCGCAGAGGAGCGCAGCGAAGCCATAATAGTTGGTGGCCGAGACATTGGTTTGTTAGTTGGTGGATTCACCATGACAGGTAGGTGCAGGTGCTGCCTGCTCCGTGCAGTTCACCACCCTTCCCTGGCTTCTGTGAGTGTACAGCATGTGACTTCAGAGTGACAAAGCAAACATTGTTCTTTGTCCTGCAGGGATTCTTTATGTTTACTAGTTACATATATTTTTAAATAATTTTATATTTATTTAGAACTTAAAAATAAAATGATTTCAACTCAGTAGTACTTGAACGAAATGATTTTATAATAAAACACAGGGCTGGATATTAATGAAACAAATCTGGGCTCTGGGAGGTGTTGAGTGGATGGAGGCAAGAGTAAGAAGAAAGAGGTTGGGGAGTCGTGCTAGCCTTACAGGTTCCGTGTCTGTTAATTAATGTGATGGCAGCATCTCAACCTGTCCAATAATAGAAGCAGAGAGTTGTGACTCTGAGTTTTCTTAAATGATAAATATCAATGAATACTAACTAGTGATGGTTTTTAACCTGAATAAATAAATTCGGGGCAATACAATGCCAAACTGATAGATGCCCTGTTTTGAAAACTAAATCTCCCATCTAATAACTAATTCCTCACTGGAAAACAATCACATTATGATTCCACAACACTAAAAAAGAGATTTCTAGGAACCTTGGTATAAAAGGAAGAAAGCTAGGGTGTGGTCTCACAGGAATCCCAGGGCCACAGACTGCAGCTCCCTGTCATTCAAACCTTCTTTGTGTTATTGTTTCCTCCTTTGCCCTGAGGTGGCTCTGTTTAAAGGGTGATTTGTTTCTTTTTCATATGCTCCCTGGTCATTGAAAACAAATCAGAGAAACAACTTAAAATTGTATCTTTTATATTAGATACCCTTTCACTAACAACATGTATGTCATTTCAGAGTCTTGGTAGCCTTTTGAACATTAGCAACATACTCCATAACTAACAGGAACTCTGAGTGCTCATTGGAAAAATATCCCATTGGAATTTATATCCAAATGCTGCCCAATTTCAGTCTTGAAGTGCTACTTAAAAATGATTCACTGTGTATATCAAAATAGTTTACCAAACCAGTCTGGAGAGGGCCATCCATGTTCTGAATGTCTTGATCCAATCATCTGAAACCTACAATGTTCTATATGGACTGTAGATTTTACCTTTCAGATATTCACGCTTTATATTTGTTTAACTCTTCACCAACTGCACATGGAATCATTTGGTCTTTATAGCAGTCGTATGACAGGATTCTGGGGGAAAGTGAAGACCTAGGGTTACATGCTTAACAAGGACCAGAGCCGGGACCAAACCCAGGTCTTCTGGCAGGCATACCTGGGCCCTCCATGCCTGAGCCACATGCAGCCGTATAACTGGCTTCACTTTATTTATAAAGGTGCATAGTTTGTACTAACAGTAGAAAGAAATAAATGAGCTGCTGTATATCAAAGCATTTTTCTTCACTGTAAATTATTATAGTTTTGCATTACTCTAGTTTAATATTCTATTTAATATGCCCATAAAGATAACATTTTTGAATGTATTTTTACTATTTGGAGTGATTTTTTTTTTCCATCTAATAGGCTGTTAAAGTGTATGGAAAATATTTGAATGATGCTATTTCTTATAAAGTGCTATGGTCTAGCTCAGTTTTAAAGCTTCTTTTTTTCCCCCTCTTTCTCAGAACTCAAAAGAATCATGGTCAATATCATAATTCATTTAAAGTCTGAACCATATTACCTAACCTTTTCTGATTCGTTGACTTGCATATATTTTATAAAGAATAGAGGTTGAAAATGTTGATTCTTTTAAAATGAATATATTTTAAACGAGTCCGTGTTCTCACTCATGAATTTGACAAAAAAATATACAAACATGGAGAGCAAATTCTGACATAGAAGGAACTAGATTGATTAAAATGGAGGGACTTGTTTAATCATAATAAGTAACGAAGTCTTCACTTCTGCATTATAATACCTGCAATCATTCAGGCACCAATTTTCTATTTGGACAAGGGACAAGGGACCTACACAATGAAAAATGATCACTAATAAGCTTAGTGCTTGTAAGACCATCAGACCATTTACTTTATGCAGTGAAACGTTGCTGGTGTGTTGGCAGTTCCAGTTACCTAGCAAGAAGATAGAGTCTCAGGTTCTGTGCCTATAGAATTCATTTCTTCAGGTCCTTGTTAGACACCAAGTGAAAAAAAAAGTGTTTTTTTTTTTTTATTTCACCGGGGCTTAGAATGAGAAAAACAAATGATGGCATTTGCTATTTGTTAACACCTGATATAAAAAAGCTGCTGTGAAGATGGAAGTGGTTGTTAAATACGTACTTGGTTTTTAAGTGTCTACTTCAGGATTTGTATGTAAACTTTCCATTTAACTGTTCTTAAAATTCTTGTGCAGGAAAGTCTTTTTGTGTCAGCCTTTTCAAAATTAATATTAACCCTAAGACACTCCCTCTTCTTTCTTGTGTTGGCTTAAATATCAGATGAATTCTGGCATAAACGCAATAGAAACACTTGTCTTAGATAGTTTCATATATATATATATATATATGTATACATATATATACATATAATTTTATTTACCTACATATTACCTGTGAGATTTTGGAGAACTCATCAGAGTTCAATTTTATTCCCAATGGAACAATACAGCCTAGAATTCAATCTCATATCTGATAAGCTTATTATCAACCTGTGACATTCATAATTTTACATAAATTCTATATAGGGATTTTTAAAATATTTTTACCATATTGTACCTTAAAAGGATATAAACTGCAAAGATTTTGTGTTCTCTTCAATATTAGTTTTTCAGCAAGGATCAAATGTTATATTGTCATCTCAGAAAAAAAATCGTAGTTTGTATATCATTCTTGGCCCAAAATTGTTTAGGCAAAACTTGTATTCTTTGGTTTTTGACCTCCCTCCTTTAGCTATTATGTTATAGAAATTTGATATATCTGATGAAGACATGTTTCCTAATATTCCCTATGAAATACCTAAGACACACAGATTAAAATAAAAAAATTGTGAGTGGGTATGATTTCAACATTTTACTTTCTTCTGAGTGTTGTTCTAGACTCTATGTATTAGTATATGTTGAATACTTAAAGAGAAAGAGGGAAAATTTAAACTCACTTTAGTATACTTTGGAGGAGAAGTATCATCTCTCTCTTCCTTTCACTCTCCTAACAATTTAAGGTAGTAAGTACAACTTAGTTGTGATGCATATCAGATTAGCCATATCCTGTGTCCTCAGAGTGTTTAGGAAAAGACTATTAATAAAAAGCACACTAACACATACACATATGTCCTCTTACACATATATATGCATGCTTATGTGGGCACACACATTCACACACACACAAAGCACTCCTCAAGGACAATAGCCATGATAAATGTGGAAAAAGACCAATATAATTAAAATGGAAGGGCTTTGAAATAGAGATATTTGACCCTATATTATGGGGGTTGGGAAAAAAGTTATAGAATTATTAAGAATAGAAATAGTCATATGGCATATTGCATTTGAACTCAGATTTATTATATTTGATCACATTGAAAAGTTTGATGACTAAATGCATTTAGAAAACATCTAGGGCAGCACTGTTCAGTAGAAATGCAATGTGAGTCACTAACGTAATGTTGTATTTTCTACAAGCCTCATTTAAAAACAAAAAGCAATAGATGAGTTAATGTTAATAATATAATTTACTTAGCTCAAGACATTCAAAATGTTTCTATTTGAACATGTGATCAGTAAAAGAAAAACTTTGAAATCCAGTGTGGATTTTATACTCATAGAACATCTCAATTCACACTAGCCACATTCCAGGCATATTTTAGGCGCTCAATAGCCGCAAATGCTAGTGGCCACAGCATGGGACAGGCAGGTGTAAGGTAAAACAGGTAAGACAGTGTCATTCCCTCACTTTTCATTCCATTTCAGCCACTTGGGTCGGAGGAGGCTATATCAACGGCACAGCTGAAGCAGTTTATGTACCAGATTACGGTCTAGCGTGGGCTCAGGCACCAATTGGATACTCCCTTAGTCTGATTTTAGGTAAGTGAAAGTATAAATTTTGGTGACTCATTCAGTAAAGCATAATGAATAGGAGTATAAATAACAAGTGGAATAATAAATCAAACAATGTGAATGATTATTGTGGAAAAAATGTCACCAAAAATCTCTAAGTAGCTGTTACCAGAAATTGGTAAGTAGCAGAACACTATTTGATCTCTTGATTATGGAATATGATATGTTAAAAAAATTCCTTTGATCCTATAGCTATCAGAGTAGTGAATTTCTTACCATAATCATATTTTATTTCTTTCAAAAACAGTATGGATATGTCATTAAAAATGAATCAACTTGTACCTGAGTTTCTTTTTGTAAATCAAACTAGTAAAAGGTAAAAAATATTATGTAACATGAGTTCCTCATTTTTTTCACTCAATATACTTTTATTGGATCTTGTGCATATGCAAAATATCTGAATGCTGTGCTGGGCAATACAAAGGTATCAAGGCGTTTTCATGAACACTACTCTGGATATGTTTTTTAATTCACATGCCTCAGTTACATTGTCCAATTGTCCTTTGAGCACATACAGTGTTAAATACACTAAAAATTTTATATTAGGTTGATAAATACTTCTCGGTGCTATACTCACAGGATATTCAGATTGGTTCCTTAATCCATAAACATGTTCTTAAAACAACATTTTGTTTGAGAAATTATAGCATAGTAAAAGGTTGGCAAAGACTATTATATTGTGAATTTTTTATCTTCTCATAAACACTTGTTTATTTCTTCTAGGTGGTCTTTTCTTTGCAAAACCTATGCGTTCCAAAGGGTATGTGACCATGTTAGACCCATTTCAGCAGATCTATGGAAAACGCATGGGTGGGCTCCTGTTTATCCCTGCACTAATGGGAGAAATGTTCTGGGCTGCAGCAATTTTCTCTGCATTGGGTAAGGACCAACTGAGTGTTGTTCTAGATGCATCTCTCTAGTTAACTGAACATCAGATATGCAAACTTACTCTCTTCAGCCTTGGTTTCTAAAGAGATTTTTATTAAAACCATACACAGAGCTACATTTATATTCATAAAAGCTTAACATAAATTCTGTATTTACTTACAGTGTGGCTGTGTTGGTTAAATAAAACCTCAATTGCATTTTTAAAATGTGAATTTCATCATTAGAGTGATAACATGAATTACAATGATCAAGGGTTGCTTTTATAAGTCACATATGATTTTGATCAAAGTATAATTAATTATACCTAACTAAAAAGTACACTTTATTTAAAAATAATTTTCGAAACAAAGGTTCAGGAGCTGGGGGTTAGGGGGAACATTAATATATATTCTTGGTGTTGAATGCATGTATATCAATGGTTTAGATCTTAATTTATTCAGTAAGTCTCCTTTCCGTAAACTGAGAACTTTTTAATTTCCATTGTTTTCTTTCTAATAACTGCCATGTTAATTGATATAAATGTAAATACAAAGCTATTTAAACTTTTCAAAGAATAGTATTGCATGCTATTTTTAAAGCATTAATACTTCTAGAAATGTTAACTTTTTAAATCAAATATGTCTAAAAACAAATATAAAACCAAGTATGAGTCCCAACAGCAAAGAACATTCTTAGAGAAATGAGATCTCACCAATCCTCTGCTGATGGAATAGGTAAGTAATATAAGTCACACAGGAAAACTACCACACTGGAAATATTTCAATAAACTGATATTTTAAAAAGCACAATGGTTTGGTTTATTAGTGGAAAAATTAAGTATGGCCAACTGTAACAAGGATTTCCCCTCCAGTTTAAATGTCTCCTTAGTAACTCATATAAGAAATCTTCCCTATCCTGAGCTTCTCCTCACCTGCATTCTAGTCTGAGAGATGCAGACTTAGAGGTGCGCTGCCTGGGGCCAGTTGACAAAGTCTGAACGTCTGAGCTGTGGAAGCAGCTGGGAGGTATAGCGCCCTCTGCGGAGGAGTGCACTGCCTCACCTCCAGCAGATCCGCCTTCATCCTGCAAGATACTCAGCTCAGCCCTGGGGTCCATGGTTACCTGTAGGAGCCTCCACCTGGCTCCTCCCCCATCCGCCTCTGCTTCTAGCTGCCTCAGCCCTACCCCAGCCTCCCTTATTTGGATAAATGAAACAATCTCCCTGCTTACAGTTCTGCCCTCCTCCTGTCATCTCCACGTGGCAGCCACATTCTAAGTTCAGATCCCATCATGCCCCTTTCCTGCTCAAACCAAACTTTTTAATAAGGCTGCTAAGTATGACCCAGGCTTTGATGCTCTCCTCTCATTCCCCTGCCCTGCCTGCCCTCTTTCTTCCACCAGAATGATGGTCGTATGCTCTTGCACCAGACACTTTGCAAGCCCAGTGCCTGTGCTGTAGACTCATCTCCACTCTTTTCCCCTCCATCTGCCTAGGCAACCTTAATGTGTCCTTTGGATCTTCTCATAGATGTCACTTCCTCGGAGCAGTCCCACTGAACTTGCTGGGTGCCTTTGCTATGGGCTTCCTCAGGCACCTGGAATTTTGTTCTCATTGGACTTATCACTTTGCATAATTATTTACCTGTTTACCTATTCCATACCCAATTTCCTTGCAGTATACAAAATGGATTGTAATTTCTTGAAGGCAGGACTTGTGTCTTGTTAACAGTTATAATCCTATCACAAACGAATGAATGAATGAGTCCTGTGTGGCTATACTTTCTTCAAAAGAGAAAAAGAATAACAGTGTTACTTCTTTTCTCCTCAGTGTAATCACATTACATCATAAAGTATTGGGTTGTAGACACTTTTAGGGATCCAGAAACTGAATGTAGATTCTTTAGACTTGTCCTTATGGGCCTTGGATTCTCAGACCACTTGCAAGATTTAGGAAAACAAGAGATTTCAGTGGGATCATGGGAAATCTTCAGGTGCAATACCCTGCTTTTTAATCGGGGAAATCTGACCCATCCTACTGAGTGTTGAGTTCCTTCTTGAAGATCAGTAGAGTTGGAAGTTCCTCAACCTTCCCCAGTGAGCCATGTCAATTTTTGACATCTAGGCATTCATGTGTGTTATTCTTTATTTTTTATTTTTACAAATGGACAGGGCTTTACAGCCAGATTTTACGTACGTGATCAGAACAAAAGTAAGATATGATGAATTTCCTTCTATGTTATATATTCTGGACTGCAATCTTGTCTTTTGGCTTCAGTATTAACACCATATGTGGCCTGTATAATATCAAATATTATTGTATACTATCTTTCGCTCCTTTCTCTCTCAAACTCCCGTATAGCCTTATTTTATTTTATTGGTCCCCAACTTGATGTGGTGAAGAAGAGAAATTGATAGTTATAAAATGTGGTAAGAACTCAGTGGATAATGTTACACTTCCCTAGTGCTAGAAAATAATCCTCCACACCTACTGCTGTACTTACATTCTAATGAAATTATGTGTAAAAATACACCTCTCTTCCCCCCTGGCTCTCATTAGCTGAGAAGCAATGGGAGTTTATTTGCCATTGGTTTAAACACCAGCAAATTTTGGTTTTAAGAACAAACTACCTGCTGAGGTATCAAAAAAGGAGTGGGCTGAATATCTAACAAAATACAAAATGTTCACTCTCACTGAATAAAGATGAATTTATGTAGCAGAGACTGGAAGAGAGAATATAATTAATAAGTTAATGCTTCTAAATTATTTTGGAAATATAGAACATAGTAGCTAACCTCTGGACTTTGTTACAATTTGTTATTTTTTTATATATGTGTCTATGTCTGTGTGTATAGTTCCATGTACAGTCATGCATCTCTTAATGATGGGTATGTGTTTTGAGAAATGTGCCAAAAGTTGATTTCATCCTTGTGGGAACATCATAGAGTACACTTACACAAACCTAGATGGTACAACGTATTACACACCTAGGCTATATAGTATAGCTTATTGTTCATAGGCTACAAACCTATACAGTATTACTGCACTGAATACTGTAGGTAATTGTAACACAGTGGCAACAATGTCACTAGTTGATAAGAATTTTTCAGCTACATGTATGTATATATGGTCTATCACTGACAGTAACGTTATTATATCATGCATGACTACATAGGTAAATATGTTATAGTCTGTTTCTCTCTACACACACAGACTCACATATATCAAACAACATATTTGAAAACATCACTGCTATTGCTTAAAATAAATTAATACCTATATTTTCTTCATAAATAATAGTTGGACAAAATTCAAGGTTAGTGTTTATTAAAAATAACTTGGGATATTTAAGAATATGCAAGTATAATATCTATTACCACCTTATGGTGAATGTGGATAGTTCACTATTGAAACATAGGAGGATCTTATGGTATAAATGAACAACATCTTATAAATTTTTAAAGAAATGTATATTTATACTTCTAACAGCTCAAATTCAGTAGATTTTCATAACTTTCTTTACATTATATTTATTTGTATAGCTTCATAAGTAGACAAATATTTCACAACAGCTCTCAAATTATAACTTTGTTTTGCTTACTACATTTGATTTTATTAATTGGAAAATATTTTAGAGAAAAAATTATCATACTCTTAATAGAGGAGTGGTTGACTTTTTTCAATTCACTGAGTTACAATCATATGACAGCATCTATAAGGACCACAAATCTTTAGGGTCTTAGTCCAGGAATCTTTCTTTTATAATTGAACTATTTATAATTCATGGGATATAGCTTAGAAATGTTATTAAAGTGGAGAACTATACTGAAAGAAGAATGACAGAGTTGGAAATAAAGTTTCAACATGTGAAGTAAAGGATTTCGGGAAAAAAGTAACTTTTTAGATATTTATATAACAACAACTCAGTCAATTTTCTAAAGCAACTTACAAATAATTTACCTTTTTGTCTTCATCCTCCAACTCCTTACTAGATTTTTCTTTTGAATTTTTACTTGAAAAAGTAATTTTATTACCATGGCAAAGGCCCTAAAAATTTGTCTAAAATATTTCGTACTGATATTTTAGATAAAAATATCTTATATTGCTCTTTGAGATAATGGATTTTCATCTCAGGTGGGGTTTGTATACTATTAGCATGCCAATTGAGAATGGGAAGAGAATATAAGACAGTTGGCTGCAATTGATGATACAGAAAACCACAGATTTGTTGCATGTATGCTAGAATATCTATCATTGCTGCATTTAATAATATGACATATAAACTGTATAGTTTTGAGAACAATAGGAAAAGGGCTTGTAAAGCAAGAAATGAATTATGAACTGTCAGTTTAAGAACCACAGTGGCCCTAACTGTCCATACCACAATATTCTCAGTGGGAATATAGACACCAACAAACACAATAAACAATGTTATAAAGAAAGAGAAAAATAAATTTTATTTCTATGGCAAATATAAAAGTTGATGGTGAAAATATGATTTTTAAATATAAGGCTCTTCAGTATAGGTATCATAGGAGCAGGACTGGCATGTTCCCCCAATTTAATAAAAATAAAATGATCTTTTAAGAATTTGAGAGAGAAAAAGTTAACAGATACAATTTACTAATTTTATGATTTTCTCCTACACATTTGTCTCAACTATTTGTCAGCTATCAGATGCTAGCAAGAGGCAGAGTAAATGCAAAATAACAAATAGATATTAATTGGAATATGTGGAAATGTGAGATCATGCTTCTCAAAAAGCCTTTTCTCATAAATGTGAATAAATACATTGCATATATAGTTATGCACCATATAATGACTTTTCAGTCAAGGACAGAACACATATGTGTGACAGTGGTCCTATAGCATTATAATACCATATTTTTATTATCCTTTTCTATGTTTAGGTATGTTTAGCACAAATCCTTGCTACTGTGTTACAATTGCCTACAGTGTTCGGTAAGGCAACATGCTGTACAGGGGTGTGTAGTGGGCTATGTCATCTAGGTTTGTGTAAGCACACTCTGATGTTTGCACAGTGATGAAGTCGCCTAATGATGCATTTCTCAGAAAATATTTCTGTTGTTAACCAACATATAACTGTGTTTAAGTCAGAGTTTCAGATAGTGAAATTGTTGCAAGTTCTTATAATGGAATTCAATCTATCAGTAATTCAAGGTATTCTGTAGTCATGATATAAATTTCAGGTGCTCTCTGCATAAATAAGTTAGCAAAGCACTAATTTCAGAAAGCAAGAATAGATGGATAACTGAATTGATTAATATCTAAAAATTTCAATAGTAAAATTCACTTTAGCTGTTTTCAACCAATCACTTTGCAAATGACGCAGGGGGAAATATCAGCTATCACCGAACTTCCAGTATGCCCTTGTACAGAAATCAGAATCCATTTGCGCACCTTAACCGCGGCTTCCTTGTTGGTTTCCGTCAGGTGCCACCATCAGCGTGATCATCGACGTGGACGTGCGCGCTTCTGTCATTGTCTCCGCGCTGGTGGCCACTCTGTACACCCTGGTGGGCGGGCTCTACTCGGTGGCCTACACAGATGTCGTTCAGCTCTTTTGCATTTTTGTAGGACTGGTAAGTGGGGTGACACACAGCTTTGTCTTCATTTTTTTTCCCTGTAAAATATAACGTGGTATTTTGTAACTAACTCAGCAAAAATTAGTAGCAATGTTGTCTTCCATCATGAGTAATACATAAGAAATTGCCTACTATATAAAATTTTAAATATCTCTATGAATTAATTAGATGAAAAACTCTAATCATTTTGTTAGATTTTGACATAAAAGGGAGCTATTTGTAGTCTAAAAAAGTAGAAAAGGCTTAATTATATAAGCCACTGGAAAAATTTATCATATATTGCTTTTTATGTTTTATTAGGTAAAATGTGCTATATAATTATGAGACATGAGTATTATGAGTATTACATTAAAAGCATCTTAGTGTTTCTTGAGCACATTTTAGTCGAGGTTGATTCTTTGCAAACTCACATCTTAAAACGTGAAGATTATAATTATGCATATAATAATATCCAACATCTACGAAAGAAGTGTAAAGAAAATGGTGTGCTCACTGGGTGCTGGGGGCTGTCATGGATTCATGTATGTAAATTATCTCATCTTACACATGAATCATTTGAGTCGTAGATCTCATAAGGGCCATGCCCTGTGTGAAGGCCCTGGACAGAGCAAGCTAACACTGTAGATCACAACTCATTTTCCCAAGATTAGTCAAAGTACTTTGATTCCCCTTGTTTTTCTTTATTTTTTCTTATGATGGAAAGCTTTTTACCTTATTTTAGTTTTTACACTAGGCACTTAGAAAAGAAAGACGAAGAAGGAATCTCATACCTCACCTCTTTTTTAAAACTTTCTAGCATCTCTAATACCATCCTGAAGGAAAATTTAAAAGAATGGACTATAATTAGATTTATAATTTAACTATAAATTTACGTATGCTAGCAAAGATGCTAATATTCCCTCTTTTTCTCCTAGACATTTTATTTGCATGTCATGAAATTTTAATTGAATTTGTTGTTTAATTGAATGAAATTGAATGTTTAATTTGCTCAAGAACTTCCACTTTTTAGCTTTAAATTACTAAAGCCAAGTGGACAGTACTGAAATTTGTATTTTTCCTTAGAATCATCATAAACTTCCAGAAATAAAACAGAGAACACAGAAATAAATCCCTCTGCAGAACATTGCAAGGGAGGTTAGTTTGGCCATGACAGCTCTGGTAACTAATGCACTAGGTACTCTAAGAAACACAAGCCCAGGGGCTGAATCTATTACTGATGACATATGTGATTTCTCATTGCTTTATATGAGACCAGAACTTAAAACACACAGGTGCATAAATCAAGTGTGCAAGTGTAAAGATGATAGGGGAAATATGTTAGAATGGGACTCTGCTACAAAATGTAACTAAGTTGGTAAAGAATGAAGTTCTGTTGGTTACTAGTGAGGGTCTTATTCTACATATGATTGTTTCTCAAGTTTTAATTCCTATACATGCATACATAATTAACTTACACCTTAAAACATCTTCTTTTCTTAAATTCTCTAATTCTGCTGATTTTGTCATCACCTTTGTAACTCCAAAACTGTAATTTTGAGGTCCCTCTGTTAGTTTTCCCTCTCTGACCTCTCTCTCCTTTTGTAATCGAAGAGTCATTGACTCTCTCTTCATAAACCTTTTTAGCACCAATATCTTTCCATTCCAATGTCACTGCTGTGCTTTGGGCCTTCATCTAGGTGGTATTGAAAACACCTACTGCTCTCCCTGATGCCTCCCTTCCTTGAAACTCACTGTCCACATCTATCATGTTAAAATTCAAAAGAAATTCAACTGAAATCTTTTTTAATACTCAAGAAATGTTTCTAGCTTCCAGTTGCCTGAAAAACAAAATACAAATCCTTTACTTGCAATTCAGAGTTCTCTCCACACATCTTTCTTTATCTCTCCCATTTTCCTAAGCCACTCCCATGCCTGCAAACCCTGTTGCACAACAGATGTCAGAGCAAATACACATGCATACCCCCACCCATGCACTCACACACCTACACACACACACACCTGCATACACCTACACCTACACACAAACCTACATATACACACACCCTACCCCTACACACCTACACACACCCACACATACATACACACACACATGCCTACACACATACCTAGACACACCTACACATGCATACACCCACACACATGCCCATACACCATATATACCTCTACTTCTTGCCTTGCTTCATCTAGGCCATCTCCCCCTTCAATTCCTTTCTCTTCTAAATGTTAGTACTGGGTCTAACTTTGAAGGCTTGTTTCACTCATACGTTTCTCAATCAGATCTTTGCTTGTCACTTTAATGAGTAGATATTTTTCCATAATTCACACAACACATAAATCATGTGTGTGTGTGTATATATATATTTATGCATCTCAATATCTATCTATATCTCAAATGATATATTCCCAGAGGTTTCTGATAAATACTCCTATTGTTTATCTGACATGGTATAATCAAGCACAGAAGTAGACAATGCATTATTTTAATTTTTCTAAATCAATATTTAATGTTATCCCAAAGAGAACATGATTCGAGGTCCTTCTCTGTGTAAACAAGAGGAACTACCGAGCCATGCAGTCTGTGAGGTGTATAAACCTTGCATACACCAGACAGTTAAAATCCATAGCCTGAGGCTCCAATGTCGCTTCCTTTTACAGTGGATCAGTGTCCCCTTTGCACTGTCACACCCTGCAGTCTCAGACATCGGATTCACTGCTGTGCACACTAAATACCAGGAGCCCTGGCTGGGAACCATTGAGTCGTTTGAAGTCTACTCTTGGCTTGATAGTTTTCTGTTGTTGGTAAGTAATGCTCTTACCTGAGGAATGTGATCTAATCATTCCTAAAATAAACTGCATTTTCAAGATTTTCATATTTATACTAAAATTTTGCCTACAGGCTAATGGCTATTTCTGAATTGCTGGCTCTCTACTGGGAGGGTGGAGCCACATCCTGACTGTGTCCAATAGTGTCCAGACAGAGGGCACATGAGGCCTTGCAGGGCAGCACAGTGGGGTTACGTGTGGTGTGTCCACCTGTCTGTCACCGTGTAAGTCAGGCAATATCATGCCATCCCCCAGGGATCTCCCACGAGCTGAAAGCCAAGCCACCTAAAAGTTTTATTTTGTGTTTTTAATTAAGGGCTAAAAGCCAATGTGTCCCGAAATAAGTAACTCATTCAGTCTTAAATTACAGAGTAAGTGAATTAGTCGTGCCACGTGCCCTAAGTGGGTAAGATAAGTTGGAAAGGGAGGTGTCACTCAGGAAAGATGCCAAGTGAGAAGTCCCTAAAAGCCAGAGGCGGCTTGAAAACATGGAGATAGAACCTTGGCATTGGTGCTGGAGGGGGAGGAAGACACGGCAGAAATGATGGCAGACCGCAGGTTGAAAAGAAGGAAAACCAGGAGAACCAACTAGATTTTACAACTTTGCTAATTAGAGAGGTTATATATGAAAATAACACATCATATTTGATTTGAATATTGAACATAAGAAATTGGTTGCTTTTTATTTCAAAATCCAGGGAATTTGGTTATTTTTGTTTTATCTTTAGAGGGTTGACAATATTTTATGATGTTTGGTTCATGGCACTTTGCTAAATTTTAACATTACCTCGACGCTCAAAGTGAGTGTGCCTTTCCCAGTAAAAAATTTTCTAGTAAGGAGGCAGGAAAATATAGGGAAAAAATATATTTACGTTAGTGGATTGGAGGACTTTTTTCCTTAAGGATTATTAAGAAATCTGCTGGCTGTCATTTTTCTGGAATGGTTTATAATTGTGAAAGTAAGGGGTAGGAGTACATATGCATATGTATTACACCTGCAGGTGAGTGTGCTTATGGTTACAGCAAGGAGATGACAAAACTCATAAATATTAGGCAATTTGTTGGTAATCACACCGTTGTCTGAGTTAGATGCCGATATAGAACATCCAGATCTCAAAGTCCCTCTCCCTACACCGCATTGTAGTCCTCAGGTTATTCATCTTTGATATAAGACATTATATCAGGTGATTGCTAAGTTTCATCCAGCTCTAAAAATTATATGACCAAGTCAAATTCATGATTCAAATTGTAAAATGAGTTGAAATGAAAGAATACATGTTGAATGAATGAATGAACAGCAGAAATAAGCCTTGCAATGTTTCCCCAATGGTCTCTCATCTTCCAGTTGTCTCTCCAACGTCCCCTACATGGAAATGACTTGGCAAGTCCTGCTCATGACACTATCTAGGTAACTCCCAGTCCCCTTGGGAACCTGCCCACTGTCCCTGTATTAGCCTATACTAGGCCAACCACCTTCCTCACCTGTGGATATGTGAGCCCTCATTGGCTTCCCTGATGGCAGCCTGCCCACCTCTTATCCATATTGTCCACCGTCCATATTGCCCTCTGTTTTAGCCAGTTCGAGCTTCTGTAATAAAAGACCATAGGCTGGGTGATATATAAACAATACAATTTATTTTTCATAGTTCTGGAGGCTGGAAGTCCAAGCAAGACGTCAGCATGGTGGGGCTCTGGTGACGGCCCTCGTCCAAATTGCAGACGGCTGACTTTTCATTTTATCCTCACGTGGTAGAAAGAGGGCTAGAGGGCTCTCCGGCTTCTTCTTAAAAGGGCACTAATCCCATCATGAGGGCTCCATCCTCATGACCTGATGATTATCTCCCGAAAGCCCTACCTCTGAATGCCATCACGTTGGGATTAGGGTTTCGATATTTGAATTTTGGAAGGACACATTCAGTCCATCGCACCATAAGAGCTTCTGTTTGTAAATGGAGATCAGATTTTACCTTACTTAAAAACCTCTGACAACCTAAATGCCCAAGGTGATGGGTATGTAATTTATAAAATGACCTATCAATTTGTGTAATTCATTGACATGGAAGATATTAATGATCTATTAATTAACAGGTTGCAAAAGGAAAGGAAAGGAATATAGACTTGAGGAATGTTATTATGAATTTTAGAATTTCTTCTAGCATTTTGTTTTTAACCTTTAAAAATGTATGGCTTTTATAAGAAGGAAATTGTTACAGAATTAATATGTGGCAGGCACTCTGCTTGGCACAGGTGAGACAATGATAAACAAGATAGACATCCCAGAACTCAGAACCGAGAGTGAGAGAGAGACAGGCAATTGAAGAAACCTCAGTACATTGTGGTACCGCAAGCTCATTCATCAGGTCATTCACTTATATAATAAATATTTACTGAATGCACATTTTTCCCAGAGTAGTGGCAGTGACCTAAGTGAAAGCATTTTTTTAGCCTCCTCTGTAACCGTGCCCACACACCCTGACCTCTAATCTCACCAAATACCCACTGGTCTCACAGCTGCCTCGGTGGTGTTGTGTTTTATTTTGTTTTGTTTTGTCTTTCCTCCTCTTAGTCTCTCTCAAGCACTCTTATTCTTCCTCCTTCTCCACTGGGGATACCTTCCCTGTGCTCAGGGACTGACTCAACGTCATTTCTGTAGGTTTTCCTGATCACCACGCAGCTGCCTTTCCTCTCTCCCCTCTTCTCACCCCAAATAACGGTTTTTCATTTTTATTCCCATACAGCCTCTTTATATCATGCCATAAATTGCATTACAGTTTACATTTTTGATTGTATACCCTCAATAAGAAATTTGAGCACACTCCCCCTTATGTTGGTATGTGTATCTATCAATTACTTATGTTAATACATAGTGTTATGGTGAAGTCTGAGTTTTTAGTATACCCTTAGCTAGATTAGCCAAGAAAAGAAGAGAGAAGATTCAAGAAAATAATTTAGTATGTTTTCCTTTTTTTTTTTTTTTAAAGTCTGCGTTTTTTTAAAGTCTGCGTTTTTAGTATACCCTTAGCTAGATTAGCCAAGAAAAGAAGAGAGAAGATTCAAGAAAATAATTTAGTATGTTTTCCTTTTATTTTTTGAGGCAGGGCCTCTCTCCGTTGCCCAGGACAGGGTGCATTTGGGTCATCACAGCTCACTGAAGCTTCAAACTCCTGGGCTCAAGTGGTTTTCCTGCCTCAGCCTCCAGAGTAGCTGGGACTACAGGCATGTGCCACCAAGCCTGGCTATTTTTTTTTTATTTCTTTATTTTTAGTAGAGTTGGGGTCTTGCTATTGTCAAGGCTGGTCTCAAACTCCTGAGCTCAAGCTACCCTCCTGCCTCAGCCTCACAGAGTGCTAGGATTATAGGCATGAGCCACTGTGCCTGGACAAAAATCATATTTAAAAATATATAGCATTTAGATATATGGTGTAAATGAGTATAAATAGAAGATCTAATGTTTTCTTTGAGCCCCACTGTATTGCCTTGATCGCTCCACACTCTACACTCTGGAGAACACCATAATACCTTGACTCTCCCAGTGGAGAGCAAGTTCCAGGGCAAGAACCATGTGTTATTCATCCTTGTGCCCTTACAACCATTACATTGCCTGGCTCGTCATTGATGTCTATAAATTTGTATTGGTTTTTGTTGATTTATATCAATCTTCATACTTTCAGAATCTTAATTATTTTTTGAGAATATTTTATAATGGTTAGAATCTCCACACAAGAACAAATTGAAGGCTTCTGGGTAGTTTTTAATGCAGATTAAGGTTTGTAAGTTAAGGGAAAGAAAGGATTGCTCCATGTAATTATAAAGGAAAATAATTTAAGGAAATGTTGCATAATTGAAAGTATGGCAATAACATTGTCTTAGTCCATTCGGGCTGCTATAACAAAATACCACAAAATGAATGGCATATAAACAACGTAAATTTATTTTTCACAATTCTGAAGGCTGGAAAGTCCAAGATCAAGGCACTGTCAGATTTAGTGTCTGACAAGGACCCATTCCTCATAAAAGGTGCCTTCTTGCTGTATTCTCACAGAGTGGAAGGGAGGAATAAGCTCCTCTGGGAATCTTTATAAGACACTAATACCATTCAAGAGGGCTCTACCCTCATGACATCTCTCAAAGTTTCCCACCAATACCTAATATCTTAGAGATTAGAATTTCAATGTATGAATTTGGAGGGAACGTAAACTTCACACCACAGCAAATATAATGATAGCAACTGAGAACCATGGCATGTAGAACATTTTATATTAATATATGTCAGAGCCATAATTATGACTATTCCAAACGTGTTTGTTAATAAACCTCTAGTGTACTCTGAGTGCTTGTGGTTCTCATGCAGATGCTGGGTGGAATCCCATGGCAAGCCTACTTCCAGAGGGTCCTGTCCTCATCCTCAGCCACCTACGCACAAGTGCTGTCCTTCCTGGCGGCTTTTGGGTGCCTAGTGATGGCTCTCCCAGCCATACTCATTGGGGCCATTGGAGCATCAACAGGTAAATTTCTTGCAGCTTCACTACAGGTGCCAGTTAGTTTACCAATCCCCACCTAGCATCATCCCTGTCCCCCTTCCCTCTTACCCCCATATAGTGAATTTTTCTCATCATGTTCCCATATACATACACCATTGTTTTAACATTTGGTAAATTGGATTATAGTTCAGCAGTCTCCCATTTTCTTATTTTCTCACTCCACCAATAAAATATTGGTGAGTATGTATACCCCTTCCCCAATTTTGGTATATTTATGTGTTGTTCATATGCACTCCTATCAACAATGGATCTCGACCAATGTGCATGTTGACATCATCTGGGGATTAAGAGGAGTTCTTTTAAAAATACGCTTTTCTGACCTACTTCACTTTATTTAATAATCAAAGATAAAGCCACACACCAGTGTTCTTTTAAGCCCCTTTGGTGAGGCCACTGACTTACCTGGTATTATCATGTAAGCCCACTTTGAACTTGAGATTCCTGCTTTATATTTTCAATAGTTTGCTAATTAAGAGTTTTCTTTCTTGGAGAAATCAATTATTAAGTGTATGATTAGATAAACTAAGAAACTAAATTACTTAGAAAATAACTTACTTAAAACTGGTAAGAAAAAAAGAAGCATTATGAAATGCTCATCTCTCTGTTAACCTCTATGGGGAACACTTTTAAAATCTCACCTTTAATTTGATTGAACTTATTAATTACCTTACCCTTATGTTCCCATGCTATAAAACTTTTAAGAGTATTCATTGAAAATATATCACATTAACCCAAATTCAAAGGAGTCTTCTAGATAAAGGTAATTTGAAAAGATTAGAGAGTTCCCCTTTCACCCTTTTGTGTTTTATAAAGATGATCCAAGTTGATGTTCATGTGGTAACTTTGACTTTCAATTAGTAGAGCTATTTATTGCATTATATTATTTAACTTTTAAGAGAGCAGTCATGGTTCATAATGTAAATTCTCCATTCCAGTTGTTCATTGTTATTTGTGACATAAAGAAACATTTTAAAAAGATAAAATAAGATGACTGAAAAAAGTGGTATAGAGTGTTTTCCTTTGGGAAAAAATAGCATTTCTCTTGCAAGCAGAAAATAGATCTGGACATTGTGTGTGTGTGTGTGTGTGTGTGTGTGTGTGTGTGTGTGTGTGTTGTAGGATAGCAGACTCATAAAGCCTATTTTTTTTCTTGGATTAGGTATGCTAAATTGTTATTTCTATTTTAATAACATCTCAGTCAAGGCTATAAAATTGGCTTCATCGAAGCATGGCTTCAATGCCAATTATAATAGAAAATGCAGGAAGAAAAAAAATGGTAGGATCCAAAGGAAACCACTCCTACTTGGTCATGTAATCATGGTATTAAAGAAGTTTAGCAAATAAAAAATAAACTATGTTAATGTACACTGAGGGGTTCTATTGCATTCTCCAACACATGCTATGACTAAAGAGTAAAGAAGCCATATATTCAAACATAAACTTATGTTTTAAGTCCTCTTATCATACCATATCAAAAATCCTCCAGAAAATTTTGGCCCATGACTATACTTTTTATTCAATAATAAGGACTGCCCTAAATCTAGTGAAATTCTATGCAAAGTGGAATTAGTGGGGAGAAAGACAATGTATGTATGCAAGAAAATGATGGCTGATAAGGCCCCACTGCTGTCTTTCTCTATTTACACATGGATAAGTGAGCCCTAAGGAAGAAACACTGAGTATCCTGTCTCATTTCCAAGTGGATGAAGGAAAACTCTATGATTCAGTTTAAGAGCATTTGTTTTCCATGATTCTACACAATGTAACACCACCATTGCAGAAAAGGACTATATACCTCACCACCATGATCTTCACAGGTGTTGGGCATTAGACTAGCTATAACCAATACCCAACCAATTAGAAATCAGGACATATGAGACATTTTCACTTGACCAGTCCATGGACTTCCTATCTAAGTAGACTAACTTATGTGATTCTGAGTTTATTTCAAAACCACCTAGTAGGTAGGATGACCCTGGGTGGATAAAGAGCATATGACTCTTTGATGGTTGTTATGGTTGTTGTTTCTATTCAACAGACTGGAACCAGACTTCATATGGGTTTCCAGATCCCAAGGACAAAGAAGAAGCAGACATGATTTTACCAATTGTTCTGCAGTATCTCTGCCCCGTGTACATTTCTTTCTTTGGTCTAGGTGCAGTTTCTGCTGCTGTCATGTCATCAGCAGATTCTTCCATCTTGTCAGCAAGTTCAATGTTTGCTCGAAACATCTACCAGCTTTCCTTCAGACAAAATGTAAGGACAGTTTCTCCAACTTGTAATTTATTATTGTTGTGTTGCTGCTGCTGTTGAATTTGTTTTCTATATACATATAATTATATAGTAAATATATTCATATATATTTATTAATATTCTACCTTAAAACCTGACCCTACTTTGATTAAATGTACAAGGTTAAATAACAACAAATTTTATTTCTGCCATAAATGGATGTTATCTATACATGTCATCATTCATGTTAATAATGAAGGGAACAAATAATCTATTTCCCAAGAGGTACAGTCATAATTGCTATAACTTAAACTTCTTGTCTTTCTGATGAAAGAGTAATGAAACCTAAATTATCTCAGCAAAACTTTTAGTCTAATTAAATATACCAGGAAACTGGAGAACCATGGTGGAAGCAGGAAATGGGAAGTTATTTTACATGCATTTCTGTAATATCTGGACTGCTCTTCACTTAAACTCCCAAATCTAAAGTCTCCTTTCAATGTGATTTTCCTTATTAAATCAAGTGGTTGCAAAATAGCAGGCTATTGCGGTCACTAGTGACCAACAGTCCCTCTCCACCTTCTTGCTTGATTAAAGCTTTGCCTTTCTCTAGATTTTCTGGGTCATAGTTAACAAAATGGTCCAGTGTTGTGTTGTGTTGCTTTATTTGTTTGTTTTTAACCAAGGAAACTCCTTAAACAAGCCTGTTTCAAGGGCACCAGAAGGTGGCTAGCCTTAAAGATGGTAGCACTCCTATGAAGAGAGGAGGTAGAGATGGTCCATGTTCTCTCCATGCAACTTAAGAACTGTACCTTAATATGTAGACTTAGTCCCTTGCTTTACTATCCCTCTATGACACCATGTTAGCTCAACCTACCTCTTCCCCACCAGTGCATTCAGGGAAAGGCTCAGGTGGTCTCTGCTCCATACTAAGGTACAGAGAAACCCCTTTCAAAGGTCCACCCAGGAGACCACCTAGATTGTTTGCTTCAGGTGCCCCAGTTTAGGTTAGGTTTAACCACAGATTGAGTCATTTAAACCAGGGAGATTCTTTAGACCAGTTTTAAAGCACAAAATAAATCTCATTCTTGGCTTACGTGAGCCAACACATCATGTGAAAAGCTGACCCTGTGGCAATTTCTTACAGGCATCAGACAAAGAAATCGTTTGGGTCATGCGAATCACGGTGTTTGTGTTTGGAGCATCTGCGACAGCCATGGCTTTGCTGACAAAGACTGTGTATGGGCTGTGGTACCTCAGTTCCGACCTCGTTTACATCATCATCTTCCCCCAGCTGCTCTGTGTGCTCTTTGTCAAGGGAACCAACACCTACGGGGCCGTGGCAGGTTATGTTTCCGGCCTTTTCCTGAGAATAACTGGAGGGGAGCCATACCTGCACCTACAGCCCTTGATCTTCTACCCTGGCTACTACCCTGATAAGAACGGTATATATAATCAGAGATTCCCATTTAAAACACTTGCCATGGTTACCTCGTTCTTAGCCAACATTGGCATCTCTTATCTAGCCAAATACCTATTTGAAAGTGGAAGCTTGCCACCAAAATTAGATGTGTTTGATGCTGTTGTTGCAAGGCACAGCGAAGAAAACATGGATAAGACAATTCTGGTGAGAAATGAAAATATTAAATTAGATGAACTTGCACCTGTGAAGCCTCGGCAGAGCATAACTCTCAGCTCAACTTTCACCAACAAAGAGGCCTTCCTTGACATCGATTCCAGTCCAGAAGGGTCTGGGACTGAAGATAATCTACAATGACCCCATCTCAGTAAAATGCTGCTTTCTCAAACAGAGTGCTATAATAGAGTAGTCCTGGAAAGGTGGTTTGCAACATATAAAAATATATTAAAAATAGAAACAACATCAGGAGGCCAAAAATCCATATAAAGTGTAACTGTACAAATACAAGCCAATCTAGAAGGAAACATCCATGAAAAAGCAACAATATCCTTTCTCATCTATAATAGTGTTGATTTTGATGCTAGATAGTTTTCTTAGGTATAAAAAGTGAATAAGGCCTCACTCAAAAGAACAAAGAGCCAAATAGAGTATTCACCTTTATTATGAAAAAAGGATATATGAAAGAGCCTAAGAAAAAAGGAAGTTGGATAATCTTGATACAAACATTGTTTGCTAATGCAGGGGTGAGTCTAGTTTAATTATCTCACTGAAGCTATGAGAATAACTCACAGTCATCCAATGAATGGTGCAATGAATTAACCAGCTGATTTTTCTTGGTATGATGATTAACACCTTTTATGTTCTGAGCTATAACATTTGCTGAATATGCAATCTGTTATTCCTTTAGTAATGGCATGTAATATTCTGAACCCAGGCAAAACAAACACACAAAAAACATTATATAATGGCATTGCTTTAGGTGCAAGGTGATAGGAAAATAGAGTCCATCTTTGTCAAGGAGCACTGGGATACTTTGTGTATGTCTATAATTACTATATGCATAGGAGAAGGTACCTGGAGCTTAGAAAGATCACTGGGCAACCTTAAAGCAATAAATCAGGAAGGTATTAAGCAGAAAGTAATAGGAAAAGCAGTGGATTTTTAAAATCTTCTGCTGAAGTATATAAAATTTTGCCTCATGATAAAAAAGTAATATCTAAATTAATTTTGTAAGTGAAATTGAGCCTTATGTAAGAGAGGTAGCTATATCGCATCAATTATGGTTAATGAGAGACAAATGGCTAAATTAGCATGTATTTCATTGACTATTTATCACCGACAACTCCCACGTCACTTCCTAATGGTAGTAAAATGAAAAGGAAAAAAAAACTCACTCATTTTTTGATATTCATTAATGGGAATGATTTATTGTTAAGGGATCTACTCTGTGGCACTTTTTCACATAAGCCAGTTTTAGGGACTGGACAAGAAACCACTATGAAAAGTCTATAGTGAATTTTAAAATATGGAAGAAAGCAGAAAGTAAAACTAAATCCTAAAGGAAAGAAGCCATCGATTTCAACATCTGATGTCTATGTAACTTTCATTACATTGGTCATTAAATATTATTTTGCTCCTTTTCTGGAGTTAATATATATATATATATATAATGGTTTGTATTTAATATAGAATTTCAAATGCTCTCCCACCAGTCTCACAATATAGAAACAACTGGAGCTGTGTCTACAAAAGCAAAGTGAACCAATGAGCTGAAAAATTATCTGGGAACTTGATCCAATAAAGAAAGCCAGTCTGAATTCTTGAAACTAAGACACTTTTTCCAGAAATTTTTTTGGGGGTATTTATAAACATAGTGAACTTCAGTGAGCTTATAAACACAGTGAGCTTCAGTGTTCAGCATTAAGTATAAAAGTTGTGTTTTGACTGTAGAATTCCTTTTCATAGGTTTAATTGCTGTCTTAAAGCATCAACCATTTCCTTCTTCATTAAACATGAATTAAATTTCCAGGGTAATTTTTGGAATATGGAATTACATAATTTTACATGTTGTAATGTCTCCTATTTTCAGTGCTTTATCAAAACTTGATGGTGAATATTACATTTCATTCAAATCTTTACCTAACATCATATACACCTAAATAAAAAAAGAATTCTGTTTATTTACCTTTTACTCAGAATCTAGTCAGTACCCTGTGGAGTACTTGGAAAGAGTGAATTTTTGGAACCAGTAAGGATGGGAGTCTCAAATTCTCAGACATGGATTGAGAAAAGAGCAAGGGACAGGAAATCTGTTAAAGGAAAGCCACAGAGATCAAAACATTTGATATGTAAAAGTAACTAATTGATAGAGACTACAGTTCCCAGTGAACACGATATTTCAGATGTACCCTGCCTTCCTTCCAGCACGTACCTGAATAATGACTTTTGTCCATTCCATCAGCATAAACTTTTGTCCAATTTACTGAGGCACATGCTTCCATCCTGTGCATCATGAAACATACCATTCTTACTACAACAGAATATATACAACAGGGAAGAACAGTCTCCTTATAGATATTATAGTTTACAGTTGTGTTGAGTGGCACTTGAAACAAGTAACCACACTTAAATTCATTGAAAAAGAGTAAGTTGATAGTAAAAATTTCTTCCATTTAATTCATTTTCTAACAATAGACAGATACAGGGAAAAATGTTTACCCTGTCCAAAATATTGCAACTAGGTAACTTCAATAATTCCACCTATTGTCAAACTAAATAAATAAAAACTAGCTTATTATTAAATCCACAAATAAATGTGCTATTAGCAAGATGATTTTTTTAAGTACAAGAAAATTTGAAGATGGGCCAGGTGCAGTGGCTCACGCCTGTAATCCTAGCACTCTGGGAAGCCAAGGCAGGAGGATCGTTTGAGCTCAGGAGTTTGAGACCAGCCTAAGCAACAGCGAGACCCCATCTCTACTAAAAATACAAAGAAAATTAATAAAAATGAAAAATAACAAAAAAAGTTAAAGATGAATCAAACAATGATCGCAAGATCTTTATTTATGTACATTTATGCATAAATTTCCCCCCAATTTCCAAGGAGGACACAAAGCTGCAGAACGTAGACGAGGACGCTATGTGTCCATCACCAGCTCTGCTTTGCCATCGCAAGTAATGCGACAGCTTTGCATCCAGCCTCACTCAGTGGAACTGATTTTTGAAACCTGTCCTCAATGAAAATAAAACAATGGAAACATTTAGACACTGGCTATATTAATCGTGGGAGGCAATATCTGTGGATAACACATTAGAATAAAATATATATTTTGTTTTCATACTTTGAATATAATTGTACCATGGTTCTTATGTAATTTAGATTTTTTGTGCACATATATTATTCAGAACATCAAGCATGTAGCTGGACTGCAATGTCAAGCTTTCAAACACTCAGTGTCAAAATTCGACTTCATTGCTACACTTACAAGTGATGAATTTTATGTGAATATCAAATGAATGTAAGCCTAAAATAAGTGAATCTAATATAAAGGCTTTTATTTGGAAATAATGGATTAGCATTATATTTTAAACATAAATTATGACTTTTTCTTTTTTAACCTTCATGAGAATTTACTCTGGTATAATGTATAACTTATTGTAAGTTTGCTATAGTGGATAATTTATTGTAAGTTTGTTACTGAACAGACAGATGCATATAATGGTTCTAAAATGTATATTTTTGTCTGTCAAAGTATTATATAAAATATGCTTAAAATAAGTAGATTTGCAACTATATGTGTAACTGTTTTAAATGTAATGATATTGTATTAAATTGTGCTGGTGCAATTTAGGATATCATTGTCTAGGTTTGGCTTTTTGGGGCACTTCCTTAAAATAAATATACATGGTGCTTCAAGAGAATTATGCAATGAAATTAAAATAAACCCTCTCATTACTGGAGGATATGCAAATGCAAAGTGGAAGTGCTACACTTTGCATAAATCTTAGGGCAATATATGCTATCATATCTCAAAAGAAAATGTAAATTATTTTTCTTGGAAAAGATGTTCAGCCACTGTACACAGACCTTTTATGAATTGAAGAAATGAATAGACATTATATCCATTCCATTAAGTCTCATGCTCTACAGACTGAGCCAGCCAGGCAACCCACACTATATACATTCCATTAACATAAAGAAGATCTGCATCTTAAAAACCAAATAGCTGTCTGACAGTTGTTGATTTAGGATGTGCAACCAATCACTAAGTGACGAATTGGGTCTCATTATGCTCTACGTATGTATTCCATATCTGTTACCTAATTCTCTCAAGGTTTTTTAAAAGTGTAATTATATATACTCACAAAGGAACTTTGGCTTCTCACACCTTAATCATAATAAACATTAGTGCCTTTGGATGTCCATAGGCCTCTAGAGAGGCCTAGAGTATGTCTAAGGAAGAATGAAGGCAAGAATGAGTCGTTAAGGCAGGAAAATAGCACACTGAGTCAGTTGTCTACCATTACAGACACAGTTTTGGAGAGCATGCATTTCTGCTTTATCACAAATCTATACTATAGAGGAATTACTGGGAGCCAGAAAAGGGAGTGTACTAGAATATACTATTGGAGCTGTGTATGTTATCTTCATTTTAACCATTGTATGTAGAGAGTTTAAGTTTGATCATCAGCATTCTTCTAAGACAGACCCAGTCTTGAGAGAGACCCATGGGGCTGCAGGGTAATGGTAATGATTATGTCTACATTTTTAATACAATCACCTAAAAGAAAGCTCCAAAACAGTAAAAAAAAAGAAAAAAAAAGTCATATTATTTAAGTTCTCTAAAATTAGAGTATATGATAATTCTATTTTTATTTTTAATTGGAAAACTGTAGTTATCTATTTAAAAGACATACTGAGTTACATATTTTGAAGCCAAACCACAGTGCTGATTTATCAATTTGTGATCTAGAAGCAATTAAAAGCAAGAACCAGATAAGACTAAAAGCCTAATGGTAAAATTGAGAGCAGTATGTATTACTGAAAGGAAGAAATGAAAGCCCCTGAGAGTGCTGCAAAGGCAGCTGAGATGAGCCCCAGCAGAAGAATGGAGCTAGGAGTCACACTCACTGGCATTGGGCCTGGGAGAATTACTGAAACTTTCTGATCTGTTTTATCTATGTAAGCCTCCTGATTTAGATAATCTTTAAGGTCTCATATCTCTAGACCCTTATTAGGAAACCTGCTCAGGGAATGCAGCATAGCTTGGTAGACAACAGTCAAGAGCTGGTCTAGAGAAGACACACTTGGCTTCAAATGGCAGCTGGCCCTCGAGAGTTGTGTGGTCTTAGCCAAGTCATTTAACCTCTGTGGGCCTCAGCATCCCAGATGGGGTTGATATTTACCTGTTATTAGTAAATGACACGATGCATACAAGGTTGTCTGGCAGAACACACATAAAAGGTGTAGAGACATGGAACTGTAAATATAGCTTTCCAACTGGGAAAATTGTGACAAAATATATCTAGCTAGTTAGAAAATCATTTTTACTTTTAATCCTATCTTGTATTCAACTGGTTATCAGAATGGAGTCTACATTAGAAATGAAGAAAAAAGAGTTATGTTTTAAAGTACATTGAGCTATAGACCGCATTTGCTTAACTTGGCTTTTCAAGGAGGTGATAGAATTTTCATGCCATGCTGCATGCTCCAAAACTGTGCTCCGTGTATGACCATCAGTTTAACTAGGAGTGACTAAATTCTTGGTAAAGTTTACCCCCTTATTTATATTAGAGTTTTCAGGCAACATCACCTGCCAAGAATATTTTGTGCCAAGGGTAAGGAACAAAAAGGGAAAGTCCATGGTACATTTGTAGGTTTGGAAAAGTCAGTGAAAATTCTATTTAGTTTGATTGTTTTTCTGATCATTCCATTAGAAAGTATCACATGATTCAAAGAGTTCTTACAGAGGTAATAACAATAATAGGATATTGAAAAAGTAATTTTTTTTCAAATTTGAAAACCACCCCAAAGTTGGCCTTAGCTCGTAAATGTGTATATTGGGGGTGAGATGGGGGTGTGAAACAAGTGCTAATAGATACCAATAAAGATTAAGATGAAATTTGAAAACATCAGGTCAAGAAAGTATTGCAAACCACATCACTCTATGTAGGTTAAAATGTCCCAGGCATAGATGGCCATGGGCACAAAATGTAAGCTATGACTTAAGTGCAGGGAACCATCTGGGCTGAACCCATGTAAAGCACTTGCAGTCCCAAATGCATTTGTTCATGTTCACAGAGCTTGAATATACACAATGAATGCTGCATGTTCTAGTTTCTGTTAATCAACATTAAGTCCAAACTTAGCCTTTAGAGAAAATCTAACCTACATAGGGTTCTATTTTATAACAACATCCCTTTTATTTTAGTTTAGTTTTTATAGTAAAATTTCTATTAAATAGAAACATATTTAATATTAACAACATTTCATTTTTAGAGAGAATTACAAAGTCCCACAAAATAAGTTTTGAAAACTAAAGATTAAAAGACATAATATAAAATTAAGACACCTGATCATGACCTTGTACACATTTGGTTCAGCCTCCTACTCTTTCTACATCTGTTATCTATGAAACTCAGAGATCACAGTTATTTAGAAATGTGGCTAAAAAAGTATCCTTAAGATAATTTTAGTTCACTCTACATTCTAATTTAAAAAAATTAAAGATATTTTAAACAATAAAATCTGACATAAAAGCAAGTTATCAACATTCCTGTTGATGGCCCATTAGAGCCTACTGTAGACATTACACTTTATTCCAGAACCAAATGGGCATTATAGAACCAAAAATTATAATAACAAAAATAAAAAATTTCTCAAAAGAAGACAGAATAATGGCCAACAAACATATGAAAAAATGTTCAACATCTCTAATCATCAGGGAAATGCAAATCAAAACCACAATGAGATATCACTTAACTCCAGTGAGAATGGCCTTTATCAAAAAGTCCCCAAACAACAAATGCTGGCAGTGGTACAGAAAGAGAGGAGCACTCCTACACTGCTGGTGGGATTTCAAACTAGTTCAACCTCTGTGGAAAGCAATATGGAGATACCTTAAAGCAATACAAGTAGATCTACCATTTGATCCACCAATTCCACTACTGGGCATCTACCCAAAAGATCAAAGTCACTTTATGAAAAAGACACCTGCACTCGAATGTTTATAGCAGCACAATTCACAATTGCAAAGCTGTGGAAACAACCCAAGTGTCCATCAATTCATGAGTGGATTAATAAAATGTGGTTTATGTATACCATGGAGTACTACTCAGCTTTAAGAAACAATGGTGATATAGCACCTCTTGTATATTCCTGGATAGAGCTGGAACCCATTCTACTAAGTGAAGTATCTCAAGAATGGAAAAACAAGCACCACATGTACTCACCATGTACAAATTGGTATTAACAGATCAACACCTCAGTGGACATACAGGAGTAACATTTATCGGGTGTCGGGAGGGTGGGTGGGGGAGGAAGGGATGAGTATATACAACCACAACGAGTAAGATGTGCAACGTTTGGGGGATGGTCACGCTTGAAGCTCTTACTCGAGGGGGGAGGGGGGCATGAGCAATATATGTAACCTTAACACTTGTGCCCCCATAATACGCTAAAATAAAAAAAAAGAGTTTAAAGTATTCAGTCTAGTGCAGACATATGTCATTTAATTGTTGTAAGTCGTATCCCAGGTAACAGAATTTTTCTCATAAATGATACCATTTTCAACATTTCACATGGTGATTGAAATAGATTTTTGTTAAATTTTAATTATCCTGATACTATAACAAATTCAATATTATCCTTTCAAAAACTGTCAGGGATGTTGTGAGAATTCATTCATTATATTTGAGTAGGCATTGACTATTTTACATCTGCCAATAAATATCTGGATAGTGTTGATGGACAGCTTGTTCTCTTGGTAGCTTAATTTATTATTTACAGATAACTTATGGTAGTTATGATGCTATCATAGCCTATGATAATTAGATATTAACTAGATTTTTCCCTCCCATTTGCATACTTCCCTGGAAAAATAAGAAAAATAAAAATTACCACAGTGAAAAAAAAAAACTTACAGGATGAACTCAATAGCAGAATGAATGTGACAGAGAAAATAATCAGTGAACTTGAAGATAAAACAATAGAAATTACTGAAACTACATAACGAAGAGAAAAATTGGCAGAAGAAATGACCAGAACATAAGAGAACCGTGGGACAGCAACAAAAGATCTGGCATTTGTATCCCCGGAACCAAGAAAAGACAAGGAAAAGAGTGGGTTGAAAAAGTATTCACAGAAATAATGACTGAAAATGTCTTAAATGTGGCAAAAGATATAAAGCTAAAGTTTTAAGAAGCTAAACAAATTCCCAACAGGATAAACCCAAAGAGACCCATGCTAAGACATATCGTAATTAAACTTCAGAAAACAGAAGACACAGGAAACGGTGCACTACCTGGAGGGCAACTCCAATTCAAGTAACAGTTGTATCATCTCAGAGTCTGGAGGCCACAAGAAAATGACACAATATGTTTTCAGTGCTTGAAAAAAAAACCTGTTAACCATGAACTCTATATCTGGTGAAAATACCCTTCAGGAATGAAGAGGAAATAAAAACATTTCAAATGAAGGATTGTTCATTTGAATGTTGAAGCAAAAATTTAAACACCATCTAATGTAGTGTAGGGGAAATGCTTAAGATATTTACATATAATGAATGAAAAGGGTAAAGGGACTGAAATAGAAGTTTTCCACACTTCACTGTGAGTAGCAAAACAGCAACACCTGTATACAGTGATGAGCTGCAGATGTCTATTGTAACACCCAGAACACCAATAAGAAAACTGTACACATTTGTATACTCAAAAACACTATAAGTAAATCAAAATAGAACTCTAAAAATGTTCAAGTATTCCAGAGGAGAACACAGGCACTAAAATAGTTAAAACAATCTTGACGAAGAATAACAGGAAGGAATCACTGGTGAGAAACCCACATGGGTCTGTTCCGTCTTGACCGTGGGGTGGTTACACAATGTGCATAGCAGATATAAGGGCAAATTACCACGGGGAAACAAAACTGCCCTAGAGAAGGTTCCTATGAGAGACCAGGTTTTCTGAGACTCCGCAAGCCATGGGAATTAGCTGTGTAGCCATTTCTCTAGTTATTTGATCTGCTTTGAAAGTGCAATAAAACTTTCATGTCCCGAGAATGCCAAGTGACTGCAGCCCAGACGAGGGTGCTAGTTATGCCCAAGGGCGTGGGGGAGGCTGGTCTGTTATCTTCTTACACGTTTGTATTTCAGGAAGAATGAAGCCCCAGAACTTGTAAAAGGTAGCAAAAGCCAAGGCACACAGTGCTATGTGAATTTCAGAGATGTTTTATTTAAGTACCATAAGGGTTGAAATTAGAGTCCACACCCTTACCTTTCCTAGAAAACTCGGGAGGGCAAGGGAACAGCTCATTCCCCTCCATAGCAAAGAAAATCATTTTTCCTCGTTCCTCATTTACGGAGTGTCCAGTGCACAAGAATGCTGAGTTCCATAAACTAACTCCATACCTTTCCGAGAGTCAAACTCATTTGGTTACCCACACCATCTTGCTGCTAATTGCAATCGTTGTGTTTCCTGCCTTCTGACAGTTGAGCATGTCCACCTGGACCCCACCGATTTGGAGTTCTGTGATCTTAACTGCTTATCAGTGAACCTCTGTTACTATCTGCTTAGCCCTACAAAGAAATTACGACTAAACATTTTAGTGGGGCTGGCGACCCTCTCACCAGCACTTTCCTTATGGCTTTGATCCCCTGAACCTTCTCATGAAGCACCTTCTGACTGATGCCCTCCCAGCTCCACTTGTCATATCCCCTCCAGCACACCTGCTTCCCAAGGGTTTTATTCCCTTCCTCCGCTGTCTCACAGGGAAACTCTGACATTTCACCTTCTTTGAGCTAGGCCAAAATGTTTTCATGTTTCCAGGAGCCACCCTGATAGTGAGTTCACATCAGAAAGCTTCTGCCTTGGAAGCAGCATAAGAAGGGAGTAGCCAAGACACCAGCCAGCCCTCACCATCCGTTTCTCCTGCGCTGACATGGTGTCAGTCTGTGAATTTTCCAATTTTTTCCCCTCTGCTTCCTTTTTAATTATAAATTTTGTATTTAAATCATTTGTTTGCTCCCACCTCTTGCTGTATGCAGTTAAAAGTAGTCATGCAGCCGCCTGATGCTTTGCTGCTTAGGCATTTTTTCTGCCAGATATCCTAGTTTATCACTTTCAAGTTCTGCAGCCATGAAGTCCCAGGGCATGGATCGCTCAGCCCAAGTCTTTGCCAATTTGTGACAAGGATGGCCTTTCCTCTAGTTTCTAAACCCTCTTCCTCATTCCATCCTTGACCTCGTCAGAGGTCTTTACTATCTATATTTCTACATTCTACTCATGACCAGTAAAGTGATCTCTCAAAAGAGTCACACTTTCCTTACAGCTCTCCTTTTCTTCCGAGCCTTCGCCTTAATTGCCCTTTAGCGCTCTGTTCATGGCAATAAAAGCTTTTTTCCAACTTGCTCCTCCAAGTTCTTCCAATCTCTACCCATTAACTAGTTCCAAAGCTGCTTCAGCATCTTCAAGGGATTTGTTACACCAACAGCCCCCTGTGTCAGCACCAACTTCCTGCCTTACTCCATTTCTGATGCTACAACAGAATACCATGGCTGGGGGAATTTATAAGGTGTATTCAGTGCATGGTTCTGGTAGTTGGGAAGTCCAAGAGCATGGTGCCAGCATCCAGGGAGGATCATCCCATGGTAGAAGGCAGAAGGAAGTGAGCACGTGAGACCAAGAGAGGCACCAGGGGCCAGACTTACCTCATAATGACAACTTTCTCAATAACTAATCTGCTTCTGCAACAATAACATTAATCGATTCATGAGGGCTCCACCCTCATGACCCAGCCACTTCTTCTTAAATCAAGTGTCCCTGCATTGTTGTATCGGGATTAAGTTTCTAACAAGTGAACTTTTGGGGGACATATTCAAAGTGTAGCACATGCAGAACACATGAATGAAGTGGGCATGAGGCAGAGATGGAGGCCTTTGATGGGACCAATGACACAGGCTCCCTCTTATCAAGGCTGATCTAAATACACCACCTCCCAAGTATCTAACTATTAGGGCAATGTGTACAGCTAATGTTATAGCTCTTGACTGGGGAAAGAACCCAGCAGCACACAAAGAGTCAGAGAACAGTCTTTATCCTCCCACAGCAGGCTCAACCCAGCAAGTGTTACAGCTGTCTTTGCATCTTCCAATATTCTGACTGCCCTTCCTTATTCTCCTCCTGCTTTTATACCCTTGGTAGGGCTCAAAAAGCATCCAATCAGCAACAAGCTTTAACATCCAATCAGCAACAAGCTTTAACATCCAATCAGCAACAAGCTTTAACATCCAATCAGCAACAAGCTTTAACATCCAATCAGCAACAGTGGGATTCAAAAATTACCCAATCAGGATGAGCCACGCGGGATGACAGGAGGCAGGCAACCAGCATGGAGCACAGGCCACAGCTGGACATGGCAGGCAGGCGGGGAGGGAGACATCCGGGCGGACAGCATGTGAGGCCTGGCCCCAGCAGGGTGCACCCGCCAGTTGGCCCCACACAGCACCGTCCTGCGGGGATGCTGAGTGGTGGGGATGTTGAGTGGTGGGGATGTGGAGTGGCGGGGAGGCGGCAAGTGACCCCATACTGGCACTTGATGCTTTGCACGTCATAACCTGCCAGTAACAGAGACCAACACAGAGTCCTGATATGGCACCATTCCTTGAGGTAACCAACAGGCCACGTGCTGTCACATTGATTTCATCAGGCCTCTTTCACTCTGGGAAACCAAGCAGTTCATTTTGGAAAGAATAGACATGTATTGTAGGTGTGTGTTGACTTTCTTGGCAGCAACACTATCCAAGGTCTTATCGAGTATTGCTTCACTGACACTAGATCCCTAATGACTTCATATCAAACCTCCGTGGGACTCACTTTACAGCAAGGAGGTGTGGGAGTGGGCCCACGATTGTGGGATTCCCTGGCCATATTCTACAGCGTACCGCCAGAGCTGCCTGCCTGTCAGCATGTGGAAATGACTCGCATGGCCTCAGAGGCACCACTTTGCAACGACAGGGTGTCATCCTCCAGCACACAGTATACGCCTTGAGTTGAAGACCTTCATAAGGTGCTGCGTCCCCGGTAGGAAAAATAAATGGATGTGGGAGGGGAGGGGAGGGGAGGGGAGGGGAGGGGAGGGGAGGGGAGGGGAGGGGAGGGGAGGGGAGGGGAAGGGAGGGGAGGGGAGGGGAAGGGAGGGGAGGGGAAGCGGAAGCAGCCCTACTAACCACCTCGTGACTCACTGGGTTATTCCTGCTTCCCATCCCTGCAGCTCTGAGCTCTACAGAGTTGGAAATCCTGATTTCTAAGGGGAGGACACTCTGCCCATGGACACAGCAAGAGTCCCATGAACTAAAAGCCACAGCTGCCACCTGGGCACTTAGAGCCCCTGTTGTCAAGTCAGGCCAGGCAAGCAGAGACGTCGCCGTCCTAACTGGGGTTATTGACCCTGGTCTCCAGAGAGAGGGAGGTCTGCTGGCACCCACTGAGAGCAGGGGAAACGTGTTTGGCACCCAAATGATTATTAAATACTTTGGTGCCTTTTGGTACTGGCTTGCTTTCTTGTGAAAACACTTGGACAAGTGTAAAAAGCAAGCCTGACAAGGGTATGGTGGCCCACTCTTAGACCTCCTCAGGAAGGAGGGTCTGGGCACATCACCAAGTTTGCCCCCCAAAGCAGCAGAGTTGTTAGCTGAGGGTGAAGGACATTCAGGATGGACAGCAACCTTTTCTCACAATCCCAGTTGAAAAAAAGTAATAGAAGTTCTAGCAACTGCATCCTTAGTATTTACTCAAAGAGCGAATTACAGTCCACTCCACTTGAAGCCAAACTTTATCCACTGGAGTTTGCAATGTCCCACAGCGCCTGGCCCTGCCCCATCTCCCTTTTCTGTCTCATCCTCTCAACATCGCTGACCAGCCTCTCTTTGTGAGTCTGTCCTCACTATTCTTCCACAGATGGAAAAGGATTCAGTAATCTCAGTCTTCCTCAATCCTGTGTCTTCATACCGTGGATCAGCAGAACGAATGTGGCAAACATCCAAACAGCCCATTTCGTAACTTAAGAAAGTGAGAATCTATAAACACTTGCATTTTTGTCATAATGTGCTTTCCCAATACTTGAGTATACCAACATTGCTAATGTTCTAGATGTACAACTTTCTCATACTTTCTAAAACCACATTTAGGTGTGGCTACAAAACCCAAAGAGTTAATAAAATAAACTAGGAAAAATGAGAATGCCTTTAATTTTCCAGGCAAAGGGCATTGCTTAACAAAGACTGACTACTGTCATCCCCACATAGCTATAGGATTCCCTACTCTGTGGCTTTATCCTCCCTCTTCCATGAGGGAGCAGCCTCCATGAGAGCAGAAACTCATCCATCACTCATAGGGAGGCTGCTTACCCTGCCTGGCCTCTTGCCTGTAGAAAAAGGCTATTGGTTTCAACACATCGTGCAAAGGACTCCAAATAATTGGGGGGGGGGTGTCCTAATTTATGATCTTTATAAATGTGTCAAAAATGGAATTGAACAGAAAAGTGGAGGCAAAGCATACTTATTCCCTGCCCTTGCTTAATTTATAATTGTATACTAGACATATTTCAGTTAATTAGAGGTAAGAAGAAACAAAATTGAATGAACACATCTGCCACTGTAGTTCCTGATCATACAGAGATCGATGTGAACACAAAGAAGCCAGCCCAACTACCTTAAAGACATTGATCTGCTCACGTTAATGCAGGCATTAGAAAACTTTGAGATACTTAGAGACTCGGGGAACTAAGGTTTCTTTCCTCAATGGGATATTAGTAAGTTCATAAGTTGGAACCATACATCCAAGTACTACCTGGCTAGCAAATGGCATGCGTGGTTAGCCAAGGAAAAGGGCCCCTGAGGCTAATAAGAGTATTTCTGGATTGGAAAGAGAATCATTTATTCAATTTTATAAGTCTGGGAAACAATTTTATTGGGTTCTGGTAGAAATCAAAGCTCAAGCAATAGTAATACTGCTGATTGTGTTTATTGTGAAGCAGAGGGTTCATATTTTTTAGAGAATACTTTCTGATTTTATTTAATAAAGCATATTATATAAACAACTCTAAACAAAATGACTGTGATTTTTCAATTTACTATCTTCAATTATGATTTTGTCATTTATTTCCTTCCTTGGGACTTTTTCATATATACATTCATGTTTGCTTAAATAGTATTCACTCAGAAGCAATGATAGTTACAATTTCATCAACAAATCGTTTTGCATCATGAAATGTAAGAAAAGCTGTTTAATTGAGAAAGAAATTTTAGTTTTATTAAAATATTCTTTTAAAATAAGACTGAACAACTTAGCTTCCTTTTGTTAAATAGTTTCGTGACTCTTGACAAGATACTGTGACTTGGATATTTATTACAGCGACTTTTGCACTTCCTGATCTATTTTTAATAAGAAGCTTATGAACAATTATTATATTTATAAGCTTAGCCTGCAATATTATTCAAGGAGATATGAGTTGGAAGGTTTGAAAGTGTCCTTTCTTGAAAAATTCTGTTTGTTAGTATGTTGCTTATTCAGAGAATTTAAGGTTATCATTTTTTAATTATTTGCCTTGCTGCAATAATTGCCAATAATTTCCTTCACTTGTTTTAAGTGTATAATTCAGTGATTTTTAGTGTATTTACGGAATTGCCCAATCATCCACACAATGTTATTTGAGAACATTTTCACCTGCGCCCCCCCAGCTGTATGTGCCCTCACATGCCACCCCAGCCCCAAACAAATATCAACCTTCTTTCTGAAGTGCATTTGCCTTGATGCACAATCCATACACACAGAATCCTATGGAGCTTTATTTCTTAATACGGGTAATGGATTATTATTTATTGTTGATATATATGTTTCTATATGTGAAATACTTCCTAGTAAATAAATGAAGAACAAAATTAAATTAAATTATCCATAAACTGAAATGAAAGTACTCATGTTTTTGAGTTGAAATTTTTAATTATTTTTAAATAAAATTTTAATTTTTTTTACAAAATTACCTCAATAATTCCCACTGGGAATTAATGCATTTGTACAAAGCAATTCACAGCTTCTTAGTTTTACTATCTGTAAAATGGGATGCTGTGAAGATCAGTCAAAATAGTGCTAAGTGCAAGGGGCTTCATAAACTATAAAAAATCACATATGACCAGGCTCTTTCATTGCGTCTCTATTTTTTCTTTAAGAAAAATGATTTTCAAGCTAGAAAGTTGGAATAATACGGTTAAGAGCTAATTGAAAACCAGGAACTGGTAACAGAAGAGTATCCATGTGTTTTAAAGAAATTGTAATTCAGGGGGCTAAAAAACAGACACATGATCTAAGACTCATGACAGGCTCAGCTCTGGAAACACTATCATCACACATTTAAATGATGAGACATAGGAAGTACTTTACCTAATTAAATTGAGCATTGAAACTGACAACATTAAATTTTAGATTCACATTTTGTCTTTCCATTAACAAATCCAATTAAGAGACATTAATGACACATTTATGTATAAAACTGTTCAAGCTTTGCTGCTGGGACCCAGGAATATGAATATGAAACAAACACCTTGGGTGATTCTGGTTATTAGGGAAGTTTGGAACATGATGGTCCTATTTTTAAGGTGATTTTATTGACTGGGAAAAACAGCATTCTAATCATGAGTCATTCCAATGTCAAAGCATTATCATGTAGTAAAAAATAAAGTGTGTATATACACACACTTTTATATATGTAAAATGTATGTTATATATGATGTATACATATACAAAAGTATATTATATTAATATATAGTGTGTATATATATTCTTGTCTTCTGTCTAGAATGCTAGCTTCATAGAGAAATATTCTGCTTATTTAATCTGAAGGGTCTCATACAGTGGTTCTTACTTTGATTGTACATTAAATTTCCTGTGAAGGTTTTTACAAACCCATAGGTCCAGTCCACTCTCCAGACTACATTAAATTGGAGCCTCCTACCTGGGGTCCAGGAATCAAGATTAGATGTTTTCAAATATTTTCAATATTGTTGTCACTTACTTTTGAAAAACTTGTACAATAAATTATAACTTACATATCAACAGGCTCACTTTATCTTCAAGAACTCCAAAAGGCTTTTTGCTAAAGAGGAAGTTCTTCAAAGAAACAGTTGTCGATAAAACACCTTTGGTGCAAATACATTTTCTTTACCTGAAGCAAAGTGAGCCACAGAGAGTGACTGTGGGTGAATCTTGAGCAAAAGAGTTTGCTCTTTTAATGTCCACACTTAGATGAAATAAACAGAAAGTCATTCCTTTGGGGTAGAGATGGTCATTGAAAAGGAGAGAAACACAGGGCACGGCCATCAATCTTGATGTTGAAGGCAAGGTTATTGATCAAAAGAAACTGATAAATCACACACCAAACGCTTTCCCAGTAACACACTTTCCTGCTTGTCACGTGGGCATGGCACACGGAACATTAGCTAGGAGGGTGCACTTTTTAGCACATGCAGTATATACTTTGCATTGTATCCTTCATTTTTCACTGCTTTCTAGTCTGCTTCTGATGATAACTTTTTAAGTGGGACAAAATGGCAACAAACTTTTAGAAACTACCGGTGCCAAACTTTACAAAGTAGTGATCTTCAAAAATTAGCCATAATTGACTCATGCTTCTGTATTAAAGCTCCATTTACGTTTCTTAAAATATGATTTTCCCCTATATGCAGAGAGTGTAACTGCTAAGATCATGAATGCTGGAGCCGACCACTCAAATCATGGCTTCATTGCTCTGAACCACACTTTCCATGTTGGTCTGACATGAGTGTGAAGGGTGCTTGGAGTGCTGCCTGGCATACAGTAAGCAGTATCTAAGTGTTTGTGTTCTATACTTTTCATTGCACTTTTATTGATTTGTAAGGAAATATTCTTGGAACAGAATAGTGAAGCTAAACAAAACAAAAAACAAAACAAAACAAAAAAAACCCACCAGTATTTGTAAAGTATTTCAAAGAGAAATGCTAAGTCTGCTGCTTAAACCTCCTGTGTGGTCTGGGGCTGGTGTCATAACTCCCTCAGCTCCTCAACAAAAGTGGCTCCTGTTAACTCCCTCTGTCAGCCTAGCGCAAAGTTTTAAGGAAAGATAGTTGGCAAGACACAGTGAGGTCTGCGTGTATTTGATCATTAAAAAAACGCCGTTTGCTTATGGTGTATCAGTGACTGGACTGTAGGTACAGCAGCAAGGTCACAGCCCAGAGCAGAGAACTGTGTTAGGTTGAGCCAGACTCGGTGGCTCCTTTTGAGTTGAGAATTTTCTTTGTCAGAGGAACAGAAATCTAAGCTTGTTACTGCTGCATTGTCAAATGCAGAATTCTGTTGTTTTTGAGGCCTCTCCAATCCTCTTGTTATTTGGGGGGCTGGAGGCTGCCTCTCAGTTGAATGAGGAGTTGACCAGCTCCATTTGCTGGTCACCATGTAGCAGGAGCCCAGGACTCTTGCAACAAACAGATTGGCCCTGGTCTCCCAGAGATGCGGGGCTGGCTCACAGCTGCCCCATCCTCCAAGGCGGAGAGTGCTTCCAAATACTGTCATATAAGTAACCCTAAAATGTAAGATTTAAATACAAATCCTCCCTTATTATCCAAGGGGGATCGGTTTGAGGACCCTCAGGATACCAAAATCCACAGATGTTCAAGTCCCTGATAAAAAAAATCAGTGTAGGATTTCCATGTAATGCAAGCATATCCTCACATATACTTTAAATCATCTCTAGATTATTTATAACACCTAATATGATGTAAATTCTTTGTAAATGGTGGTCATACTGTATTTTTAACATGCATTACTTTTATTGTTATTTTTAAATTTTTTTCTAATATTTTTACTCATCAACTGCTTGAAATCTGCAATTATGAAACCTGTGGATGAGAAACCTGCAGATACAGAGGGCTAACTATACATATATAGTTTAATTTGGTTAATCATTAACTATATAAAATATATAAATAGATACTTTTAATTGATTCAAGAAGGAAATCAGCATTGAGTCTTAGAACATAAGCCAGCCCCTCCCCTTGCCCCAGCCTTGTGCTCCTGGTTCCAATTTGCTTCAACCAGCAATTTAAGAAACTCCCCAAAGGAGCCTATCACACATGCTAACTCCTGGTAATGCTAGATAGGCCTGCAACTCAAAAAACAGAAACAAAAACAAAAAAAAAAGGTCAATTCTTTAGTTAAATCTTCAGAAAATACTATAGCTTCCTGCTGGCCAGCTCTTCAAATGTAATAATCTGCTCTGTTGAAATAGAACCCTGAAATAGACACCAGCACTTTGGGCTTACAAATGCCCCTTATTTCAAATGTTATTTGTCCCTAGAACATTTCTGTTTCATTTATAGAGAGTATAAGGTTACAAGGCCAATTACAATTTAACAAATAGAAGTTACAAGTTTCTTTTTAATTCTGTCAGCCACTTGGGTTGTAACGAATCATAATTTTCAGTCCTCTATTAATTTTCTGCTATATTAAAACCTCACTATCTTGTTAAGTAGAATTTATTATAAAAATTACACACAAAAGCTTTTATTAGTATAATTGCAGCCAGAAACCATAGAAATATAATTTATATAAATATAACTTTATGAATATTCAATGTGTATTTATATGAACCTATTATAGTTTTTTATTATCTCAGTTATACAATATGATAAAGTTACAGAAGTATACCTAGAATTATTTCTGTATCTTAGACTGTTGTCTATTTGACAGTAAATCCAAATGGAGGTGCTGACAATATGTTTTCTTCCACAGGGTAATTTACCAAAACATTGAAACAACAGAAAATGTTAGGAATCTAACTGCTTCTGTGGCCAATTTTACCATTATGTTAATACCATATGGATTTTTTGATACTTGGCACATTGCAGAAAACTTGAAGTAAAACTTCTGCTGAAATTAATATTATATGGCTTTCTGGGGTTCTAATAACAGTGTGCCTCCTAATACTCCTGGAAATCTGCCACGGCATTAAGCACTGACACTTGGAGGAGGCAGGGGATATTAACACCAAATTAAAATTCATAAATAACCTCAAACTTTAATTTGAGGCTGTGGAGTCAATGTCTCTACCTCCAAGTATTTTCTGAACTAAGTTGCTTCATATTTTCTTCCCTCCACCCCACTCCCCACCCTTAAGTCAGCCAGCCCAAGAAATCAAGGAACTGAGTGGTAAACCACACACTGGACCAGCAGCCTCCATTGACGCATTAATGGCACTACTTATTAAAGGACACCTTCACCAATCAGATGTGATACATAGGCTTAAAAAAAAAAAGGAAAAAAGGACACCACCAGTTGAATGCAACTATTAGGTTGGTGCAAAAGGAATTGTGGATTTGGACTGTGAATTTTAAATCCTTATAACTAGGCTCAAACACATCTTTATTAATCAAAATAGGAACGATTATAATCAACACATCTTTTGTCATGAGAAATAAGCTTGTCTATTACTATAGCATAAAAATCTGTGCTTTGGGTTTCAACAAACTCTCAGAAAGCATTTTCTGCATCCTGCTGGTTGTGGAAGCATTTTTCCCTGCAAAAAGTTTTTGAGATGCTTGAAGAAGTGGCAGTTGGTTGGCAATAGGTCGAGTGAATATGGCAGATGAGGTGAAACTTCATAGCCCAATTTGCTCAACTTTTGAAGTGTTGGTTATGCCATATGGCGTCAGGCTTCGTTGTGGAGAAGAACTGGGCCCTTTCTGTTGACCGATGCAGGCTGCAGGCGTTGCAGTTCTCTGTGCATCTCATCGATTTGCTGAGCATACGTCTCAGTTACAATGGTTTCCCCAGGATTCAGAAAGCTGCAGTGGATCAGACCGGCAGCAGACTACCAAACGGTGACCATGACCTCCATGGCCTTTTTTTTGGTGCAAGTTTGGCTTTGGGAAGTGCTTTGGAGCTGCTTCTCAGTTCAACCCCTGAGCTGTTCAATGCCAGTTGTTGTATAAAACCCACTTTCATCGCATGTCACAATCTGATGGAGAAATGGTTTGTTGTGGCTGTGTACGAGAAGAGAACACCACACTTTCAAAATGAAATGATTTTTTTGATTTTTCAGTCAACTCACGAGGCAGCCACTTACTGAGCTTTTTCACCTTTCCAATTTTCTTCAAATGTCAAATGACTGTAGAATGGTCAACATCTGTTTAGTTCTTTGGCAACTTCTCATGTAGTTGTAAGAGGATTATTGGCTTCAATGATTACTCTCAATTGGTCGTTGTCAACTTCCCATGGCCTGCCACTGCGCTCCTCACCTTCAAGGCTCTCATCTCCTTCGCAAAACCTCTTGAACCACCACTGCACTGTGCATTCGTTAGCAGTTCTTGGGCCAAATGTGTGTTGACGTTGTGAGTTGTCTCCACTGCTTTACAACCCATTTTGAACTCAAATAAGAAATTGCTTGAATTTGCTTATGTCTGACATCATTTCCATAGTCTAAAAAAAAATAATTATAAAATGAACAACAAGTAATAAGTCATTAGCAAAAACACATAAAGAGAGAAATGCGCATTAAAATGATGCATAACATAATCACATTTATTTAAGAGTGTATTCTAGTAATCTACTTATGTATTGATGGGCATTTGCGGGGAGTGGGGGTGAAGGGAAGGGGGTAAACCCACAGCTAATGAAAACGGGGCACACTGTATGGGGGAAGGACACACTTGTAGCCCTGGTTTGGGCGAGGCAAATGCATTTCATGTAACCAAAATGTATGTATCCCCATAATATCCTGAATTAAACAAAATAAAAAAAAAATTAATTTAAAAAAAGAATGTATTCTAATATCAAACAGCAAATTTCAACAATGCCAAAACTGCAATTACTTTTGCACCAACCTAGTAGCAGTTTGGCTAAATAGGGACTGCTTATCCTTTACATACTTTGCACGGAATGGCTAAGACACAGATAAACATCCCCTGGGGGACTTTGAAAGAGCAGATTCTTTTTTTTTTTTTTTTTTTTTGAGACAGAGTCTCACTTTGTTGCCCAGGCTACAGTGAGTGCCGTGGCGTCAGCCTGGCTCACAGCAACCTCAATCTCCGGGGCTCAGCGATCCTACTGCCTCAGCCTCCCGAGTAGCTGGGACTACAGGCATGCGCCACCATGCCCGGCTAATTTTTTGTATATATATTTTTAGTTGGTCAATTAATTTATTTCCATTTTTGGTAGAGACGGGGTCTCGCTCAGGCTGGTTTCGAACTCCTGACCTTGAGCAATCCGCCCGCCTCGGCCTCCCAAAGTGCTAGGATTACAGGCGTGAGCCACCACGCCCGGCCTGAAAGAGCAGATTCTTAATAAGCTCATCACTTACAGAGGGTGAACACCTGCCTAGGAACAGAAAAATAAAAGGCAGGGCCATCATACGAAGGCATTTCTCTTCCGTGTAACTTCCCAGGCCACGCTCCCCAGGTGACTGCTGCCCAGGAGGTAGGGCAGCAGAGCAGGACTGAGAGAGGCTAAGGCTGCATTTGCCCAGAGGAGCATCTTATACTAAGGGAGCCTGGGAAAGAGAAGGAGAATGGCTCAAGGAAAGAACTCAGCTTTCTTTTTCAGGATACATTTTGGACCCTGGGCAGTGAAAAGAATGATTCTCTTCAAAATGTGACTTCTACGCAGCAGTCCATCCCCAACCTTTTTGGCACCAGGGACTGGTTTCATGGAAGATGATATTTCCACAGACCCGGGTATAGGGGAGAGGTGGGGGATGGTGGGGCAGAGCTCAGGCTGGGATGCCAGTGATGGGGAGTAGCTGTGAGTGCAGAGGAAGCTTCCCTCACTCACCTCCTGCTGTGGCCTGCCCTCTCCCTGCTTCCTAAATTACATGGAAGACAATTTTTCCATGGATGGGGGTGGCGTGGCCCTTGTGGCCTGGTCCCTAACAGGCCACGGACTAGTACCAGTCCACAGCCTGGGGGGTGGGGACCACAGTTCTACAGGATGTATTTTTTTAAGACAGTCTACACACGTGTGCACTCACACACACATACACAGACACACATTCCGGAGGACATCTTTGGATAGGTATGCGATCTATGTCTATGCAAACATGCTTGAAGTTGCTTTCACACTTTTCAAGAGCTGACTGTCACTTTTCAGGATGTATGTTAATCCCAAATGTAATAGACAGAATGAGAAAAAAAAAAAACAGTCATCTTGTTGTTGTTTTATTTTCTATGCTACAGACCATAAAATCAGTATACAAAATTGAAAGCAAAATTATGATACACAAATGTTGGCAGTAGGCCTTAAGGAATGACTTTCTCTGGGAGCTAGCTGTAAAACTAAGCCTATTTTGTTTATGAAAAAATATGACTTGCATCTTCAAATATAACAGGGAGGTTAATTATATTTTGGAGATGTTATTTTAGTTCATGTAAGTTTGCACAATGTTTGCAGTCTCCAAGTAGAATAATAGTTCCCAGACAGATGGCTGGAAAGATTGACATTTAGAAAAGCAATTTCGCCATGCACTGTTTCAGGGTAAAGGCCTAGGCTAAACAGTTGTGCCAAAGTTCTGGGCCATTATAAATCCAGAATGTAGCCATGGGAGAGGGAGGCTAACAATGACAAAAGTTCTAGTTAAAACACAGGCATAAACTGGTGCATTAGAGAGAGACTGGGAGCCCATAGCTCAAGTCCTTAAGGAAAAAGGGGGAGTTGCAGGAAGTTTTGTCCATTGTAGCAACAAGAATGACGACGAGAGAAAGTTTTTGATCTTCAAAGAAAGAGAGTGTTTTGAAGGGGAAGGATAACGTTTCAAAGTTCCCCTGGTGACAACGTCTGCCCCCCGGAAACCTGAGCTGTCACCCACAGAGGCTGGGATGGCCGTGATGAAAGTGAATTTGGACCATATCACAAATTCAGATGAAAATGGTACGAATTTTTGTAATTAATAAATTCGATTTTCATCATTAGAGTCTGAACTCTAATTGACTAACGTAATTGTCGATGAATAATACACATTGTAGCCATATTCTCTTGGCAAATAGTTTAGCAAATTACCTAAAGGAAGCCACTTTGCTTCTGTGAGGAAGCAACTTGGTTGCTGTATATGTATGATTCTGATTGTGTGGCTGCTATGGCTTTGCTGTGGTGCTATGACACAGTTATTTAGGGGTGCGCAGTGCAATTGCATCATTTCATTTCAGCAGAAGTCACTTGCACAGAGAATTATCTCAGAATGAAAAGAGGAAACCAAGAGGGAAGGCAGTAGGTGGGTGGGAGAGTCTGATGGAGATATTTAGGAGGGGACTTTTGGGAGATGAGAGTTAAGGCCAGGAAGACGGAACCTTGTCAGGAAGACCTCTCTTTCTTCCTGGGAGCTCACTCAAAGTGGTGAGACTTAACCAGTTCCAAGGAGAAAATCATTCTTTAAAAATATTTATTTTTTCAATTCTTAGTCTCTCTATTCCCCATTATTATTCCATTGGTGAAGTTTTCCTAGGTTCTACCATCTCTGCTAAGAGGAATCAGGGAACTTTCGTATTCACACATGCCCAGGGAGAGCAGGTACAGGTGATGTCCCTACGCTGTACCTGCCAGGGGCCAGGGAGATAGCAGAGGTTCACTGGGGGGAAGAAACCTCAGTGGCAGAATTACACCCGGTTTTCCACTGTCCCTTCCTGCCAGGAGACACAAGATGACTCCATCCACCTTTTTGGTTTTAACTGCCCTCCACACTACAGTATCCCTCAAATCATCATTTTTAACCCAGATTTCTCATTGGTAGTCCCAGCTCCACTGAAAATTTCTGCAGACATCTAAACACTCTCTGTTTGAAACAGAACTCATGGTGTCACCTCTCCTAACTAGATGTACTCCTCTTCCTAGATATTCTTTCCTAATTTGTGGCTCCAGCATCCCCCAGGCACCCAAGTCATCTGACACACACAACCAGTGCCACACCCTTCCATTTTTTCTGCCCTGTCCCCTCACCTGCCCTTTCTTCTCCATTCCACGTCTCATCATCACACACCTGGGCCATTTTCCCAAATTTCAACTTTTCGGATCTATTCACTAGCCCCTTACCAGAGAGAATTTTCACAAATGCAGAACACTCACCTGCTTGAAATCATCCAAACTCCAGATCGCCTGAGAATAAACACCAACTCTGTTGCATAGCCCAGAAAGCCCATGATTTTCTGGCCCCAGCCAATACCCCTCCTTGTCACTGGCCTCAGACTCCACAAGGCAGCAGTCCTAAAGGGGTGGCAGACCCCCAAACACAGATTGCTGTTGTGTGCCTCTGTGTCTCCCATATACTACCCCCATTTCCAGAGATGGCTTGTCCTTGTCTTGATTGCAAACTTATTCATACTTTAAATTTTGCTAAAACATTACCCTGAATCTGCCTGGCAGAGTCAATTGCTACATTACATATATGATTTACCCATGGCTGGGTCCCCATGTCAGCTGACTTCCAACTCTGTCCTGCCAGTGGGAGGCACTGGAGAGAGGGTAGCAGGTGGGAGGAGAATTTCTCCCTGTTGTGCCACCTTTAGCAGCATCTCCAGTGGCACCTGTGCTTCATCCATGGCCCCTTTTCTCCTGAGCAGGCTGGCCAGATTCCTAGTTGCATCTCACCCCAGAGGTCTGATGACACCACCTCCCACCTACAGGCTGCAGTAGCTCCTGGCACTTGCCAATCTCTGGTCAAGTCACTGTCTTCTGTTTGAATATTCAGTTCTTCCATCATCTCTTTAATCAACCCCCTGCATGAATGAAAGTCCTTTACTTTTAAATACTCAGAGTGGCTCTGTTTCCCTATTTGGATCCTGATTTACACAGTATCTTACACAACTTTGTAGTATGGACACTTAACCCAGTGCCAGGCACATTGTGAGAGCTCAGAAAATGTTTATGCACTTATGGAATGGATAGAAGAAGAAAGTTAACCAACAGAGGTTGTGAAGAAAATACAGATAGGACTGAGAAAGGGATGAAATGAGAATGGAAGAAAGAGAAAGACATCAGAAATGAAGCCCGGCGACTGGCCTACCAGAAAAGGAGGGAGAGCATCCCTAAGGCAGCCAGACACTGCTGGGGCAAGATCATGGCCAAAAACAACAAGAATATGCCCTTCAAGCTCAAGTCCAAAGCCTGCCATGACCTCTCTGTGCTCTAGGCAACCAGAGCCATGCAGATGTCCCCCTAATGGACATTACTGATGGCCGTTGGGACCAATAATCCATATTAGATTGAATACTTAAGTATTGTTAGATGTGGCTTCCCCCATTGCAGCCGGGAACTAACGTGTTAACCTCATGGGCAACATGATGCATGAGAAATGAAAGATCTTTGTAGAAAGTCAGTCAGGATAAGCCTGACCTTACTGCTTGAACACCCAAGACTCATTAGAGGATGTATTTGGTGTTCACATGTGTTTCTTTTCTCCTTTGGATAGCAGAGAATGGGAACTTACAAAAGAATACCTAGAACAAGAACTTCTCATCATTGAAATTTCATGCAGTGTTCTGATGTGTGACTTTGAGGCCAATGGGTCATCAACAAATACAGGACAAGTGACAAGGGTTTATGCAAAGGAAGGAAGACTTTCTATATGCCTTATATCTGTGGACCTAGAATTGTAGAACTGAGCTCATCAAAATTCTGACTCTTATTGCTCCGTCTGTGAAAAGAAATTGCTGGAAACTAAAGCTTAGCAAACAATTTTTGTTCAATGCCCACAGAGTCTTGTAGAATTGAGAACTGATACATGTACCACTTATATGTTCAAAAATTATATCTTTACCTATGTGTCTTACAGGTTTTTATTTAAGGGAAAATTATTTGAATCAAATTCTACTTAGTCAAACCACATTTATGTTTTATTATTTTTGCAATCATGGAGCCATCATAAAAATATTTTTAATCTGAATTTATTGATAGACTGGAGTATAAAATGTCAATTTTAAAAAGATAATCAAAGTCTGAATTTTGATAAAACTTCTAGTACTTTGGGCTGACTCTTATATGCCACAGCTCTGCTCTATTTATTATTATTTTGCAAAATAACCATTTTAACATTTGATAAAGCATATTTATGAACACATTTCTTAATAAGAAAAATGTTCATTTTATTACCATTTTCTATCTTTTTTTATTACCATTTTCTATCTTTTTCAAAATATGCAAGTTTTTACCTATATGTCATATAATAAAAAAATAAAATTTTTCAGAAAAAAAAAAAAAAGAAATGAAGCCTGAATGCCCAGCCTTGTGTGCAGTAAGGATTGGGATGCCAAGAGGAGAAATAGGGAGTCTACAAGAAGACATGGTTGACAAGAAAAAGAAATCACCAGGGATTCGGTTTTGGTTATTAAAAATGTTTCAACAGTCTACTGTCCCAATACATACTAGTTCTATATATTTTATAATTTAAATCTTCTAGTAATTATCCTTTAGGGAGCTCAAAACTTCAAGAGCTTCCATGTACAGAAGTGGATTTTTTTTTCTGAACTCTACTGAAAAACTCTCTCTCTTTTTCTTACTTGAGACATAATTCACATACTATATTAATTCGACTATTTAAAGATTGTACAAGTTAGTAATTTTTGCATATTCACAAAATTGTACAGCCATCACCACTATTTCCAGAACACTTTCCACCCAAAAAGAAAGCTCATAACCAATAAAACTCTCTTTCCCCCTCCCTCCAGCCTTTGACAACCACTGATCTACTTTCTGTCTTTATGGATTTGCCTTGGACATTTCATGTAAACGGAATCATGCAATACATTTTGTTGTTGTTTCTAGCTTTTTTCATCTTGGCTAAGTTTTAATATTAATTTAACATCCATTATTAAGTTTAAATTTCAATCAACAGTGTAATGGAAATATAAATATTGTTTTGATAAGATCCTAAATGCAATTTTAAAGACACAAGGATGGAGGAGGCTTAATACTAATTAAACTTACAGAAAAACCACATGCTGAGTTTCTCAAAACTGTGCATATTGTCTAGCACTAAAGTTTTCTTCCTGCTGATTAATTAAAATGACTGTCTTTATAATTTTTATCTCTCTTTGCTCAAAAAATATACTTAGGAGGATTTTTAAACCCTTGTAATAAATGTGATCATAATTGTGCATAGCCCTCATGGAAGCGTCATTATTTTCTCTTTTCACCAAACTGAAAGATACCTTTTTGCAAGAGTGATATCTAGTCCTCATCTTAAGACATCTTCAGGTTCCACTGGGCCTTACCCCATGTGTTTTTTTTGTCAGCTGCAGGTAGTTGGTGTCTGGTTTTCCAGTGACTGAATATGGCCTTGTGGGGAGAAGTGGTGTTCTCCTTATTGTTATGATACTCTTTATATGAGTAATAGGAACCCCAAGTCTATCCCTAGTGGAAATCATCTCATAAATGTCAAAATGTGTAATTTTTTGCAAGCCACACTTGCAAGTCTATCTGGCCTCTTGTCACTGTTCTGCAAACAACTATCTCTTGGCCCAGAGCTAAATCCAGAGACAAGGTTTCATTCTTCTGTGGCTAGAAACCTAGTTCTCTAAAATCTAAGAAAACACACTCTACAAAAATAAAAAATAATTATGCATGCACCTATGAAAGTATGCATGAAGCTATTTGTCGAAGATTAGAGTAATTCAAGCCATCACATACCATTGGTACTATATACCAATTACATAGCTACAGTATGCAAAACACAGTGCTAGGTTTTCAGGGTTACAAAGCTGAATTCGATTCCAGAGCTGTGCTCAAGAACTTAAAATGCTACTGCAAGCAAAACTAAGCCATTAGCTAGCTTCTAGTTCTAGTTCTTAAATAAGATGAAGTAGGGATACCTGGCTGGTTCTCCGGGGATGGTGCCAGGTGGGATCTCGGTGTGGGTTGGTTCTGCTGTTGGAACACTGGTCACTGATCCCCCCACCCTGATTTCCTGCCACTACCCATTGTCCAAACCGAGCCAGAAATCAGGGTCAAGACATTCAGGCTTCCCTATTTTCTTTTATTTATTTATTTATTTATTTTTTTATTTATTTCATCATGTTATGGAGGTACAAATATTGTTAGGGTTACAAATATTGCCCCTGCCCCCCTTCTTGCCCCCCTCCCTGCCCCCCTCCCTCCCCCCGATGTGTCCAGTCCCCCGGTGGTGTGCATCACACACGTTATGGAAGCATACACCCCTTTCCTCCTCCCCCCTACCGCCTGCCCATCACCCAATAAAAAGTTTTGTTTTGATTTTTTTTTTGACATTTTGGTTACATTGTATATCCTTGCCTCTCCCTAAGAAGGGTTAGAGTTATGCCCTTCCCTTCGAAAATACTTGCCACCTCCCTAAGATTTCAAAGTAGAAACTGAATTCCATGGGACATTCCCATCCCTTTCCGTCTCTTACGCCCATCCCCCACCCCCATATTCCCCTAGAGCTCTAGCACCCAGCTGTTTTATATAGAGAGAGATATTTTTTGGACATAATGAGGAGTCATTATGGTCTTCATAATATGATGGATGAGAATAAATAATTACTTTAATTTTACGTTGTATTTAATTTTGTTTTGCATTTGATCACTGAGATTTCTTCCTCTGATGGCTATATGCTTAACATGTATTTCTACGTGCCACATCTGTCAAATGCCACATTTAAGGCTGTCTCATTATTTTGGTCCACCATGTTCAACCACCAACTCTATGAAGTTTAGTTATGGCTGAAAACCTAAACCCCTCTAACATTCAACATATAAACAGCGGTCGGTCAATAAAATGTATTTTTTTGTTATGTGTGTCTAGTTCTCTCCTTTTACTATGGAGAATAAAGCTGACATCTAAATCACAGGGAGCTAGAATTCTACTGGCATTCTATTATATCTGGTCCTCCCAGGCCCTCCCGTTGGAAATCAGGCCTCAGGCCCAATAAATAAAATAGAGCTAACGTGGCAGTGAGTGGGAGAGCTGATAGTGTATAAGGCTGTCATGAGGAAAAGGGTGACCGCTTCATTACTGCTGCTTGTTTGTATTTTACTATTGCATTTGTATAAAAACTATTCACATGATAGAAAACATTCATGATGCAGTAGCTCCTCTTTTGTTGCTACAACAGGAGAAAAGGTAAAATTCAAATTCACAAATTAGATCTCTAACTTGAGATGGAGCCTCATCTCAAGCTTTTTAATGATCTGTAAGAAATGCAAAAAATTGTCAACCTCACTGTTTTGCACTGTAATAAAGCTGTGATTAACCTTTCAAGACATGTAGCCAACAGCTTGTGCTAAAAAATGAACTCCAGATAGAAATGATATTTTTCACCCAGCAGGGTGTTTCCCATTAAATTAAAATATTCAATATTTCTGCACACATTAGCTTTACTAATTGAAACTAATTTAATGCTCTCGAAAGGCTTAAAAGCAAATGTGGGTGAACACAGGTATTGAGAGGATTTTCCTGACTGATTAGCAACGTGTTTCTGTAAACAGGTGGCACAGTGGTGTACTATTAGACCTTGATGAAAAATGTTAATTTTCATTTGTGTTAATGGCCTTTGACGTGAGCGTTTCACACACTGTTCACTGGCCTTCTCAGTGGGCACGGATGCCAGCCTCCCTCAGCATGGCTTGCCATTTGCATTAAGTATTCATCACAGAAACAAATAATCATGGCCTGGAACGACACAAATTATGGATCTGGAGAGATCCAAGCAAGTCCCTGTGGATGGGGAGAAGGGAACACAAGGCTTTTGTTTCCCTAAGAGTCAATGGAATTTTTGCAAAGCTGCTGGTGGTCACCATGTTCAGATGGCACAGCTGCAGATAGGCCACGTCTGTGTACATCAAATTGTGAAGCTTGCCATGTGTATTTATGTACATGTGGAGTATCCATTCATTTACTCAGCAATCATTTTTCTTCAGCGACTTCACATATTAGGCGCAGCTTCAAGAAACTGCTCTCATGTAACTTCTAATTCCAGTGGTTAAGATCAGATGATAAGCAAACACGTCTATATTGGCATAACCTCAGGGAGAAAATTCTTGTCCCTTCATGGGAAGACGATCTCTTAAACAGGCTCATTCTAAATGTAAAGCTGAGAGGGTCTCTGGGGTGGCTTAGCTCTACATGGCTGTTTATGGGTATGGGTGGGGGGAGGAGGCAAAACTTGGGAATTTCAGAGCAGAGCAAAATATAAAAGGAACATAAAATAGAATATAAATAAGAAGCAAGAAAATTAAAATGAGAACATGAGAGAGCATAAGAATGAGAAAGAAAGACAGAAAAACAGGTGAAAAGAAGGCAAGAAATGGAAGCAATCCCCTGTAAACCCGGCAGTCACAGGGCGCTCCGTCATGGCGCCAGCAATGGCACCATTTGCCCTAGACTTTTGTTAGGAAATGGCATGGATTTCATTAATTATTATTAAGGCACTGCTGTGCAGGCACACCTTATATGGTAAAGCATATGTGTGACATAGGTTTGGGCGCTGCTAGCTTCACCTAGGAAGTATAGCAGCAGATCTGCTTCTCATGGGATTCTTTCAAAATCTCTCCAGAGATACTGGTCTTAAGCTATATTGTCTTATGGGAACTAATGTGAATGACTAACCTTACTCACCCTGGTACTGGAAGGGGTGAGTGGAAGCCACAGAGTAAGTAAATCTGTCTTCACAAGTCCTTGTTAGAAAGAGGCCGTTCATCCTTAAAAGCAAGAAATATTTATGATGGGCCTTTTGTATGTCAAGATCTGGGTTTGCTCTGGAGATAGAGCAGTTGAACAAGACTGCAAAGTCCCTGCCCTGTGGAGCCCCCATCCTCCATATTGGTCACCCTCCCTACCTCTCAGGAGGAATCCACCACCAGGGAGGGAAAGAGTGACCTGTAAACAGCAGGTTCTCAATTCCATTGTTTTAAGAGTTCAACCTCAAAAACATAATTGGTGAAGTCTTTTCTTGTACCTCTCTTTATCTTTCTTCTAGTTTTTATTCCACCAATGTGGCCAGGATGGATGGGGAGTGAAAGCTCTTCTCTTCCTGTCGGGGCCACCCCAAGCACTGGAGGGAAACTAGGTCTATCCTGTTGTCTTCCCCACTCCCTTCTTTTTCCCCAGTGCCAGAGAGTGTGACGGATTCTCCTGTCCTCATCACCCATGGTAAGCTTCAGAGTGGACATGGTGATGGGGGAGTTCTTGTGATGACCTCTTGATCAGGGACCAACAGATCCTGAATCCTACTGTGAGCTGACTGCTCCCTCCTTCCTCTGAGTTCTCAAAAGTAGTTATGAGCCAAGGAAAACAACCACAGTAAAGAAAAATTTTATATGTGCTTGTGATTGAGGCCCCCAAATTTGATGCACAACTCCTGTAACTTATAGATGGACACAAGGCTGGCTTCGTTTTGCTAAGCCAAGGAGGCCAAGCACCATGGACCAAAGCTGCTCATTCCCCCATGCATTGGGTGGAGCTGCAGAGGACGTCTTTCCTGTGAAGGTATCAGTACCTACTTCCCCGCCCCAAACCCTCCTTACTCAATTTTCCTGAGGTAGAGTGACAATACCACCATTGTAAGCAGACTCAGATACAGGCTGCACAGTATGTAGATGTATTTGACTCGACCTATACCTGCGAATTTCCATTATTAGGGCCCCAGAGCTTAGTTCTTATCTTCTTCCCAGACCTTGATACTACAGTGTAGTGCACTGGGTTCCCATGCCAGCCTCTGAGGGGTCTCTGCTACCACATGTCCCACCTCTAATCACTGGGGTCTATGATATCCCTCGGCCCTTGGCTCTCATTTCCATCACGCTGAAGGCTTCTGTCCACTGTCCTCTGGTATTTGGAGCCCAGTCCTCAAAAGCCTGTCTAGTGATCAGACCCTTTGTCCTCCAATAGCAGACCTCCTAGATGCTGACTTGCAGCCCACAGGACTCCCTACTTCCATGTACCTCCATGTCTCCACGTCTATGCTACTCTTAAAGTCACCTTGGAGCTCCAGGGCCAACCAAAGCCTCACACGTAACTGTCCTGGCAATGCACCAGCATATTGGGCCTCCTGCCTGCCTGAATATATGCATCATCACAGTCCACCCTGCCCCCCGTGCTGTTCTGCCGGTAGGGGTCCCTGACTCCTCATCCCTGCTGCACATGGACAAAACCATCTTGCCTCAAGTCTAAATTCACGGCCATACTCTTTCTCCCTCCATGGCACTCCTTTTTCTTTCTAAATTCCCCACATCTTATGCCCTATAGACTTCTTTTCTGATCTAGGTGTTTCTTCAAGAAGAGAAGAGAAGTTATGCATTACTGCAAAGTAAGCCAACCTAGCTTCATTTTAAACCAGGATGCTCCACACCAAAGGGAACATTCTCCTTGCTACGGGAACAGAGAGCATTCAGAATGGGCTGTGGGAGATGTTTGAGAGCATAATGGCCTCCACATATGCCCTAACTCGCCACGAAGTAAGATGGAGGCAGGGTTACAGTGAATATACACTGATATTCCCTTCCCCTGAAGATTCCCCTCAGCTTTCTCTTCTCCTCAACCCGGTGGGGCTGGGCACATCACTGTCTCCAGTCTTGCAGAGACTCAGGGGTCCTTCTTAACCTCAACATTTTTCATAAAACTACACATAATAGCAGTAGCATTTTTGTCATCTGTTGATTGAGGGGAAAATAGGTGAAAAATTATGAGATGTATTCAGTAGCCCTTTTTTAAATGTTGAATTTATTAAGCATAGCAAGATACACACATTTGGAAATAGCCATACATGTGGGCAAGAGAAGCTCAACCTACTGATCGTGTACAGTGTACAATTTAGGGTTCAAAGGCCTTTCTCTAATTCTACAATCCTGAGGGACTCTGTCCCGCAAGTGGAGGTCACTGGGTCCATGTGATTAGACTGATTTCCGTCTGGTACTGGGAGAACTAATGGTGTATCCCAGGATGTTTGGCATCAGAAAGAGAGCCTCAGTGCTCACTTCCCAGTTGCAAACAGGAAGACTGGGGAAGGGCAAGGGCTCATGTCTACAGGTCATGGATCTGTGTCCCCAGGGGAGGCAGTGGGTGGGGCTGAAAGCCATCTCCAGAGAAGAGGGGGAGTCACTTCTCTCCTCAGAACAAAGACAGATAACCGTGGGCTCTATGCCTAGCACATGGGCATGTCGGAAACATTTATTCAGTCTGAATCATTAGGGAATAACTGATCCTCACTCACAAGGTGGTGAGTGATTTGCTTTCCTTTCAAGTGAGCAGGACTTTCTCTTCCTTTGTCCATCAAGTGACCTGTTCTATGAAGTGGGACTTGGCACTTCGTTGTCTCAGTGATGAAGCATAAAAGCTCTATCTATAAAATAGAAGGCATATTTTCCCATTTCCCTTTACCCTTAAGGGAAAAAAGAAGTCCTCCTTAGAGCTTTATCTATTTCCTTGGTAAGGCAGCTGCTAGTGTTTGGATTGACTGTTCTAGACATCAATTTATACTCTGAGTAAGTCTCCTGTGACTCCCCAGAATCATAGCTTGTCAAATGCAAATCTTCTAAGGCAACATATCTAAAGATGAGAAGAGTTTCCAAAGATTTATACATCTACTTCTAAGAAAAAAAAAATACAAACTAAGCCTTCAATTTTCTTTCGGAAGCTCGTAAATAAAATCCACTTGATGGGTAAGTTCTATGAATAAAAATTCCCCAGGGTCCAAACACACTGTTGTTTATGAATTTCATTTTCCTGCCAAGGAGGGTTTTTTTTCAAAGGTGCAATGAGTCTCATTAATGTCAGGAAAAATCCCATCCCAAGTCCAAGTGATCATGGAATGGAGCCATGCGCACTTCAATTATCTCCTAACTTGGAAGAAATGCCTCCTTTCAGTGTTTTTTGAACAACTGAACATCAGCTGTGTGTCAGGTCTTGTTAGAAATGAAAATAGGAATGCGAACAAGACACAGTCCCTTTAAGTTTGAGAAAAGCTCAGTGTGCAAGGAAAGCACAGGAGAGGTAACAGGTCCAACCTTGGGGAGATGGAGGAAGGCTTCCCAGGGCAAGGGACATCTCAACTGAGACCTAACGGAAGAGTAGAAGTCACAGAGCAGTCTCGGCCAGTGCTACTCAAAGCAGTTCCACACGCTAGTGCCAATTCACAAACTGTCTGTTTTCTCGACAAGATAAGTACACAACTGAGAATAGGCATTAAGAATCTTTTTATGGCAGTTCGAGAAATATCCAAGTATGTGATCAGTAGGCTTCTATTTTATGTCTTTATGTTTGTTTCTAATAATTCTTTTTTATTGCATTTTATTAAAAGCCTTAGTCTGCAATGAATTGGGAATTTAAAAAAAGAAAAACTGGGCCTTCCCTACCAAGGATTTGAGCAGCAGTGATCTGGTCAATGGTGTGTGAATGCCAAGAGCTGGGAAGAGGCACGAGACAGCAGATTCTAAGACTTGGCTCTGAGGCTTCAGAGAGCAACATGCTCTGGGAACTGTAGTTCCTCCTGAAGCATCACTCCCCAAAATACCTTCTTTCCTTCTTCCCATAGCTCACAAGCAATCATTTTTGCAATGATGGCAATGCTTGTCATTGTGCATGCTTTCTATGTGTCTGGCACATGTTAAACACTTTATCTGTGTTGCCCAATCTTTATAACCATCTGACAAGATAGATGTTCTTATCATCCCTGTTTTGTAAATGAGAGAAATAAGATTTGGCAAAGTAGAGCACCTTGCCTAGGTTAGATCTAGGATCCCAACCCAGGAATCTCTAACTCCACTTATTTTTCTGGTCTATTTCCTAGAAGTTGTTATGCATCAGCATCCTAAAATCTCTACATTTAGTACACTCCTTCCCTTCCTTAAGAAGTTGCTAGAAAGTTTCCAATTCTCATCTGCGTAGCTACCCCTAGAATTGTCTCTCCCTCAAACAACACAACTTTTAAAAGAAAAATATCTACAACCCCAGTCATTTTCCCTTTCCCTGCACAGGATCCAAGCTTTCATCTGTTTACCTTTGAAATCTGCCGTGAAAGATAATCATGGCTTGAGCTACCAAGAAAGCACACATGTCATTTTGATTTCTGACCCATTTGCTCCCAAGAACATTTGCTAGTATAATTCGCAGTCACCAGGGTTCTGAAAACTTTCATAAGGATTCTTTTTTTTCTTCTTCTTCTTGCTCATTTCAAACTAAATCAAGGATGATGATGACTGCAATAAACTCCACTGCGCTGATTAGTGCCTCCTGAAACATGGCTCTCTCTGGCAGTGGAGCACTGATTGTTCATCACCCAGCGGGCTGCCTTTCTACTCCACGCCACCTCCTGCAACTGGCCTCCTGGTTCCAGGGAAGTTACCAGCTGACAGAGTAAACAAACAGTGATACGCCCTGATTGCAAAACTTTCTAAAATGCAAACATTTCTCCCAAGTACCAAGACAGGAAGCTTTTTTTAGTTTAGTTTTGTTTTTTTTACAAATGTATTCCAGTCATCAGAGAAGCACAGCTCCCCCATGAACTTGCCTGTGGTGATAAAAGGATTTGAGTCTATGGCATGAGGCGAGTACCATATGGACAGCCTCTCCGAAGGAGATAATGAATAGCATTATATTTCAGAGAATTTCAAAGAATGTTCCAGCAGGAAAAGGTATTAAGGATTATCTAAGATAACCTGAACTGTTTTATAAAAATCTAACATTAAAGTAGATCTTTCCCCCCTTTTTGCCCATACTGCGATATCAACACATTCAGCCTAGGATCTAGAGTTTTGTATCCAATTCTTTATTCTGTGTTTTAATTGCAGGTGGGATTGGCTTTGGGAGAGGGACAAATTTATACCTATTGCTGAATCAAATGGGAACAACAAATTCCAATTAGTAAGATGCTTTTTCCTCCAATTCTATTTTGACCTTAACTCTTGTTCCTTTCGCCTTTGAGACTATACAACACACTCACTGCTTTAGTCATTGTATGGCGCCTCTTTATTGCCTTTTGAAAATGTAATTTTAAAAGGTATTTAAATCCAGGAATTCACTGCCTACATAACTAAAGTAAAAAATTGATGAAATCAAGTAAGTTACCATTATTTTCCCTTCATTTTCAATTTTTGCTTTAATATTTTCCTTTTTCCTATTTCTCATTCTGTGAGAACATGTTGCAAAGCAGGCAGACTTAGTAACCACACTTAAGCCAAAGTAAAATTTTAAATTATACCCCAGCCAATTACGAAGAAACACATATGTGTCTAACTTGAGAGACCACAAAATGTTTTGTCATCTACTATCTCATTTTCATCATTTTATTACTTGATATTTATAATCTATGGCATGAGGGAATAAACTCATAAATTAGAACTACAGGGGGAAAAGTAATAAAATACACTTGTTCTGACTCTGTGATTTGAAAGTAGGTAATAATTGTATCCGGGAATGCCCAGCATCACTAGACAGATCAATAATGTAATTGGGATGAGTGAAAATTGTTTTGGATGTTTAGGAAGACAAGGTGATTTCAAGGCTGTGGTCTGCACGTCTTGGATTGATGTGTTACCTGGCCTAGCAGTGGCTAGTGCAGGTTTAAATTGCCTTCCTTAAAGTTTCTGTAACTCCAACTTTATCCCAACTCAGGCTGGGCTTTGTCTCCACCTGGTTCAAATGTGTGATCCTTTCATGCTAGTAATAGTTTAGATCACTCTGGTGGGTAGATAGTGGCCCAGGGAGGCAGAGGCTGGAGGAAAAGCAGGGAGCTATGTGCTGCCAGTTCCTCCGACGTCAGCTAATGTGGCTAGATGGAAGTAAGAGAGACAATTACTTCTGGTTGGATGCGCTGCTGCCCATCCTAAATTAGAGCCATACTTCAATTAACGTTAGTTGTGTATCACATGCAATTACCTCTAAAAGAAATTGTCACAGAGGCAGGTTAGTGAGGAATGGGGAAGGCTTTTGCTAATGACACTAGGTGTTGAAGACTGAGTGAACAATTAATCATCTACCTCTATCCTTACCAGAGGGCAAGCCATCCATTTCATAGGAAACAACAGAGACATCAGACGTACAATTTCTTAACAGAGGAAGCTCAAGAGGGCTCCATGTCAGATTGCGAATCACTTGCTTTCCAACATCAAGTCCCCATTCCTCATACACTTAGATTACTCCCTTCCACAGTGGTTCTCAAAGGGTGCCCCCAGCCCTGGCAGCAGTATCAGCATCACCTGGGAACTTATTAGAAATGCAGATTCTCAGGCCCCAGTGCAGAATGATTGAACCAGAAACTCTGCGGGTAGGGCCAGAGATTGGGTTTTAATAATCTCTCCAGTGTTCATTCAAAAATCATATTTGTAGCAGGTGACAGTGGCTGGCCCTGTAGTCCCAACTACTTGGGAGGCTGAGATGGGAGTGATACAGCAAGTGTTACAGCAGGTGGTCCCGAGGACAAACCGAGTGGCACACGGAGAGTCGGAGAATCAAAGTCTATTCTTCGCCCGCAGGCTCAGAGGGGCCTCACCATCAAATTCTGAGCACCCTCTACCCGATATTTCCCACTTTATTAAGTTGGGGTGGTCCAAGGGGTGGGGTACCAGGTGTAGGCTAGTTGATGTGTCAGGTAATAGGTTTAGTGTTATGCTGATGCATCAAGTAAGAGGGTAGTTGATGCGCCAGGCAATAGATTTAGTGTTATGCTGATGCCAGGCAATAGACTAGTTGATGGGCCAGGTAATAGGTTAGTATTATGCTGATGTGGGTCTTCTGTGAGTGGTGGGGGGGTCTCAAGTGCCTGATGTGCCAAGTAACAGATGGGGGTCTTCCTTATCAAGAGGACAACTTGAGCCTGGAAGTTCAAGACCATCCTGGGCAACATAGAGAGACCTCATCTCAAAAACAAAATAAAAATCATACCTAGGCACCTGTTAACTGCTAGGTGTGAAAGAAGCACGGGCAATTCTGAAAAGCCCTTGTGAGGATTAGATGAGAAATAATTATATGGGGCACTAGAACATCACATCAGTCACTACTGACTGTCCAAATAAAGGAATTATTTAGAATCATAAACAAAATATACCATTGTAAAAGAAACCTAAACATTCACTTGGGGTAGTTGCACATAAAATTTAAAGTGTTACAGAAGAGATGGGGATTCACCTTGAAAACTAAAATAAAATCCTGAGGCTTAGCCCCCACCGGATGAGTGAATGCACCCCCTCTTGGCCAAAGGAATATCCTAAAACTAAATTACCTGCTATAAGGAGGAATGTCAGACATGCCTCATCACGCCCCCCTCCCCTTCTTGGAGACATCCTTTGTAACCCATTAACAGGCCTAAGGCCATGCAAGACAAACCTGCAGGTCCTCAATTTGCACAACAAATCTACATCTGGTGGCTTATCTCTGATAAACAGCTCCTTATGTTAAAATATTCCAAGCCTTTAGACAAAGCTTCATGTCTTTAACCAATTACAAGTCAAAGAATCTTTAAACCTACCTATAGCCTGTAAGCTCCATCTCCCCTGCTTCGAGATGGCCCACCTTTTCGGGCCAAACCAATGTATGGCTTCCATGTATTTATTTATGACTTTACCTGTAACCCCTGTCTCCCTGAAATGTATAAAACCAAACTGTAACCCAGCCACAGCAAGTCCACTTGCTCAAGGATTCTTGGGCGTGGCTCCAGGTCATGATACTCAAATTTGACTCAGAATAAATCTTTTAAAAATTATTTTTCAGAGTTTGGCTTTTTTTTTTCCATTAACAACCTTCATCTTCTCTTCATTTGGGTGGCAACAGAATGCAAGCTTGGCAGCTGAGGCACAGCCTGGTCAGGGGTCGGCCTGTGCCCACCAGTAAGGTTGCCTAGGTTTGCATATCAATTCCCACCACAAGGTCATCATGAACTGCAGGTCCAAGCGCACTCCATCTCTTAGCCACTCTTGAACATCACACAGAATCCTACGCTTTCCAGACTGCTTGCTTAGTAAGGCAGCACCCTTTCCCCATTGCCAGCACATCATTCATGGCCTAAGCCTGGCCTGAACGGGCCTTTGTGTAACATCTGTTCATCTGGCCAAGCCCTGTCTTATTCAGTCTTGTTTCTGCTTCCCTTCTCACCACGCCCATAATGCTCGCATCTCAAAGTGTCTCTGCCCACCCCCATCTTTATCCCGATACATTTCTCACATAAGCCTTGCCTGGCTATCGGAAATTTCCACGTTTCTAACTGCGATACTTTATTTGGGATTACAGAAACTCCCTGTCAACATGAAAAATGTTGTCCAAGATTATAAACCATTAAGTCATTTTCTGCCACTGAGATCTTAACTTGAGTGAAATTACTGCTGTAACAAGCTAGGCATTACCCAGGGGGAATGGAAACTTTCAACAATATTTTCTCCGGAAGCATATGGTCAGCCAAAAAGCAGTCCCAGAATACTAGATTTTGAATATTAGGGGTGTCACGAAGTCTTAAAGAGGGCTAGAGAGAATCTTCAGATGAGAGTTGTCCCGTGGCCTCTAAGAGATCAAAATTCGAAGAATCCTATGTATTATTTTAAGAACAATATGGAAAAATTGCAGACTTTCCAGTCAAATAAACCTGAGTTTTTTTGTGATTTTTTTAGCGTGTTATGGGGGTACAAGTGTTAAGGTTACATATATTGCCCATGCTCCCCTCCCTCCTCGAGTAAGAGCTTCAATTGTGTCCATCCCCCAAATGTTGCACATTAAACCTGAGTTTTAATCTTAATTTGCAGTGTGACTTTGGGCAGTTGAACTTCTTTGAGATTTTATTTTCTTGTCAGTAAAAGTGTGTATCAAGATATCTCTTTTGCAAGGTTTCTGTCCAAATTAAATAAGAGAGACTATGAGAAAATGTTTAACTGTACCAGGAACAATTAAAAACAAAAAACTTTTTTTTTTCAACGAACACCTTGCTACCTAACATTTTTCCATTTTCTATAGTCTGTACCTGCAAGGCCCCTAAGGCAGGTGATGAAATGGTTTAATTAGAAACCTACAATAGCAAATAAAGGAATGACAGAGTCTAACCATTGAGAATCCTTAACAAACAAGCTATTTTCAGTATGAAAATAACTCACAGTTCATTTTAGAAATCACAGAACCTCCCACTGAACAAGACTGAAAGGGTCATCTAGCCCAAATTGAGAAACTCTGGTGAGATTTTCCTCCCCACGTGCCCTGTCTCTGACTAGCAGAGTTAAAGGATAGCCATGCTGGGGGTAGCAATGACTTTTCTGCTGAAATAGATGCTTCGCAGAGTTCCCTTTAAAATAATGCAAGCAAAGAGGAAATGCACATTACAAATGCCTTGGATAAATTTGATCTATATACATAATATCTCCCTCCAATGCCTTAGTCTTATGATGGCAGTGGAAGTCATTTTGACACAAGGTCTTTAATAACATTGGTGTTCATTCCTAGACTCTTCGATACACCCAATTAATATATCCTGCAGACGATCTGTCACCCTGTGAGGCTGCTAAATGAATCAAACTCATTAAGTACCCCTCTTTTATTAATAGCACAAATCCCACTGCTGTGCTGTAGAAAAGCTATTAGTAGAGCTGGCTTCTGCCTCTTGTTTAAACACATCTTATAAATAAGTCAGCTCAGAAAGGGGTTTGAACCATGGTAACTGGAGTCTGTCGTATCAGCCTGCAACAAACGACTCCGAGTTCTGTCTGGGGGCAGCCGACACGGCATCAGCTGGCTCTGGTGGAATGGGTACTGAGGGAGACATTTGCTGGGGGAGAGCTGCCCGCAATTAAGTCCCCTGTCTCTAAACCACTTCTCAGTAGGAAACACCACTGTTAAGAATGTCTTTCTAAGAAGAGAAAGCACAGAATCATAGATTACTAGATTGAGAAGGAGCCTGAAGATCAACCAGCCCAGTGGTTCTTAGCTCAAACCATAAATTAGAATCACCTGGGATCTTCTAGCAGCTACTAATGCCCACTGAACAAGTGCTAACCCGTCTCAAAGGATTGAAAGAATGCAGAGCCTGTTCTATGATCATAATTGAATTAAACTAAAAAGAGATATCAAGAAGGTCCCAAATATTTAGCAATAGATTTTAAATAATCTATGGGTCACAGAACACACTACAGGTAAACTAGAAAATATTTAAAACTGAACAATAATGACCACACCCTATATTCATATTTGGGGATGAAGGAGTGTTTAAAGATAAATTTATGGGTTTAAATGGATAAATAGAGCAAAAAAAAAAGAAAAGAAAAATTTTAAATCAATGATCTGTGATTCCACCTTAAGAAATTAGGAAAGCAGAAATTAAGCCCAAAACAAGAAAAGTACAGGAAATACTAGAGATGAGTGGAAATGAATAGAATAGAATATAGACAAGCAACAGACAAAGTAAATAAAATTAAAAGTTGGGGTTGTTTTTGATTCTTCAGAAAGACCAATAAAATTGATAAACCTCTTGGAAAAGTGACCAAGAAAAAGAGAGAAAGAGAACCAAATTACTAATATCAGAAATAAAAGAGGATTGAGCAAAGATCTCAGATATGGTAAAGAAAAATAAGGAAAATGTTATGAACTTTATGCCAATAAATTTTAAAACTTAGATGAAATGTATAAATTCCTTTAAAGACACAACAAAAATTGACAGAAAAAAATAGAACAACTTAGAGCTATCTATTAAAGAAATCCAATGAGTAATTAACAACATTTTTATAAAGAAAGCCGTGATGGTCTTGCTGGTAGATTCTGTCAAATATTTAGGGGAAAATGCTATATATCATACACAAACTCTTTCAGAACATAGAGGATGAGGTGTCACTTCCCAATGCATTTTCTGGGGCAACAATGTAATACCAACCACAGACAAAATCATTATAAAAAAAATGCAGATAAATATTTCTTATAAGTGGATACAAAATCCTCAACAAAATATTGATAAATCAAATCCATCAAAATATAATTGTAATAATGTGACATGACCACGTTTGCCAGATAAACAGAATAGAGGGGGAAAAACTTTATGATCTCAGATCATATAAACACAGGAAAAACATTTGACAATGTTTACTACCCTTTCATGATAAAAATGTTCAGAAAAGTAGAAATAGAAGAAAATTTCCTCAATCTGATAAAGGGCATCTTTGAAAAACTTACAACTAACGTCATACTTAATGGTAAAAATTCAATGCTTTCCTACTAGATTTTAAAATCCAAGTGGAATTGAATCATATGAGTAGGAAATGACTTCCCTGCAAAGCCTAAAGAGCTATTTAAAATATCTCAGGCCCCCACAGAGAGTAGACATGCCACCTGTAGCCAGACTGGTCACCCACAGCTCTGAAAGACAGTACCCATTCAGGTACAGAGTTAGAAAGATGTGGCCCTCAGCAACATAAATATTCTCAGCACTCTTCGCATAGGGCAAAGCATCAATTAGGATAATGACACTGTCCCCTGGTGTCTTACATACAAAAGGCTGCAAAAAGTCAGTGTCCCAGGCACCAGTCCCACACTCATGAGACCCTGTAAAGGAACTGGCTGTGGATTAGGAGAAAAAGATCTTCCAAAAGGAAAATTCCATAAATACAACCAAAGTCAAACCCTTCATCCAGGCCGGTTGCCGTGGCTCACGCCTGTAATCCTAGCACTCTGGAAGGCCGAGGGGGGGATCGCTCAAGGTCAGGAGCTCTAAACCAGCCTGAGTAAGAGCGAGACCCTATCTCTACTAAAAATAGAAAGAAGTTAGCTGGACAACTAAAAATATATAGAAAAAATTAGCCGAGCATGGTGGCACATGCTTGTAGTCCCAGCTACTCGGGAGGCTGAGGCAGGAGGATTGCTTGAGCCCAGGAGTTTGAGGTTGCTGTGAGCTAGGCTGACGCCATGGCACTCTAGCCCAGGCAACAGAGTGAGACTCTGTCTCAAAAAAAAAAAAAAAAAAAAATATATATATATATATATATATATCCTTTTCTGGGGCAACAGATGGGAAGAACCTAGTAAGGCTTCCCTAATCTTGTTTTAGGGTTTGCCCTAAGCAGACCTACAGTGCAGCTTAATATATAATTAGCCTTATCCCATAACTTGGTGGAAAGGCCTCCACATCCCTGAGTCTCCGATACCTGGAAAGTCCTGCAGACTTGCAGCAGATCTCAGCCAAATTCTCAGGCTGAAACCCCTGCATCTTAAATCCCCATGGCAACTTGTGCGGCTTTCAAGGAGGTTTATAAAATAGCATGGAAAAGGAAGACTCTGGCAGATCGGAGCAAGAGTGCAGGCACTCTGAGGGCAACCCTCCTCCACCACTTCCATGCAGAAAACTGTGCTGGGCAGACTGTGGTATGGGCAGAATATTTGGGTAGGAGGTCACTGGGCTGGTGCAAAGGTGAGGAAGGCACAAGGTCCGGGTGCTTCTATTTGTGGTCCAGATCCTTCACTGTGCCCTAGGACAGGGCCACTCTGTCCAGACTCTCAGGGGAAGCTAAACTAGATGAAATGCAATCAAAAGTCAGGAAAAGAGAGGAGAAGGGACGGGGAAGAAGGGATGGGGAAGGAGAACACTGAGGCCATGTGGGAGATTGTCTGGGGAGGTGAAAGAGACACTGTGTTTGCTTTGAAGTGTTTTCAAATGTAAAATTGCCAAAAAAGAAGCCACAGTCAAGCACAGCAGCGTGGGTGGGACTGGGGAGATGTTGTGAAAGGGTGCACAATTTCAGTCAGACAGGAGGAGGGAATTCAGGAGATCTATTGTACAATGTGGTGATTGTAGTTAATAACAATGTATTGCATATTTGGAAGTTGCTAAGAGAGAAGATTTTAAATGTTCTCACCACAAAGAAAGGATAAGAATATGAGAAAAATGGATGTCAGATTGATTTAGCCATTCCACAATGTATACATATATTAAAACATCATGTCGCACCCTGTAAATATACACCAGTTTTATTTGTCAATTAAAAAAATTAAATAAATAAATTAGCCAGATTAAGATTGAGAAAAATTCACTTAGTGTGGGAAATTTTTGCAATACAATATTTGTAAGAACAAATATATATAGTTTGATTCAAATTCTGTTTACGTATAAGTATAATCTTTAGGTGTCCAAATTACTGGACACAATATAATTTTATAAGAGTAGGCCCAACCTGACTCTTTAATAACAGAACTTTCTGAAGTACCTATAAAAAGAAGAAAGAACGAAAGACAGAAAAGAAGGAAGGGAGAGAGAAAGGGAGGAAGGAAGGGAGGGAAAAAAGAAGGATGGAAGGAGGGAGGAAGGGAGGGAAGGATGGAAGGAAGGAAGGAAGGAAGGAAGGAAGGAAGGAAGGAAGGAAGGAAGGAAGGAAGGAAGGAAGGAAGGAAGGAAGGAAGGAAGAAGAAAGAAAGAAAGAAAGAAAGAAAGAAAGAAAGAAAGAAAGAAAGAAAGAAAGAAAGAAAGAAAGAAAGAAAGAAAGAAAGAAAGAAAGAGAAAAAGAGAGGGAGGGAGGGAAGGGAGGAAGGGGAGGGGAGGGGAGAGGAGGAGAGGAGAGAGGAGGGGAGGGGAGGGGAGGGGAGGGAAGGGAAGGGAAGGGAAGGGAAGGGAGAAAGAAAGAAAGAGAGAAAGAAATAAAGAGAAAGAGAGAAAGAGAGAAAGAGAGAAAGAGAGAAAGAGAGAAAGAGAGAAAGAAAGAAAGAAAGAAAGAAAGAAAGAAAGAAAGAAAGAAAGAAAGAAAGAAAGAAAGAAAGAAAGAAAGAAAGAAAAAGGAAGGAAACAAATCAGGATAGGCAACATTCCAAAGATGGCATCAAGGAATTCAGGAAGCCAGTTGGAGATGGTGGTAGGGGCTCTAGGTTGAACTGCTACACACAGAAACTGGCTCCATCCACTACATACCCCACGAATTAAAACCCACAGTGGCCTCAGACACAACCTATCACATTTGTTGTATCAATTAAGTTGGTCTCAGAATTTATAGTATGTCATTATAATGGGGAAATAATTCCAGAGCTGCATACACAGTTTTGTCAAAAACATGGAAAACTCTCTCCCTCTGAAGCAAGATTGTCTTGAAACTGCACTGTCCTTGTCCTGAAATTGATGAGACCACATCCTGCACAGTCACCCTGTCCATGGCTTAAGAATCCCACAAGAAAGGATGGCATGCTTACAGGATTTACCTATTTTCCAACAGGATTCCCAGCATAAAATCTTTGGAAATTTCTAGGTTCATTGATTTGAATTTCCTATGCGAGGTAACATTTTTCAAGGAAAAATGGACCAAGAGAATGGTTCAGTTGGTTTATGAAAGCATAGGGATTGTCAGAGTCCATTAAGTAGGTAAAATGATTAGTTAAGCAAATGAAGCTCCTCTTGTTTACCTTGATTTCCCTGGGGCTTCCTAAGAATGGCCGCCCATGGCTTCATCAACAGCAGCCTGTGGAAGGGGACCCCGGGGACTTGTGGCTACAGCGCGAGAGGCCAGGATGGAGAGCTCTCTCTGGAACCGTATGGCGGGGACAAAAAGCCACTGCAGCATGCGGGAGGCAGGCAAACCTCAGAATGCCATTTGTGTATATTTTCTGCACAACGAAGTGCTCTGTGAATTCAGCTGGCATATAACGTTGGGACTTGGCTACATAATATTCAAAGAAATTACTTGTGGTCTGTCTTTATCCATTGAGCAGTTTGCTTTAGATCATACCTGATCAAAGAGTTTCCAGCACAATGCCATCTATAATTGTTTTATATTTAGACCTCTACAAAAAGATAACACCGATAAATTGTTGGACATAGAGCCAGCATCTTTTTTATGAAGATGTCTGCTCCCTATTTCTGCTTTACTTTTTTTTGTCAAAGTTTATTTTGACTGAAGACTTTATTTTTGACAGTTTGTTTTGACAGTTGAATAATGCACAGCTCAGGAATGAAAACAGAGTAAATACTTGTTTGGATTAGAACAGAGAGCAGGCTCCTGGGGGGCAGCTTAAAGCAGACTTTACAAACCAACAACCAGCCTGTGTGGGCTTCCCACGCTTTCTCTGAAACCTACAATTCCCCTGATAGCGCATCCTAACAAAGTCCAGTCCAACTAGAGACGGTCCCAGAAAAGTGACCAAAGCCATCGCACTGTGTCTCAGAGTAAAGTCAGCAACCAACCCAGGTTTGCCTGTTCCCAGAAGGGTTTCCTGGGCTGTGGAACTTTCTGTGCTAAAGCAGGTAGTCTCGGGGCACACGTCCACAGTGGATAATGGGATAGGCCTAGGGAACAACACCTGTCACAGAGAAATGCTGGCGAAGTGGTTGTCTGCAGGCAGTGAGGGAGACATCGTTGTTTTCAGTCATTCATAATGTCTGAGTAACCACGACTCCCGTGGGTCACAGCCCTTCTGCAAAGTGAAGTGTGTCAGTGGGCCAGGGTCCCCACCCCCCTCCCCTGTGCTTCCCCGGCTCTGACAGTGCTGCGTGGCCGTTCTCGGTCCATAAACATCAACACCATACGGGAAAGCAGAGGGAGTCAAAAGAAGCAGAGGGCAATCCTTCAAGTCAGACTGTGTCTTCTCAGCTGCCGAGGAAGACAAACTGCGGTTACGAGGTAGGTCCATTATTGATTTTAGTAACTAGACAACGAAGAAATAATTCCTAACATTTTATAGCACATAAAGCATTTTCACTTATATTTCCATTTGTGATACTCAAAACAAATATCCAACCTACACGAAGCATGTCTTGTTCTTAAGTCCATTTGATAAGCGAGCAAACAGAAGCTCAGATGTGAGAAGGAACTTGCAAGATGCCAGCACGATGAGAAACCACGGGGAGCAGAGGCTCTGGAGTGGGGCTTCCTGGGTCCCAGTCTTGACTTTACACCTCCCTGCCACGTGACCACGTGATAGCCACAGTGGTCCTGGCTGTGCTTTGGAGTCTCGTCTGTAAAGTGTGTGTGCTGGGTGGGTAGCGATGGGGTAAACGTCCTTTCTACCTCGTGAAGTTGTTTTGAAGATGTAATATGCACAGATAGCCTTAGAACAGCACCTGCCATAACAGGGTTCTCAGCATTAAGCAGCATCATTAGTAGCTAGAAAGTGGGAGAAACTATTTTAATAGATTTGGAAACAAAAAACGTGTATTGTCTCAGGGATAACATCCCTGAAGTCTTTGTTCTCAGACCTTCTTCTGTCATTAACCAATTGTATAACCCTGCTTCCTGTTTTGAATTCAATTAAAACTACTAAATTCCTTTTTTGTTTGTCAATATCCTTATTTGTAATGCCAAGACCATTTAAATGTCTTCCTTATTTTGTAATTCAATTCACAAATGATTTACTGAAACTTACAGAATGAGTAAAGAAATATTTGATATAATGAAATAGCTACTATAAGTTTTTTTCTAATTTTCTAATATTGCGAGGGTACAAACATTTTCGTTACATGAATTGCTTTTGCACAGTTTGAGTCAAAGTTATAAGTGTGTCCATCACCCATATAATGTGCACTGTACCCATTAGGTGTGAATTTACCCATCCCCCCCTTTTCCCTCCCATCTGCTTGATTTCCCTTGAATTTTACTACCATATGTGCACATGAGTGTTGATCTATAAGTTTCAATTTAGTAGTAAGTAGAAATGGTTTTTGTTCTTTCATTCTTATGATATTTCACCTAAAAGGATGGTCTCCAGTTCCATACAGGTTGTTACAAAAGGTATTAAGTCACCATTTTTTATGACTGAGTAATACTGCATGGTATACATATACTACATTTTATTGATCCACTCATGTATTGATGGGCACTTGCATTGTGTTCACATCTTTGTGATTGAGAATTGTGTCGCAATAAACGATCAAGTGCAAGCGTCTTTTTTATAAAATGTCTCTTTTTCCTTTGGGTAAATAGTGGAATTGCTGGGTCAAATGGTAGTTCTACTTTTAGTTCTTTGAGGTATTTCCATGCTACTTTCCATAGAGGTTGTACTCGTTTGCATTCCCGCCAACAGTGTGTGAGTGTCCCTTTCTCTCTGCACCGATGCCATCATCTGTTGTTTTGGGACTTTTTGATAAAAGCCATTCTCACTAGAGTTAAGTAATATCTCATTATGGTTTTGATTTTCATTTCCCTGATGATTAGAGACATTGAGCATTTTTTCATATGCTTATTGGCCATTGATCTATCTTCTTATGAAAAGCTTCTGTTCATGTCTTTTGCCCACTTTTTAATGGTGTTGTTTGATGTTTTCTTGATGATTTGCTTGAGTTCCTTGTAGATTCTGGTTATCAGCCCTTTATGAGATGTATAGCATGTAGCTATTAGAAGGTTAATAGTAATATTTTCTAAGTGTCAGCTGACATAAACTCCCTCTCACTATATAGAACACTTATTCAGCTATTGAAACTCAGAGTAAAATAATTTCATTTCCTGATGCTATATTATATTATTTTGTTTTCATTTTTTAAAGAGTTGTTTTAAATGAATAAAAAGGACTGCTGTCCCTGAGGATGATTAAAATTAAAATTGTTTGTGAACATGATAAATCCAGTTAAAGTACCAAATTATAGACTAACATCATTTTTGAGCTACTATATAAAACTACAAAAGGCCATTTCCAAATTGCTTTAATAAGTTTGACATTAGGAGGCTAATATCTGTGTCTTTTAACTCAATAATTCCATTTCTGGGAAATTATCTTAAGAAAATAACATGAAAAAAAGAGAAAAACGTTATACACAAAAAGAACATTCCACTAGTATTTAACATAGTGAAAAACTACAACTCAAACTTTATTAAGTGTTTATATGATATGGGGTATCTACATGATAAATATGCAGTCACTATATTAATATTTATAAAAACGATTTTTAATTGGCTACATTTTATGTTATAATGTTCAACGAAAATGGCAAACAATTTTTATGTGGTGTGATCAAACACCAAAATGTTAGTAGTGAATGTCTTTGGGCAGTGGGTGATTTTTACCTTTTTTCTATTTTCTGCAATCCCCATATTTTATCCAGTGAACATGCACTCGGTTCAAAATGGGTGGGGAGAGATTAAAATGAATACATTATACAGATATTTCAATGTCCTGGGCTCATCTCCCTAGGTCACTTTTGTGCTGTCTGTGGCTTAGCCTCATACTCTATAGTGGCTGAACAGACCTTTCTCCCCACATGCCAGCCCTGCAAGCTAGGAGAGAAGAGGAGAAAGAACACTTATGAAGTGATTTCTAGTAAGTAGCACTTCATAGGCATGAGGAAATTTGATGCTGACAACCATCCCTGGGAGGGTGCACTGAGAGGAACTGCCCGAGGCCAGGGCTCCCCTTGGCAAGAATGGGGTCCGCAGCCACATCCCGGTGGCACTGTGCCTTTCAATACTGGGCCACCTTCTGCCTTGCTGTGAGCATCAAGCAAGGTGATGTGCATCAGGTGTTTTGAGATTTACAAATGTTATCAAAATAAAAGGAAAGGAGGTGGCACTGTGCTATCACCAGGCATAAAACCGCATAAGCTCTCAAAATACAATTGAACCAAAATTTAAGTAGATCTCTTATATGCAAAGAGATACTTTGACTCAGAAATTTCAAGATGCATTTTCCAAGGCTCTTCTGTGTTAACAGCAAGGTCTTTTTAAGTAAAATACAAAGTCTAACAACTTCTATTTGGCAGGGACAGTACCTTTTCAGCCTTTTGACAATAGCAGTGGCAGCTATGCAATGAGTAATACACCACAGCTGAGATTAATGTCTCATCTCTAAGGAGGAAAATGCATCTTATACCTGGACAGAAGGTTACAGAGCAGTTCCTCTACGGTTACTACAAAGCAAATTCTTTATGCAAATGGATGAGGTGTAAAGAAAGAATAATCTTGTTTTGGATTACATTAGCTAAGGCAGTTAAAAAGAATATTGACAGTCAAACTTGCCCCCCATTGCTAGTTCTTGTAACTGTCATTTGCACATCTAGTGGTTTTGACACTGTTGCTCACTTACCCTTATAAATAAGAAATCTAGAGCACACACTCTCAAATGTATGTGTTCATACATAAATTGTACATCTAAACTATTATTATTAATATTAACCCAAATCTTAAAACCAAATACGCTTTTCAGATGTGCATCATTAATTACAATATTGGATATAAAAATACATATCAGATGGTGTTTCTGGACATTTAGAATTCCTTTCGATAGGCTTTTTGCAAGACCTTACTAGATTCGTCACAGTTGTCATCCATGATGGGGCTGATGACGTGTTGTACGAGGAGTAAGAGAAGGGACACTTCCTTTTTCCTGTTTGCTGTGCTGTTCTGCCAGCAAGTTCAGTATATCCCCAATCTGCAATGTTCCTGCAGGAATCTTTTGTAAGCCTCTCATTCATTTTATGAAGATGAATTTCATCAAAAATAGGTAGCATAATTCTCAAAAATGTATTATTAGGCATATACATATGACAGTGCACAGACACTAGGATGCATTAATGCATACTACATACATAGCATGTGTGGCATGTCATTGATAACCCTCTGTATTGTACAACTTCTACTGCTCCTGTGGGATATGATATATAACAGGTACCAAATTTGAGTGCCAGTGTCAAAGCATATTGTGGATATTTTACATACCTTACTGAAATGAGTTGTAATTTCTAGATATAAATTAATATAGTGCACACTCCCCTAAAACTCTTCACTTTGGAGAACAAATGCTTTGATGGACATATTTTGTAATGTCTCTCCTCTCAGCATTGCAAAGTCGTTGAGAATGCAGCTTATTAAATTTTGCATTCACTGTGCTTAGTGCAGATCTTGGCACACATCATGCACTTAGTAAATTTTTGGGATAAATGATTGGGATGCATTGACATTTTACTTTATTAAAAATACCTCCTTAAAAGTAGTCCAAGTTCATCCCAGGGATGCAGGGATGGTTCAACATACGTAAATCTATAAATGCAATTCACCACATAAACAGAAGCAAAAACAAAGACCACATGATCCTTTCAATAGATGCAGAAAAAGCTTTTGACAAAATTCAACACCCTTTCATGATACGAACACTTAAGAAAATAGGCATAGAAGGGACATACCTAAAAATGATACAAGCCATATATGACAGACCCATAGCCAACATCATACTGAATGGGGAAAGATTGAAATCATTCCCACTTAGAACTGGAACCAGACAAGGCTGCCCACTATCTCCACTTCTGTTCAACATAGTGCTGGAAGTCTTGGCTACAGCAATCAGACAAGAAAATGGAATCAAAGGTATCCAAATAGGGGCAGAAGAGATCAAACTTTCACTGTTTGCTGATGATATGATATTGTATCTAGAAAACCCCAAGGATTCAACCAAGAAACTCCTGGAACTGATCAATGAATTTAGTAAAGTCTCAGGATACAAAATTAATACACAGAAATCAGAGGCATTCATATACGCCAACAACAATCTAATTGAGAACCAAATGAAAGACTCAATTCCCTTCACAATAGCAACAAAGAAATTAAAGTACCTAGGAATATATTTAACCAAAGAGGTAAAAGACCTCTACAGGGAGAACTATGAAACACTGAGGAAGGAAATAGCAGAGGATGTAAACAGATGGAAATCCATACCATGCTCGTGGATCAGCAGACTCAATATCATCAAAATGTCTATACTACCCAAACTGATCTACAGATTCAATGCAATACCTATTAAAATCCCATCAGGATTCTTCACAGATATAGAAAAAATAATTTTACGCTTCGTATGGAACCAAAGAAGACCCCGAATATCAAGAGCAATTCTAGGCAACAAAAATAAAATGGGAGGCATTAATATGCCAGATATCAAACTATACTACAAAGCTGTAGTAATTAAAACAATATGGTATTGGCACAAAAACAGGAATATTGACCAGTGGAACAGATGTGAGAATCCTGATATAAAACCATCCTCATATAGCCATCTCATCTTTGACAAAGCAGACAAAAACATACGCTGGGGAAAAGAATCCCTCTTCAATAAATGGTGCTGGGAAAACTGGATAGCCACCTGTAGAAGGCTAAAACAGGACCCACACCTTTCAACTCTCACAAAAACCAACTCACGCTGGATAACAGACTTAAACCTAAGATATGAAACTATTAGAACTCTAGAGGAAAAAGTTGGAAACACTCTCCTAGACATCGGCCTGGGCAAAGAGTTTATGAAGAAGTCCCCAAAGGCAATCACAGCAGCAACAAAAATAAATAAATGGGACATGATCAAACTACAAAGCTTCTGCACAGCCAAAGAAATAGTCATGAAAGTAAACAGACAGCCTACAGAATGGGAGAAAATTTTTGCATCCTATGCATCCGATAAGGGACTGATAACTAGAATATACTTAGAACTCACGAAAATTAGGAAGAAAAAATCAAATAACCCCATTAAAAAGTGGGCAAAGGACTTGAACAGAAATTTTTCTAAAGAAGACAGAAGAATGGCCAACAAACATATGAAGAAATGCTCAACATCTCTAATCATCAGGGAAATGCAAATCAAAACCACAATGAGATATCACTTAACCCCAGTGAGAATGGCCTTTATCAAAAAATCTCCAAACAATAAATGCTGGCGTGGTTGCGGAGAGAGAGGAACACTCCTACACTGCTGGTGGGACTGCAAACTAGTTCAACCTCTGTGGAAAGCAATATGGAGATACCTTAAAGCGATACAAGTGAATCTACCATTTGATCCAGCAATCCCATTGCTGGGCATCTACCCAAATGATCCAGTGACACTCTACAAAAAAGACACCTGCACTCGAATGTTTATAGCAGCACAATTCATAATTGCAAGGCTGTGGAAACAGCCCAAGTGCCCATCAATCCAAGAATGGATTAATAAAATGTGGTATATGTACACCATGGAGTACTATTCAGCTCTAAGAAACAATGGTGATATAGCACACCTTATATTTTCCTGGTTAGAGCTGGAACCCATACTACTAAGTGAAGTAGCCCAAGAATGGAAAAACAAGCACCAGATATATTCTCCAGCAAACTGGTATTAACTGAGTAGCACCTAAGTAGACACATAGGTGCTACAGTAATAGGGTATTGGGCAGGTGGGAGGGGGGAGGGGGGCGGGTATATACATACATAGTGAGTGAGATGTGCACCATCTGGGGGATGGTCATGATGGAGACTCAGACTTTTGGGGGGAGGGGGGGAAATGGGCATTTATTGAAACCTTAAAATCTGTACCCCCATAATATGCCAAAATAAAAAAAAAAAAATCTGTACCCCCATAATATGCCAAAAGAAAAAAAAAAAAGAAAAAGAAAAAAAAAATGTCCTTTTCTACATACTGAACAAGTCAAAAAAAAAAAAAAAAAAAAAAAGTAGTCCAAGTTCTAATCAACCAACACCTTATTGAAAACTTAGTATATTTCAGGGAAGGGGGAACTTCTGGGGAGTGATATTAATTTTTCTATGTTTTTATTTGTCGTGTCCTCCTTGCACATCATGTTATAGGCATGGTGAAAGCCCTTAGCATGCTCCCATCTGAACCACTTTATGTCAGGTCCCTGAATATTTCTTTACAGGTTCATATTCTAGACTACTGTCTTCCCAGTTCTTTTTCCTGCCCACTGACTTGCTATTTGGGGAAAATGCATTATTATAGTTTTACTGTATCATATTTTTCTTTTATATAAAGGTAAATGCCTTATTATATTAATATTGTTTGTAATACTTTGTAGAGATGATATCTCAGTGTATATAAAATGATGAACTTAGCATCATCATTTTCAGGTGTTTACTATATTTACCAGATGCTGATTAGACATGGCCAGTCTCTAGGGTCCTACATTCTTGGGAAGGGCCAGTTGTAATAGTAAGAGCTAATATGCAGTGACTATTTTCTGTGGCCATATTAAGTGCTTTACATAGGGACAGATCCTATTACTTACATTTTTCATATGAAGAAACTGAGTTCTAGACAATTTAAGTATCTTGCCAAAGGTCACATAATTACCATGTGCTAGAGGCAGCTTTCACACCCAGGACATCTGAATCTGAGGGCTGTGCTTTTTGGTCACGAGTTTTCAACCCTCTTGGACTGGTACCTGCAATGAACTACAATGAACATCTGATGTACTAACCAAGACCTTGCTGGCAGTTCTGCTGAGGATGCAGACAAGATTTTATTCTACCAGGGGAGTCTTATGACACCTGGAGATGGTCACCTGGTGGAAGTACTGAGTTAACTAGCCTTCTACCTGGAGTGTTTACTAACAAGACTAGGCAGTGTAGGAATTACTTCAATTAACAATGAAAATATAAAATAATTTTAAATAACAAATGCACTCAGAATTATCTCTTATGTTTATTGAAATAAAGCCAAAATTTTGATTAGTGGCATCTTATCATGTACTGACCTTTCACTCTTGCATCAGATACCAAATACCTGGACATGGAAGACACAACTGCTTTTGCTCTTTGCATCACTTCCTCACACAGCACAGAGCATGGTATTTGCACATTCTCAAATGTGCAGCAATGCATTTTACATTTTCACTTTGTCTTCCTTAATTTTCTTTGTGGCCATGTAGAGAGGAGCTGGAAGTACCTGACAATGGATGAATGAACAAACGAATGAATGATGACTGAATGGTTTCTACATAATCAGCTTTGAAACCCAGTTACCACAAGCTTGTGGGACTAAGTTGAAGCTTTATTATTCAGATTCGCCCTCCAAACTCTTAAAGTATGAGTAAAAATAAGAAAATCAACCACTTCTTAATCCACATAAAATAGACACCTAGGGGTAGTCCCTTCAGATCTCAGCTAACAATGACTTCATATAAAAACTGTGACTTCACTGGAAAATGTGAGAGAATTATAAACTCAGGTCAGGAGGGCAGCTGCCTGCACAGTTTTACATTTCTCCAGACAGTGGACATTAGATATATTTATGGGCTTTCAGAGCAGAGTAGTCTGTAATGCAATTTTAGCTCATCTAATTGAGAAAGAAAAATGGGAAATGTTTACCAGGCATGTCTGCTTAAGCCTTCCCTGGACCCGTGGCATTTGTATCAATATAGGAAGTCACGGAAGTAAATTGAATTTATGGACCTGTGAAGAATAAATCAATTTCCCATGGAAAAACCCTAGTGCCAGAGCCTATACATAAGCTTCCTCCTTGGCTATTTTTATTTGTGCTTGCTTAGAGCATTGTACAAAACAGAGAATTGTGACAAGTCTAAATGAGTCATTTTGGGCAGCGAAACCACTTGAGAGATTTTGCTTTAATGATGGAACTTTCCTATTGCCACAAGAGTGCCTTGACTACACACCAAGACATGACATTCCCATACATTTAGTTTAGGCTACTTTTTTATATATAAATCCTTCTTAAGAAATTAAAACAGAATGGAACAAAGGAGAGCATTCCAATCATTCGCCTTTCTAACAGAAGTTCAAATTCCTTCTTACATTCTCCTAAGGGTTTATTTGTTTTTACATGCAAAAGCATATTTGAAAATATTGAGAAAATGAGATATTTTAGAGAGGCACATGTTGACTGAAATGACTAAAATGAGCAACATTAATATCTTAAACAAATAAACATCTTTGCACGTTGCCCCAGGCAGGGTTGCAGCAGGACACAGATGGTACATTCCAAAGGGCTGAGCGAGATGGGTAACAGGACTGCTCACTCATGTGTGGGCACAGCTAAGCCAAGAGCTGTGGTGAAACATACCAGAGCCACCAACACCATTATCCCCTAAGGGTCAAGAGAAAGAGGCTGCTATTGGAACAGCCACCACAAAACAGAGTTACATGGTGCAAGGCAGGCTGAGAGCTGGCAGGAGACAGGATGGGGAGGTGGGGAGAGATGCCTTCTCCATCCTGCCTGTCCACTTTCCAGACTCTTACTGGCATCTCTCATTGTCCAAACCCAAGCAGAACTCAGCATCTGAGAGGTAAGGGTTAATTGTCCACGACTGATCCCCTGCAAACTTCCAGAAAAAAAGCTGGCCTTCTTCAAAGCTCCCAGGAAACTGGCTACAGCCCAGTTCTTAAGATGGTCAATCCTGGACAACCTCAAGGCTTGGACGGTCAGAGCTGGTACTTCCCCCACACACTCACACAGTCAGCAGACAGGAAAAGGCTGACACCAAAGCCTTGGCCCCATTGTACCCCAACTGTGCAGTCCCTACTCATAGCTGGAGAGGTATCCATGCTTCCTCAATTACAAAGCTCAGGCTGGGCGCAGTGGCTCACACCTGTAATCCTAGTACTCTGGGAGGACGAAGCAGGAGGATCACTCAAGGTCAGGAGTTCGAAACAAGCCTGAGCAAGAGTGAGACCCCATCTCTACTAAAAATAGAAAGAAATTAGCTGGACAACTAAAAATATATAGAAAAAATTAGCCAGGCATGGTGGCACTATGCCTGTAGTCCCAGCTACTAGGGAGGCTGAGGCAGGAGGATTGCTTGAGCCCAGGAGTTTGAGGTTGCTGTGAGCTAGGCTGACGCCACGGCACTCTAGCCCAGGCAACAAAACAAGACTCTGTCCCAAAAAAAAAAAAAAATCACACAGCTCGAAGTCTCACATAACAATGTCCAATTCTGCTAAATCTCTGTGCAGTGCTCTAGAATTAATAGAAATGAGGAACTCACACTGATCTCATTTCTTTCTCTCTCTCTCTCTCTGTTTTTTTTTCTATTTAAACTGTGTTTTCCTATCCCCATTTTACACATTGAAACTGAAGCTGTGAGACATAAAGTCCCATGCTCAGTACACCTTCCATTGTGCCCCAGCTTCTTCCAGGTTATCAGCAGGTTTGGGGTCATGGCAAAATAGCACTGTCCCCAGCTCACCTTTACTCCACTGTAATTGATTTAGCTTTTGCAGCAGCGCTGACCAGGCTGAGGGAGACAGATGTTGACAAAATCGATTTCTGTAAGGAGTGGGCACCTTGTATTTCCCATCATCTTTATATATAATGCCCAGCAAAGTTTCAGCATAGCAATATTATCAGTTACATTAATAGCTACCATTAATAAATTTTCTACATGCACACATCATTTCTCACATTTCTCATTTAATTCTCTCAGCAGGATCATTGGGCCTTTAAGGTATGGAAAAACTGAGATTTAGAGAAGATATGTAACTTGCCTACATTCGCACAGCTAGTAAGTGGCACAGCCAGCTTCAAACCTAGATCCAAACTCAATTATTAAACTATACTCCAGCACACTATTCACAAGATTATGAAACAGCACAAACCTTGAAGCCAAATGATCTTATTCTTGTATTCTTGGAAATCATCAGTTGACCCGTGTCTAAGGCTAAAGGGAAAAAAAATATTTATATATATATATGAATAAATATATAAATATAAAATATAAATTATATATAAATATATTTAATATATTTTAATATATTTATATATAAATATATATATATATATGAGAGATCAAAAAATGTGTAAGCTGAAGAAATCTTTAGAGACATGATGGCCTATCATTTGTTTGGAAAATGGAACCTGGTTTCTTGACATCATACCATACCACCTAGAACCCTGACCCTGCAGGCCGTCAAGCTGAGCTAGAACAGACCTTCAAGACCCACAGATTAGAATAGTCAGGAAACCCACAACACAGTGTTGTGAGTGAGAATGCCACCTACACAGACTCCCACTGTCTCTGAGAAAGGAAGACTGAACCAGCATGGACTGTTTTCCTCTCTTTCTGCCAATGACCTCACAATTTTATCTGCTAATTCCCCCCTCAATTAATACAAAGTAAGACTCCTACCACTTCCTTTCTTCATTGTCCTCAAATGATAACGCAGAGAGACTAGGATTGCTGCATGCAAGCCCTAAGCCTTGGCGTAGATGGCTGATCACTCTGTGTCCACATCTTCATTTATAATATGGCGATGACAATCCCTTTCCTGTTTCGGCTCAGGATTATTATGAAGACAGAATCAGAGAAGCTCTAAAGACACTAAATTATATGCCTTGGACCAAACAGTCCATATGTAGTGCTGGTTGGCCCTGTGCCCAGCAAAATGTTAAGTCAAACAACAATAAGAATCAGAGCTGTTCAAGCCCCTGGGGTCTTTGAGGAAAGAAAAGATGTTGCTTGCTCTATAAAAATGTACGCTTAATATAAACTGTCTTCCCATGCTAAATGAATCTGATTTATCACCCGGCCCCAAGCATGCTCCTGTGTGGCTGCCCAGTACGCAATGATTTCACCAGAGCAGCTGTGTGGAAGATCAGAGGTCTGATGCAATATCTCATGGGATCAATATGCCTCCTTATGCTTTTAAAGGGATGTCACCATATTTCAAATTTGAGTTTAATAGGTTGAATTATGTATTTTGGAGATCAACAATTACCTAGGGGAATATCCAGGAATATGAGAACCATTGAAACAGACCGTGTTTTGTAACTGTGTAACCCAGTGAGTTTCAATACTATGCAAGTTCTCAAGAGAGAAATTGCCTGACTCCACTGATTAAATACTGATGTTTATTAAAGGTGGACATAAAAACCTTTGGGAAAGAAATAGATGATTGAAAAATCACTTTAGGGTTCCAAGCCATTAACTAGAAGAGTAATTGAACACAACTATTTCCACGGATTGTATTTTTAACCAACACCTCATTTTATAATTCATTTAGTGTTAGAAAATGGACACTATTGATTGTGTTGCTTTTTCAGACTACAAATCCACATACATTCTGGGAACTAGTTAACCAAATAGCATTCAAGATTGGATCTCAATTAACTAAAAACTAGGAACACTTCATTTTTACTACCTGCAAATAACCAAGTGACCTTTAGCAACTCACATAAATCCCTCTACACTTGAATTTCTCATTGAAGAATGAAGGGAGGGGCTAGGTGAGTTATGAGTTCCTTCCAGCTCTGACATGCTTGCATTCTGGGATTCTTCCAACACTGGTTATATTCAGGGAAGCACAGTAAGCAACAAAGAGAACCAGGGCAATAGGATCTATGGTGTTGCTCATGTTAGTTGACCACTTACAGTGTATTTCCCTGTGCACAGAGAATTCTTAAAAAATGCCGCAATTGAATTGCACTCTGTCTACATTTTTTGTAGTTCTTTATTTCCATGAAGGCTCCTCTACTTCTCTTTGCCCCATTGGCTCAGCTGGGGCCTGAGAACCTGCAGATAATTCTCTCCAGCTGAGGCTTTAGATGCACAGCTACAAATAGACAGGCTGATAGAAACTCTGGTAGACCTCCCTCTCTGAGTCTACCCCATTGCACAAGGATATGCTAAGGGTCAGCTGAGCAGTGTGTGGCAAATCACTTTGTACTCATGAGGAAAAATATTCTCAGGGGGAAAAAATCGCTGCTAGCCTCTTGTTGACCTAAGCTTTAGCATAATTTCCCTTGGGATTTTTTTTTTTCAATTCTGATGAAAATAATAAGCCAGATTCTCTACCTATCTTTCCCTAATAGATATTTGCTGACTTTCCTAATTATTGCCTTAAGACTTCTTGTGGGTTTGTGTGTTATCAAAGGAAAAGATTAGGCTCCTGGTAAGGAGGAATGTGGGCAGGAAGTGAAATGAGACTTTCAGAGGGCCTAAGGACTGGAGACTGTGGCTCCTTGGCCCCTTCTGGGTTTTTGCTCTGTAGGAGTTATGCAAACTCTAGGCAGGGACTGAATTGTCCTAGAACGACAGAGGCCACTAGGAATAGTGGGAGGGCTGGGGACAGTGGCGTCAAGACAGGGACACTTGACAGAACTGAAAGTATACCATGTGGCTGGAACTGAGAGACATAAGGAAGGAGGGGCAAGACATTCAGGGACTTTAACTAATTTGTCTGAAAGCTAGGGTGACCAACCTGCCCCAGTTTGCCTGAGATTTTTCCCAGTTTTAGCACTGAGAGTGCCACATGCTAATGTAATAAAGTTAATAACTGACTTAAATTATTCGGTATTGATTCTCAATTTCCTTATGTTTGGCCATTTCCATATGAATGCTTGTTTCAAGAAAGCTAATGTGGGCTCATAACCAATTCTGAAGCAAATGGGGACCATTCTCCCAGGACTTCCCTGAATTAGAAACTGAAAGGCCCAAATCTTTGAAAAAAAAAACACCAGTCCTGGGCAAAGTGGGACAGTTAGTCATCATACTATAGAGCAATGGCAGGCTATCAATGGAAATGGCATAATCAGTGTGTCTTAAGTTATTATTGTAAAAAATTGCATGGCTACTGGTGGAGAAAGGATTAAATAAACTTAAGATTTGAGCCTGCAAGATGAACCAGGAGGCTAATCTAGTTATGATGTAGACTTGGATGGAAATAGAGAGAAACTGACAGTCGTTGATAGAGATGCAATGCAGGCTACCAGGATTAATTGGAAGGGAGTAATTCCCAAGTCTGTGGTTTGCAGACTTGGGTGAATAAGGGGTCCTTTCAATGAGACAAGAACCAGGAAGGAAAGTAGGTTGGTGAAGTAAAAAATCAGGGGTTAAGTTGGACACATGAGATTGAAGGACCTGTGCCTTTCAGATGGTGGCGTTACAAGGAGTTGGAGCTTAGTGAAAGTTTACTAAGTAGTCTAGATCTGAGAGGGAAAGTCTGGAAAGGAGATATCTACCTGGAAGTTATCAAATAGTAGTTGAAGCCTTTGAGAGTTACCAAAAACACTAGAGAGGACTTACAGAGTAAGAAACGGGTCTAATAAAAAGAGCCTGGACAAAGTCCACTATTCAAAAGTGCGGTAAAGGCAGATAATCCAAGAAAAAAGGCTGAGACTGTGTTGTCAGAGAGGTAGGTGGACAACTGGAAGATGTTGTCATGGAATCTAAGGCACAGTGGCTTTCAGGAACGATAACGAGGTCAGCGTCAAGTGGAAAGGGATCCTCAGAACCACCACTGAATTTGCAAGACGTAAGTCACTGTTGAGACTATTTGTAGTTTCATAGACGAAACTTAAGTTATTCTTTCAAGTATTAGCTAATAATGTCAATTCCTGGTACACATGAACATTTTGGATCCTCAAAAATAGTAGGTTTCATCTACAAAGGGACAAAAAAATAAGTCTCCTTTCAGTAAATCCAATACAGAATTCAGGGACCCCTTTGAAAGTTCTATGGTTCCAAATGGATTTTTCCCTGGAATTGTGAGTGAGAAATGTGGGCTTGGTGTTGTTACATGGGCCAACATCATGGTTGCAGTAACACTCAAAGGTGAGGAAATGTGGTCTCTACTCAAAGTATTTTGATTGTGCAAAACATACTAGGTGCAAACACTAGAAAGAATACAATGATTTTTTTTAAATGTACAGAAAATTTTTCATCTTGAAAGATGTATTACACTAGGGATTGATAAATAGTTTCAGTAAAGAGTCAGAAGTAAGTACTCTAGACTTTGAAAGCCCAGTAGGAATATTGAGGCTGTATGCAGCTATAGTTACATAACAATAGTGAAAACAAATTTCCACAAATTTAAAATATAATAATAATTAAATACCTTTTCTGTGAAACAGATCTATTAATAAAAAGAATGATTTTTAGGTAGAGGTAATAATAATTTAATCTGGGTTCAAAATTATTGTTTCCTATTATCATATTGATCACAAATGTACATTTCTAAAATTCATTCTTAGTTTGTGTGCCACACAAAAAAAGGCAGCAGTCTGGATATGGCTTATGGGCCATAATTTGCCAACCCCTGTATTATACACACACACACACACAATCTATAATATTTGTATAAATTGTCTGTTGAGGTAAATGAAGACTTTTTATCCAAGACCTCAGCATCATCACCAAATGAAGATTTTTTTTCTTAATCACTGGATTCAGCGAAAAGGGATTTCAGTGTCTTATAACAGATAAAACATAATAGAGACAATTTCAGAAAATTACAAACATTACTGTGGGGAAAATGATTTGAGAAAATAATACAGAATTTTTAGGTTTGATCTATCTTATTTTAAAAGACCATCAATTTTACTCCATACATGCATGCACATAACATATGATTTTCTTCTATCCTTAAAATTTATATACCTTAGCATTTGCATCATCCTGAAAATTGTTTTAAAATCATTTAATTATAACATATTATATATTTTACTTAAAAATATCTAAAAGAAAATGACAAAATAGAAATATTTGCTAATTCTCATTTCAGGATAAACAGCATTTAACCTTTATTTTCTGTAGAAAAATTGTTTATAGAAACATTCAAGCTTCATGTTCTGAAAAGAAGGCGTAGAAAGACCTCAGAAAGAACAAATTGCAATCTTCATTTTAAGTTTATAACTAAGAAAGTGGCCATGACTTAATTGTATTAAACTGATGATGGAAAAATAAGCAAAATATTTTTATATGAAAAATATTTTATCCATTAAAGATAATAAAAGAAATAAACCATGAAATTAGCAAATACATGAATATGGGGATAGAAATGATACAAAAGAACTGAAGGGGAAAAGAGAGTTCTTTTCTGCATCATGAAAATACAGTTGGCCCTTGAAAAACAGAGTTGGAGTTGTGTGCGTCCACTTACATGCTGATTTTCTTCCACCTCTGCAGCCTCTGAGACAGCAAGACCAACCCCTCCTCTTCCTCCTGCTCATCCTGCTCAACAATAAGACCTTTATGATGATCCGATTCCACTTAATGAATAGTAAAAGTATTTTCTCTTGAGGACTGAACTCAGAGCTTTTTCTTTGCCTTCCAAAAAATTCCTTTCCAAGAGGGCCTGTTAAGTCACGCTTACAAATGATAACAACTCAGTAAGCAGGTTTTTATGATGGTGTCTACTTCCCAACCTGATCCTGGTAGAGCATCACATGAAAGACAGAAGACCCTGAAACATTCCCTTCAGCTGATTCCTGGTCTTCTGGACAAAACCTAACTCTTTCAACCAATTGTCAGCTAAAGAATCCCTAAATCCACCTATGACTTGCAAGCCCCCGCTTCCAGATGTCCTGCCCTTTTTGGGCCGAATCAATGTATGCCCTCCATGTATCGATTTATTATTCTACCTGTAATTTCTGTCTCCCTGAAAATGTATAAAGATCAAACTGTAACCCAACCACAGCAAGTCTACTTGCTCAAGGCCTCTTGGATGTGGCTCCAGGCCATGGTCCTCAAATTTGGCTCAGAATTAACCTCCTTAAATTATTTTACAGAGTTTACCTTCTTTTCCTTATGACTTTCTTAAATGAGTTTTTTTCTAGTTTATTTATTGTAAGATATAAGGTATATAATGCATACAACACACAACATATGTGTTGGCTGTTTATGTTATCTATTATCATAAAGTATCTAGTCAATAGCAGACTATTAGTAGTTCAGTTTTCTAGAAGTCAAAAGTTGTATACAGATTTTCCACTGCGCAGGGTCGGCACCCTTAACTAACCCCCCTCTACTCACTACCCTCCCACTATTCAAAGGTCAACTGTATTGTTTTCCTGAGGTCTTCTAGCTGTCAATTACATTGTTTGCTGCAGTGGAAAAAATTGTCAGTGTAAATGTGAATTAGTTCTGAGCCCTGCCCCAATCTTTGTTTCTGCTCCTCGTGAACTTCTTTTATTTTTCGGTTTGGGGTGAGCCTCTTTAATCCTCTCTTCCAATTTACTGCTCTAGCTCTGTAAGGCCTTGCAATCAACAGTTGGCAGGACCCATAGGACCACCATGAATTGCTATTATCTCAGCTGAACATGGTTTAACGTTTTTTTGTCATCATTAGGGCCAAAATAAAACCAGATTTTAGATCAAAAGCTTGAGTACTTTGATCAGTATGCCTGTATCAATGACTTATGTTAGATTTTTACTACCATTGAGGATTTTCTTAGCTCCGCTTTCCTGCAAAGTCAGAGCCCAAGAGGAAGGCTTTTGTAGATGTAATCTATTTGGGAAAGCAATTCTCAGGGAGCAGAAATAAGAGATAGTGGGGATGGGGGCATTGGAATGTGGGGAGGGGTAAAGCCAGCAGAAGGACCCACAGTGGGGCTGGTTCCTGCTCGGGAGGGATCCATCTTGCAGGACTGTATGAAATGTGTCTCAGGTCAGTTGAGCAAGAAAAGGGAAGAAATGTCCACTGGATCCTGCCTCCCATTAGTCAGTAGGTTGATGGTGGTGACCACACACAAGCACAAAAGCCTAAAGGAGCCCATGGCGACAGCGCCAAAGGCATTCCACAGCAAGGGAATTGCACTGAGGCCCTGCGGGCTGCAGCTGTGCAAAGCCAGGAATACCTGCCCAGCCCCAGGAGTCTAGCTGCTATTCTTTCTCATAATAATAGGAAAAACCTAGGGTTTCTTTAAACACAGCTTCTGAACTTGGGTACAAGTAGGTCCTTGAGAAATGGTCATACCTGCTTGGATGTCCTCCGAGGCTTCTCTTATATTAAAAAACTCCTCATATCAGGCTGAGAAATTCCCAAAGTGCCAAAATATGAGTCAGAGTTTTAATATTTGCAAAATACCCTTCTCGTCCTCTAGCCTTCTGAAATTGTGGGGAGTGGGAATTGGGGGATACAGTGCTACATTCTTTATCTTTAGCTGACACAAGAAAAAAATCTAAGAACTCTCTGGACATGCATATAATTGGAAATATATGCCATCATAACTTTTAAGGTATTAAATCTAATGTATGAGCAAACAGACTCAAATTCCCTTAACATACCAATCATCCCATAGTCACTTAATGAGACTTTGTTTGAGGTCAATTATTAATTTACAAGTCAAATGATCTATTTCATAGAATCTTTACCCATGCAGACACAGAGGAGTCCTTAAAAGTAATCTAGAACAATGTCCTGTTTTACCAATGAGGTCAGAGAGGATCAAAAAGATGAAGCAAGTTGTCAAAGGTCACCCAAAAAACATTTAAGTTCAGGTCTGCAGACTCCTCTAGTGTTTCCTGTTATCATTCCAGTAGAATTATTTTTCTTCTTGATACTTTGTTTCATGCAGTAGTCTTTTCCATTTCCTTCTGAAGTGCTGCCACCATTATTTCCCTGTAGGACAGTATTATATTTTTAAGGCTCATTTAGTTTATAGTGTTCAGGCAAACAAGATGCATTTTCCCCAGATGGAATTTTCATGACAAGTCAGGGCTACCCCAGGAGGCGCCTCCTATACTTCCCACAAAATGTCTCCAGGTCCTAAATCCTGGGGCCCTTATGTTGAAGAGCCCAATCACGTGTGCACATCAGGGCTCTGGGTCTTCATGGTGTACCCCTCACCTCCAGAACCTGCACAGAAAAGTAGAAACACATGTGTTATTCTCAAGTGTAAAGACTATTTAGGCTATTGGAGTTAAGACTGCTTCATGAGTACATACAAACTTCACCTACCAATGTGACTAGAGATGCCATTGGAGCCTTCTGCTCTGAACTATCTTCTTCAGTGACATTTGCTGCCTGAAGTTTCTACATTTAATGCCATTCTTTACGGGCACCTTAAAATGGCATAAACTGAGTTAACATTAAACATTCACTGGTCAAATGTAAATTAAGGTACCTCACTGATGGGTGTAGGAAGGACAAATTAGTTAACAAATACCTATAACTTATCGTTGACTTTGACATAGCAGAGACAAGGTTTGAAATCAGTGATGTAATAATGATAAGCTCACAGAGTGGGAGCTGGGGAAATTGAATTATAGTTTTCAAGCACCAACGACACTGCCAAGTAGGCACCTACCCTCATCTAGAGTCTTCCAGTGCTCATATGTACTGATCCCGGCAAGATTCAACAGAGACGGAATAAAAAGAAAGGATGATGCTTTTGACTCTGCTGACTGCATGAGTTGACAGTTGGTAGAAAGGTCTGGTGGTTGAGGAGGTACCCATAAAAAAAAGAGAGAGCCTACAGAGGGATTCTACTATATTGGTAATTCCAAAAGGAGGGTAAGAATAGATGACGAACTGTGTCCAGAGACCAACCCTCAGGTAGAAGTCTTCACTTATTATGTTGCTCAATTCAACAAAGGGGTCCAAGACACAGCGAGAGCATGGAGACCCTGGGGACCCATGTAGACACTGGGAAGGTACAAGCTGCCAGAGAACAGGCCACGCAAGCACTGGGATGCATAAACCACTAAAGATAAGATCATGCAAGCATTAAGGATGCATGAACTACTAGGGATAAGACAATACAGGGATTGGAATGCATGAACCACTAGGATGAGACCATGCAAACACTGGAGATGCATGAACTTCCAAGGATGAGGCTATGAAGACACTAGAGATGCATGAACCACTAAGGATAAGACCATGTAGACACTGGAGATGCATGACCCGCTAAGGATGAGACCACGTAGGCACTGGAGATGCATGAACCACTAGGATGAGGCCATGCAGACACTAGAGATGTATGAACCATTAAGGATGAGATCTAGAACCACTAAGGGTGAGACCATATAGGCATTGGAACAATGCAAAGAGAAGAGACAGAATGCAGACAATGAGGATTGTTCCTCTGTGTTTATTTCTTCTCTTTTCCACTTATTTGTGTTAATTTGCTCTTATTTTAAATTCTTAAGATAACTGATTTTTAACTTTTTCTATTTAAGCATTTGAAGTATAATTTTCCTCTATGTACTGCTTTAATTGATTATACAATTTTAATATATTAAATTTTAATTTTCTCAGTTCAAAATATGTTCCTATTTCTCTGGTGACTTCTCCTTTGGCCCACACATTACTTAGAAGTATGTTGCTTGATTGTGACATATTGGGCGATTTTCCAGTTATCTTTGTATTCCTGAGTTCTATTTTAGTTTTTCATGATCAGAGAAAATATTCTGTGTGACTTAAATATACTGAGTTGTGTTTCATGTCCTAGCACATGACCTATCCTTGTGCACTTGAAAAGAACATGTGGTGTTCTTTAATTTCCACTTAGATTAAGGCAGTAGGTAATATGGTCCAGATGTTCTGTCTTTACTGAATTCACTATTTGTTTTATTAATTATGGATATTGGTGTGAGAAAATCTCCTACTATGTTTTTCAGTTTATCTAGATCTAATTTTAAACCCTCGAATTTTTTTTTTCATGTATGTTTACACACTGTTATTAGGTGCATACACTTTTGGGGTTTTTCTTCTTCTTCTTCTTTTTAGCTAATTGATTATTTTATAACTGAAATGTCTCTATCTCTCAAAAGTTTCCTTGCTTTGAATTCTAATGTGCCTTGTAGAAATACAATCAGTGCAATAGTTTTATTATTGTGATTTGTATGGTATCTTTTTCTATCCCTTTACTTCTGACATACCTGTGTGTTTTTTTAATTTAAGACGAATATTTTTAAACAACATATAGTTCATTCTTGCTTTTTAAATCCATTCTGACAATCATTGCTTTTTACATGGTGTATTTAGTCCATTTGCATTTAATGACTTTACCATTTTCTCTTTATTTTTATTTATTTCATATATATTTATCTTTCTTTTCCCTGACTTCTTTGGAATTGAGTAGTTTTTAATATTCCAGTTTATGTCTCCTAGTGGCTTTTTAGCTATATTTCTATGCTTCAAATTTTCAGAGATTGTTCTAGGGATTACAACATGCATTAACATGTTATAGTTCACCTTCAATAAGTATTATTCCTATAATGTAAGAATCTTACAACAGTGTACTTTCTTTTGCCCCTCATATAATTTATTCCATTGCTGTAATATGTGTCTATATAGGCTATAAATTCCAAAATACAGTGTTTTAATATTTTCTTTTAACAGCCAACTGTCTTTTAAAGACATTAAGAAATAATAGACATTAAAAAATAGGTAAAGAACTATTTTAAATTTACCTACATATTTACAATTTCCAATACTCTGTTTCTTTTTCCATTTGATATAATTTCCTTTTAATCTCAGGAACTTCTTTTAAGATTTCTTACAGTGTTGGTCTCCCAAAGACAAATTCTCTCAGCTTTTGTTTATCTGAATGTGTCCTTATCTTATCTCCATTTTTGGAAGTTATTTTTGCTAGATATAGAATTCTAGGTTAATAATTCCTTTTCTCTTTCAACATTTTAAAGGCATCCTTTTATATTTTTCTGAATTACATTATTTCTGCTGAGAATTCACCAGTTATTTTTATTTTGTTCACCTGTATCAATGTGTCTGTTTTTCTTTGCTGTTTTTAAGATTTTCTCTTTGGTTTTGGTTTTCATCAATCTAAAACAATAGGCTTTGCTTTGTGTTTATACCGTTTCTTAGATCTGAGGGTTGATATTTTCCCATTAAGTCTGAATTTTTTCAGCCATTATTTCTTTAAGGACATTTTCCAACCCAATTTTTCTTCCTTCTCTTTCTTACACTCCAGTCACACGTATGTTAGACATACCTGTGCACTGAGGCTACGTTAATTTTTCTCAGTCATTTTTGTCTATGTTTCAGTTTCTATTTCCTTATCTAAGAGCCCATTAATCTTTCTTCTGTTCCATCTACACTGCTGCTATGCCCATCAGGTAAAATTTTCAATTCAGATGCAGAATTTTCATTTTGTTCTTTTTTTTTAAAGTCCTAATTTCTATGCAGAATCCCCATCTGCCATTCTTTTTGTCCCCTTTTCCCTCAAATCCTTGAACATAATAGCTATTTTGAAGTTCTTATCTGATAAGTCCAGTATCTCTTTGTATAGTCATTTTTATGGCTTTCTGAAGATTGAGGATGTTACGTTGCAGATTCTCATTTATGTTAACTTCCTTGGAAGACTATTGAGCTTTGTTTTATATATTTACTAGCTGATAAGCTTCATTCCATTAATGCTTATTTTTAAGCTTTATTAGGCAGGTCTAGAGCAGCCCCATCTCTAGATGCCCTGGCCTTGCCTGAATCTGAGTTGAATGTGATATTCTCCACAACTGTCTGATTTCCAGTGTCTCCCAGCATTGTGCAGCCCCATCTAGCTGCTATTAATGGTAACTGTCTTCTGCAGGGCTTTAGGGAATCTCATCTTGAGCATGTAGAACTTAGTATTTGGCCACAGACTCAAGGGAATAGCTGTAAAAATTTCTGGAGCTCCTCCTCCGTGTATGCACCTTCTTCTTTTATACCCTATTCCTCACATTCCAGCTGCCTCAGTGGCCCAGAAGTCTAATCTGTGTTTTCTTCCAGTATCACCACTGGACTCAGGCTCCATTTCCCTATGGCATGGCTTGGAAAGGACCCCAGTGAGAAAGCCAAAGGAAATGAGAAGCTCATCTCATGAAATACTTTTCTCCCAAGGACCACAGTCCTACGCTGCCTTAGTCGAATACCTAAACACAGTTACGTCACACATTTTATCCTGCTTTACAGCTGTTTCTACTGGGAAGATACGTCTAATACCCATTACTAAATCATGGCTCAAGCCAGACACAAAAGAATTAATTTTAATGCAATAGAAACAAGTCTTTCATAAGTATGCATTAAACGAATTGAGAGATACCATGGTAGCAATATGCTATACAATTGAAAAGGGCCTCTTATGGGTTTTAGAAGTTTAGAATTCAGTTCCCAGCTTTGTGACTTCAGTTAATCACTTAATGCCTCTGAGCCTCAACTTTCCCATTTCTAAATCAAGGAGGGAGTATTAGATTATCTGTAAAATGTAACCTAGCTCTAATATTTTTTTCCTCTGTGGCATAAATTTAAAATTCATGAATTTTTAAGTTATAAGGAAGTACAAAAAAGAGTATCCCTTCTATATGAATTTTAATAATAGTCCATAAGTGTTTTGATAGGAAAGGCAAAAAAATAAAAAACAAAACCCTGAGCACTTAATGTACTGTCAAACTGTCTTTCATATGCTGTGTCTAATGCTTAGTACATTATAGGCATTTAAATTTCCCATAAGAATAAACGTAATATATCAAATAGCTCAATAAATAATGCCATCAAGAAATTATTCCTCCCAAATGGAACAAATTGTGTGTTTCATATTAATTCTGAGAATGAGTTGAATAATAGCTGCCAATTTGCTCATTTAATTTTCGTCTTTTATTGCAGACTGTTCTGGTTTAGTGGCCAGACAAATAAAATTGGAGTAGTTGGTATAATTTGAAGACTGACTCTTTATCTTCATTTATTCATTTATTACACACCTACCCATTGAAAACCTATTATGTGCCAAGCAGTAGCCTACCTTGTGGAGGTAAAATAATGAGCAAAATAGACTCAGTTTCCTCTATCATAGAAATAAACATAAAGTTTCTAAGAGCAGTGAGATGCTCTATGAAATAGACGAATGTGGTTCTATAAGAAGCTATAATTTTAGCTAGTGAGGAAAAAGCAAAAACAGCATATCAGGAGTAAGAAGTATTCAAAACCTATGGTTAGAGGAAGTTGGACAAAACAAAGGGGGGGAAAAAGCAGCATGTCAGACTGGGGGAGGGAGGAAAGCCAGGTACAAAATATGGCCAGAGGGAGAATTAAGAGTCAAGTTATTGGTTTTTGTAGGCCATATTAAAATGTGTGCCTTCTAAAAATAAAGGGACACATATAACTTTCTCCAGGTGAGACAATAGGATAGGCCACAAAATAAATCTCAACAAGTTTAAAGACATTTAAACCATCCAAAAAATCTTCTTCAGCCATAAGGGAATGAAAATTAAAGTCAGTAGCAGAAGAAAAATTGGAAAATTGACAAATATGTGGAAATTTTGCAACACTCTCTTTAATAACAACTGGGTCAAAGAACAAATCACAGGGGAAATCAGATGAATAAAAATTAACACACAATATACCCAAACTTATGGGATGCAACAGAGTAGAGCTCAGAAGGAAATTTATAGCTGTAAACACCTACATTAAAAAAAAGTAGGTCTGAAATTAATAACCTGACTTCATAGCTTAATGAACTAGAAAAAGAAGAGAAAACTAAGCCTAAAAGCAGCAGAAAGAAGGAAATCATAAAAATTAGATGTGATAAATTAAATAGAGAATGGGGAAAAAACAACATAGAAAACCAAAAGTTGTTTTTTTTAAAGAGATCAAGAAAATGTATAGGACTTTAGATTGACTAAGAAAAACAAAGAAAAGATTAAAATTAATAAAATCAGACATGAAAAAGGGGACATTGCTACCAACATTACAGAAATACAAATAAAAAGGATTATAAGAGAATATTATAAATAATTGTACACCAACATATTAGATACCATAAATGAAATGGATAAATTCCTAGAAACACAAAAACTACAAAAATAGACTTAAAAGTGTGTAACCAGAATAGACTTATAACCAGTCAAGAGATTGACTCAGTTATCAAAAACCTCCAAACAAAACAAAAACCCACCATTAATTTAAAAAAAAATTAAAACTAGCTTTTTAAAAAACGAATCCCGAAAAATAGAAAAGAACACTTCTCAACTGATTCTGTGAAGCCAGTGTTATCCTGATACCAAAGACAAAGACACTCTAAGAAAAGACAACTACAGACCAATATCTCTTATAAATGTAAAAATTCTCAACAAAATACAAGCAAAGCAAATACAGTAACATATTAAAAGTACTAACATCTGGACAAAGTAGGGTTTGTCCCATAAACAAAAGAGTGGTGCAACATATGAAAATCAACCACAGTAATATGCCATATTAATAAAATTAAGTAAAAAATGCATGATAATAATAGCAATTGAAGAAAAAAAAAAAGAATTTGGCATAATCCAAAAATCTTTTATGATAAGTATACTTAACAAACCAGAAGTAGAAAGGAACTTGTTCTGCCTGTTTAAGGGCATTTATGAAAAAGTCGACAGATAAAATTATACTCAATGGTGAGACTCTGAAAACCATTCCCCTCAGATCAGAGACAAGGGTGCTTGCATTTATCAAAATCATGAAGAAAAATGCTAAAAGGCATACAAATTTTTAAGGTAAAATTAAAATTATCTCTATTTGCAGATGTCATGAGCTTATATCTAGAAAATCCTTTAAAATCCACAAAGAAACTATTAGAATTAATAAATGAATTCAGCAAAGTTACAGGACACAAAATCAACATGCAAAAATTGGTTGCATTTCTATACACTGGGAAGGCATAATCTGAAAAAGAAATTAAGAAAACAATTGCATTTGTGATAGCATCTAAAAGAATAAAAATACCCAGGAATATAAAAGAAAAAAAAATACCTAGGAATAAATTTAACCAAGAATGTGAACAATGTGTGCAGCGCAAACTCCACAGTTTATTTATTGCTGAAATAAATCAAAGAAGACCTAAATAATGGTAATACATTTGTTGGTCATGTTTTGGAAGACTTAATACTGTTAAGATCACAAAACTACCCTTAAGCAATCTACAGATTCAGTTAAAGTTCCAGTGGCTTTTTTGTAGAAACAAAAAGCCAATTTGAAAATTTCTAGAGAATTGCAAAGGAACGCAAAGAGCTAAAATAATCTTGAAAAAGAACCAAGATGAAGGTCTGACACTTCCTGATTTAAAAACTTACTACAAAGCAATAGTGATCAGTGTGTTACTGATATGGAGATAGACCTATAGACCAGTGAAATAGAATTGAGAGTCTAGAAATAGTTTTATTAATTCTATTTCTTCTTTAATGTTATTGCTTTATTTTATCACAAGTATTACAACATCATTTTCTTCTACAGTCTTCACTGAAAATATGTAGTATTTCTGCTGTCTCATGGGTTACATATACTTTGATTAGCCAAGGGAAAAAAATCAAAGCCCATCTGTGACCAAATGATTTTAGACAAGGGCACCAAGACCATTCAATAGGGAAAGAACAGTTTCTTCAACAAATGGTGCTGGGACAACTGTATATCCACATGCAAAAACATGGATTTGTACCCTTTGCATCATATATAAAAATGAACTGAAATATAGATTAATAACCCAAACACAAGAGCTGAAACTACGATGTTCTTAAAATAGAGCATAAGAGTAAATCTTTATGACCCTGAATTGGCTGTGGATGCTTCATATGACACCAAGAAAGCAAGAAGATAAAAGAGATAAAGTGAAACTAAACAAAATTAAAAACTTTTTTGCATCAAAGGAAATTATCAAAAACATAAATGACACCCTACAAAATGGGATAAAATACTTTGAAATCATGTATTTGATAAGAGTTTAGCATCCAGAATACACAATGAATTTGTACAAATCACCAAAAAGACTAATAACCCAATTTAAAAATGAGAAAAGTATTTGAATAGGCATTTCCCTAAAGAAGATATATAAATAGCTACCAAACACTTGAAAAGATGTTCAACATGATTAATCATTAGGAAAAATAAAATTTAAAATCACTATGAGATGGTACTTCACACTTATTAGAGTAGCTACAATAAAAAAGAGGGAGAAAGGACAAATGTTGGTGCAGATATGGGGAAATTGAAACTGCTGTATATTGCTAGTCGGAATGTAAAATGTTTTAGCCACTGTGCAAAACAGCTTTGTGGTTCCTCAAAAAGTTAAACATATAATTACCATATGATCCAGCAATTCGACCTAGGTGTATATTCAAAATAATTAAAAACACATTCTCAAATATTTCTATAAGAATGTTCATAGCCACACTATTCACAATAGCCAAATGGTAGAAACAACCTAAATGTCCATCAGCAGATGGGTGGATAAACAAAACATAGTATATACACCCAATGGAATATTGTTCAGATGTAAAAGTAACTTAGTACCAATCATGCTACATCATGAATGAAGTTTGAAAACATACTAAGTGCAAGAAGCCAGACAAAAAAGATCACATATTTTGTTTTTCCATTTATGTAAATAACCAGAATAGGTAAATCCATAGAGACAGAAAGCAGATTGGTGATTGCCAGGGGGTGGGGATAAGACAGAATGGGAATCAACTGCATAATGTATTAGAGGTTTTCTTTGGGGGCAATGAAAATATTTTAGAATTCAATATAATTAGCAGATACACAACATTGTCAATTTGCTAAATGCCAATGAATTGTACGCTTTTAAATGGTTAATTTTATTTTATGTTAATTTCACCTTCATAAAAATTTTTACATGAGTAAAACTATAGCAAACAACTCAAAACTGGAATAAATTTCATGAAAAAATTGAATACTTACATTATTGGGGATGAATTGCGCCCAGGATTAACTTAAATCAGAATCAACTCTTTTGATATTGTTCAAATTCACAGTAGATATACGGTACTCTTCACTACTTAGTTGCAACTTATTTTCCTACTTTCATCAATATTTTAATCGTACCTTCCATAAAACTTAAAGTTACAAAACAATTGCCAACAATTCCTCCATATCATGTACATCCACCACACTGTGCATTTGCACACACTACTCATAGTCCTGTTTAAGATGACAAAAAAATGCAGAAGACTCCACAATCTGACAAGGTGATGTACATAGTCATCAAACATTGTGATAGTAATCCTTTAAATTATTGACATAGAAAATTAATTGTTAAATTTTCTTAAAAAAAATAGGGTTATCTTCCCAAGGAGCATGTTAACTACTAACTCATTTGGAAAATGTGGGTCTGTTTGTATATACATAGAAATATATCTTAAAACTATATACACTGCAGTTCTATCAATGGACTTTTTGTAATTGAATCTTTATTTTCTTCTATATAAGCTAGTGTATGATTTATTAATAGCTTGTGCATAAGCATAAAAATGAGGTGATAAGTGTTTCATATTGAAAAACTCACTGGAGCAGATGTGTATATGCAGAGCAGATGCATGGGCTGGTGATTATTTGGACTGGGAATGCCGTGCTGATGACAGCAAGAAGGGGATGAATTCCAGAAACCGTAGAGAAAATTGACAGAAATTGATAATGTTTAGTTACCCTCTACTCTCAAACTGCTACACATTTAGGATAAGCATAACCACTTTTTTTGGTCATATAAATATTGGAAAATTGCTGGGAATGGGTGACATCTTTAAGTCAATAACATCATAATGTGAGAAATATCCTGGCCAAGTGTCCTCTGAGCGGTAAGTCCAGGGAGAGGGCCTGGCTCGTGCAAAGACAAATGGACCCATCTGGCAATGTTTCCAGTGTCTAGTCCTCACATGTAGCTATGCCTGGCTTACAGAGCCCACTAGACAGATACTATCATTATTATCTAAGTCATTTTTTTAATTTTATCCTTCCATAGGAGTAATTCATTACCCTCAAATATTTTGAATTTCCACACTCCATCCTTTTTCATTCTAGAAAATCCATGGAATGTAGATTGTCTGATGTTAAACTAGCTTCTGCATTTCAGGAGAGAAAACTGGTTCTTCATTTCCCAGAACTCCTTGGCCCTTAGAATTAGCCAGTAAGAGCTACATGTACAAACAGGAGGAAAGTGGAAGAGACAAAGGTGCCATTTCTTTCTAAAAGGAAGACAGCACAAATCATCGGCAGTAGCGTCCCTTGGCTTCCAGAACTTCTCCTGAGAAGTTCCCTCCCTCCTTGGTGCTGCAGGAGCTGGGATAATGCTCTGTGTTTTTTCCATGACTTATTTTACAAAATAATAAAATAAAATAAAATAAAATAAAAAAGACATTTTCTCTCCCGGCCATTTTAATGGTTGTATAAACCTCAATTCTCTCTTCTCTCTATTAACTGCTGAGTAAACCTATTCTCACTGTTCATTTCCTAGTTGAAATTGTAGTCACCTGTGAAGTTTTTTCTTATTTAAGTCTTAAGTATTTAAAAAAAATCAATCCAAGTAATTATTTTCCATTTTCATAGTGATTCTAAAATCCTAGACTGGTCCTTCATGAAGAAAGGGAAGGAAATTCAAAGAGACTTATTTATCAGAAAAAAAAAAAAAAAATATATATATATATATATATATATATAAACACACTATATAGAGAAATATTTGGTCTTAAAACCCAAATAACAGACACTTAAAATCTATTCTCTTAGCAAATTTCCAGTATACAATAGAACGTTGTTAATCATAGTCCTCATAACTACAATTTTTCCCCTTTTGACTGACATCCCCCATCCCCATTCACCTTGCCCCCTGTCCCTGGTAACCACCTTTCTAATCCTGTCTGCGTGCACTCAACTCTAATTTGTTTTTAGATTCCACATATAAGTGAGATCATGCAGCGATTTTCTTTCTGTGTCTGGCTTATTTCAGTTAGCATAATGTCTTCCATTTTCATCCGTATTGTTGCAAAGCACGATCTCCTAAGAAAATTATTTTAATAACATGATGAACTAGGTTGACTAGAACAGTGGTGACTGGTAATGGAGTTATCTGTTAAATAATTTATTTAGCAAAATAAATCTACGGAATACCTGCTAACCAACCATGTGCAGGACTAGGCGCTGGATAATGATTATGATACATTGAGTAAGAAACGGTTCTTGTTCTCAAAGGACTCATAACCGGGGAGGATGCTTTCTTCTTGTGTGTCGGATTTTGAGAGGATGTGTCTGGTGGCGCTGGGGTGGCAGGAAGGTGCGGCAGGGTGGGAAGTTTTGTCTTGAGGGAAGCTGGGATCATCACAGGGCAGAGGAAGGCGGGGCTTTGGGGATATGTCCTAGGTCAAAGTAGGGAAAAGTGGCCAAGGGTGGAAAAGGAACAGGGAGTGTCACAGTTTGATGTCAAGGGCACAGTCTGATGTTTGGGTCGCAGTTTTGAGTCAGGGGTTACAGCCTGGGGGTTGGATGACCATTTTGGGAGTTGGAAATCACAGTCTGGAGGCAGGGGTTTCTATGTTGGGGCGGCCAAGGTCCAGAGGCACAGTCTGGCCAACTGTCTCACAGTTTTGAATCCTGATGGAGGAAAGGTTAAAAATGGGCTTCCCCGGAAGCGCAGCTGGGGCGGGAAAGTTGCAAGGTAACGAGGAGGCCAGGATCGGGGGATGGGGGTGGGGAGCAGATGTGGTGTAAACCGCTCCCACCCCACTAATCCCCCAATCTGGTGATGTTAAACAGCCCTTTAACTATATTCCAGCATAATGTTAATAATGATAGCAACACTAACAGCAGATACGTATTATGTGTCAAGAACTAGAATAAGCAGTCTGTATATATTATCTCATTTAAGCCTCACAACAATATCACAAGGTAAGCAGCATTATTATACCCGTTTCACAGATGAGGAAACAAATACTTAAAAAGGTTTTGTAACTAGCTCCATATGAAACAGCTAGTAAGCGTTCCCACAGAGATTCAGACCCAGCCTTATCTCACTCCAGAGCAGATAAAATATTATGCCAGCAGTACGAGCAACTTCTAAAGGAAACATGGAAGGGGTGGGCTGCAATTAATTCGTTCTGGGGTATGCTAAGGAATTCCACACAGAAAAGGTGACTTTTGACCCCAGACGTGAATTTTTCCACATGCCTATGAATGTGTAGGAACTCAAGACAGGGAGACTAGAAGAAGCTTAGAGATATAAAAACAAACATGTAGTCACGTGTGACTAGAAACCAGCGTGCAGCATAGTGACAGAGGACATGGCTTCAAAGGAAGTCTAAGTACTTCCTGAATGTAAACTAAGTTCCTTAAATGTCAAAGAGCCAGGAATAACATGCCTTCTATTCTGCTAGAATCTCATTAATTTTTAATGAATAAAAGCAATTTCGATGTATACATAAAGTTATAAAATGGCCACAGGGGAACTATCGTCTAATAGCTTGCACTTTTTAGTTAAACCTTGTTAGGGATTGAAAGGTTTGAATTTATAGTCACATAAATAGATGTCTGTCACCTGTGTTGGATGTGGCTGACCAAAAGTTCCTTTGAGTTTAATTACATCTGAAAGAAGCAGCATATATATCCCCTGTGATATGAAGGGCACCATGAAACTCTGTGTGCCAAAATTTCTTTATGCTAGTATACCACCAAGGAGGAAATTCTCATACTTACAGTCATCCTTTGGGTTTAAGACATACTTCGCTATAAAAGTACAATTAATGGCAAAAAAAAAAAAAATCATGTATCTCGATTGAGCACTAAATACTAGGCTATGGCACAGATAGGAGATCTGACCTAGTTGCAGAGCATCCAGGTAGGAGAAGTTGTGCCTCTCTGTGCACCAGTGGTCTTCATAGCAGTTTCAGAGGGAACAGGCAGTGGACACCCGACAGAAATACAGAACACACTGCTGAGGAATACAGGCGAGGCTCCAAGAACAGCCGCTACAGTGCCCCTCTCACGCTGCTCAGATCCACTCGGGTCCCATGCTGTCATCTTCTCCTGTCTCTGACTCTTCAATCAATCTGATGTGTTCAGTTAGAGCTCTGATAACAAAAATGTTCTTCGCAATTTATAACAGAAGTTTGTCATAAGTTCCAGTCTCTACCAGTACAATTGATCCCCACATCATAATTTATATTTATTATTTCCCTCTCCTCCCGTCTGTCATACCAAGTCTTTGTCAGGCTGTGAATGAAGCAATGTGTGGATTTTTACTGGGTATGGAAGCACCGAGAAGTGCCCCAGTAATGTGCATGCCCCTTCATACTCCTGCCCACTCACGTACTATATCTCAGCAACCTTATCTGCCAATGATCATACAGGCCCACTATCCCTGCCAGGGTAACTCCTTTCTTTGCCTGCTGTTCTACTGGCAGGAAGAGCCCAAAATGACCAGTCATAGTTTTAGGCTCAGTGGAGTCCTTACCACATTCCCTTGTAGCAGGATCCCCACTCAAAGCTGAAACCAGGATCTCTAATGCCATAAAGACTAAAGTTTCAGAAACAGGAAGCACAAATTCTCTATAGGTGATTTCAAGTGATGGTAAGAAGGCCCACGCCTACTTCCATTCCTTGGTCCCTAGATCCATATAATCTATCTATCAGGGACACAATACTGCATGATGGGTGTTGGTTCAAAGTATAAAATATGTGAATGGAATCCAAACCCACACCATATCATCTTTAAGGTAACATCTTAGCTACGCATGACAGAGGCAAATCCAATGCATTAGTGGCTTCTGGGGAATGCAGAAAATGGTATGACCAGTAGATCCTGTGATCATACATTCATGGGTCTGTGGGATCCCATGTTGTTAAATCAGAAACTCTATGTGCTCTCAAATAGTTTAAACTGAGGCACTGCAAGTAGATGGGCAAACCCAGGCCTAGCCTTCCCAGGCATCAATCCCAGTATAGACAAATGATCATTTTCTCCCAACTGAAAATCAACGTGTTACCATGTGGCTGGTTGATCCCCTGAAGGATGGGATGGATATTACCATACGGAGGCCTTGGTTTTTATCCCTGCTGCCAACAGTTCATAAACTGAAGGGTGGCAATAGCTCTACTAACCTGCGTGAGGAGGGGCCCATTCTGCCACCATCTTCACTCCTGTGACAGAGCTGCATGTGTGACTCCACTGTGCCAGGACAGGGTGGGGGACACACTTACAAGGCCTGGTTTTCATCCTTTGGACAAGCCAGCCATCCATCTGGCTGCCTGGTACCCCTTGAGGTGGATGCTCTCTGGAGCCACATATTTGCCTACTTTGTGTCCACTCCGAAAGATTCATTGCCATGCCTCTTCCCCAGATGTCCTTATCCCCACCCTTCCAAACTGCTCCTGCCAGTCCCCTGAACAGCAAGCCAAACCATTTGCCATTTCCTAGGAATCCTTGTGAATCCCGACCTGAGGCCAACATCCCTCTCCACGGCAGGTTGACAGCCAGGTTTACTGCTCCAACCTCTGCATTGTGAATATGTACGCATTCCAGGGTCTCTCAAAGCTACTCTAGTAGGGATGCAATGTGGCAATGATCCATTTTTTTGCTCACACCAAAACCTTTATTCATTAACTAAGCATAACATTTTTAATCCTTTATCAGCTGGCTCTAGGGGACTCTTCCATGGGACCACAGGTACGAGCTGAGGGAGACAAGTCAGTACAACAGAGACTGTGATGTGAAGGCCTGAGCTACCTATTCATGTAACTTACTTGTGCCCCCAGACCTGCTTGGACGTGATCTATAACATACCATTTCCCATATAAGATGGATTGCCACTGCGCTCGCCCAACCTTAGGACCTATTGAATGGCAGCCCTCAGTTTGTGACGGACAGTCCCAGCAATCTCCTCTCTTAATGTCCAATGCCAGGCATCTAGTCTCTGCCAGGTCTAGTTGTATACCAGACAATACTTTTCAGCTAGCTCTGAGAGAATGTGAGCCAGCTAAAGTGATGCTGTCGAGATTTATGCCAGAGAGACGATCTACAGAACAATCAACTCTGTGTATATTAAAGCCTTAAAAAGTCCTAGGCGCCCCTCATTTCAGCTTCCTCATACGTGACCTTCGTTCAGGATTTTTGTCTCCATGCTCTCTGGGAGCACGAGCCGCCTCAAGTGTGCAGCACTAACAGAATAAACCAGTACTCCACAGTAAAAAAAAACGGCAGGGAAAAGAGCCATCGCTAGTCACCAAACTTGCCTTTTCTGTGCATGTTACTGAATTGAAACGGTAATTAAAGTTGTCCAGATGCTGTCGTTTCAGGGGAGCACTAAAGGAGAAAACACAAAATTGCTTTAATTGCCTCGAGGTGATTAAATTTGGAAGTAATGGGCTCTCCATCCCTCTCGCCTCCTTTTTATAGAAGGCAAAACACTAACCTGGTTGCATTTGCAAGAAGATCGATCTGTATGAGCTGTGTGTGTGTGTTTAAATAACTGTAGGCGGGTTATAAATCTAATGTACTTTCAGATTCTCAGTGAAGTGGCCCCAGCTTTCCCATTCATCCCACAATAACACATCTACTTCCCTAGTTCTGCCCCGATAGCCGAGATGCTTCTCACCTGGGTGCTCCCACAATAACAAAGCTATAAAGATGAACTCTCTGGGGTAGGAATTCTTACGGTGTCTCTAATGTGTGCGGGAGATTGATGAGGTCAGTATTAAAGTGGTGTCCTCTAATGAGTTGAAGACTCCCATCTGTGCCATATCCCGATGTGGGAGAAGCCAGGGAGAACGGAATCAATACGGTGCGATGGCCTCTTCATCAACATTAACAGAACAGCAGTGTAAACAGAGGGTGGGCTCAAGGGAGGGCCATAGGGTCTTGAGGTTCAGCCTAATGACTGAGGACCAGCAAACACCATTAAAGTATTAATTCAGATATTCAGTGGCAAATTTAGCTGTTAAAACTGAATTCCTTTGACTCGATGACTATTCACCAAATAAGTAAATTCTACCTCCCTAAAGGAAGGTGCAGATCAGTTGGCAAGTTAATGTTTCCTTGGGAAATAAGACACACCACATATTCTCCCAGGGTTAGTGGCACAAGTGTTTGGTGATCCATCACTGTTCTTCGAATGCTGGGAGACTTGGCTTCTCATTCTGCGGTTTGCTAGTGCGGTATAGGTGTGTTGTCTCCTCCCAAATGCAAGGCTATGATGGATCCAAGCAAAATTGCACTTAGATTAAAAGTGTAATAGAAAGTAAATGAAATGTTTCTGTTTCAGGTTCAATTAGATTTATGAAATCCATCCTGGAGCAATATTCATACACCTGTGACACCTGCATGATGTTACATGTAGAAGGTTTCAGGTGAAAAAGAAATCAGAATTCAAAAATGTTGTTGCACTTACCACCTACTTTAACACTTTGAGGGAAAACTTCACTTTGCTGGTGAATATTCAGGATTTATTTGTCCTATTCCAATTTAAACAACTGAAAGGGTAAATCTCGGAGCTGGAAGGAAATGGCTCTCCTGAATTTTCTGGATTTATTTCTTTTTGAGGGTCAACTAGACTAGTCTAATTTCATTCTTCAGTCCCATCCAGTGAAATATTCCAGTGGACATTGAAACTTGCTGCAAACTGATTAAGTTTCTCAAAGTGGAGTGCGCTGAGCAATGGTTAATTCAAAGAAAATGTTCATAATAGGGTATTGGGCAGGTGGGAGGGGGGAGAGGGGCTATATACATACATAATGAGTGAGATGTAAAAAAAATAAAAAAGAAAATGTTCATTGTCAGGGCAGAAGCAAAATGTTCGTTTGCAAATCTGCCTCCAGACATGTCATCCTCAGTAACAATTGTTCTTGGGTTGGAATAAATGCACAGGCCATTAGAAGAGGGCAAAATAATAATAATTCCATAAGAACCCCAAACTTGTGGGAAGTGTCATGCTTGCAGACACAAGGAGACACTCTTTAGCACCCTCTGAGATTAGTAATATTTTAAATTTGATACTGTGTCATAGTCAAATATTTTTATAGTCATCATAATTAAACATATGCAAAGGTTCAGTTTTATAATTGAGCTGCAAGCATATTGATTTTTAAGAAGCAGGAAATCACAAGCTAGTAAAATATTTTTGAAGCTCATGTTTTCAAATTACATGATAAAATGAGTGCACTTTTTCCTTGAAAAAGTAATCATCAAATGGCTTCGTCACATCCTGACTTGATAAGTGGAAATATTTCCTTCTACTCAAGGTCGCAACAAGACAAACAAACCTGTTGAAGGCAGTGAAGATGAAATTTGCTCACTGCTAAAAAAAAAAAAATTGTTTACAGTTTTCTGGTTTAGCTCAATCAAGTACCACATCAGAGAAAAAGAACAACGAATACCAGTAAACGGAGAGGGCAAAAGACTGAACTCAATGTCAGTCAAATGTCCCAGCCTCATAAATATTTATTATACTGTCTCCAAATATAAGTTTTAAAAAAATCATCCATACTGATGTATCTGGCAAACACCCTTTTGAGGGAATAAATCTGGTGACCTGAGACTAAAGAGATCATGACAATCATTTTGAAGGGAAAAATTCCATAACAGTACTAGTCTGGTCTTTTCTTCTGTCAACTCTGCTGTGACATTTTTAACACGTTGAAGGGAAGTACTTATTAAGTAAATACCCCACTTCTAATTTACACCTCATCTGCTCTTCAGAGCAACAGGATATGTGATTATCATATGTTCACATCTAAAGAGGATCTTTGAAGATTGTAAGGGGTACTATAGGGTTCTGTTATAAGCTACAGGATGAAATATGGGAGTGGCTAAAAAAAAAAAAAGAAAGAAAAGAAAAGAAAGCTCAGAATACCTGGAGTCAGACACACCTGCATCTGAAACATGGACTCTCCAAGATCATAATCAAGGTGTCAGCCACGGATGAGGTTGCATCTGAAAGCATGACTGAAGAAGGGCCTGTTTCTAAGCCCATGTGGCTGTTGGCAGAATTTGGTTCTTAACAGGTAGTTAGATAGACTGAGGGCCTCCATTCCCAGCTGACTCCTGGCCAGAGGCCACCCTCCCTTCCTGGACACTCAGCCTCTCCAACAAGGCAGTTTTTTCATCAAAGCATCAAAGTTACTTCTTTCCTCAAAGAAGTCACAATCTTACATCACTTAATCACAGAAATGACATCCCATTACCTGTGTCATAGTCTTTGGGTTAGAAGCAAGTCATCGATGCCATTCGAACTCAAGGGACAGCATTTCATAAGGATGTAACCCTCAACTGATGATTGGAACCATCTTTGGGTTTCCCTGCCACAAATGGTTTCCTCCCTCATGGGATTATTGTGAATATTAAGTCACCTGGCTCATAGTAAGCACTTGGTAAATATTAGTTCTCACCTATTGCCAAAGCACCTTCTCTTTCTTAATTGTCACTGTATCCAACTTCATTCTTTAGAGCTCTGCACATGCATTGTCTTAGCCATGTGGGTTTCCACGAATTATGCTTCAGAGATTATTCCAGCCAATTGCTGAAACTCTTTCCATAGAGAGAATGTGTCCCTTGATGCTTTTCCAGTAGACTAATTGGAAAAGGAGCTCCTAAGTGACTGGAGAAGCGACAGTGGACAGAGCACGGAAGGAGAGAGAAAGAACATAGGGCTAATGGCATTCGTGGGGCAGTTGACATGCACTGAGGACATTCCTAGAAGTCGTAAGTAAGGCAGAACACAAAAAAATTAAAATAATAAACTTTAGAATCATATCTCAATTTGTATATAAATCCACCACTTCATAGCTGTGTATTCTTGGGCAAATTGTTATTTGATTTCACCTAGCCTCAGTTTCCTCATCTGGAAAATAGACACAATAGCACTTCCCTAGTTCATAGGCATGTTGTGGAGCTCAGATGAGAAAATTCAGGAAAGGGCCTCACAGAGTGCTTAGAACATGAACATTCCTCAGTAAATTTTTTATCATCATCGTCATCGTCATCATCATTATTCCTAGGGTAAAAAGAGGTTGGGATGAGATCATAGGAAACCTAAAATGCTAAGGGAAAATTTGTTTTCTTACTCTGAAGATAATAAGAAGCCATTCATTCTAGGCTTTCCAGGATGGCCATTGCCCATGTCCCTCAAAAACGATCCTCTAAAGAGAAGTGTAACAGGATTTTTACATGTAGAGAGCAAAAACTCAATTATTTTTTGTTGAAAGGCAAGGACTAGGGTGGCAGTGGGAATAACCCAGGCATGGCATGTGACTTAGTAAACAATTTCCCTCTGGCATGGCTATTTTGTCTATTTTTCTGCCTTGCTTGTACATCTTTGCAGACACTGCGAGACCTGGAACACGCCAACCAGTGGGTCATTGGTCGGTAGGGTCATGCAGAACAATAAATAAACAGCATCAAACTCACTTTATTTAATCTGGGTCTTAAAAGAGTATTTGAACAACTAAACAAAACAAACCAAAACCCCGGGCTTAGGTGTCTCCAGGTTTGTGAATGACAGTGGAGGTGGAGCGATGGAAACCACACAGAGGTGACAACCCTGGGCAGTTTGTTTGAACGCCAGTTCTAGAAAATACCTATCACCGGGCAGGTAGGGCTGCTTGGAAGCTCTCGGCTCCTCTAGTGCTTTGTTGTTGTGTTTCTCCTTTAACGTCTTCTAACATGTTCTGGAAGATACTTTAAAAAAATTATCCATACACAGAAATGAAAGGTGGCTCTATTCTCTAGCTTTTCATGCACATGGGCTAGGCCAGCGAGAGAATACAAAGGGCTGCTCCTCTGCAGTAACGGAGCACAGAGGTGAGAACCTCTTACAAGTGTGGGTCCCCTCTCCAGGACTGACATCCAGGTACTCACACACGATGAAATGCTTGAAGAGATCTCGAGGTAAGGGTCTATCATTTGTCTGAATTCCCTTTACAAAATGACCAGCGAGTGGAAAGCCAGTTTCCACTCAAATACATCTAGAAGTAAGACATTCATTTGCTATATACTCTATTTTCAGGCAGTTAAGCTGTTAAACAAGACTACCTGGGACTGAGCTGACATGTGCCCACCTACAATTTACTATTGCTAGTTATATCCTTGAGAATCAAAATGATTTTGTATCATTTCTGTGTTATAGTGCAGCTTCTGTTTTCATTTTTTATTGGCATCTATTCTAGTATATCATTCATATTTCTTTTGACTATTTCTTACTTATCATGCTTGTGAGAATATTTGCCTCTGAGAACAAGAAAGAGAATACTGTGTTTCCCCGAAAATAAGACCTACCCATAAAATAAGCCCTAGCAGGAGTTCTAAGCATTTGCGCAATGTAGGCCCTACCCCAAAAATAAGACCTAGTGATGGGCATGGCTACGCAGCATATCTCCACAACCCATGCATTTTTTGTTACAGATCAGTAAAGAAGATGAGCAGCCCTTCTCATCTGCCTCATGAGAGCTCTATTGCTCAACATCAGAGATTGAAGGCAATGGTTCTACAGGAAATAGAGTCGCAAGAAATTCAGGATGGAATTTGGGGTTTGGAGAGTTATGATGATGTTCCAGAAGATGACTTAACTATATTTGAATAACTATATATTGTTGTACGTACTTAAAAAAAATAACACATCCTCTGAAAATAAGCCCTAGGGTGTCTTCTTGAGGAAAAATAAATATAAGACCCTGTCTTATTTTCAAGGAAACACGGTAGGTTTAAAACCTGCCCTGAAGCCAGAACCTAGGAGCTAAGCTGTAGTCTCCCATATGAATATGAGCAATCCCAACAATAAACAGACAGGGTCACTGGGAGAAGACAAAAACAAGACGTCCCCATATTCAGAGCTGAACATAAAACAAAGACAAGGACGCTACACTACCACAAAGTAACCAAACATCCCTCTCTCTCTGCTGACAGGGTGACTATAGCTTCCTTACCAAGGACAACTCTTGCTCCTCTGCATTCATATCAGCTCCTAAATAAAAATTGTCAAGATACTCTAATCCAGGGGTCCTCAAACTTTTTAAACAAGGGCCAGTTCACTGTCCCTCAGACCGTTGGAGAGTGCGCACTGTGGGCACAGGATAAGTTGGCTGCTAAGCAGGACAGGCAGCTGCAGCAAAAACATCCAGCTGGCAGGATAAATGTCCTAGATGGGCGGCGGCATGTGGCCCTTGGGCCGTAGTTTGAGGACGCCTGCTCTAATCTTTATAGTAGCATTAGCTGTACAGCCAAAAGGTAGAAACAACTCAGATGTTTATTAAAGAATGAATGGATGAACAAAATGTGGTATAGCCACACAATGAAATATTGCTTAGCCATAAAAAAGGAATGGAATCCTAACACTTGCTGCAACATGGAACACTTGTGAACATTATGCTGACTGAAAGAAGCCAGTTACAAAAGGCCACATGCCATATGATTCCCTTCATATAAAATCCAGAATAGAAAAATCTATAGAGACAGAAAGTAGATTAGTGGTTGTTTAGATCGTGGGGGGAGATGAGGCTATGAAAGTGATAACTAAAGAGTACAGGGTTTCTTTTAGGGTAATGAAAATGTTCTAAAATTGATTGTGGTGATGGATGCACATGTCCATTATGGAAATAAAGACTAATGGACTAAGAATGGACAAAGGCTATTTATCCAGAGCTTGCTATAGCAAGGGAGTAAGCCACCATGAGTTGTGTTTGGCAGAGACTCAAAGGCAGGCAGAGGAATGGGAAAGCTTCATAGTGGAAAAAGGGAGGGAAGGCTTCAGGTGTGCCTTGCTTGGAGGCTGTCAGTGTGAGGAGCTGAAGGCAGATAAGAAGCAGCAAGGCATCCTATATTCTTAACAATGAGTATTTGGCTTTCTTTGGTTGGATCGAGTTTGGAGTGAGGGCAAAAAATTAGGGAAACTGTGAATTATTAATCAAATCCTGGCCATTTGGGACTGATTTTTATAGGAGTTATTATTTGGTATCCTAGATTGTTTGCTAGAGATAGTGGCCTTACTTTCTACAAATCTGACATAGACAGTAGATTGGCTTCTTGGGATAGTCACTAGAGATAATGGGTTGATTTCCTGGACTGATTGCTGCAGAATGTGGGTTAAAATTATATTTTTATACATGGTCTGGCCCTTGTTCATATGTATCTTTAGTCTTTCTGCTAAAGATATACTGTGAATATATTAAAAACCATTTAATTGCATTAATTTAAATGGATTAATGCATTAATTTAAATTATATGTTATGTGAATTATGTCTCAATAAAACTTTAAAAAATGCAAGGGAGGTGGGGGAATACACACCATCATCAAATCACATCTGCTTATTGCAGCACCCAATGCAGAACCAGCCCTCACTTCTTTAAGCCATCCCCCAAATCACCTAACACAAGCCCAATCCCTGCAATAAACCCATCCTTCCTTCTACTTGCTGAGATGCTATGGTTTGTGTGCTGCTATATTGCTGTAGCAAGTTAATAAACTGGACTTCTGACTACGAGTATGTTCCTAGCTGTCTTTGGGCACTGGGCTCCATCCCTATGTAAGTTTCTCTTCTGTAACAATGTCAAGTCTGCCCCCACCCTTCTTGCATCATGTCACTGAGAATCCTTCATATGTGTAGTCAGGTCAGCACAGAAACCAGTAACCTTTTCACCTTGCCCGTTCTTGTCACTGAACTTCCATCATTAGAATGTCGTCTGATTGTTTTTCTGAAATATCTATTTTCATAGGTAACAAATGCCTCCAGGCAAGCAGAGGCAGATTATTGTTCTCCTATAATCAGATCCTTCTTTGAGGAATCATTAAAAGACATTTATATATAAATATAATATATATATTATATATGTGTGTATATAAATATATATACACACACATAGTCATATGCTGCATAACAACATTTCAGTCAATGACAGAACACATATTCAAGTCTTCCCATAAGAGTATAATACCATATTTTTGCTGTGCTTTTTTTATGTTTAGATATATTTAGATACACAAATACTTACCATTGTGTACAATTGTCAACAATGTTCAGTAGAACTACAAACATGCTGTACAGGTTTGTAGCCTAGGAGTAGTGGGCTATACCATATAACCTAGGTGTGCAGTAGGCTACACCATCTAGGTTTCTATAAGTACATTCTATGATGTTCACACAATGACAAAATTGCCTAATGACACATTTCTCAGAATGTATCCTCATCGTTAAGCAATGCATGAATGCATATATGTGTATATGTATAAAGCTATACTTCAGAATTGGTTATGAGCCCACATTAGCTTTCTTGAAACAAGCATTCATATGGAAATGGCCAAACATAAGGAAATTGAGAATCAATACCGAATAATTTAAGTCAGTTATTAACTTTATTACATTAGCAGTAGCACATTCATTTCAACTATCGATCCAGCCTATGTAATTAGACTGGGCAAAGCTTCTTGTACTACCAATAAGCCAAACGGGCAAAGGGGAGAGACCGGGAAAGGAAGACATTCTTTACCTCAGCCTGGCCCCCCTCAGGCTTGGAAATGGAGAATTATGTTTCTTGCAACCATCGTGAACAACCCTAGACGTTCACATTCACACCACTAACAATGTTTCTCCCACTTAGGGAGTAGCCAGTGATCATTGTACTTCCTACACTCAAACTGTAAGGCTATAAGTGCTCACAACGACTAAACAAAAGGCATCTTACAGTACAGCCAGAGTGAGATGCTGCAAGTGCAGAACCTACTCACATGCCACTTAAAGTATTAGGGTACTTCAATTCCCTGCCCCTCCCTAACCCCCCACCAAGATGCTGTCCTCACAGGGGTCTTCTAGAGCAGGACACTGACTCACCCAGTAAAGCCCCAGCTTCATTCCAGGTCCCCGGCCTCACTCAGCAGGACTGCTGAGCCGAAGGTGCAGCTGAGTCCTAGAAGGAGGGAGACAGAACACAGGTATATGCTTCATCCTAATCTTAGGATAAAGGAGATCCAAGATCAAGCCAAAGAGATCCATGTCTTAGATAGATAAGGGAGCACATGGCAAACCAATCCTCCCACGGATAACAGCTATAGACTCTGGGCAGAACATAAAACACAACTACCCGAGAACTCTAAAGATTTAACGAAACAAACTGTGGCTGGAGGTTCACAGCTTGGACAAGCTGTAGGCGGGCATGGGGGTTTCTGTAGACCGGCCCTGTGTGTGGCAGGATTGGTGCAGAGCAGCTCGAACTCCAGTAGAAAGTCTACCATTTTTCTGGCAGAAGAACCAGGACAAAGAAATATGAAAGCCAGGTCTACCAGAGGTGAAAGGAAAACCTCAAATTCTGTGTATAAACTGAGGTTAAGGCTCTGGCTGACTCTTGAGCCACAGATGTGTGAGGTAAAAATGAAAGCAACCTGCAGCTAAGGATTAAAGAACTGGCCTAGGATCTGAAATTCCCACCTTTTCCCAATCCTTACAGGCATTAAGAACTCCAGTGTGAGTTAACCAGATTAATTGCCTGCTTAAAAGCAACCCAATGTTCTTTGGAAGAATATGAAATAATCTGAAATTATATGATATAACATTCACAAAGTTAAGATTACTATACCTCACATATATATATAGACTAACAGCAACAACACCACAAATAAGACCAATTAGCTAGAATAAAAACCTTGGGGTGGATATAACCCTGAGAGTCCCCCATATTATATTGTTTAAAATATCTAGTTTTCAACAATAAATTATAAGACATGCAAAGAGAATGGAAGCTTGGGTCATACACAGGGAGAAGAAATAAACTAGTCAATAAAAACTGTCCTAGAGGAACCCCAGACAGTGGATTCATGAGAGAAAGATTTTAAATCAACTATTATAAATATGGTCAAAGAACAAAAGGAAACAATGTCTAAAGAATTAAAGAAAAGTGTGAGAATGTTGTTTCATCAAATAAAGAAGATCGATGAAGAGAGATAGAAATTGTTTTTAAAGCACCAACTAGGAATGTCAGAAAAATCAAATCCAGAAATATGTTTTTAAAATGACAAAGTTTCATATACGCAAAGTTGGTTTAACATTTGGAAATCAATCAGTGTAACTCATCATTTTAAGAGATTATAGGAGAAAAATCACCAACTCAATAAAAAGAAAAAAGCTTTTGATAAAAATCAACATACATTTGCGATAAAAATCCTCAATCTACAATAAAAAGTTTTCTAAATTTAATAAAGGATATCTTTAAAACATCTATAAAATACTGCATATTGTACCTTAATGATAAAATATTAAGCACTTGAACACTTTCTCCCCTAAGAAGGAAACAAGGTGAATGTATGTTCTCACCACTTTTATTCAACATAGTACTAAACAGAGCAATAGATGCCCAAGCCATTACAACAAAGTAGATTTCTTAACAATGGCACTATTTGGATTGTGGGCTGGATAAATTTTTGTTGTGGAGGGCTGTCCTGTACACTGCATTATGTTTAGCAGCCTCCCTAGTCTCTATTCACTACATACCAATACCAACTCCTAAGTTGTGGCAACCAAAATTTTTTGAAAAGGTATTACCAATATCCCCTGGGGAGCAAAATTTCCTTCAGTTGTAAACCACCACAATAACCCAAGAAAACAAAATGCATTACAATCTGAAAGTAGGAAGCAAAGCCATCTCCGTGTGGGAGACAATTTGTTTACATAAAAATATCCTCAGGAATATACAAAAAGTTACTAGTGAATTTAACAAGGTCACTAGATACAAAGTTCATAAAGAAAAATAAATTACATCTATTCTATATTAGAAGCAAACAACTAGACTTTGAAATTAGAACAACAATTTATACTATGAAAAAAAATTAAATATGTTTTTCTTTTTAGAGACAAGGTATTACTCTGTCTCGCAGGCTGGAGTGTGGTGGTGTGAACATAGCTCACTACAGACTAAAACTTCTAGACTCAAGCCATCCTCTTGCCTCATCCTCCCGAGTAGCTAGGACAACAGGGGTGCGCTACCATGCCTGGCTAACTTTTTTTATTTTTTGTAGAGGTAGGGTCTCACTATGTTGCTCAGGCTGGTCTTGAATTCCTGACCTAAAGGGATCCTCCTGCCTTAACCTTCCAAAGTGTTGGGATTACAAGTGTGAGCCACCACACCCAGCAAAACAATTATTAAGAATAAATCTAGCAAAAGATGTAAAAGTTCTCTATATGGAGTATTGCTAAGTTCTATCTACAGGGAGAACATTGCTGGCAGGGAATAAAGACCAAAATAAGAAGAGGATTATACCATGTTTATTGATTAGAATCGTGAAAGCCAGTCATTCCCACAATATGACAAATTGAGTTCATATGAGAAAGCTTATATTAAATGTCCCTGAAGGTGTATTTTGAGGTTCAGTGATAAAATACAATTGTTTAGTATAGTAATTGGCACACAGGAGGCATGCAGCAAATCTTACCTATTATCTCTGTTTAATTACAGCTTCTCTGCTGTTAAATTCCATCTGTTTCTTCCATCTTTACCTTTCACTGTTAAAACTAATAGAAACTTCTACTTTACTGGATTAGCTGAAGCTCTTCCTGAATCTGAACAGATAGGCTCTTCTCACCTTCTGCACTAACTTAGAACATAGGCTGCTAGAGCTGGCCATAGAAAGCAGCTAATTAATTCCCATGACTGAGTAAATGAGTTATTCTGGCTTTCTTTACAGGTGGGAATGAACATCATAACAAAAACCAAACATGATCCTCCTTGTCACATTCCTTGGCTACCAACCTCCTTCAAAGAAACCTAAAATGAACTCAAAATGTGGTCCTCAGGAAACAGAGGCATCATCAATTTTAAGAAAAAAAAATTTTAAACCAGTTTTACATCATAATAGTGTAACATAAAAAAAAATGTTGTTCTATGCATAAGCAAAATCAAACACTGAAGAAAATGTATATAAATAATATACCCACAAATATGAACCAATAGCTCAGAAATATGTTTTTATACCTAGATTTCTCTGAATAGAGACCCAAGTTAGACAAGACATTTCCCCCCCCCACCTCATATAGAATATACCGTTTGTGGGGTCTGACCTTATAATAATTAATTTCACTTCCTAAGGGTTGCCCACATGTGCTGATGAGGTAAAGATATGAACTGAGGTTTAATATGGAAGAGTGAAGAGACATGATACTGTTGTAATGAAGTAAGTTAAAACTTGGAAAATGATCAAGAATTCAGTCTTGCTCAGCTTTTTTGTTGGGACTCTCTTTTGACCTGCTCAAGAAAACCAAAAAGGAACAAGCTGTGATGGGTAATTTCTTTTGGAACTAAGTCATGGAACCATTATGCAATGATAAATCAAGAGAAAAGTCTTTGCCAGTAATATGATTAGTAATGCCAGGGTCAGAGACAGTGGCAGGAAGAAGTTCTGATGACGTAAGCTTATGACCTTCATGGCCTAATCACGTCTCCTGCTAAAGAAGCACAAACGGTACCATTTTTATTATACTACAACCAACCAGCTGGGTCGGAAGGGGGACAAACAAACCTTGGGCAATCATATTCAGTCACAAAGTTCCTTATTTAGTTTGGTAGCAACTGAATAACAACATCTCTGGTGAGCTGCTAATGAAATCCTCTTCTCTTAGCACCTAATCAAAATTCACAGCCAGAAGCAACGTGGAATGAGGATCCCAGCTAAAACATTAATTATTCTGGTGATAAAACTGTCTCAACAGTGGGCTTCAATCAGACACATTATTTGTGACCAGAAATGCTTAAAGCATCATGTTCACCCTTTGATGTTTGAACATTTCAAATTAGGAAGGAAGGAGGGCAAATAAGCTATCCATTCCCCAGTAGGTGCTAGTTAGTGGGCAGCATGAAAATCAGAGAGAAAAATGTGAATTTATAGTTCTTTTTCCTTCAAATTCTGAGAAAAAATGACAGGTTCCAAAAATCATGAGCATAGGAACTAAGCCAAATTTAAAAGATTGATGGTTTCAGCCCATTTAGCTCACAATAAGTAGGCTGCAGTTGTTCTATTGCTATAGAATTTATCTGTCAGAATACCAGTATTTGTTAGTATTAGAACAACCTTGTACCTCCTCATTAATTGTAACGGTTTCTCTAAATGTAGAGGTGCCATTGGTAAGGCCATGAACATAAAGTATTACAAGCACCATCATCAGAAAGAAAGAAAACAGCTCAACACTCTTAGTACTTGCAGAGCTCCGGACATGGTGATCTGGAGAGACAGCCAATATGATTTACCTACCATATGGCCGATTTTCTGCTTGTTTTATTATGGCAACTATACGTGGCCTTCACCTGTCATCTTATGAACACCCATATTAATTCTATCATTATTATTATTATCATTTCCATTTTACTGAGCAAAAGAATCAGAGACAAAGAGAAACTATGAGGTGACCAACATCACACGGCTTTACTGGTGGAAATGAGATTTGCAAACTTCACTGGCTCTCAAGTGCACACCTTAACTGTTTGGTGCACTACTCCCAAAACAGTTACTCTTTACTTACTCCTGAGGCTTCCCTTCGCTCTCTAGGCAGTTGGAAGACGTATATAACTACCTTTTCCTGTGGTATGAATTGCATAGTAGTCTGCAATTAAATTTTATGGGAAAAAAATGAACTGGAAATCAGAAAATAAAAACCTTAATTCTGATTTAGGTAAAATTAGTTATCATTAGTGTATGTAACCTTGAATCAGTCTTTTCATTTTTCCTTGGTTACAAAATGAAGAGGTTATTCTAGGTGACTTATAAAGGTCCTATCAGGAAGAATTTCTATCAGTCTTTGCCATTCTTATAAGTATATGAGTAATGAGCACTCACTCTGTTTTGTGTACTTTATTTTTTTTGTCTAAAGCCAAAGCAAAGTTAACCAATTTTCTTCTTGAACTTTTCTTTACCTGTATTTTGAGACTACCCTGATGATGTACTTCTGAAGATATAAAGTTTTAATTCCAGGGAACATCCTAGTGGAAAAACATGTGCTGCCATTACTGGGAATTAGTTTTAGCATGTTTGTAGTAAAAGGCCATTATACAAACCTTTCCTTCCATAAACCTTGGAGAAAATCATTAGTATTCATTAACCATGGGAAAGTGGACTTTCCAATATGAATTTTCAACAGCAACTTAGGATATAAAGTTCTGATATTCAAGCACGCCCCCATTTAGTAGACATCTCTAAATTGTCTTCTAAAAGCTCATCCTCGCCAGGAGGCTCAGGAGACATTCCCCAAGAATGGGTGCAAAGAGCAAGACATAATTACCATGGTTCTTGGGCTTAGGTAGAGAAATGAATCTCAGAAAATGAAGAGCGGGAGTGTGTTTGAGACAATGAGGCTATAAATGGCAGGGTTCCTGCTGAGGAGAAATCTGCCTCCCAGAAGAGCTAAGAGAAGTTAAAAGAGAAGTTAAAAACACAAAGTAAAATGTCATCATTTTTAATGAAGAGGTATACAAAAGTCATCCACAGTGACTAATTCCTTAAAAAGCATGTTTCTATTCTAAAACTATTTCAGGAATGAAATAAATATTTGCATTTTCTACAGAAGTCCAAGAAAATAACCAAAAATTACAAAACAGGAGATTGGTTTAGTAAATGTGCCACATCCATACAATGGAATGTTGCACAGTCATTAAAAATAATATTCTAGAAACATGTATTTAATGAAAAGGTGTTAATTATGTATGTTGGTTTTAAAAAGTGTATTCCAAAACAATAACCCAGTGATAGTGCCGTTTTGCAATGTATGAGTGTGTGCCTGTCTATGTATGTATATACAAATATGATAACCGATTACTTCTGAATGGTAGGATATCTTATTATCTTATTATCTTATTAATTTATGTGTGCTTTCTGATTTTTCTCTAATAAACATGCATTAATTTTATAATGAAAGGAAATATATTTTCAAAGTATCTCAAGAAAACAGACCCTGTATACAATCAAAAAGAAAAGACATAGTATGTGTCAAATGGCACTGTTTCTTAGACTAGGGACTTGTTGGTGTGCATTAGGCCTTCCCAGGGGAGGCTGTTCTGGGCCCCAGGCCACTGCTGCTAGGCTGTCAATAAATAACTGCAGCTTGGTAGGCTTAATATGATCCACCCTTGGACATGAGCACAATATCTGGAATGGGACCAGCTGTTCATTGATTATCTAAGCAGAGAGTCTTACACTGACTATAGCTGACTGTCCATCAGTACTGTGACAGTCTCTGGGAGTGGAGAATTGATAAGACATGGCCTTTCAAAATGGCCACAGTAAAATAACAACTGGAACCCACCCTTGATATTTAATCCTTGTCACTGGCAAAATCAGATTTACAGCTAGAGCCAAAGACTTTGCTGTTTCTCTCCTTGACTCAGTCTTTAAAAAGGAGAAAGCACATTAAAGAGATCAAGATGTGTAACACTGGGAAAATACGTCTATTACGTACCTTATTATATTATTATTAGTGGCAGAAGTATTGGAAACCAGAAAAATGAAAGAAACCAAGACAGAAGCCACCACTTTAAAATATGTCCTAAAATAGTTTTCAATCCTTTAGAATAAACCCCAGAATTAAAAAAAAAAAAATGTTGGCCTGAAAAACTCTTCAAATTTGTCCTTCTAAAAATAATTCTCCCAAAATATGTTCTCATTTTCTAAGTGAACATAGAGTAAATAAAATTCATTTATTGCTAAATGAGTGTTATTCATGTATCCAACTGAGGCATAGTACACAACTCAATAATGGTCAAATTGGTAGCATTGCCCAAGGCAGCAGTGCATTAACTGTAAGCTAAATAGCTGGTAACTCCTGGAATTGAACAACATGATAGCACCGAGTAGCATTCTATATTGACATAGTACATTGCAAAGCAATTTCCTCCACCATACAGACCTCATTTGATCCAGGGAAGTATGGTGAGTAAGTATGATCATTATGATTCCTATGTTTCAAGTAAGAATGCTGAGGTTAATGAATTATCCACAACCCGAAGTATTTAGTACTTGAAAATGAAACTTCTGACTCCAAACTGACAATATCAAACTTTCAAAAACACAGAAACACTAGTTTAATAAATTATTGCTCTATTGCCCATTATATAGAAAAACAAAACTCTTGAGTTTTAAAAATTAAGTTCTACAATGTTTTATTTTCCCAAGTACCTACTTAATCTCTTTCCAGAAAGTAATTCCTTTTATTTTTTAATTGAAGTGAAATTCTTATGACATAAAATTATCCATTTTAAATGAACAGTTTAGTGGCATTTAATACATTCACAATGTTATGCCACTACTACATCTATGTAGTTCCAAAATATTTTCATCACCCAAAATAAAACCCTATACCCTATACCCATTATGCATTTACTTACTTTCCCTCCTTCTCTCAACCCCTGACAACCACCAATCTACATTCTGTCTTTATGGATTTTATTACTTTGAATACTTCAGATAAATGGAAAAATACAATATGTGACCTTTTGTGTCTGGCTTCTTTCAAACAGTGTAATGCTTTCAAGGTTCACCACATTCAAATCATTACTTCATTCCTTTTTGTGGTTGAACAATATTCAATATTGATTCAATACCCAATCATATGTGTGTAAGTCTTTGCTTGAATACCTGTTTTCAATTCTTTGGGCTATACTGAAAGGAGTGGTGAGATCTACTCAGATTTTCTGCTTCTTCTTTAGTCAGTTTCAATAGTTTTCTTTCTACAAATTTGTCCATTTCATCTAAGTGATTAATATCTAATTAATTGGCATGCAGTTTTTATAGTATTCCTTTATAAGTCTTTTAGTTTCTGCAAGGTTATTAGTAATGTCCTGCATTCCTTTAGTAATTCAGTAATTTGGTCTCTCTCTCTCTCTCTCTCTCTCTCTCTCTCTCTCTTCCCCCCCACCCCCATCAGGCAAGCTAAAGGTTTCTCCATTTTATCAATCTCTTCAAAGAATTAACTTTTGGTTGCATTGATTTTCTTTATTGTTTTCATTCTGCTTTATTAATTTTTGCTGTAATCTTTATCATTTCTCTCCTTCTGTTTGCTTTAGGTTTAGTTCACTCTTCTTTTCTCCATGTTTTAAGGTGGAAGGTTATATTATTTATTTGAGATCTTCATTTTTAAAATGTATATAGAGGTATAAATTTCTTTGTAGTCATGTGTTTAACTGCTTTCCATGGGTTTTGCTTTATTGGGTTTTCATTTTCTTTCATCTTGAAGTATTTTCTTTCCTTTAAGATTTCTTTGGCTCGTTGGTTATTTTGGAATGTGCTGTTTAATTTCCATATTTTTGTGAATTTTCCACATTTCCTACTGTTATTGATTTCTAATTTTATTTTACTGTAATTGGAGATAATACTTGGTATTATTTCAATCTTTATAAATGTATTGAGGTTTTTTGTGGCACAGCATCTTGTCTATCCTAGGGAATGTCTCATGAACATTTGAAAAGCATACATACTCTGTTGTTGGATGGAACATTTTACAGATTCTAGTATAGTTTTGTTAAGTCTTTTACTTCTTTGTTGAGTTTTTATCTAATTTTTCTATCTGTTATTAAAAGTGAGGTTTTATAATCTTCATTTATTATTCCAGAATTGTCTATTTTCCCTTACTTTCTTTCAGTTTTTACTTCATTTACTTTGGTGCTCTGTTGTTACATGCACATGTATTTATATTTGTTATATCTTCCTTTTGGATTGACTGTTTTACCATCATAAAATAGTCCTTTATATCTCTAGTAAAGTATTATGTTTTAAAGTTGATTTTGTATGATATTAATATAGCCACTCAAGCTTTCTTATGGCCACTGATTACATGACATATTTTCTTCCATCTTTTTATTTTTGACCTATGTGTATCCTTAAAACTAAAGGAATGTTCCTCTTGTAAACAGCATATAGTTGGGTCTTATAATTTTTTATCTATTTTGCTAATGCATGCCTTTTCATTAGATTATTTAATCCATTCACATTTAGTATTGTTATTGCCATAGTTATAGTCTGCCATTTAACTTTTTATTCTATATATGCCATATGTCTTTTTTCTTCCTCTAGTTTTCCTTTTGTGCTTTCTTTTGCAGTAAGTGAATATTTTGTAGTATAACATTTTAATTCCTCTAATGACTTTTTACTATATTTTCTGAGTTGTTTTCTTAATGTTTGCTACCAGACTTACAATATAAAACATAATTTATAAGAATCAACTCAGTTTTATACTAACATACTACACCTATATATATTACAAACCAAATAACACATTGTTATCATTATTACTTTATATAATTTCATATTTATTAAAGTAGTTAAAAGATGAAAGGACAGAAAATATACAAAGTATAAGAGCACACAAATTCTGCCAAAAGTTTGCTATATCAACCTTATTTACCATTTCTGATTCATTTGTTTCTGAGCATTTGATATTCTATCTAATTTCATTGTTTACTTCAGTACAGCTTTGCTTCCACTCAATCTTTTGTACTGTTATTGGCAAATATATAGCATTTCTCCATGTTACAGATTTAACGATAAAATTATATACATATTATTTTATACAATTGCTTTTTGTATCAGTTAAGTGGAGAAAGGAAAATAAATATGCATTTATACTATATTTTATAATCATACAATCATTTTAGTGGAGCTATTTTTTTAAAAAGGTGGATTTGAACTACCACCTGTAGTCACTTGCTTTCAGTTTGAAAAAAACTTCCTTTGATTTGTGAATCAGGTCTATTAACAACAAATTCTCTCAATTTTTGTTTTTCTTGAAATGTCTATTTCACCTTCATTTATAAAAGGTGGTTTTGCTGGATATAAGATTGTTGTTTGGCATTTTTTTTTCATTCAGCACATTGAATATGTTATCCTATTGTGTCTGATTTCCATTATTTTTACTGAGAAATCAGTGGTTAATCTTGTTGTGGTTTCTTTATAAATGAGGAGTCATTTTTCTCTTGCATTTTCAATAATTTTCTCCTTTGTCTTTTGCTTTTGGCATTTTTAATATGATGTATGTGAATTATTTACATTCATCCTAATTGAGCTTCAGAATTTTTTAATGTGTGTGTTAATGTTTTTCATCAAATTTGGGATGTTTTCAGCTATTATTTCTTAAAATTTTGTCTGCTGCTTTTCTTCTCTTTTTTTGGTACTCACATAGTCCGTATGTTGGTGTGTTTGATGGTGTTTCATATTTCTCTGAGGCTCTGTTCATATGTGTCATTCTTTTTCTCCCTGAATTTCAGATTGTATACTCTCTGTAGGTGTACCTTCAAATTAGTTATTTATTTCTTGTGCCAGTTCAATTTATTGGTGACTCTGTCTAGTAAATTTTCCATTTCAGTTATTTTACTTTTCAATTCCAGAATTTTCATTTTTATTTTTAATAATTTATCTCCCTATGTTGATATGCTATATTTGATGAGATTTGTCATCACTTGTTCTCTTCTTTAAGAAAAGGTTCACTTAGTTTCTTGAATATATTTATAATAGCTGCTTTCACACATTTTTATTTTAAATCTAATATCATTGCTTTCTCACAGGCAATTTTTGCTACCTGATTTTTTTTTCTGTGCATTGGTCATAATTTCCTGCTTCTTTACAACTCTCATTGTTTAAAATCTGGACATTTTAGATAGTACATTATGGCAACTCTGGATGTTGATCCTCCCCTTTAGGGGCTTGTTGCTGTTGTTTGCTTGTTTATTTGCTTAGTGACTGGCTGGACTATTTTAGTCAAGTCTATCTCCCCCAAAGTATGAAGCCTATAGATTATGCCTCAGAGAGTGTAGCCTTGAATATATACACAGTCACCCTGTTATTACAGTAGTTTCAGCAGGCCAGTTTTTACTGTATTTTTTCCTTAATCTCACTCAGCTGTTGGCCTCTAACAATTTCTAGATAATTGCTCTATAGTTTTCAACAATGAGTCTGGGGCATAAATTGTTGCCATAGTCTGATCCAATTAAATTCAGAACCCTTTGTGGGGATGCTTTTCTTTTAAAGTAATCTTTGAGGTTTGTTCTGACCCTAGAGTTTCTTCTTAGCTGTCTTTTCCCCAGTTCTGTCTGGTAAAGTAGCTAGCCTACTGGTTGGCTTGTTTCTCTCAAGCAGCTACCAGCAGCCATCAACCTTCTCTTAACTGCTTGCTGCCCATCTCCCCATTGTTTTTTAGAATGTCCTTAAACTTGAATTTTCCTACACTTTGTTTCACATGAAGCCATTGCCTTTGGGGAGAGTTCTGGAGCTCTCTGTTGTTATAAGATGTCTCTTCCCCTGGGCGAACATTACAAAGCCACAGCTCTAAAGCTAGGGTGGTCACAGTGAGCTGCTACTGTGAGCTGCTAGTGGAGTGTTACTCTTCTTTAACAGCAGTGCATTGGATGAGAGTAGTAGCCTCTGGCCTTTCCAGCTTATATATCCTGGCATGGAACCACCACCCTACAAGTAAGCTAGGTCAAGAGCATCATGGCTTTAGTATTCTCAGTTTGCTATGCCTGAGGTAGAGTCTCTGTCCCATAAGCAAGTGCTAGGTGGGTGGAAGCCCACACCTCTAGGTAGTACTTGCCTAGACTTTAGCCTCTATAACACATTGCTAGGGGGAGAGGGATGAGAAATTCTAGCCATCTGCCTTTCCTAGGGAGACAGCATAGCTCTCAACTGGGAACCAAGGAGAGAGAGAGATCCCTGTGATCTTGGCTACACCCACCTAGAGTGGAGTTTCCATCGTGTTGAGCTGAAAGAGAGTATGGAAGATGCGAGCCATGGTTCAAATGCCACAAACTCTTAATTGTTCTTACCAAGTTGGGGGTTTTCTTAAATAAATGTTTCTTTGTTTTTATATGCTTTAGGACAATTTCCAGAGATTTAAATGCTTGTTTATTTAATATAAATTTCATTAGTTATGTTTACTTCACTAGTGAACAGGATCACAGAACTCTTCCCACTGCTACTGTGGAAACAGAGCTTCACTCTTCACTCTTTAATATTTTAAGGCTAGAAATAAACCTGATTCTTCAGCAGGCCCAGATTTTTAAAAGTCATAACATATTTGGAATTTGTGAGAACCCCGAAAGTCAGCTAATGTTTTACCTCAACCATGTTACTTATCATTTTGCATATTTTTAAAGAGGACATTTAGAAACAGTAAGGGGCATCCTAGCCACGTGGCTATTTAATGCCAGACAGAAGGGTGAGAGGAGGTCACACATAGGGAAATATGCAAGTTCCACCTTAGAAGGATATTATATTTGTCATGCAGTAGGTTATTTCTTGTTCCCGTAGTCAGTCTTTGTGACTTTCTAGGCTCAACTTCCCTAAGTGGGTCCTGATTAGCTTCTCTTTTGGCACCCTGGTGTTTCTCTATTTGTTATCAGCTTCAATGCATGAAGCATAACTGAAATAAAACTGGTTCAGCATTTCATAAGAAAAGGTGCAACAGTGCTTTAGAGTTGTTTCTTTTAACAGCACTCAAACACCATACATATAATTTGCATGTGAATTTGAAATATGGATATGTTATATTCATAGGTAGGTATAGATATGTAAAAAACAACAAGGAGGGTTTTTTTTCATTTCTTGTACATTCAGAAAAAAAATAACACACTTAAGGAATGCTTAAACTTGTAAAGAAAAATTATCTTTAAAATGTTTCTTGTCTTAAAGGATAAATTAAGAATTCAGTGTTAGGCATGAGCCTCAGCTTAATAGTGTAATACTCTTTTTTAATGTAGTCCCTAAAATATTTATTTTCACAATATCCAGTAGCCAAAGCAGAAGCAAATACACAAATATATCAATATATCAATCTTTTGAAAAAGAAGCACAGTTAATTCATCCAATGCCACCATGATGTTTTTGAGAAAAGTAAAATTCTGGAAAATGTGTATCAAAATGCACTCTGCCTAATAAAAAAAACCTGGGGGTTGGGCAAAACAAGAGACTGAAGATCTATCTGCATGCTGAAAAATACTTCTAGTCGGTGGGAGTAAAAAGGCAAGAAAAAAAACCAAAGGGTTTAGTTTCTCTGCTGACGAACATAGGCAGTGAGTGCTGGGAGTTCCTTGCTAAATTTGCGGAACCCATGATAAAATTAGGATATTTGCATTCTTCAGCTGTAAATTCATGTACTAGGCTTCTGACTATGTTAATATGTGATTCCATAAAACCTGTCTGTTCTGCTTTACATTTGCAGTATCCAGCTTAGAAAATTTCCTATCATGATTTCACTTGAAAGGAAAGAAATTTCTCAAATGTTACATTAAAGATTTTATAATAATAAGACAGCAACCTAAAAATTCTAGATAAAGACTATTTATTTTTTGAGGCATTTAGGAAAGAGAAGGGGAAAGAGAAAATGATAAGATCCTGCAGGTGTGAAGCTCTACTCATCTGTTCATGTCTCAAAGTTATCTGGGACTTTTCCTGAGAATTGTCTTGCTCCGTTGTTATGGTTTGTGTTTCGTTTTCATGAATAGGATTATCTTAGGAAAGCCATGGGTCACAGAGGGGCTTGTGAACATTGATACCATTTGTCACTGAAAAGCTTTAGATAAAGACACCCTGACATTCTAGACAGGGGATGGGCTGGACACAATTGGTAGGGCACAAATAAGTGGAATAAAGTCTTCATAAGTGTTTAGTTATAGAAAGAATCCAGAAACTTCCAAAAGGTAAAATCTGATACTGATTTCAGATTGTGGGGTCAGAGCTTACAAAAGTTAGTCGGTCATCCAGATGGCTCTATCTGGGCCATGTGAATTCACTGTAGTCCATAGACAGGCCCAGGTGGTCTTCAATTTCCTTGGTATCGTATGCAAAATGATGGCTTTTGTAAGTATGTTTATCTTGTCACAGAAAGAGTTTGTGGCTCCTATAATATGTGACTCAGAGTTCCATGAATTATTAAATAGTCAGTCCTTATTCTGTGTCATGCTAGATACTGGATGTGGTTGTACCAGTTACCTCTTTCTGTGTGTGTGTGTGTGTGTGTGTGTGTGTGTGTGTGTGTGTGTGTACACATGCACATACATACACACAGGTATATATATATGGGATATAGATATAGATATCCCCAAGTGCCATGGCTTAATGCAGTAAGCATTTATTTCTGCTCATGAGTCTATGTGCCAGTCTGGCTGTGCTGACTTGGTTCATGGTAGGAGGGCTTCCCATGCATTTGTGGGCAGGTTGACGGGAACTGTGAAGTCTAGGACAGCCTCCAACACAGGTCTGGGAGTCGCATGTCTCTCACCATCCAGCAGGCTAGCTCAGGCTTATCAGTATGGCAGTATGCAAAGCCTTTTGAGGTCTAGGCATGGAATCAGAATACCATATGGTACCACATTTATGTCTTTTCTACAAGTCCCAAGTCTAGTCCAAGTTCAAGAGGTGAAAAAATCAACCCCACCTCTTGAAGAGAGAATATTCAAAAATCACACTGCAAAGGGTATGATAGACGAATGGACAGAATGGAGGGAATGCATGCAATCACCCAGCAATAGTTCAAAAGATTGGCTCCAATTTGCCACCATGCCTTTCATCCACACCCTTGCCATGGGCTCAAGATGGGCACATTGTACTCCCTACTCTTTGACCTTATACTTGGCCATATACCTTGATTTGACTTAAGCATGTAGGTGGAAGTCCAAGTATATCAGTTCTGAACCTAGACCTTAGGAAGCTGTGCATATTTGGCTTGCCCTGTTACATCTTGCCTTTGCCATAGGAAACATAAGTCCCAGAGGAGGTGAGAGAAATATGGAGCACAATCTGAACAAGCAGATTTGCACTGTGAAGACTGTTCCAACCACCAAACCCTCAAAAGGAGACACCCTTGCTGATCCATAGATCATAGATCTATGAGGTTGAATGGCTGTGGGTTAAGCTGCTGAGTTCAGGGATGATTTGTTACACAGCATTATTGCCAATGCTAGCTATAGCCAAATGATATACTGAGGATACTGAAATGGAAAAGGTCTTTTCCCTCATAGAGCTTGCAATCCAATGGGGAGAGACACACATAAATAAACAAAATAAAAAATATAAATAAAAATTATAAATATAAATATATGTATATATTATATTATATATTAAATATAAATAAAAATAAAAACCAAAATAAAAAAATAATTAGTGCTATGAATAAAATGAAATGAATAAGAAGCTGGTAATGAGCCTTCTTTTATGGTAACTAGGGAATATTCACAAACTATTGCTTGCATTTTTAAATACATATGGGTGGTGTCAAAATAGCATCTGTCACAGAAGCCTGTGTTACAGAAAATGGTTATCACTTTACTACAATTTCTTTTTAAGATTTCCTAATTCTCAAACTCCAACTGTGTCGCTGACAATTCTCAATACAGGAGTCTAACAGCGTATGATAAAGTGACTAGGACATTGCAAGCAATCCAATAAGTAAAAGTTAGTATTATTTGAAAACATCATAGTAGATTATAAATAAAATATTACTGCTAATTTTACTTTTGTTAATTAGTTAGAAAAAATTTATGTATTTCCAATGTTTTACTTGCTTGGTTTAACATATTTGTGCAAATTGAATATTATGTGCCACTGCACCATCCTTGAACACAACACTAGGTATTACCGAAAATGAGTAATTACTACTTCTTGGCTAGATGGACAAATCTCAAATATAATAAAAAGAAGACATATTTGAGTAATGTTAGCTTGATTTCCAATAACAAGCATCAGAGAAAAGAATAAAGGTTTCTTACCACTGCTAATTCTACTTCATCCCTTTAAGTAGGAGAGATTACATATATTTTGTTAATAGTTTAATTCACTTCAACCCAACAAGTATTTATTGAATTCTAAACAGGAAGAGGAAGAGGAGGAGGAAGAGGGGAGAAGGAGGAGGACAAGGAGGAGGAGAGTCTAAAAGAGGAGGAGAGTCTAAAATGCCTATACCAAAAGGTGACATACAAGGTATCTGAGTCTTTAACTTTTACACCATTGCCTTCCTTCAACTTATCTCATGACATGCTCTGGTCACTACAATTTGCTATTTAAACCATTTTGACTAAATCCCAAATTCCTTGGGATTGTTAATTTATTAACTTTAATATATCAAAAGTGAGTGGTGTTCTTTTTCCAGGCAGCCTTTCCTGACTGGCTGTACTCTCACAATCCCTTACTGTGAACTGTATTTGCACACCACATTCAACCCCTTCACTCTCTTGGATTTGCCTATTTGATGCTTCAGGATTACTCTCCGGTTAGTTTATGTCTATCTATTCTATTAAGTTCTTTTATTCCCAAAGGAAAGATAGGCAAGCCTTCTTCTCCACCTCCCTTCCTCCCCCCGCCCCCAGGCACACGCCTGGATCTGTGCTGGAGAGAAGCCAGTGCTCCATCCAGGAGTACTGGGCACGCAGGTGATGACGCAGACCTGCCATGGGGCCACTGAGCAAATACGTGGCCCCGTCGCCACTGCTGCTCTACATCAGAACCTGGCAGTACCGCTCCCGCCCCTCTGTCCAGGAAAGACAGGCACAGCGGGTCCCATCTGGAACCCATCTTTCAGACCTTGAACTACTTCACTAAAACATTCTCATAAAGTAGCTCCTGATTTCATAATTTTCATCGGTTTCTTTGCCCTCATACACCAACTGGTTCTATTGCAAGCAATGACATGTTAAAAATAACTAATTGCTGAAATTATTATTACAAACAAGTCTCAGTTGCCATCAAGCAGGCTTTCTGTTTCCTTCATCAGATCTCCTGATTAAGGGCATCTACTGGGAAATAAATGTACAGCTCCTCAAGACACCACTGTTGTAATTGCTATTTCATGCCGATCTTGGAGTCCTAATCTTTCCTTTGGATATAATCTTATAACCATCGCGCATACTGAAATCCCACTGACAATTATTTTGTGTGTGTGTGGAAGAAAAAGCAGTAACTAGGCTGTTTCAAATTGTTCAGAAAAGCATCTGTTACCAGGAGGTGAAGTAGCTGTCTAATAGTCACAGAGCCCAGGAGCAACAGGTGGGCAATCAATTTTTATTATTCTCCGCCAGGTGGAAAATCATATTTTATTTGAAATCTTTTTGCAATTTGGACTGTTGCAATGATTCCCAAAAGGAGAATGTGCCCGCACTGTAGGCTGAGCTCACGCTTAGGTTATGTCATGCTTTCCCAATGATGTGTTCCCACCACGCGCACATCAAAGTGTCATTTCACGGTCTGGCTTCTGCATCTGTCTGGCTCTGATGTAGGGGAGAGGCTGCAATGGCATGTGCAGGCCCTGAATGTGGAATACGCACAATTCTGAAAAAAGTCCTGTCCACCAAGCGGAAGAGAGGAGACACCATCGAGGGCTTTTTAGATCCCACTGATGCCGAGAGGCCTGGATCAATCGTGGTGGTGAGAAGGCAGGGAGGAGGTGGGAAGATGAGAGGAAAGAGGGAGAGGCAAGCAGTGAGGAGGGACAGAAAGGCTTCGTGCCACAGATCCACTACCCCGGCTTCACAACTGAGAGCTGCTTAGTAATGTCAGTGCTCCCATCCCAGAGCCCCCAAAAGCTCTTCGAAGATTCCGTGAAGAAATACGCAGCTCCTGATCACATCCTGGCTGTTTCTCAAGACAACTAGAACTCTCTCTGGCCATGGGACTTGCCCTACTGAAATGGAAATAAACCCCACATGAAGACAAATTTACACATCCCATCTCCTTTCCTTATGCAGAGCCAAACGGCTATCACTGGCTAAAAATCAAGTACCTGCTCATTTGGGGCCAGGACTTCATTTTATTATTTATTCCAGATTCAATTAGATGCTAAACAGTGTCTGTTCCTGCCGCTGCATTCTGGGGTTTTTCTTTCAAGGGGAAGGGAGAGAAGGAAGGGGCATGATAGAAGACAGTGTAACTACACAGACCTGTTCCAGCACTGCAGACTGTCGTCCTGAGAATAGCTATCGGGTGCCTGTGAGAAAACTATTTACAAAAACCAAGTTGGGACAGAATTTTGAGATTGATTCCTGGGGAGGCCAAGCATGTTTTCAGAAGCTTCTGAAAATCACCACCCTGACTGATTATTTGTGATAGCCTCTAATTGATTTTGCTTCCTATCATGCATATTGGTCACATATTGTTACCTGTTAAGGTAAAAGAAAATGAATGTCAAACAAAGAACAGTGGACGGAGTGGACAAAGAACAGTGGACAAGGGAAAAGAGGTCTTTGGTTTTAATCTTGGAACTGGTACTAAATAGCAAAGTGACCTTGGTAAGTCACTTGATTCTTTGGGCCTTAATATCTTGAAATAGGGTATTTTAGATTACATTTCTAAGTTCCATTCCAGCCAAAAATCAGTGTTTGTGTATTTGTCTGTTTTATAATAGCCAAATAAATCATCTAAAAATTTAATCTCATTCATGATTTTAAGTTAGTCCACCATCAGCTAGAACTCAGCAGCACCTTGGTTTTCTGTAGCTAGTTTAATGTTACAGTTTTAATGTGAATTATCGTCATGACAATTTTCCATCCACATAGTTCTATTTCATATAATGAAAACCTTAGCCCCAGTTTATAATGACTATAAACAGAAAGGAAAGGAAGAAATTTTTGTGTTCAACCTAAGGATTAAATCTGCCGAAAATATTTTACAGACAAGACACAATTAGTTAGATGACCTGCCAAATAAAAATATCAACCATGTTTTGCAAAGGTGTTCATTTTCCTCCGAATATGTCTCCACTGATATCAGGTGAGGTCTTTGAAGCTATTGCCCAAAAGCCAGTGGAAAAGAGTTCTTCAAGCTGGAGCCCATTCTACTAAGTAAAGTATGTCACAAGAATGGAAAAACAAGCACCACATTTACTCACCATCAAATGGGTATTAACTGATCAACACTTTAGTGCACATATAGTAGTTAACATTCATCAGGTGTCTGGCAGATGGGAGGGGAGAGAAGGGGATGGATATATTCACACCTAATTAGTGTGGTGCCCACTGTCTGGGGGATGGACATACTTGAAGCTCTGACTCAGGTGGGGCAAAGGCAATATATGTAACCTAAATATTTGTACCCTCATGATATGCTGAAATTTTTTTAAAAAATTTAAAAAGAAAAAGAAAACAGCTCTTTGGTTCAGCCATTTTAACTCTGTTCTTGTCTTCTCATATAGATATCAAATGTAGTGATAAATAAAACAATTAGGGACAGATATTTATGGCACCTCTCCCTTATGAATGCCCAGTAAAAGAGATTTGCTATGCCATAAGTCACTTTGTAAGCAAGTTCCTTCTGTGGCTCCTACATCCAGGGGACAAAGGTCTTTCTCAATGGGGACAGGAGGTGTCAACACTGACTCTATGAAACCCAGGGGTTGAATCTGCAGGGGGGGAAAGGGTGGGTGAACCTGCACATAGTAGGTCCTTCATACATGGCTGTGGAATCACAAAATTGTACTCAACTTGAGAGCATAATCTGACATGCAAAGAAACCAGTTTACAAGTTCTACTGAGAATCTTGATGAGCACTGAAAGGAACTGTTAATGGCATTGGAAAAACCAGGGGCGCCTTCACCATTTCCTAATGAAACTTAGAGATTTGGCCAATTTGTTCATTTTCATCCCTGTATGAGAGTTATATAAATTTTACCCCACATCCAGTTCTACCAAAATTAATTGTGGGCCATCTTGCTGCCACACTGTGTTTCTTCAATTTGGGAATAAGAAAAAGGGGAAGATATAGCCTAAAGCAACCAGATATAGCCCCAAATTAGAAACATGTTATAATAAATGTTAAAGAAATACCTTATATCTACTCCAACTCTACTCTGAGAGGTTACCATGTTGATAGGCTAATCTTTATAAGCCCTTAGGACCCTACTCTGACACCTATTAGAATTTTATTTTCAGTGTTACTAAAGCCACCCCTAAAATGTCCTTGTAAAGATTAATAGACTAAATCCTGAGTCTTAAGAACCCTTAAGAACCCTGGAGTAAAACAACAGCCTACCTAGTCAAAGATTTCTATTTTTATATTATTTTTGTTCCACACGCTCAGTCTTCCTTTACTTGGCATAGTCATATTTCTTCATCAGCTTCATTGCCCATAGGTTTCCAAATTAAATGCAATTACTTAAAAGGAATCAATAACAAAGCTAAGACAGCTCAGACCGGGGCTGGTTCCTAAAATAATTCTCGATCTTTTTTACCAGAACAATGTTTAGTCAAGTTTGAAGAATATTTTAAGAGGCCCTAAATCAGATTAAGTGCTGGCTTTCAGGTCTTGTATCTCGGAATGCTGCCAGATAGCAATCTCTGCAATTGAGTCATTTTGCATTAGGAGAGCTTGTTCCAGTGATGCCCAAATGACTCATGGCTTCTAATTCTCTTAAAAAGAGCCATGAGACCTGCAATGTTAATTACATTATGGGACCGAGTGGGGGAGTGTGTAATGGAAATGGATCCAAATTATGCATCTCGGGCTCCTGCCTGCAGAGTATTTGGGAGTACAGGTTTGTCCTCATAAGGGAGGGATCTTGGTCTCATGGCACCAGGGTTGTTAGCTTTTTACTTTGCAAATATATCTTTAACAAATGAAATACTAGCTAACATGACCAGAGTAATTAGAATGTGTATAATTTGGCCTCATCTGGCCCAGGGTGCAGTAAGAAACAACTCTATTGGGCAGCAGCTGCTGGTGCTTGCATGATGCAGATTTCATTCCAAAAGGAGAGTTTTATAGGAAATAGCCCTTTCCCTTGAGTATGAATGATAGGTCTAGTAGACAGTCTGCTCCAGACAGCATTTGTTTGATGAAAGGAGATCTTGTTATGCCTTAACCAAACAGACACTATAAACATTTATCAAGGATTGTTTGATTTTTGTGTTCTAAAAGAATAAAACAAAGGAGTTTTGTTTAGTGAGCTTTGTCTGGAAATACAAGAAAATCTCATCCACTTCCCATTTCCCACATCTGCTCTAGTGGGACATTTATCTTTGCTGAAACAAAGGAATCAGATTATATCAATCCAAGAGCTATATTGCTAGTTGCTATGTAGCTTGTACTGATATTGAGCTTTATTTTCCACTTACCCAGAGCATCCCTGAGTCATGAGTAGTCAAATGCTCTCAGAGGGTTGAGGTTTTTAAAGGCTACATAGAATGTATTAAGTTCAGTTCTGCTAATTAATGAGAACAACCTTATTGGCCACTCTGAGTTCTAAGAGCATCTCGAGACAGGAGACAACATCTGTTAGGACCAATTCATTTATCTGCAACCTTGTAAATCAAAAGACTGCCTTGTGCTGGGTGTGGAACCAGAGCCGGGGGAAGCGGGCATGAGCTCATCTTGTGGCCAGGAGGAAATGGCCCCACCTCCTCAGATCTCAGTAATACAAAGGGAGGATACTACAGAGAACAGCTTTCCAGAGGGCAGGGAGACCAACTACGCAGGGAGAGAAAAGCCCTGCATCCCAGTCAGGTAGAGAGAGGAGAAAGGCAGAGAGGAGAAGTGGTAGAACAGAAGTGACTAGAGAATTGGTAGAAGCGTAGATGGTGAGAAATACATGGTCTGGGAGTCCAGAGTTTCTCTCATGTCTGGTTACAGATCCCCCTTCAGAGTCTTGCATTAGTTTTCTTTCATATTATGTGAACCACACAAATAGTTCATGAAAACATTTAAATAATGGCATTAAAGTGACAGTGTTCCTACATTGTCCTCTCCCACATTCCAGGAACCTCCCAGAGGTCACCATTATGCAGTAAATAATAATTTAATTCACTTCTCTTTGATGTTTTGCAGATTTTCAGCTATAGACACATATTCTCTTGTTATAAAAGTGTATTTACAAAGGTAGAAGATTACATATGGATGTCTACATATGTGCATACATGTTTATTAGCTTGATTTATAACTTTTTAAATATTTAAATATATCGTATGTGGGCCTCCACTTGTACTCTTGCCCAGCAAATGGTTTGGGCCTGCTTAGTCATTCCCTACCCTAGACTTTGTTTTATGTTGTATATTTATATTTGCATTTCATCTATTTCCAAAAAGTTTCAAAGGTAATTCACAATTTAAAAAAAAAAAACAGGCCGGGCGCAGTGGCTCATGCCTGTAATCCTAGCTCTCTGGGAGGCCGAGGCCGGCGGATCGCTCGAGGTCAGGAGTTCGAAACCAGCCTGAGCAAGAGCGAGACCCCGTCTCTACTATAAATAGAAAGAAATTAATTGGCCAACTAATACATATAGAAAAAATTAGCCGGGCATGGTGGCGCATGCCTGTAGTCCCAGCTACTTGGGAGGCTGAGGCAGCAGGATTGCTTGAGCCCAGGAGTTTGAGGTTGCTGTGAGCTAGGCTGATGCCACGGCACTCACTCTAGCCTGGGCCACAAAGCGAGACTCTGTTTCAAAAAAAAAAAAAAAAAAAAACATGTTCACATATATACAGTGTATTCAAAACTAAAGTTATCAGAAACAGACTAGTTGTCCAAAATACCCACTGTGAAATATGTTACAATATAAAAATTTCTAGAATTTTATATTTTAGAAAAGAACTTACGTAAGTCAACAACTTTTAACCTTGTTGTCATGCTTGCTGTGAGCCTGCACTCAAAGAGAAGCAATCCGTTCTCAAACCAATACATTTCTCTTTCAGGGAAAGTGGGAAACACAAATGTTTTAAGAACAGCAAAATTCTAAAAGAATTTTCTCATGTGGAAGTCCACAGTAACATTTGTATAGCAACTGCAATAGTGAACGTGTATGACTTTTATTTTTGTGGCAGACTTACAATAAAAGTTGAAATAAATTAAAATGCAAGTTATGAAACTGATTCTATTATCCATCAGGAGACCTTCTGGTGAACCAATCTGTATGAGAGAAAGCCAGGAATTTGCCATTGTCCACAAATTTGATGGTGGTTTTCTAAATCTCTGATGAATAGGGAATGTCAAAACTGTATAACATTTTGCTTTTGACTGGCCACAAGCAGAAAAAGAACTAGAAATTGCTAGATGCATGGTAAGTCCTCATTAACATCTGCAGGGCTGAGTAAGCTCAGTCTCTTCTTGACATAAAGGGACTTTGGGTGATGGCTGTCATTGAATGCTCTTAGTACATACAGGAGGAAGCCCTGCAGGGTCCCTTGCTGGAAAGCTCTTTGTTCACATTTGGAATTCTGGGAATGTCACTCGCTGGTCTGGAAGTTAACATCCCACCAATTGTTGTGTCCTTGTCTTTCTTCTTTAATGTCCCCCATTTTGGTCTGGATCCCAGAGCAGAAAACTTTTGTTTGATAAATTGACCTTAATTAAACCAATGTATGGGCCAAGATAAAATAAAAGAGCACTTATTGCCAGAAAATCCATTTAGAGAGTAAAAAAAATTTTCCTCTTACTAAATATGGCAGGCTCTGAGTATTTACTCAGAATGATAAAGTTTTCTCAAAGACTTGCAATCAGGGTCAACAGGAATAGTTTCCACAGTATGAAAATAAGCTAAAATTATCATAAAAGAAAAATGTGTGAGGAATTTATCATTCCATCCCCTCCCCCCTCAAAAAAAATTTTTTTTTCTAGAGCTGGACTCATCACAGAGGTCCCATGTTAATTCTTACTTAGACTCTCTGACAATATACACCATCCGCTCTCAACAGAGCCTACCTATGCTGCACACTTTGAAATTCGTGATTGAAGTGTTGCCTTTTTATAAGCTCGTTTTTCATGGATAACAAATATGAGAATTTATTTTTGAGATCAAAATAGAACATTTCGATGCTAGACTTGACGTTATCGTAGTCTGTAACTGTCAAAACAAAAACTGATGGGATGACAGATCATCTTGTTAAAGAAGTCTTGATTCAGTGGTTTGGAACTTACAAGCAATTTAGTCACTGGCCACAAGCCCCATCTGAGATTGGAGCATCATTTGAAACACTACATACAGATTAAATATAGTTTTTATTGATGAAAACAAAGTCCATGAGCACATTAACTATGGACAGGTATTGGGTCTCACATAAATAAGATCACTTTTAATATCCAGACTGAAGATATAAGAATGTTATTGAGCAAGACTCTATTCCATGATTTAAGGATCTTGCAGAGGATGTACTTTATTTACCACTGGATGAATACTTCAAATATAACTAGGTAATTTATTATTTCATTATTGCACCTTATAATTCAAACTTTTTATCTTATTTATAGTTGTTATAATAAAGTCAAGTAACGATTTCACAATGAGACATTTTATGCATGGGCCACCTTTTTCTTTTCCCATTCGACAAATAAAGACAAGTGAAATGGGAACACCGTTTTAAGCCAATGACTACTCATAATTTAATAGCAATGTGAGTAGAAATTTGTATTTCTACTGAGTAGATGTGTAGGAACGTTCATTCATTCATGCTTCCAAAAGTCATTGTGTGTGATTTTCATCTACAGACTGTAGCAAATTTCATTCGATTAACCAGGGAAACTAACTGATACGTGCATTAGGCCACACTTAGCTTTTGAGTCTCTTACCCCTCTTCTTTTCTACACCTCTGCCTTCTAGAAGAAATCTCTCTCCCAGCTCCCAGGTTTATCCCATTTCCTATCTCTTCCTATCTCCACACACTGCTTTCCAGTACCTTGTCAAGGAAAAATAAAACCATTCCCTTAATCAAGATGTGCTTTTTTCAGATTTTAAGAGGATAAAATGTTTATGCATATCATTTGCAGTGTTGCATTAGTGACAGTCGTAGATTGTATTTGAATCAAGAATCTTGAGTAAATAAAGTCTCCATCAAGAAAATAAAAGGCAGATCATCCGTGTGGGCGCTAAGTCCTCACTCTGGGACATTGGTGTTCACACCTCCAACACCCACTGGCAATAGGAAACAGAAAACGGTCAACGTGAGGTCACTATGCTCCCTCAGCCAGCTGTATCAAGCAGCTGTTATTTCCCTTCAGTTAGAAAAAAGTTATTGAGAATAAACAGAAACATTGTTGTGTCCACTTTATAAACTGAAGAAAGCACACATGTATTGCAGAAGATACTGAGTCATAAAACAGGAATATAGGGAGTCTGTAGCATGGACCCTCTTATCCTCAAGAACACAAAAAAAATTTCAAAAATCAGGTAGAAAATTTGGAAAAAGAAAAGATCCTTCAATCCAGGGATATAAAATGATATCTCCAAGTATTATCATTAATGTATATCAATTATGTTTCAAAATTAAAATTGTTTTATTATTAAGATAGTTCAAGTTCAGGCTAATTTAAAAAAAATTTAATATCTCGTTTGCCTTCAGTAGCTCTTAGCAAGGCCCCTGGCCACAAGGACCTGCACTGTGGCATCTCACCTGAATCTATTATTATTTCCCTTAGCAGGGAAACACTGAATAGATGATTTTGTCTCTTTAAGAAAGAATGTTCAGTAGAAAGGGGTTCAAGAAAGTTGTAAAAACTGCTGTAATGTCAAACGATATTTTTTCAAAAATTACTCCTCAAATGTCATGATCAACTGAATCAGGGATGGGTCACTAATTACACTAAGTAAGGTAGAAATGTGCACAACAGTGGTCTGGCTGTCAGCAAATTCCTAACTTGAAGGAAAACAATACCAAAGGTGAAAGATAATACTCATGTTGGGCCAGAAAGACCGGAGATCAAAGGTTGATTTCACCTTGGCTTTATCATAAATAAAATTAAGAAATTGAGGTCTACCTGCACTGGGCTGTTTGGCCTTACAGGAGTTGATAAGTGTGTCCAGCATGATACCAAACACTGCAAACTATCCTTTCTCTTCCCTCTTCCTTCTAAGAACTCAAACTAAGAAGACACAGATCGCCTGGGAAGGTCCATCCCCCTCGCAGAGTAAAGCACAGAGGCCAGGTGTGGAGGCTCCTCATGTACCTCACTGAAGAGCTTTTGGGAACTTTTAATTCCAATTTAAGAAAATAAATTTTAAATTTGGGGAAATACAAATGACACTATCCAGCAAACACTGTTTTAAGCCTCTTATACATATCATCTCATTTCATTCTAACCATAACACTCTGAAGTAGATACTCTAATGATGCCCAGATGAGGAAACTGAGGCACAGAGATTTGTCCCAGGTCACAGGAAGAGGAATTTCTGGAACTGGGAATGCTGTATCCATTCTGAGTGGGAGGATATTAAGACTTTTGTTAAAACAAAAAGGTAAGTCAATACTTAGCACATCAGACATTGATAATAGTTGAGTTGATTAATAAAGAAAGGATTACCACAATATCTATATTTCCTTAACTGTTGAACCTTTTGTTTGTGTTTACCACAGAGAGAGAAGAAAATGTCCAGCATTTCCATAAAAAGGTACATGTTGATTGTCAGTAGCGAGCAGAGGACTGGATCTATGCTGTTTGGGTCTCCAGCATCCAGCAGAGTATCAAAGCCTGACTAGCCAGGGGCTGGCACCAGGGTGGGTTAGGGGGGGTTAGAATGGAGCATTCCAGTCAAGACAGAAGACATTTATAGCCAAATGAATGCACAAAACTTAAGCCTGCAGGAGAAGGCTTAAGCTAGGCCTTTAAGAGAGCAAGTACAATCACCAAACCAGGGTGAGCGGCTCTGGACCACTGAAAGCAAGGTGAAGATGAGGAAGGTGGAAAAAGAGGCCAAGAGGGGTGGAAGAGGCTGGGGGTCATCCGAAGTTCTTTCCTTGAATACTAGTTGAACTTCGAGATGCAAATGTGTAAGCCTAATATTTCCTGGTACATGAAGGAGACATTTTGGCTTACAGTCAGGGGAACAGTAGAAAATTGTGTGTGCTTGAGAACTGGTCTCTCCACTTGACATGTAGAGTCTAACACGGAGCCAGCACCCAGCTGGTGACAGCTATTTCTTTTCCGGGCATCAAACCCAGGAGTAAAAAAATCAGCCTCTATCAACATGATCTTCCAAGCCCAAATCTACAAAGTGGCTTAAGTGTCACCCCCTCCAATTCCTTCAAAATCTATGTTCTTATGTGCCATTTCCCCATGCCTCAGAGAGAAGATTTTATTGAAGAAACTAAGGTATTAGTGCATTATGCTTATCGTTTTATATCGTTTTATATTAAGATCTCAAGGTCCCAATATTCCCTCTTGTCTCCCTATCTGGTGGGTCACCAAAGACAATGACTCAAATAATGAACAGGAAGGCACACACCAGAAACCAAAAACAAAGGTCCCTGTGAACCTGAGATGACCCATGGCCCTAATCAAGAATGTCCTCTTTTAAGAGAGTTTGGTTTTCATTGAGGATTTGGTCAGGAGGAAAGACAAGAGTCTGTTATCAAACTAAAGCATCCCTAGAGGAAGCTAGATATTTTACAAAGTGTCTGAATCTGGCAGATGATATTAGCTACTATTTATTGAACAACCAAATCTATGCATTACACACACAGAGATATACAAACATACACGCATACACACACATACACTCATGCACACATACAGACACACATATGCATATTGTCACATTTAATCATTGAACAAACCCTATCAGATTGATATTATTTCCTCCATTCTGTTGATTAATGAAATTGGGCCTCAGAAATGTTGAATGATATACCCAATATTCACAACTGGTGGATCCAAGATTCAAGGCCAAGCCTACAGCGTCTATCCTGTTAACTGTTCTAGCACAGGGCATCTCGGCAAGAGCCCGCCTCTGCTGTTGTTTCAGCGTGTCTGCGAAGCTCGATGCCTTCAATCCAACAAGGATTAGCCTGACCCCAGGGCCCTGAGGATCCCAGATGTGTCCATGTTAGTTCTGCATCCGGCACTGGGAGGAGGTAAATCTCTCAAATAAGATTATATAGGAAAGTGCAAGCCCAACCTTTTATCTAGTCTCAGTCTTTTCAGTATTCACCCACAACCTCAACTATTCTGAATGTACTGATGGGAAACCTGCAGGGACCCAGCACTGAAGCAGTTAAGTTTAATGTGTTACTTCTAAGAGGAGTCCTCAAAACATACTTTTAAGGCTTTTTCCTTTTTTTTTTTTTCTGTTCTTTGTTCAGCCACTGTAATCAATCACCAATTACACCGGCCACAGAGCAAACACGTCCCAGTCTCAGTCACCATTTCCACCGACAGAACAAAAAGGCTCCGAAGAAGCCCTGCGCAGGGCAGGGGGCTAGCAGGACTCGGCCTGCTTAACGTCTAGTCTCGGGAGCTGTTTCCTTGAGGCTCGGAGAGAGGCACGCTGCCCTTCCTGCCACCATCCATCTTGTCCTGGAGCAACATTACAGGGCTGAATATTTCAAATAGTCCAGTTGATGCAAAATATTTCCTCTGCCCCCAACTGAGCCTTCTCTGATTTTGTGCCAAAAGAGCTATTAGTGGTGATTAAAACGTGAGATGACCAAGATGACATTCTCTCAGGAACAAAGAGAGAAGCACATTTCCACCCTGGGCTCATCAACACTGATGAAAGATCAGGAAGGAGCCCAGTCAGGGCAGGATAAAGAACAGGAGAGACATCTCAAGAACATTCCTTCTGATTAATTCATCAGTTGCATGGGGTACTGAAAGAGCCAAGTGGAGTGTTGTGGGGTTTTTGTTTTGTTTTGTTTTGTTTTGTTCCATATTGCTTTTTGGATGAGGGGCCAGAAACAAAACAAAGCAAAATTCTAACTCCAAGTCAGTTCAAGCTATTGTCACTTGCATGTGACTGATTCTAGGCTGTAGGTGGTGAGCCATGCTCAGAGCCCTAGAACTCAAGTGAGAATTGTCTCAACCTGGTGCTCCCTTGGCTCATTGTGGGAGCATTCCAAACTCCCAGCAGTCACAGGGAGGGCTAGATGCATCTAGTATTCCTACTTAATTTTGTTTGGGTCCTGGGCTAGTCTTCCTGGAAAAATCAACCTAATTACAGGAAAAGGGTTAAGATCAGGCCTGGACTGATCAGTCTTTTCATAGTGATACTTGGAAATGGAGTTGAGGAAAATATGGAATATTGCGTCTGCCCTGTGTGCTGTGAACATTTTTTTCTGTGGGATGGCAAGTGAACTTGGGAAGCTGTGAGTTGGCAGGGGAGCCTTGGACCCATGTTGCAGAATGGCATAAAAGCAGTGGGAAGCCTCGCCTCTCTCTAGCAAGGTGGCAAGCACACTTTGGCTGTCATCTGCAGCAGGTGCTCATGCTCCATGTGGTTGAGGACACTAAAAAAACAGGCTCCTTAGTAGCTCCTGTGCCATGGGACAAGATGCTGCATGGACTGTGCTTCCTGTGCCGTGATCTGTGCTGCATTAGATTAAAGCATGTTGGATGCTGTAGGTTGGTTGCCAGTTACATTGAACCCTTAATCTCTGCAATGCTGTTAACCCACTTTGCCTTGATCATGGCAACCTCTGGGGGACCTAGGTGAGCTGTATTAATCCAATTTGTCATTTAAGTTGAAGTTAACCCAACAATTGACTTAGAAATCCCACATAAACTTGATGTTCCTATTAACTTCGAAAGAGCTTTATTTCCCCAGTAATCAAAATCAGCCGAGGGAGAGACAGCCAAAGGGGCGTAGGATTTTCCAAATGGAGTCAGATCCTCAGTCAAATGCTCTAATTTGGATCGTGGCACAGGGAAGACCTACACAAGACTAACTTTTTATTAATAGCGAGTTATGAGTCTGTCCTCTTGAACATTTTGACACTGTCGTTATACACAGCAATCCTGGGACTAATCAGATAGTTCTGAAATCAAAATTAGCATAAGTGATGTTCATAGAAATTGTACACACCCCTGGCTAAAGGGAGTGGTCCTCATACTTAGTATTAGCCAAGGGTGTGACTGAACAACCTGGTGCCTGGGGAGAGTGGAAAGGTCAGAGTGTTCAGACACACAGATGTCTCTTTGAAAGACTGGCATATTATCCACGGATCCCCTCAGCCATCTAAGCAGCAGCTAAAAATAGAGAAGAAATTATTCAGGTAAGATCTGTGAAGGAATCTCTTGTCAAATGGAGTGAATCTTGAGACATACAGAGGAGATCCACAATGTTCTTCAGCACATGACACCAACGGAAACATTGCCAGCTTGGACTGGAAGGCACTTAAAGAGAACAACGTGAAGAAAGAATGCTGGTCCACCAAAATTCTGCACACAGGAAACATACCAATCAAACTATGCAGTGGCAAAAAATGTGCCACCTTTCATGAAATTAGAAGGATGACTTCAAGGGCAAAGCCATAAGCCCAAAGAGAGGAGAGTCATGAATCCAGAGGATTATAACTAGTCCTTGAAACCCAGCATTGTATACCTGGCTAGATATCAGAATTGCTTGGGACTGAGGATTCTTTATCTTTTTCCATTTGATGCCTTTATGAATAAAAGTATATGCAATTATTATATTATGACTACCTTACCAATGTATTGTAGATGCAGAGAATTTGTTTTCTAGTTTCACAGATCTAGTGATGAAGCAGAATTTTGCCCCCAAATGGATTATACCCAGAGCCTCACCCACACCAAATATATTAATAGATGAGTTTAGATGAAGGGATTTGGAAGTTTTAAGCTAATGAAACTTAAATGAGATTTTGATTCGATGCTATAATGGGTTGGACTTTTGGGGAACCTTGAAATGGGGTGAGTGTATTTTGCATATGAGACAGATGTGAATCTTTAGGAGTTAGAGGGCAAGTGAGGATAAGAAAAATGATGGCCGCTCTCCAAAGATGACCACTTCCCAGTCTCCAGATCCTCAGAATATGTTAATTTCCAAGGTAAAAAGAACTTCGCTGATGTGATTACATTAAAGACCTTGAAACGGGAAGATTTTCCGGGATTATCAAAGTAGGTCCAATGTAATCATAATGGTCTTTATAAGGCAAAGAGAGAGTCATGACTGTGAAGAGTCAGGAGACTGACAAGAGAAGCAGAAGTCAGAATTATTGAGGGCCATGAGCTGAGGAATTCAGGCAGTCTCTACAAGCTGTAGAAAGCAAAGAATGGAGTCTCCCCTACCCTTTAGAAGGAATGCAGCATTGCCAACGCATTTTAGACTTCTAACCTCCAGAACTCTAAAATAATAAATTTGCCTTTTTAAGCCATTAAATTTATACTAATTTGTCATAGAAGCAATAGAAAACAAGCATGGATTTGAATCTGTAGCAGTTAAAGACAACCAGTAGGAAACATATATAAACAGATTTATTGCAAGAAGTTGGCTTACACAATTCTAGAGGCCGACTAGGCAAGTCCAACATCCACATGGTAGGCCGTCAGAAAGGGGGCACTGAAACCGGCAGGCACCAGCTAAAGCTTCTGTCCACAGGAAGAATTTCCTCTCCTTTAGGAAAACCTCAGCTCAGGACTTCCAACTGATTGAATGAAGCCCACCGAGATTATCGGGGATAGTTGCCCTTAATTAAAGTCAATTGATTATGGACTTTAATCACATATACAAAAAATACCTTCTGAAACTGATCTACAGATTCAATGCAACACCAATTAAAATCCCATCAGGATTCTTCACAGATATAGAAAAAATAATTTTATGCTTCGTATGGAACCAAAGAAGACCCCGAATATCAAGAGCAATTCTAGGCAACAAAAACAAAATGGGAGGCATTAATATGCCAGATATCAAACTATACTACAAAGCTGTAGTAATTAAATCAACATGGTATTGGCACAAAAATAGGAATATTGACCAGTGGAACAGATGTGAGAATCCTGACATAAAACCATCCTCATATAGCCATCTAATCTTTGACAAAGCAGATAAAAACATATGCTGGGGAAAAGAATCCCTTTTCAATAAATGGTGCTGGGAAAAATGGATAGCCACCTGTAGAAGGCTAAAACAGGACCCACACCTTTCAACTCTCACAAAAATCAACTCACGCTGGATAACAGACTTAAACCTACGGTATGAAACTATGAGAATTCTAGAGGAAAATGTTGGAAACACTCTCCTAGACATCGGCCTAGAGTTTATGAAGAAGTCCCCAAAGGCAAACACAGGAGCAACAAAAATAAATAAATGGGACGTGATCAAACTACAAAGCTTCTGCACAGCCAAAGAAATAGTCATGAAAGTAAACAGACAACCTACAGAATGGGAGAAAATTTTTGCATCCTACACATCCGATAAGGGGCTGATAACTAGAATATACTTAGAACTCACAAAATCAGGAAGAAAAAATCAAATAACCCTATTAAAAAGTGGGCAAAGGACTTGAACAGAAACTTTTCTAAAGAAGACAGAAGAATGGCCAACAAACATATGAAAAAATGCTCAACATCTCTAATCATCAGGGAAATGCAAATCAAAACCACAATGAGATATCACTTAACCCCAGTGAGAATGGCCTTTATCAAAAAGTCTCCAAACAATAAATGCTGGCGTGGATGTGGAGAGGAACACTCCTACACTGCTGGTGGGACTGCAAACTAGTTCAACCTCTGTGGAAAGCAATATGGAGACACCTTAAAGCGATACAAGTGAATCTACCATTTGATCCAGCAATCCCATTGCTGGGCATCTACCCAAAAGATCCAATGACACTCTACAAAAAAGACACCTGCACTCGAATGTTTATAGCAGCACAATTCATAATTGCAAGGCTGTGGAAACAGCCCAGGTGCCCATCAATCCAAGAATGGATTAATAAAATGTGGTATATGTATACCATGGAGTACTATTCAGCTTTAAGAAACAATGGTGATATAGCACATCTTATATTTTCCTGGTTAGAGCTGGAACCCATACTATTAAGTGAAGTTTCCCAAGAATGGAAAAACAAGCACCACATATACTCACCAGCAAATTGATATTAACAGAGCAGCACCTAAGTGGACACATAGGTACTACAGTAATAGGGTATTGGGGAGGGGGGAGGGGGCGGGTATATACATATATAATGAGTGAGATGTGCACCATCTGGGGGATGGTCATGCTGGAGATTCAGACTTGTGGGGGGAGGGGAGGAATTGGCATTTATTGAAACCTTAAAATCTGTACTCCCATAATATACCGAAATAAAAAAAATATGAAAAAAGAATACCTTCTATAATAAAACTTAGATTAGTGTTTGATTGAATAACCTGAGACTGTAGCCTAGCCAAGTTGATGCATAAACCTGACCTTAGCACCAATAGACCAAAATTAACCTCATCCGATAGTAGACAGATAGATATCATGTGATTCCAGATGTGATGCTCTGAGGATGTCACAACAAACTGCACAGTATTCATGACAAAAACGTAATTCTGTGTCTAATCCCAAGGAAATACTAGACAAACCCAAGCTGAGAATACTATTTTTAAAAAAGATGACAGAGAGATGGTCTTGGGGTCTTTGAAAAGCAATATTTTGAAAGGTAAAAAAAGAAGGTGGGGGTATGGAAATGTACCAGACTAAAGGCGGCCAATGACACATAACTAGATGCAATAACTCATTCCAGACTGAATCCTATACTGGATGGGGAAAAATGCTTAGAAAGAACATTACTGGATAAACTGACAAAATTGGAATCTAAATGGTAGGTTAGATAAAAGATATCAATGAAACACTTACTAAAGTTGATAACTGTGCTATTTAAAATAATATCCCTTTCTTAGGAAATATACTTTGAAATATTTAGGGATTAAAACCATTGGTATGTAAATCATCCTCAAATGGTTCAGAAATAAATTTATCTCTATGTGTGTGTGTATGTGTGTGTGTATGTGTACAGAGAGATACAAAGACAGAGACAGAGAATGAGGCTCTCAATAATTATTTACACAATGAATGGAGTATTTTCAAAAGGAGTAACAACTGGTATTTTGGATGATAACAAGAAATGAAAAAATCATGGAATTTACAGATATGAAGTAAAGATAAGAAATAAAGTGTATATTTTATTCAAAATTAATATAGGTTTAAAGTTTCTAGAATTTTTCTAATTAGCACTTCCAAATTCTTTGTGCTATATTTGGTGATCCCTGGGTCTTCCAAGAAAAATTGTAACTATAATGATTACAACTAGAATTCTAGAATCCACTAGTTTTGACAACATACAAATTGAATTTGTTATGATCCAATTATGGTGCTACAACATTGTTTTTATAAAGTATATCAAAATTTAAATTAAAATTTAATCTATGCTTATGCGTGCATAGATATGACAAATTCTAAGAAAGTCAAATTTCTATCAAAAACTTGAATATTCAGGAACTGTAATTACCAAAGAACACAATTCTTTCTTTTTGAGGCATAAATTATTCATTATATTTGTTTGAGTAATGCAAAATTCATATTTAAACCTTGTACTATAAATGCAATATATGTCATCCAAATAATTAGCATAATGACACATTCATGGATGGCAGAGCAGCCTTCCCTCTGTGTAATGGTTGAGTAATAGTAGTTTCAGAAAGAAAAATAAGCAGCATGAAATAAAATAACAAAGCCTTGAGCAAAATAAAATGCAATATTAGCTACCACTATATTTTAAATTTCCCAACATAGTTTGTTTTATTCATCATACCTCAAGCTAGTGAATTTCAACAGTACTGGATAAAGCTACACCATCCACCCAAAATTTTCTTTTACATAATGATACATACATATTCTTTATGTACAACGCTTCTCAAATTCTCATGGACTTGGCCTGTACTTAAATCAGAAATGACTTTGGACTCTTCTTACCCTACAAAAGGTATTTAAAAATCTTCATTTTTATCACTTGAAAGTGTTTTAAGAAATAAGAAAATATCCTGGCATGCTTTTTATGACCTTCTATGATAGTCCATAATTTTTTCCCAGTGCTTAGTTCAACAGTCCTGATTTTAAAATAAAAAGTACTGAGGCCATTGGCTCAAAAGCAAAATCCCATCTTCCATATCACTCCAAAATATCATATAAAATGCAATTTAATCACTGTGTCCTACTGCCAATTGTATTTTAACCCAGTGTTTAGGATGTGATCATCAAAGATGTTGTATTCATTTTCCATTGCTGTGAAACAATTTATCACGAAACTTAATGGCTTCAAACAACCCCCAGGACACTAGATCTAAGGTTTTCACTGTTGAAGAAGACAGTTATGGCACTCAGGTAGCCTAACCAGGTTATTTTCTAGAACTCTTTCAATTCCTACATTAAACAAACAAGTCACTCTGTTTTCAGTTCCAAAAAGGACTCTAGAGAATATCCCACAAGTTCAAACTAAAAAAAGCACTATGAATTGTTCAAGATGGCAATGCTGGTAAGTGGAGAAGAAGAATCTTAAACCTTCTCTCCTAACTTCAGTGTAGTGCTAGTTCCTTTATCTGGACTGCCTTCTCCTTTAGGTGCATGTTGACATTATTAATTGAAGAAGAAACTGTCCAAAGCCACTCAGTACACAACAAGGAATTAGCTAAAGCTTTACCCTTAAGGTTAAAGCCATTCAGTGGGCTTAGATGAGGAAGAATTGTCAACATATCCTAAAATACATCAGCTATCATGTACCCTGGGATTACTCATACCTGTACAGAGGGATATCAAAAATCCTCTTGGTAAGTAAAAATTTCAACATCTTTCATTCTATAAAGCTTTAAATTTATAGCAGGACTAATGTACTTTGTTTCTGAGCTCTGAGAGCCAGATTCTTACATCCAAATAAAGTACTTTGAAGTCTCCAGAGCATACTTACAATAACACACAGATGGGTTTTTTTTTTTTCCCTGAGTGGCAACATCTGTTCAATAGAAGAGAGGTGAAATCATCTGACATGTAAGACCTGTAAATGAGTGGAAGCCGAAATATCCAGATCAGGTTTTTAAAATGTGTGATGCATTGCCAAAGTGTATATAAATTATTCAATTTAATTTTATGATTTCTTCTCATAAAAAAAGACCTAAAATCCTAAGGAAGACCTTAATAAACAATGAAGATTTAAATACCTGCTGGATACCTAGATTATAAGAAAAACAAAATATAGAAAACAGTAAAAAAATGTTTCTTAATTATGAAAAATTATCAGGGCATAAAGTTTCAGGCAGGTATTATTAACCAGCAGAATCTTTCACTGTAGGACTAAGGATTGAAACACACAGCCTCCCTAGGCTCAACCAGGAAGAAATAGAACTCCTGAACAGACCAATATCAAGTACTGAACTTGAAACAGCAAATAAAAACCTTCCTAAAAATAAAATTCCTGGACCAGATGGTTTCACACCCAAATTTTACCACATCTACGAAGAAGAACTGGTGTTTATCCTGCAGAAATTATTCCACAACATCAAGAAGGATAGAATCCTCCCCAACACATTTTATGAAGTGAACATAACCCTGATACCCAAACCAGGAAAGGATGCAACAAAAAAAGGAAACTGCAGACCAATATCCCTTATGAATATAGATGCAAAAATTCTCAACAAAATCCTAGCCAATCAAATCCAGGTGCTTGTCAAGAAAAATAATCCATCACAACCAAGTGGGCTTCATCCCAGGGATGCAGGGATGGTTCAACATATGCAAATCTATAAATGTAATTCACCATATAAACAGAAGCAAAAACAAAGACCAAAAACAAAGATCCTCTCATTAGACACAGAAAAAACATTTGACAAAATTCAACACCCTTTTATGATAAGAATGCTCAAAAAAATAGGCATAGATGGGGCTTACCTAAAGATGATACAAGCCATATATGACAAACCCACAGCCAGTATCATACTGAATGGGGAAAAACTGAAAGCATTCCCACTTAGAACTGGAACAATACAAGGTTGCCCACTCTCTCCACTTCTATTCAACATAGTGCTGGAAGTCCTCGCTACAGCAATCAGACAAGAGAGAGGAATTAAGTGTGTCCAAATGGGAGCAGAAGAGATCAAACTCTCACTCTTTGCTGATGACATGATATTATACCTAGAAAACTCCAAGGATTCAACCAAGAGACTCCTTGCATTGATAAATGAATTTGGTAAAGTCTCAAGATACAAAATCAATACACAGAAATCAGAGGCATTCATATGCTCCAACAATAGTAAAAGCGAGAACCAAATGAAAGACTCAATTCCCTTCAAAATAGCAACAAAGAAATTAAAGTACCTAGGAATATATTTAACTAAGGAGGTAAAAGACCTCTACAGGGAGAACTATGAAACACTCAAGAAGGAAATAGCAGAGGATGTAAACAGGTGGAAGAATATACCATGCTCATGGGTCGGCAAAATCAACATTGTTAAAATGTCTATACTACCCAAAGTGACCTACAGAGTCAATACAATCCTATCAAAATACCATCATCATTTTTCACAGATTTAGAAAAAATAATTTTATGCTTCATATGGAACCAGAGAAGACCCCGTATAGCAAAATGAATCCTAGCCAATAAAAACAAAATAGGAGGTATCATTTTACCAGACTTCAAACTATACTACAAGGCTACAGCCATTAAAACAGCTTGGGATTAGCACAAGAACAGGGACATTGACCAGTGGAACAGAACCAAGAACCCAGATATAAGGATATGAGGATATAAAACCATCCTCATAAAGCCAACTAATCTTCGACAAACCAGACAAAAACATACACTGGGGAAAAGAATCCTTATTCAATAAATGGTGCTGGGAAAACTGGATAGCCACATGTAGAAGACTGAAACAAGACCCAAACCTTTCACCTCTCACAAAAATCAACTCATTCTGGCTAACAGACTTGAACCTTAGGTGTAAAATTATTAGAATTCTAAAGGAAAACATTGGAAATACTCTTCTGGACATTGGCCAAGGCAAAGAATTTATGAAGAAGACCCCAAAGGCAATCATGGCAGCAACAAAAATAAATAAATGGGACCTGACCAAATTAAAAAGCTTCTGCACAGCCAAAGAAACTATCAAGAGAGCAAACAGACAACTCACAGAATGGGAGAAAAGTTTTGCAAGCTACACATCTGATAAAGGGCTGATAACTAGAATCTATTTAGAACTCAGGAAAATCAGCAAGAAAAAATCAAACAATCCTATCAAAAATGGGGCAAAGGACATGAACAGAAATTTTTCAAAAGAAGACAGAATAATAGCCAACAAACATATGAAAAAATGCTCAACATTTCTAATTATTAGGGAAATGCAAATCAAAACTGCAATGAGATATCACCTATCTTCAATAAGAATGGCCTTTATCAAAAAGTCCCCAAACAATAAATGTTGGCGTGGTTACAGAGAGAGAGGAACACTCCTACACTGCTGGTGGGACTGCAAACTAGTTCAACCTCTGTGGAAAGCAATATGGTGATACCTTAAAGCAATACAAGTAGATCTACCATTTGATCCAGCAATTCCACTACTGGGCATCTACTCAAAAGATCAAAAGTCACTTTATGAAAAAGACACCTGCACTCAAATGTTTATAGCAGCACAGTTCACAATCGCAAAGCTGTGGAAACAACACAAGTGCCCATCAATTCATGAGTGGATTAATAAAATGTGGTATATGTATACCATGGAATACTATTCAGCTTTAAGAAACAATGGTGATATAGCACCTTTTGTATTTTCCTGGATAGAGCTGGAACCCATTCTAAGTGAAGTTTCCCAAGAATGGAAAAACAAGCACCACATGTACTCACCAGCAAATTGGTATTAATGGATCAACACCTAAGTGGACATATAGGAATAATATTTATCAAGTGTTGGGCAGGTGGAAGGGGGGCGGAGGGGATGGGTATATACGAACACAGTGAGTGAGATGTGCAATGTTTGGGGGATGGTCATGCTTGAAGCTCTGACTTGAGGAGAAAGGGGGGGCATAGACAATATATGGAACCTTAACAATTATACCCCCATAATACGCTAAAATTAAAAAAGTACACTTATTTTAGGCATTTCACTTTCATCATTTTATTTTTTTTTTTTTTTTTTTTTTTTTTTTTTTTTTTTGAGACAGAGTCTCACTTTGTTGCCCAGGCTAGAGTGAGTGCCGTGGCGTCAGCCTAGCTCACAGCAACCTCAAACTCCTGGGCTCGAGCGATCCTTCTGCCTCAGCCTCCCGAGTAGCTGGGACTACAGGCATGCGCCACCATGCCCGGCTTATTTTTTATATATATATATCAGTTGGCCAATTAATTTCTTTCTATTTATAGTAGAGACGGGGTCTCGCTCTTGCTCAGGCTGGTTTCGAACTCCTGACCTTGAGCAATCCGCCCGCCTCGGCCTCCCAAGAGCTAGGATTACAGGCGTGAGCCACCGCGCCCGGCCCATTTTATTTTTTAATACCTGGAAAAAGTCAAGAGCACAATTACACAAGTGTTCAATGGAAAATTCAACTATTTGATTGACTCAAAATGTAAAGGGAAAAAGTGTAGGTCTTCTGGTTTGAGAAACCTGTCTCACATATTCCAAAATACTAAATCCCAGCTCAGTGGAAGCCATAATATCAGTGTTAAACCTTTTTTTTTTTAAATTAAAAGTAGAGAAGGAAGAAAATCAGAGTTTAGATAGCAGATCATATGGAACAATGGCCAAAACGTCCTCTACAGTTCATTCTAAACAACAATGGAGACACACCAGGAGCCCAGGTATGATTTTTACCATCATCACAGGATACAGCAATGTGCAAATGAGAAAAGCCCACAATCCAGATGTGTGTAGTTGGGCTTTTAGATTTCATTGCTTTTGTACAGGACCTTTCCATCTCTGTCTCTTCCCTTCCCCATCCCCACTTTTTGCTTTTCTGTTTCTCCTCTTCAGCCTCCCAAAATCATTAGGGTTTTGCTTGGGATCCGGCATAGCAGAGGAGGCCCCATTGCTAAGACTGTACCCACAGATCCCAGTTATATTAGAGAACTCTTGAAGGCAGCTCCTTCTTTCTGTTCCAGCATTGCTCTCTGCCACCTGGGAAACTTTAATCTCCCGTGTACTCTTTGGAATACTGAAGAGATTTAACAGGAGTATCTCAAAGGTACTTTCCAGATCCAATGTCTCAATGTCCAATGCCTCTAAGACCAACAAGACATGGAAATGCAGAGGAATAAAGCTAATGGTGGAGTTCCCAGGACCCAGTAGAGTCAGTGGCTTTGCCATTCCAGAGAGGAAGAAAAGAGCCCAAAATGGAGGAGGAGAAGGGTAGAAAGGAAGTGAGGCACAAGCTGGCATAACTATTCCAAAAGAACAAGGTGTGGCACGTAGAAGACTTGGAGAGGATGAAGCAAAAGACACAGGGAGACAGCAGGCAGTGTGGAAATTCCAAGAGACTGGCCCAGAGGAAATACTTCTAGTGCAAAGAAGAAAGCTCATGTGAGATGCTACCAATCTGGAGCAAGTGATTGCAAGGAGTTTAAAGTGTTTTGCACTTGTTTATCATCAAATGACATAATGTATTCAGTGCCTGGCACTGCACAAGGGTTCGGGAACACAATGGTCAACAGACACAAGTGTCTTATGCTAACAATGTTCCCTAATGATGCCCCCCCACACTTCTGTAGGGACCACCACAAAATGCTATGATTTCACAACACAGGGCCTTTCCTGGCCGAAACATATGCAGACACATGTACATTATTGCCAACTAACTGGAACAATGACTAGAAAGGCATTTTCTTCCCAGTTCTGAGCCTTGGACTTGATGGTACTTTAAGGCAGAAAGGTGAAAATCATTATGGCAAGGTAGTCAGTTCTGGCTGCACTGAGTTCATTCGTGGGTAAGCCCAGCAGGCTTTCCTACACAAAGAGACTGCTTCTCAAACTAACCTTACTGGCACTACAACCTTCCAGTAGGTACAATTGCATGGGAATGCAATCACAATCACCAACACTTGTGATTTTCTTGTTATTTTCATAACTACGTAGAGGCCACTTGAGTAGACGTTAAAGAGAAGAAAGAAATTGCTGGTGACTCCTTGGCAGCTATAAATTCAACATAGGAAATTTTAATATTTAAGCTGTTTTCTTGCAGAACTGTCAGGCTAAAGTACATCAAATTTAGAAACCTTAATTCCCTTTCAAAATAAAAGAAAAAATATTTTTCATGCAGTCTATTACAGTGAAAAAAATATTCCCAATTCCCCACCTCCATTACCCATCATCCACTCTAGCTATTAGAAATCACACAAATGTTCAATTATTTCTGTCAGCCATTCCCACCTCTTGAGATGATCTTGCACACAATTCTCTCTTAACCCAATTTCTTTTAGAGTACAGAGGGTGTTTATCTTGGCACTATACGATTCGTGGTGGAAGCCTCCTAAACAGCATGCCTTTTCATGAATCCCTTTGGCCGTCTTTATCATAATAACCTTATTAAACCCGCTAGGTAAAAAAAAAACAACCTCTACTAAATCTCTACCTTAACATATGTGCACGCTGAGCAACCATATTGATGTATGGCTCACGTGTTTACACTTCAGACAAATAGTGCAGCTGTGTCTTTCCATAACAAACATCCAGCAATATAGAGAGAATTTCTTTTCAGTCAATGTTGCCTTGAAAATCTCCGAAGGAGATTGATAACATGTAACAGCAGACTTTAAATTATTAATCATTGTCATGGGCTAAAATAAAACATGAAGTCAGGATGAAAGCCCAGAATGAAGCCAAGTTTACAGGAAGTATTACAAAATTAAGAAAGAAGAAATACAGCATCAATAATTCAACACCGTGGCAGATTAAATGTGCAACCTACACCAGCAAGAAAAATCACACCCGGTTTCTGGCTTTTAGGGTTTTAAGAAAGCAATTGAATTTTTTTTTTTTAATTGGAAGGGCAGCAGGGATATGTCCATCTTAATCTTTTTCCTCCTGCCCTGGAATTAAAGAGAATAAGACAGGAGAAGCAGGGAATTTAAGAGACACTGAGAAGGTCATTTTATCTCTCAAGAGGGCATTGGCTTTACTAAGAGTCAGATAGAAATATTTAAAAGTATATAGAAAATTCTGCCTCTCTACTGAGAAATAGAAATAGTAATTTTATCAGAAAGGATACAAGTGTATTTAGATCTTTAAAAGAGAGTGAGCCATAGAAGGAAAAATGTGAGAAATAGTCGTCAAAGACCCCGTATGTGCAAATATTAAATATAAATATGAAAACATGGAAATAAATATTTTTTCCTAGACACCCAAGGCCATTAAGTGCTTATGCTCTTCCTCACTGTCTGATTACACTGGGGGCTAGGACTTGACGTCCTACAGCAGCAAAGTGGAAACTGAGGCAGCTTTGGTCTGCTGGAATCCAGCTGCTTCCCCACTGAGTGCTCTGCTGTAATCGTACCATCACTAGACATCGTTGGGACCAGAAGTCACTTTCTGCTTCTTTCTGCGGCCAGGGCCATGGAGGGTAAGTGAGCTCAGGCCTCAGTGAAAACAGTTTCTCCCACCCGACAGCCGGTCACGCTGGCGGAACATCTGTGCAGGAGTCCCACGTCAGCGTGCAGCGTCGCTGGGCCCCTCCTGAACCAGCAGGCCTGGTAATTCTCTCTGCCCCCGCTCCTCAGCCCAGTTCACACTACAAGGTCACAGCCTCGTGTCCCCTGAAATTAGGGACCATGCCCCAGCCTCTTCTTGCTTTATGTTTGCCTCAGAGATGTCCTGTATCTTCTCCAAAATTATAAATTCATTAAGGAAAAACCTGTATCACAGGCATTCAGATTATAAACTTATTAAATAAATGCTTAATGCATGACTATACCCCCTTCAGCTGCCTTAGGCCTATTATCTAGAGAACATTTACCTGCCACTTGAGGGCCCTAGATGGGAGAGGTGACTGGCAGTGGCTTTCCCTTTCTGATTTCAGTTTCCTTCTTTGTAACAGGGAAGAGGCTAAACTGGACACCCCCAGGGCCTGAGCTGTGATCCTGGTTACTGTGCCAGGAGGCATTCCAGAATGATTGTGTTCCCTGGGCTGAGAGGGCCAGAGTGTCAAGAGCACATTTTTCCAGGCTGTTGAATAAAAACCTGTGTTGCTGTATCCATCCAACCCCACACAGCACTTACTATGGGCCAGACAATGTTCTAAGTGCTAATGAAACATAACTCATTTACATTTTTGGGTGCAGATGCTGAAGGTACAAGGAAGAAGAAGCCACAAACCAGACCCAGCTGGTTCTGTTTGACCTAAATGGTCTTTTAAAAGGTTCAGATTTGAATGACTCTGGGTAGGACTTAGCCCTCCAGCCAAGCCCATCCCCACACCCGTTGTTCACATCCTGTCTGGGTCCTATGTGTATCTGTGACATGAAAGTGCCTGCTGGCCCCTGGAAAGTGTCCAAGGACCTGTGAGAGACAAGAACCTCAGAGGAGAAACAATTTCTTACTAATGACTGGAGGAGTTTCTTATTTTGTTTTAATGATATGGAGAATGAAACTGAGAGGAGAATAAGAGATGGAGCCAATGACCAGCTCAGTGACCAGATTTTCAATAAAATTTGCTAGACTCCATGTGCCTGACCGATGTCTGGCTTTCTCCATAATATAATGGAAATACAAGGGACCACAGCTATAAAAAGAGAGCTTCCAATGTCAGCCACAGAGTTGAGGTGAGGCCACTGTGGAGGAAATATAGTGGTATAATATGCAGCTGATTCAATACCATGGAGGGCACTGAGGCTGAGGACCTTAAGGAAGGTGTCAACATCTTTCTTCCTTTTTTTTTTTTCCGAGACAGAGTCTCATTCTGTTGCCCTGGCTAGAGTGAGTGCCATGGCATCAGCCTAGCTCACAGCAACCTCAAACTCCTGGGCTCAAGCAATCCTGCCTCAGCCTCCTGAGTAGCTGGGACTATAGGCATGCGCCACCATGCCCGGCTAATTTTTTCTATATATATTTAGTTGGCTAATTCATTTCTTTCTATTTTTAGTAGAGATGGGGTCTCACTCTTGCTCAGGTTGGTTTGTTTTTTTTTTTTTTTTTGAGACAGAGTCTCGCTTTGTTGTCCAGGCTAGAGTGAGTGCTGTGGCGTCAGCCTAGCTCACAGCAACCTCAAACTCCTGGGCTCGAGCGATCCTTCTGCCTCAGCCTCCCGAGTAGCTGGGACTACAGGCATGAGCCACCATGCCCGGCTAATTTTTTATATATATATATCAGTTGGCCAATTAATTTCTTTCTATTTATAGTAGAGACGGGGTCTCGCTCTTGCTCAGGCTGGTTTTGAACTCCTGACCTTGAGCAATCTGCCCGCCTCGGCCTCCCAAGAGCTAGGATTACAGGCGTGAGCCACCACGCCCAGCTCAGGTTGGTTTTGAACTCTGACCTTGAGCAATCCGCCTGCCTCAGCCTCCCAGAGTGCTAGGATTACAGGCATGAGCCACTGCGCCTGGCCTCAACATCTTCCATGTGTGAGGGGACTGAGCAGGAGTGTGTCAATGGTGCCCAGCAACGGGGAGGTAGAAGGCTGCCTATTCAAATGGCACATGCCACAAAGGAGTGTAGTAGAGTGTGGATTTGGAAGACTCAGCAGGGAACTGAGATAGCACCAACCCTGCTTCTGGCCCCTGAGGTTCATGGCCAATGGGAGAGAGAACAACTTCCAAAAGCAAAAGCTGGTGTCAGTCACTTGCAACTCAGTGTAGACTGTAGATACTGTTTCCTCTCTGCAGATATTTGCACATTAAATCTTAAACCCTCTTTGGATCATGAGAGCAAGCATGTTGTGCATCGTGAATGCCACAAACCTGAAAACCACACCAGCTGAACCCTCCTGGAAGCTCCCTTCCCGACCGGCACCCAGAGCACCACACTTGCCTGGTTTCCTCGGGTCCCTGAGCCGCACTTGCTCACTCTCCGCTGGATAATTCTCTTCCTCCTCACACCGCTCAAGGAGAGGCACCACACCCTTCTCTTCCTACTCTACCCTGGGCGGCATAACTACTCCTGTGGTTTCGCCCACGTGCTTAGGACATCCAGGGGCATCTGCAGCCCACAGCTCTCTTGAGCTCCACATGTGTGCGTGCAGCGTCACCACATAAATGCTCTATCGATATCTCAAGAACAAGTCCAGAACAGACCCCGTCATCTTCCCCATAAATCCCCTCCTCCTCCTGTGTTCTGCATCTCTGTAGTCCCAGCCATCTGTCTGGGAGTAGGGGCAGATTCACCACTAAACTCTGAGGGGTAAGTTCTGAGGCTGTCACATGCACACGGTCCCCTCAAGGCCCTGAGAGGGGCTGCGCACCTGTTAATGTATAATTTTGGGGTTCATTTTCTGGAAGATGCAGCTTCCCAAGTTACACGAGCTTGTATATCTACAAAATCTGGATCTACACTTTCTCTCCTGCATCCCATTGTCTCCCTTCCACGCCACTGCTCTCCCATTCCTTCTGATCCTGCTCCCAAAATCTCTCTCAAATATAGCGCTAATTCATCCCCACAGCTGCTGCTATAGGTCAGGCCCTCCCCATTCCTCTTGCAGTCACTGCAAAAGTCCAAAGACTAGGTCTCCCTGTCCCTGCCTCCTTCTCTCCTCCCATGCCGATTCTCCATGCAGAATCCAGAGGGAACTTTCTGAAGTGGAAGTCTGGCCATACCATTCCCATGACAGGGATTCTTTAACCCTTCTTTCAGTCTTCAATATTGACTCCAACACCTTAGCATGAAATTCAAGGCCTTGGATGATCCGAGCACTGTTCACCCCTTACCACTCTACATCCTACCCTCACCCCTACACCCAAGAAAACCCCAGCTACCTGTAGTTCTCCAAACACAGCACACTCTCTCACTCCTCTGGGCACAGGCTTATGCTGGTCTCCACACGATGCACCCTCACCCCACTGAAGTTGCCACCTTCCACCTCTTCTCACCAGCCCTACTCATCCTGTAATGATGCAGCTCAGACTCCAAACCCTGCAGGAGATTTCCCTCACTCCCCCACCTCCACCACGAGCACCCCCAAGCTGCATAGATGTGAATGCCCTTTCTTAACTCTGATCACACCTTGAGCATGTTTTAATAGCATTTGTGCCATCCTATCTAATTGTCTGCTTACTTGTCCACTGCCCCATGAGATTGTAATCTTCTGGGCAGAAACCTTATCCTTTTGCACACTCTTGGCACTTGGCAGACTTCTGGGGGAAGTTAGAAACTCAATTAATGTTAATTGAATGCGATGAATGGAGAGAAATGGAGGGAGAAAGGTACAAGTCCCACTGTGTCTCAGCAAATGTGTTAGTTAAGTCTCACCTTGTCTAGAAATACAAGGATGACTCTTGCAGTTTAGATCAGTGCCTAGTACAGTACGGATCCAGTGCTTAGCAGATGTCACAGAAGGTTCTAATAGTTATGTAGGACGTTGGCAATGTAGTCTTCCATGGAGGACCGAAAGTGGTATTTGTACATGTCACCTCTGCATTGACGGAGACCCAATTTGGGCAAGGATCAGATTCAGCACATCAATTTACCCTAAAACAAAAAAAGTGAAAACATGATTCTTGTTCAGGCCAATTGTTCTGAAAAATCACCGCCTTCTGAAGAAAAAAAGGAGAAAGAGGGGAGCACCCAGCCAGACTGCATGGTGCGATACAGCAGCCGCTAGTTACTGGTATGGGGGACTTGAAATAGTGTTCATCTGAGTGCAAAGTATTCTATTAATAATTTTTATTAAATGTGTTTAAAATTGAATATTTTGATATATTGGGTTAAATGAAATATTTTATTCATCGTAATTTCACCTTTTATTTCAATGTTTTTTTCAAAGTTACTACTAGTAACTTTAAAAGTACATATGGAGCTCTGGTTATATTTCTACAGGATCATGCTAGTCTAGAAACTAGAAAATATACTTTTGTTACTACCCTATTTCCGTTTCAGTAGCAAAGCTTTGGAGTTGATGACAGTACAATCCTCTTCATTTAAAGAAGCTTTATTCTATTCCACTTTTCCAATTGAACGCAACCAAACCCTATTCATTCAAAACAGTGCCATCTACTGAGAGAAAATAATAATAGCGTTGAAAGTAATTTCACTATTTTGAGTCCTAGCATTGTTTCTCTCCTGCTCATTTTTACAATTAAACAAAAATATAGTGAAACCAGAGTAGGACCATTGTGAGAGCTGCTGCATTTTCACCTATGAGGATCGTGTGCGTGCAACTGGCTTCTTTCCCTGTCTCTTCATGTTAAGTATCACAGGACAGCACACAAGGCTAGTCACGGCTAAGACTGGGAGACCACGGTCCCCGAGCACTTCCCATAAGAGGTGCAGTCTATTAGTGGGGCCTCCTCTGTCCTCACAGATCCTCCACTGGGCCATTACAGTGCTCAGAGCCCGCCTCTGTAGTTAACAATATTTTTAAACGCTTCCAAGTGAAGTCTCCTAACCAGTTCTTACTCTTGAATACATTTTAAACATCCTCACCTTAGCGTCAATTTCTCAGTGGCCCCATTCGAGCCTTTTCCCACAGCACCTTAGTCAGCAGCACCTGCCACCTGCGGGATGGGGGGACAGAGGACTAGAGAAGCTTTGGTAGAGAAAGCTTTGAGACCCACCCACCCACCTCCTCAGAGCATATTCAAAATTATATCCAAAATGGAAGATATTCTACGTTACACTTTGAAAATTTATTATCAGAAATTGCATCAGCTATTTTTTAAATGACAAGAGCACTTTCTGTTGATAACATCTTAAAAGAGAATGACTAGTTAAGAACAACCTGCGTAATTGTTCTTGTTGACCAAAAGTTAATGCTGGCCATCTTGGTTAATTATATAAGTATACATACGTGTGTACAGGTACGTATGCATGCAAGACTATGCATAGGCATGCACACACACACTCTCTTTCACTCCAAATATGTAAAATTCAATCTGTGAAATGGGATTACAAATAATTTGATAACTTCCATCTTTATGGTTTTCTATGTTTTCTAAATTTTCCACAATTAGTGTGTATTACTTTTGCAATTAAAAAAATCAAAAAGTGTAATAGAAGAAAAAGGGGAAAAGGAAGAAAGAAAAAAGTAAGCAAGAAGTAGGGAAAGAATGAGAGAGAAGAAGAGAAAGGGAAACAGAGAGAGATAGGGAAGGAGGGAGAGGGAGAGAGGATACAAGGGAGAGAAAGAGAACTGCTGTCTCAAATCTACACCTTTCAGAAAAGGAAGTCAGTCATCCTAAAATCCCTTTTCTCAGACAGCTTGGAGGAAGCATCTAGGAAAAATCTGTAATGCATTTACATGGTCATGCAGCCACTCTCTTATACCCTCACTAAAGACATCTTCCTCATAAGGAATGGGTAGCATTGCACGCCGAAAAGGTTATTTTTTGCTTTACACTCATGTGAGTGACAAAAGCTGTTTAGATTCTTCTAATGTTGCCAAACCTAAGGTCCAGCCAGAGACTCTTTTTTGGCATTGATTTTAGTGCTGCTTCTCCAGCTTGACCTTCAGATGCTCAAAGGTAATAATTTTTAAAAAGACAACAACAAAATTAATATCCGAGCTCTGCATCATTTTTCCCTACGAGGCAGGCACATGAGAACTGTTGTATGGCCATTGAAAATCAATACTGTCAAGAATGATATTGACCTGCTAACCAGTGAACAGCATCGCTAGGAGGAAACAGGATGCTCTCAAAATCCAAGCTGCACGCGTGTTCTGGCTTTTAAAAATGCACTTAATGTTGGGCTCCTCACCATGCACCATGACCTGCGGCCTCTGGACTAGCTACGTCAACAGGAAAGACAGATTCACATCCCAAGGAACAGCCAGTGATGATCCCTGTCGCCCCAGACCAGACCCATGGACTGAGCACGGATTTATGTTGATCGATGGCCTTTTGTCACTGTGCCTTAGACACTGTGACCGTTTGAAACTTCAAAATGGATGAAGTCAGACAGAACGGGTGCTCTTGTTCAATGAAGCAGAGAGAGAGACAGGACCAAGAATCCAACCATTCTGTCAAAAAATAAAATGTTCTGCCAAGACTAATACGTCGGGGTTTCAAACCTTCTGATACTTTTTATATCCCAGTGCATACAGAAATATCTGTGATGAATGCAGAAGAAACAACTGATAGGATTTCTTTTACATCTAAAATATCCATCCGACTTTAAAAAATAAATAATCCATGTAATCCTTTCAACTCAGTAATTATACTTCTAAGTATTTATTCCAAATACATAAAATTTTATTCTAAATTTAAGGGGCTCAATAAAGTACTGTTTACAATTTTTAAAAAAATAGGGAATTGGTTAGTAAATCATGACTAATTAAAACAATGTAACACCATGAAATCATTAAAAATTATATTTTAGAAGACAATTTAAAATGTATACGGATAATATATTAATGAGAAAGATTTCCAAGTTGACTGCTATCAATTTTGTATCGAATATAAGTATCACTAAAGGAAGATTTATAAATTTAATAACATGAAGTTATAGATAAAAATGTATATATAGGAACATATATATCAAGAAAAAAACAGTGAAATAATATATACAAATATGTTAATAGTCCCAATAGTGGAATTATGGATGACTTTTTAGTTTCCCTATATAGTTCTATATTTTCCCCAAATTTCCAAATTAACATGTAATGTTTATATAAGAAAAAATCTCCATAATAAGTCTGTAAATTTCTATCTTAATATATATCTCTCTTTATTAAGTGTCAGCATCCCTACTAAGGTTTAAGAAATACTATATTTAAGCATATCTCTTTCTATAACAAAACATGTTTCATGTTCGAGGTGGCCTGAGGTCCAAAGGGATGTGACCCAAGGCCTTGGGGAGATACAGTATTAGCAGAGTCCTACCTGGCTTAACAAAGCAGGTAAGGAAGGACACCCACAGTACTTTAATAGCATCACATAGAAATGTGTATGAACTTCACAGTGCTCATATAGATTTACACTGTCAGTCACCATTAATGAGCAAATATCTCTTCACCAAAATTTGATTAAGGATGAAAATTGGACATTTCCAGGAATATGATTTCCAGTAGACATGGATTTAAAAGAATAGAAAAAGAAATAATTAAAGTGTGGAGATGGAAATTCCCTCAACACATTTATCTTTACTCCTCCTTCCCCGTAAACACAGCAGAAATGGAAATAGATGAAAATTCCTAGCTTATATGGGGGTAGGGAGGGTAAATTAGAAAGTTTACAGCTGTGGTTATAATGTCCTACTGTGTTGCCCCGAAAATAAGACCTACCCATAAAATGAGCCCTAGCAGGATTTCTAAGCATTTGCGCAATGTAAGCCCTACCCTGAAAATAAGACCCAGTGATGGGCGTGGCTATGTAGCCCAGTGATGGGCGTGGCTATGTCTCTGCACAACCCATGCATTTCATGGTGGAGCGGTAAAGAAGAAGAGCAGCCCTTTTCATCTGCCCCATGGTGACAGTTACTATCCCAGAGGTGACCAGAAAGGTGTGGGCAGCCCCACCAACAAGGTCAGCTCCCCTGTCAGGTCCCGGCCATCCTGTGCGTGCTGCAAGCCTAGGCTTTGAGGGAAAAGTCTCCTCAGTGAAGTGAGGAGCAGGACGCTCCGCTTTAGGTATTGTGTGTCCCCAGGGGGAAGAAGGAAAGCTGTGGCTGCCATTTTACTATGATGATGTTCCAGAAGACGACTTAACTATATTTGGATAAATGTCCATTGTTGTACCGTACTTAAAAAAAATAACACATCCCCTGAAAATAATCCCTAGGGTATCTTCTTGAGGAAAAATAAATATAAGACCCTGTCTTATTTTCGGGGAAACATGGTACCTGCAGTCATGGCCAGGAGGCAGTATGATTTTCCTCAGTCAGAGAGCAACTTTACAAGTCTTAGACAAATTCCAAATAATTTTTTGAGTTTTATTCATGAGAATTATAATTTATGAGCCTCTAAAATTTAAACTCAGAATGCTGTATATTGACTTTAATTTTTTAATGGATTGCTGCACTTTCCAGGCCAGTTCCCGATCTTTTCTATCTATCTCGCTCTGTGTCCTGGGAGGCTGGTCTACACAGAGGACAGCACTGGGTTCCCTTGCTGCCTGCTTTCTTGTTGATTTCTGCCAGTGAATGATCACCACAGGATCAGAAGCCAGAGGACAGAGAGCAGGGCATTCATTCCCTGTATAGCTGTATCCTTTCACACCACCGATGCCTCCAGGTGGCCCTTCTGCCAGGGCTTCAGCCCTCCCAGCAATTCCCTGTGCCCCTGTGCTCCAGGGTTATCAAGAGTTTTATCCTGGTACTAATCTCTGGGTATCTAATCACTCCTCCTTGGAGTGGAAGCTCTTGCTGATTTGTAGCAGAAAATATTATATATAATTATACACAGATATTTTATATGTTCTTGAACATGATATATATTAATAATATAACATGCATTAATATATCTTATATTAATACCCTATATGAATCATATACTTTTGTATAAATATAAAAAAATTATAGAATATATTCTCAAGGAGAATACTATGTAAGTGTGCATAGGAAATATATACAGAGAAAGAGAGAGAGACCGAGATTTTGATGTACTACCCAATTTGGGATTTATTGTGTTAGCTCACATAACTGGAAGAGGTTCTAACAGTTTTTTTGCTTGATTAATTAAAGCCTGACTCCAATGGTAGCCTGTAAGCAAAAACTTGAGATGGAAACTGCCCTGGAATATTGTAAATAAATGAAACTGGAAGATCAGGTAGATGGAACTGTAGGGATAAACCTCTCATGTGCAACACTCTTAGCTATCTCCTCACCTGACCCCATGGCAAAGCAAAAAGACACACATTGATGAGGGACCCAGCATCCCTCAGGAGTTCCCTGTGACTATCCTACATAACCTTGCCATGATGAAGAGAGATTTTGCCGTTGACTGCTCTGATTTCAATGGGAATAATGAGATCCAAGGTGGTAGGGGCCCAGGTGTGAGGCTTAACTATCAGAGACAAAGTTGTCCCAATTTCATGATACATGTAGACATACAGCAGCAATCAGAATGTATTGACACTTAGAAGTCTGTAGAGGCTTATTGCTGGCTTCCTATGAATGAAATAAATGGGTGGCCAACTAAGATATGACTTGATTTATATAATCCAGAAATCGTGATATCTGATGGCAACAAAACAAAAAAGCTTTCCTATGATGCTGGTATGAATCCACAGTCAGATCCTAGACCTAAGCCAGCTCACAGATCCTGAGCCCTGGAGTGGGGAGAAAGTCAGGAAACCATTAGGAAAGGATTCTAAAACATGGCCTCGAGTATATGGTGTAAATCTTCCCCAATTCTTTCCCGGAGTAGAATGCAGCCATTCAAAAGGCTGACTATGTGAAAGGGAGATGCCCAAACCTTCAGGGGGCTGTTAGGCATTAGCCTGAACTGACACTCATCCCAGGACACAGTGTGTGAATGGTTACAGTGGGGGTTGATGGAAAGACAATAAAGTCAATCTAAATTGGTCTCACGGTGGGTCCTGTAGGCTCAACCTACAGGACTCACTCAGCCACTGTATGGTTATTCCCTAGTTTCTGCAAGTAGAATTGGAATGCACATGCTTAGGACTGACATAATTCCCATAGTGACCCCCCTGACCTGTGGAGAAGGGATTATCGCAGTAAGAAGGGCCAAGTGATAGCCCCAGGAACTGCCTGCTCCACCTCTGGACAAAATAGTTAACCAAAAGCCATACTGCATTTCTGGGAGAAATGGCAGAACTCAGTGTTACCATAAAGGACTTTAAAAATGGAAAAATGGTGAAGCCAAATGAACAACTATGAATGATTATAAACTTAAACTGTCATATAAATGTATTTATTGAGGAGCCCGACACAATCCCTGGCACCTGGCATGCTGACACTGATTTGAAATACACCCTTTTCCCATCTCAATTAGTCAGGACAATGAGAAGCATTTCGCCTTCACCTGGCAGAGACAACAGTACACCCTTATTGGCTAACGAGAGCCATTGGCTGTGACAACTGTCCGCCTCTGCCTTGGCAGAGACCTTGATCATCTGATCCAGTATGTTGATTAAATTATATGAATAACAGCAGGAGATACCAAATAGCTCATTTACCTTGGTATAATTAAAATTCATGAACTTCAGAAGCATGGCTCTGGTGAAGGTTCTAGGGATGCAGTGGTCTTGGTGATGCAGGTTATAACCTCTAAAGTGACAGGGAGTTGCTGCACTTAGCACTGACTATAAGAAATGTAAAACTTTCGGTATATATGTGTGTGTGTGTGTGTGTGTGTGTGTGTGTGTGTGTGTGTGTGTGTGTGTATTTGAACCGTACAGGAATAAAGAGAAGGAAGCTATGGTCAGAAGACAAAACAGCTGGTGCAGCTACTGAGGTTGCAGAAGACCTTAACTTATACTAGGAATGAAGAGAGTGCCTGGGTGGCCACAGGGCAGGCAGCAGGAAGGAAGGTGCCTGTGATGAGGTCGAAGGGGAGGGGAGGGCCAGTCCACAGGCCTCTTAGGTCACAGCAAAGATTGTGAATTTAGTTCTAAGTGCAATTGCAGAGTTTAAGCTGGGAGTAGGGGTGAGGGGGAATGATGTGATTTTATTTATGTTTGTAAATGATGAATCTCACTACAAAGTGAAGAGCTGAAAGACAAGATTGGAACAATTAGAGGCACTAATTTGACGGAGGAAAGAAAGGAGGTAATAGTAGGGCTGGGTATTGCCTTATTTATTGGCAAATTGTATATTTTTGCTGTGATATTTAGCTAAAGTCTCAATAGATACTGAGAGCATGAGTGTCAGCAATAGTGGGCATAAATAGTCTTCGTGATCTAATTTATTAGAATGACATCTCATCAGAACTAACCAAACTGTCATTACTTTTGCCACATAATGTGGCTGACTTGTAGTTCACACCAAGAGAAGTGTCAACTTGTTGACTTTCTTATCTTCTGCTTGTGCTATTATTCGTATTATCTTCAACTATGATTTTTTTGCAGGATTTTTTAAAGTATTTGTGTACTTTTTGAGGGTTAGTTTAGATAAAGGAGGTTAATATAACTGGCAAATCCATTTGATTGGTTCCATAAAAACTTCCATACGTCATTATATATTTACCAAAAACAAGCGGAACGACATCTTACGACAACCCTGCCAAATATACAGGGTATGAGTGGGGAATGCCAGCATTAAAGATTAATAATGGCTAATTTACTCTCGCTTAAACAAAAAGAAATGAAAATAGAAATTTCCATATGTTCTTCCTTCAACCCAGTGGCTCATCTTACATTCCCTGGCATGTGCACACCCCACTTTGGAGAAAACTGACTTACAACACAGGGATATTCAGTGGTGGGAAGTAAATGAGAGTTAACAAAAATTAAAGAGAAGTGGGTTCTATTTCTAAATCTCATGGGAAAAAGCCCACAAGCCCCAGAGAAACTGGATAATGATCTCCCTTCATCAATCATCCTAAATCTTCCCCAGTTCCTCAGAGTTTAGGGCACAAAATAGAGCTCTGCTTTCCATCTGTTTCTGCCAGGTGGCAACACAAATCCAGCTAAACCAAACGTGTAGTAAGATGCTGGGCTAACAATTCTTTGGGCAATAGATTAGCATTGGAGGAGGAAAAGGACACAATCCCACTTTCTCCGAGTTATCCAGTTAATGGGAGGGAATGGTGGATTATTAGGTGGGTTTGAGAAGTTTTAAAGTAAAACATTAGAAAGCTAAATTTATGTGCATAAGCATTTTCCCACATGCAGTATTTATATTCCCAGATGGGGACACTGGATAACACACAGTCTGAGGCAATCAGTTCCCTACAGCAAATAGTAATTGCCATTGATTTCGGTTACTGAGTATGGAATGTCCAATTTCCTTAAGTACTGTTTGACAGTTGATATCTCTGACATTTCACTTTGACACTTCTTGTATTATGTTCATTGTGAAGGTATATCCTCAGTCTTTCAAATGCACGATTTGGCTTGTGATTATCTTTCACATTTTGTTACAGCAATTTTTGTGAGAACATGAGTAAGTCAAAAATTCGAGTTATTTTCAAATATGAATTCTATCATGGAAAAAATGCAGTACAGACAGCTCAAAATACGAACCAAGTGTTTAAGAAGAATGTGGCTAAAGAATGCACAGTACGTGGATGGTTTGAGAAGTTCTGTTCTGGTGATTTTAATCTTGAAAATGAGCCACGTGGGCGACCTGAGACCAAGGTGGATAATGATGAGCTGAAAGCTGTAGTGGAAGCGAATCCATCTCAGCCTATGCATGAATTAGCAGCAAGGTTTGATGTTACTATTCCGACTATATTGGACCATTTGAAACAAATGAGCCAGGTAAAGAAGCTAGATAGATGGGTTCTTAATTAATTAAATAAATGTCAGAAGAGAAATCGTCTCAAAGCTTGCCTTTCTTTGCTGTCATGACATAAAGGCAAACCATTTCTACACCATATTGTTCTGTGTGATGAAAATGGATTCTTTTTGACAATTGCAAGCTTTTGGCACAATGGTTGGATAAAGATGAAGTGCCAAAACAGAGTTCAACACCGAATATTCATCAAGAAAAGCTAATGATGTCTGTTTGGTGGTCCAGAGCTGGCATTATCCACTACAGCTTCATGAAACCTGTTCAAGTCATTACAGCGCATGTCTACTGCAACCAATTGGATGAAATAATGAAGATGCTTCTGATTAAGCAGCCAAGATAGGTCACTAGAGACAGGTCAATCATCTTGCAAGACAATGCTCAACCACATGTCCCACAAACAACACTGCTCAAACTACAGCAGGTGGAATAGGAAACTCTCTGTCATCAACCGTATTCATCAGATCTTGCACCAACTGACTACCACTTCTTCCAGGCTTTGGACCACTTCTTGCAAGGAATAATATTCAATTCTCAGCAAGCTCTGGAAAATGCCTTTCATGATTTCATAGCCACTTGCTCTCCAGGCTTCCTCGCTGCTGGCATAAATAAGCTACCGATAAGATGGCAAAACTGTGTCAATGGTTTAGGTGCATACTTTGATTAATTCCACTGCTTCTTGTTTGAGTTATAATAAACTACACTTTTGATTCAAAATCAGACATTTCATATTCAATGACCCAGTGTAAATGCTCTTAAGTAACAAGCCCTGAGCTCCGCACTTCAGGTGGACAGTTTAGTTCTCGCTGTACCCCTGCAAGTGACGTTCATCTCACTTTCTGCACATTCAGAAAGTGAGGCCCAAAGGGTTGAAGTGAATGATCCAAAGTCATTACATTATTCAATACATAATCACGAATGTCTTCTAGTTGATAATATTTATTCTTCTTGCTTATGACTTAAAAAGCAACATCAAAATTGTATCTGTTGGCAACCAGTATAAGCCCAAGCAGAGACTGGTTTGATGCCCAGGCTGCCATCATGCAGAAATAAACAACAGGGATTCAAACTGGAGTCGAGTTTTCTGTCTGCTCTGGAGCATTATTCACACACACTTGAGGGGCTCGGAAGCTCTGTATTGTTTCTCCTCGCAGAGTCTCAGTATTTAACCACGTTCTCTATTTCTTCCCTTACAAGGGCCAGAATATCAGAAGCCTGTCTGTTTCTCGGACAAAAGTTGTGAAGAGCATCACACACCGGAGCCAAAGGCAAGACACAGAAAAGCACAAGACGGACGACAAAGGTGAGTGCGAGGTGCCGTGGCAGGCTGCACAAATGGCACAGACAGCGGAGCCCACCACTTGTCGGCCCTGTGGCCTTAGCAAATTGTTTCCTCTCTCTGAGCCTTGTTTTCCTCATCTGTATTGAGAGAATAATTCACACGTAATGTGGCCCTGATGTCTGGATTAGATAAACCATCATATTAGGTTACGAGGGTGGGCTCTGGAGACAAACTTCCTGGACGTCCATCCTGACCATTTCTTCCCAGCTGTGTGAGCCTGAGCAGATGATGTAAGCTCTCATTTAAGTTCCTTCGTCTATAAAATGGGCAATGGTATTACTTGCCTTTTAGGTTCTAGGGAAGATTATACACACGGAAACTCTGATCACAGTGCCTGGCACACTGCTGATGTTCTGATGATATTGATATTGATCATGATCATGATGATCCTGAACAAGAGCAAGAATAATGACGATCCCGTGTGAAGTGGCTGGACCATAATAAGGCTCTGAACGTGTTTAATTCTTCCCATAATCCATCATCCACATCTGTAATCCCTCTTTAAGACTAAGGCCCCAACGTAAACATTAATATGGCATCCCACCTATGTGCAAAATTGTAAAGACATTTTACAATTTAGCATTTACAAATGCTAAATCCAAATTGTAAAGACAATTTGGCATAGACAAATTGTAAAGACATTCCTGTAGAAGCCCAGTGATGTTTTCCAGGGCCTAGCAATGCTTTAAACCAGTTCATCTCAAACTTTTTATAAAATAATCCAACTATTTTTTTTCTTGCATTGTGAAATTGTTAGAAATCCATTCAATGCTTTTTCTATAAAACTCTGTCCAAAATAATCAAAATACTCCAGGAGATAAAATATCACCAGGCACTTTTACGGCATTTGATGATGAGTGAGAAAGATCTGTCTAGACAGACCCATGAGAAATCATTATTATATTACACTCAACTGCCTTCATACACCACCCACAGATACGAGGAGAGAAGGAAATGACAGCTCTATGTAACATGATTTAAGCATTCCAGAGACTCTGGGCTTTGCCATGAAACATCAATTTCTTGGCACTTTCACATTAGTTTTTCATGTCATATTTTTGGAGAATGACAACAAAATAGTTGGACCAAACAATAATATTTCTCATACAAACCCATCTTCTGTCTTCTCTAGTATATTTGTGTTTACATGCTTGGAAGAGCCAATAGCCCATTCCTACATCCAACCAATAATATTGAAGCTGGAAATGCACTTGTATCTTTGTAATAAATCACAGAAGAGAGCAGCTTTCTTAGTGGTGGGACCAAAGGTGGTAAAATAAATAGATACTTGTTTTCCGAGACAAAACAAAATGTGTGTGTGTGTCCCAGTTACTATCAAAAGACCTTTGTTTTTCTCTTCTTTCTATGTATTTTCTCACGTTCATGTTTTTCTTACATTTATACCTTGATTTGCAGAAATCTACATCAATCAGGTTAGGAAAATGATAGAGCCAACCTACTGAAGAGTAGTGGTTCTCAAATTTGATCAAGCATCAGAATCACTGGGGCTTTTCTTAACAGATTTCCGTGCCTGAGCCCAAAAGTTTCTGATTTAATAGGTCTGGGGTGAAACAGACTTTGCGTTTCTCATTCGTTCCCAGGTGAAGCTGATGCTGCTGGTTCAGGGGCCACAATTTGAGAAGCGGTGATGGAGAAGAAGGGTCACCAACCTTACGTGTAGTCACAGAACCAGTGTTCTGGTCTCGACTCTGCTCTGTGACCCAAGGCACGTATTTAATCTCTCCAGATCAGTTTCTCAAGGGTGAAGTTAGGAGTTTGCACAGGACTAGCTTTCCAACACCAATGGCCCATGAACACTAAGCTTTCTCTGCACCCTGTACCTTAGGAAAAGCTCCAGACTGCCTGGGGTGATGCTCTTCCATCATGCACAGGGATTCCCTCTTTGACCTAATCTCCGTCAGTGGTTTGCAAAGTCTACAAAAGTAGAAAGGCCAATTAAAGAGATGGCATCCTATTTCTAAAAGGTGAAATGCTTTATAACTTATAAGATCCTCTGCCCATGCTTAGTAGAAGGACTGTAGGCTTTGGCTTCAAATGACCAGCTGTCATGGTGTCTGTCTTAGTAGGAGAATTGACATAATAATAACAAAAATTAAAATTTACATTTACTGAATGCTTAGTACATGCCAGACACTACAATACAGCCTTTATATACATCATTATTTAATCCTCACCGTAACCCCATATGGTAATCATTATTATCATGCTCATTTTAGGCAGCAGAAAATATACTCCAAACAGCCTTTCAACACACCCAAAGTCACACATGGAACAAGTAGCAGAACTGAGATGCAAAATCAATATAGTTTTACTCCAGATCCAGGGCCCCTGACTGTGGTGAGAGTTAAAATTATACATATATGTAATATATGTATAAAATCATATAGTTTCTAGTATAAAACTGTGATTCTACTCCCAAATGAAGGTGGAGATCAGGTTCCAACAAAGGACAGGTGAAGGGATGAGTGGCAGAGGGGTGAAGGTAGACACCTGCAGGGCATGGCCAATGATCTAAGCCAGGAGGACAGGTGTCAAACACCAGCATCAAGTCCAGGATGGGAGGAAAGCCTGAGGCTTAGGCCAGAGCTTGTTATTTGAGAGACACATGCTGAAATCCAGGTAGATGCAAAACGCAGAAGCTACATAAATAGGTCAAAGTCAAACCCAGGGCAGCTAATGGGTGCCGGGAAGATGTAAGAGCTGGGAATAGGAGAGGGAGCTAGTCCAAGGCCGTTCCTGGAAAGAGACGTGCTCGTACTGAAGGAGCCGTCTCCTTTATCTACAGAAGCCCTCCTCTGCCCGCACAGCCTCACTCAGCCCATCACTTACCCCACTCCTCCATGTGAGCAAAATAAACACTGGGAGAAGAAAGGCCAGTAGTGCGTAGATATTATGCTAATTGTTTACAGAGCAGGCCTACTAAAATGCTAAAGAAAATTGTCTTAATTCTTAAATTATTCAACACCAAAATTACTTTAATTGTACCAACAAATAAAATAAAATAGGCCATTGTTAAATTTAGAGGACTCTAAAAGACGCATTGGAAATCCGCCCATCCTGGACGCCCCAAACGCATCAGCAACCAGACTGAACCCTCTGCTGTAGGCGATGCAAGCCAGGACCCGAGCCACTTCTCAGCAATAGCGGCTCCGGATTCCCAGCACAGCAGGGGCCATTCTGGCTGGACAGGGAAGCTAAGTGATCTTTAAGAGCATTGCCTCATTCTTCTTCAGGATTGTACATTTATTTGGGGGCCTTGACATGAATGTCTGTGGCAAGCAAAGTGTTTTAATTTTGTTAATGTAATGCTTGTAGGGGACAAAAATATGCCACTCCAAAATATGCCAATTTGGCATGAAGGTTCTTTTGAGCTGGAGGAAAATGAGATTCAAGAGATACAGAGTTCTCTTCCCAGAACTTCCCTAATCTGAATAAAACCAGACACTTCTGAGAAATGAGGACTGCCACAAACCCCTCTCCCGGGGGAAGTTTTCTGAATCTGGAAAGAACAGAAAGTCAGCAGTAAAATGGATGTGCACAAGCGAACCTCACTGTGTTAGTTCCCACTTATACTCACCTTCCCACAATCTGCCACCTTTGGAAGTCTAAGGGCCTTTTCCTTCTCTTGTCACTTCTTTACAAAGGTATTGCTCTTTGCTGAGATGCTATATATGCCCCAGTTCTAACCACCCCTTTGAGTTATTCTTCCCCAAGTTCCCTCCTGTGCGGTGTGTGCTGCACAGGATGACAATCTGCTTTTTCTTCCTGTTAATCTGTCTCTTGTCAGTCTGATCTGCAAGGTCCCAGCCGATGAACCTAAGATGGGTAGAGGAAAAGTGTGTTTTTCCTCCTTTACCTGTTCATCATACCGTGTTTCCCCGAAAATAAGACCTGCCCATAAAATAAGCCCTAGCAGGATTTCTAAGCATTTGTGCAATATAAGCCCTACCCCCAAAATAAGACCTAGTGATGGGCATGGCTATGCAGCGCATCTGCACAACCCATGCATTTCGTCGCAGAGCGGTAAAGAAGACGAGCAGCCCTTCTCATCTGCCCCACCAGAGCTTTATTGCTCGACATGAGAGATTGGGGCCAATGGTTCTAAAGGAAATAGAGTCACAAGAAATTCAGGATGGAATTCAGGGTTTGGAGAGTTATGATGATGTTCCAGAAGAAGACGACTTAACTCTATTTGAATCAATGTAGATTGTTGTACCGTACTTAAAAAAATAACACATCCCCTGCAAATAAGCCCTAGGGTGTCTTCTGGAGGAAAAATAAACATAAGACCTTGTCTTATTTTCAGGGAAGCACGGTATTTGGGCAACTGAGAAGACTCGAGGGAAGAAAGCTTCCATGCTGCCCCCTGGACTTCCGGAGCCCCTCAAATACTTTACATTTTCAGCAGATATTTCTCAGGTTTTCCCCAGTCCAGGAGCTGCACAAAATGTTTCCATAGAACAAGTCACCCTCTAGCCCTCCCCAGGGGCTCACAGACACGTAAGCTGATAGCTACATAAATGAAGAGCTGCACTGGAAGCAGAATTACATCAGTAAGTTTTCTCCTAAAAGACTCCCATGCAGTAAACAATAAACTGCTTACCATTTTTTCTACAAGCTTTATGTGTGTTAACTAATGAAAGCATTACAACCACACTGTAAATAAGTACTAGCATTCATTCCATTTTAGAGATGAGGAGACTGAGGCACAGAGAAGTAACATGGTCCAAGGATGCACAAAGCAGATAAAAGAACCAAGAATGGTGCCCAAGATGTCTGGCTCCACACCCACGATCCCAATGCACGTTTGTCCCTTTCTGGAAGGAAGCTCCATTCTAGAGCACCAGGCCCAAATCCCAGGCTCCTTTCTGTTTCTCCACCTCGATTTCACCTAAATTCAAAGCATATCCAGAGTCAGATCACATCTTGCCCCTCAGCTGGTCCAGGCCACCATCTGGCTCACCTAGATTATCACAAGAGCTTTCCCACCAGTCTCACTTATCCCACCCTCAAACCTCTGCAGCATGAATGACTAGCTCAGGCTGCCAACCCTGGGTGACTGTGACGGTGCCTCCCACACCTGCAGGGTCTGTTCCAGCCAGCTGCTGCTCTCCTGCTGCTCCCGTGCATGCCCTCGTGCTAGCTGGGTCAGCTCCACATCGCATGGGAAAGGGTGAAGCCTGACCTGTCCCTGCCCCAGCACGAAGACCTGAATCGTCAGACACACTCAGGGAAAGTGCCAGTCTTTCCCAACCCCTGGAAGGGTAGAAAAAAGAAACAACAGATCTGGGCGGACCCAGGCCGGCAGGAGTAGTATCCTGCAGTCCCCTTCTCTACCCTGGGAGGCGTGTGGGTTTTGGAATCACTCACAAGCGCTAACGCTCTGTGCGGCACAAACCAGCTCCAGGCAGGTGCGCAGTGTCAGGGTCTCAGGTTTTCAGGCCTCCCTGATGGCACATTCAGAGGGCCTCCGTGACCACCTGTCACTGCTGGTACAGCACTCCCCACAGCAGAAGTCACAGGATGACCCGTGACACCCAATCTAATCACATCAAGTATGTTCTCCTAAAGCATTTTTAGATAACGATTTCTTATTACAGCATTCCCAGCATTCCCACCAGGATCAGCCAGCTAGGAAATCCCACCAGCGTGTTTACAGAGGTTTCAGCTAAAAACTGGTTTAAGGCCTTATGGGGAAGGAGGGAGGCGGAAGGAGAAAGTGATTTGTGGACTCACTGTTACTACTCCTTTCCCGCCACCTCACACCACATGCAAAAATCAATTTCAGACGGTTTGTACATCCAGATGTGAAAAATAAAGCATAAAGCTTTTAGAATAAGACCGAGGCAACAATTTTTTACATAAGACACAAAAGTATTAAAAATTGATAAACTAGATGACATTAAAAGTAATAACTTCTAAAAAGACATTATTAGGAGAATAAAAAAGCAAGCCACAAAATGGGAAATGATGCAGGCAATGCATATCTCCAACACAAGAATCATGTGCAGAATAAATACTTATAATTTAGTAAGAAAAGATTAAAAACTTCAATAGAAAAATAAGGGAAAAAAAACCCCAGAAATCTTAAACAGGCTCTTGTCCACAGAGGATATCCAAATGGCCAATAAATATATGTAATGGGGTCTCAACTTCATTGGTGGTCAGAGAAATATAAAATTAAAAAACCTTGAAACACCCTCACCACCCATTAGAATGGTCAAAATGAAAAAGATGAAAAATACCAAGAATTGGTGGGTCTGTGGAGTAGCCATAACTCTCAAGCACTGCTGGGAAGAGTGGACATCAACACAACCATGATGCAAAATGGGTAAGATTTCCCAAAGGACAAAATACAGCTACCCTAGAGCCCAGCGATTCCACATCTATGTACATACCTAACATCAATTGATACATATGTGCACTAAAATATATGCAAGTGTTCATAAAAGTACTTTAGCACTATTTACAGTAATCAGTAACTGAAAACAATGCACAAGCCCATACACACCAAATGGATAATTGCATTGTGTTATATTGTGTTATATGGAACATTGTATGGAAATAAGGATGAACAAACTATAACTAAATACAACATAGAAAAGCACCCCAAATATAAACTGAGTCAAAGAAGCCAAATATAAAATGTGTCATCTATCTACCTGTCTATCTATAATTCAAAACCAAGAATAACTAATCCATGGTGTAAGAATTCAGACTAGTGGCTGTGCTTTGGGGGTGAGGGCAACAGGCAGGAGGGCATGACTCAAGGGGGTCCTGGGGGCTTCCTAGGCTGCCAGTAATGTTCATCTCTTGATCTGCATGTCAGTTACACAGATGAGTTCACTTGGAAAATCTACTGGGCTGTATGCTTATTGGTCTGTAAGTTGTAGTTCTATAAAAGGTTTACTAAAAGTTGCAAACTCTAGATTTTAATACATTTAGGTGAGGCAGACACTCTCCAGATCACTGTGATCCTCATCCTTGTCTATGTCTTACCCTGGATCCACCTCCCAGCTCACTCCTGGCCCCTAAGGCATTTAAATTTGAGTCCCTGGGTGGTCAGCTAAGGCCCCCTAGCCCTTCCCACCCCCATCCTTCCATTGTGTTTATAATTTTCACATCATGTGGATTTCCTAAAAACAAACCAACCAACCAAAGGCATTTTTCTTATCCCTGGGTAGACAAAGCTATGAAATGGGATGCAGTAACCCTGACTAGATGAAATTGTGATTTAAACATTAAGAAGTTATGTACACTAAAAGCATTTCATAGTGCTAGAGAAAGGTGCTAAAAGTATGATCCAACGTGTTTCATGTCACCAGCTGGTTCCTAGAATCTGTGTGTAAGTCCATGAAGACTTAACAATTTCAAACAGATGAGATGAGAACAGAAACAGATGTGTCTCCGGATGGCCGAGCAGATGCAGATGTCTGAAGTACCAGCACAGTGACCACCTAGATTGTGCCTCCAGCTCCACGTGAATATTCCAGATTTAACTCTGGGACTTGGCAACTTGTGTACATCAAGCTTGCACTCTGCATACCAGAGAGAAATTAATCACCCAGTGTGTTGCATTTCAGAGTTCATAAGAAGGGCTGGACATCTACCTGTCACTGTGTGTCTCTTTGCCTGGACCCCCATCTACCTTTAATGTTTCAGGGTCTTGGGTAACAGTACAAATGGAGGCTCCTATATCAAATGTCTAAATATTTCATAATTGTAAATCAAATGGGCCCAGCCATGTTTTTACACAGGTTCACACGGCCTGGTTCCCAGTGATTGCTCTTGCCACCTGGTGACTAAAAGAGCTATACTCCCTGTCTGCTGCCTCAGATCACAAGTGGTAGAGTGAGGCAATTGGGCAGGACCTGCGAGAAGCCAGCCCAGGACCAGCACCCATGGGCAGTACCAATTTGTACTTAGACAAACACTGGAAAATAATTGGGAATCATCTGTTAAAGTTTATGATATACATAATTTACAACCCAGCAGTTCCACTCCTAGGCATATATCCTAGGATAACTCTTCTGCACACAAAATGAGAGTTCTTTAATCATCGTGCATAAGTTTCTCTGTTTCTTGTAAACTGTACAATAACATGAAAAGTATTATTCTCCCTATTTTTTGAACAAAAGACAGAAAGATTATGTATCTTACCAAATGATACCTTTCTACATATAATGCTCATTGAACTTCAATTTCATTCTATTTCTGGTTGGAGATGTTGGAAAGATAAAAGCCACACATTTCCCAGGGTATCTTATAGCAGGGAGTTTGAATGAGAATGCCATTCCACAAGTTAGATATAGTTGCATGAGATCTGGAAGGTGGCAATGAGGCTATTTGTGCTGGTCAGCAAGTTCCTGGGACCATGAAGATATTCTTCAGCCATGTTCCAGGACCAGCTAAAACACCTGAAAAAGAAAAATCTATTTGAAGACAATGGAAAGCTACCCAATCAACTTGGACTTAAGGGGCCCTACTAATGATTCTCCATGGGAGGCTGGTCTACCACAATCTACTCCATCATAAGCACAATTAGACTCCCAGAATGATACAAAAGTACCCCATCCTGGGAACTACCATGTTTCCCCGAAAATAAGACAGGGACTTATATTTATTTTTCCTCAAGAAGACACCCTAGAGCTTATTTTCAGGGGATGTGTTATTTTCCCCTCAAAGCCTCAGCTTGCAGCACGCACAGGATGGCCGGGACCTGACAGGGGGAGCCGACCTTGTTGGTGGGACTGCCCGCACCTTTCCGGTCACCTCTGGGATAGTAGCTGTCACGATGGGGCAGATGAGAAGGGCTACTCCTCTTCTTTACTGCCATGAAATGCATGGGTTGTGCAGATATGCTGCGTAGCCCATCACTAGGTCTTATTTTCAGGGTAGGGCTTATATTGCACAAATGCTTAGAAATCCTGCTAGGGCTTATTTTCGGGGAAACTCAGTACTACTGGTGAAAATGCTACCAAGGATACTTCCATAACTGTTTCTTGATACCCAGGAATCCAGAATGTGGAAATCAAAGGTAAATCGATTCAAAATACACACACTGAAATACAGAGTGAAACAAAGCAAATATAGAAAAGGGTATTTAAAAAAATAGTGGTACATTGAAAAAATCTTACCATACTTGTATTTGAAATCCCAAGAAAGGAAGAGAAAGAAAAAAGTACAAAAGCAATATTAGAACATATGACTGTCCCACTGAAGACTTTTCATTAAAAAGAAAAAACAAAAAAAAAAAAAAAATAGAACATATGACTGAAAATGTTCTAATTTTGATGAAATCATCAACACACAAATTAAAGAAATTCGGCAAATGTCAAGAAGGATTAATACAAAGAAAAACATCCCTTCCTACATTGCAACAAAACTACTGAAAACCGAAGAAAAGGACAACATTTCAAAAATAAGTATGGCAAATAAACATATTACCTTTTGTCTTCTCATCAGAAGCCAGAAGACAGTATAATTACATCTTAAAAATGCTGATAGAAAATAGCCAACAACTAGATTTCTATACCCAGTGAAAAACATCACTCAAAACATGGAAGTGACATAAAGATGTTTCAGATAAATAAAAACTAATAAACTTTGTTGTTGGCAAATCTAAACTAAAAGAAATATCAAGTGGAATTCTATAAGCAGAAGGAAAATAATTCCAGATAAAAGCATCAGAAACAGAAGAAAAAAGAAGAAGGGGAAGTGTATTACAATAATAATGTCTTAGAGGAACTGAAACCTATACAGAACAAAGTGTTTGATAACAATAGCACAACAGCAGAGGAGCAAATGGAGTTAAAATGTTACAGGATGTTGTAGTACTGACAGGGACATGGTAAAATAAATATATATTTTCTTTATATATTCTTTGTATATTATTGGATATATGTAGATTTAGGATTGTTTTATCTTCCTGCTAGACTGATATAACTACTGATACATTTGGATTGGCTTCTACTCTTGCTATTATTGTTTTTTATTCAATTTGTTTTATACTTAATTTTCTCTGTCCTTGCTTTATTTTGGATTAGTATAGTATTTTTAATATAATAGACTATATTTTAGTTATATAATCATATTCAGTATTTTATAATGTTCATTCCCAACCAATTATAGTTAATATAAAGTATAATATATATAAAGAATATATATAAAGAATATATAAAGAAAGATATATATTTATATATAAATATATATATATACACAAATATATAAAGAACAAATTGAGAAAACTAAAAAGGAGGAATAGAAAAATCCACAAGCAGAACTGGAGGCTTTATCAGCAGCTGACAGAACAAGCAAACCAAATAATTGACAAACAAAATATTAGAATTTTATAAAGAATTTATAATTAACCTAATTGACAAATATAAAAAGCTATGATTAACACAACAGAAAAATGCAATTTTTTTCAAATACATATAGGATATTTCCCCTAAATGACCATAAGATGAGCTAAAAAGAAAGTCTCAACAAAGAGTTGAAATTGTTGAGAGTATATTCTCTGACCACAACAAAATTATGCCAAAAAAATGGATACATACATATACATATAACTAAAAATCCTCAACTATTGGAAATTAAGTAATACGTATGTAATCACAAATTAAAGAAAAATTCAAAACAGGAATTAGAAAGCATTTTGAAGTAAATAAAATGACGATAGGGTCCGGGTGCAGTGGCTCACGCCTGTAATCCTAGCACTCTGGGAGGCCGAGGCGGGAGGATTGCTCGAGGTCAGGAGTTCGAAACCAGCTTGAGCAAGAGCGAGACCCCGTCTCTACTATAAATAGAAAGAAATTAATTGACCAACTAATATATATAGAAAAATATTAGCCAGGCATGGTGGCACATGCTTGTAGTCCCAGCCATTCGGGAGGCTGAGGCAGTAGGATTGCTTGAGCCCAGGAGTTTGAGGTTGCTGTGAGCTAGGCTGACACCATGGCACTCACTCTAGCCTGTGCAACAAAGCGAGACTCTGTCTCAAAAAAAAAAACAAAAAACAATGACAATAGGACTTTAAACTTGTGAGACTCAGAGTTGTGCTTAAAAGAAAATGTATAGCTTTCTGTCCTCATATTTAAAAGAGAAATGTTGAAAATCAAGTTTTAATTATCCATCTCAAGATATTAGGAAAAGGAAAGCAAATGAAAAGCAAAAAAAGCAGAAGAAAGGAAATAGTAAACATAAAAACAAAAAGTAATGAACAAAAAATAAATAAAACAAAAGTTGGTTCTTTGGATGGATTAATAAAACTGACAGTCTTCTAGCAAGGCTAATGAAGAGAAAAGGAGAAAATGCACACGTGCCAGTATCTGGCATGAAAAAGAGGACATTATGAGAGCAGCAATATGTAATAAACAGATAAGAGAACAAGAGGATCTAATGAAAAACTTTATTCTAATAAATTTGAACATTTACTTTAGTGACTATTCTTTAAAGAAAAATCCAACTTACTAGGTATATGAGTCTGTTTCTGGATTTTCTCTTCTGTTTCTTTGGTCTGTTTGTCTCTCCTGACACCTACAACACACAAGCTTAATTACTACAGCTTTGTAATATTAAGGAGAATTAAGAAGAAATGGAAAATCTGAATATTCCTATATTTATTAAAGACATTCAATTTGTTTGTAAAAACATTTTCACATAAACACACACACATATATATGTGTTTGTGTATATATATATATATATATATATATATATACACAAACACATATACTGGCCCAGAAGGTTTCATTTGTGATTTTTTTAAAACAATTAAGGAAGAAATAACACACTTACATAAATCACACAGAAAAGAGAAGAGAGGGCTTCACAATTTATTTTATGAAGTCAACAAAACTTTGGTATGAAAACTCAACAAGAATATATAAGTACAAAAATTATAGGCTATCTCTTTCATAAATAATAAAAACATTTTAAATTAATGAACAAAATCTAACAATATATAAATATGTCATAAGAAGTTTGTTTTATCCCAGGAATACAAGAATGATTTAACATGCACAAATCAGTCAATGCTATTCATCATAGTAACAGAACAAAATAAATGATTATAGATGGAGAAAAACATTTGATAAATTTCAATATTTATAATTTATTCTTTAAAACTCAGTTACCTATGAATAAAAGGAAACCTCTTTAATTTGGTAGAGATTATTCTTTTTTATCAATTCTTAATGGTGAAATGTTGAAATTGGGATCAAGGATACCCACTTTAACAATTTCTCTTATACTTAGAATTAGAGAATGACACAGTGTAATAAAATAAGAAGATAGAGGTTATAAAGACTAGAAAGAAAAAATACCTATAATTATTTGCAGATATTACATTGTATAAAGAGAAAATCCAAAAGAATTAATAGCCACATTATAATTAATACGGAAGTTAACAAAAGATCTAAAACAAGTCAACAAGTTAACAGACAAAAGTAATTATATCCTTTTATGACAAAAATACACAAAAGGAATATGCATTTTGGAAATCAAAAATACAGAAAATATTCAGAAATAAATCTAACAAAAAATGTCCTGCATAATCTCTGCGTTATATGATTGTGATAAATTAAAGAAACCCAAATCGAGATATATTCCATATTTGTATATCAGAAGACTTGTCATAGAAAAGATTTAAATTCTTTCCAAATTAACCTAGAGATTCCACACTCTGAGTATGGAACCTCAAGCCAAATCCCAGAAAAGTTGCGTGTGTGTGTGTGTGTGTGTGTGTGTGTGTGTGTGTGTGTGTGTGTGACTTAACAAGCTGATTCTAATTTTTTATTTTATTATTTTTATTTTATTGTTTATTTATTTTAATATTTTTATTTTATCATGATTATTATTATACATAGAAATGCAAGATACCAACAATTTTCAAAGAACTCATGAAGAAGAGCAAAGCCAAATGACTTGTGCTACCAGGTCTTAAGATCTCTCACAAAGCTGTAGTAGTTAAGGTTGTGTGATGCCAGTGATAGGAGAGGAACAGAATAGAAAATCCAGAAATGGACTCAGACACCTGATTTATGATAGAGGTAAAATGTACTACAATAGGGAAAGAAAGTTCTCTTCAAATGATGGCTCTTTTTTTCTCCTTTATTACCTCTGTCAGGCCAGGTTTGTCAAAAACCTGAGGCTAACATACAGAGCTTATGAACTATTATTCTATTAGAAGCACAATCCCATGCAACAGAAGCGAGAGACAAAGTCAGAGATGAAGGGAGGGTGGGAGAGCCAAGGCAAGGATACCTATCTGAGCAGCCCTTGCTAAATGTGGAAATCAAAACCCTTGCTCAATCTAGGGAAATGCACTTTAATAAGCCATGCGAACATCTGGCCAGGACCGTCCCTCAGAGGAGGCAAAGTGGGAACCATTTATCTTCCAGTTGCCTCCCATAGGTCAGAGAGTCACCTTTTAAAACATGAACTACCCACATTCTAGGGAACACACCTGGACAGGTCTAGTGAGCTCTCAGCACAGAGGCCGAGAGTGCAGCGTGGGCAGGAGGTGAGGGACAGCCAGGTGGCACCTGCAGCAAGGCTGGCCAAGCCTAGACAGAGCTGGAGAGAGAGACTGGGGCTATGAGTGGGTCTGGGAGAATAAGGGGAGTCGGGTACAGTGCCATCAGCCAAGTTAGAAAAACACACCGCTTTTACGCATATATTGAAGGCAAACTCAAGGAAATTGTAATTAACCAGTACCATCTTCAATGTCTTGTCCTAGGAAAGATAATATCAAATCAATCTGGATTTGTCTCAAGTTTAATACGAGCATATTCCTTTAAACAATCTGCCAGGGTCTGAAAATCAAAGAAAAAAATCTGTCTCCCTCTAGTGTCCAAACTGTTATTTTACAATTCTATTGGCTGTTAGGTAGACAAATTTGGAAAACAAAATGTTGTTTTAGCTTCTAGAGGAAAAATATTTCAAGTTGTTATGTGATATCAAATTGTTTAATGTAAGGCAGGTGCAGCAAAAGTTTTCTGTAAAGTGCATATGGTAAATATTTTAAATATTGCAAAGTACATACAGTCTCTGTTGCATATTTGCCTTAGTTTTTTGTTTTGCTTTATTTTAGCAACCTATTAAAATATAAAAATCATTCATCATACACTGACCATACAGACCATACAAAAGCAGGTCAGACTAGGTTATAGAGTTTGCTGACCTTCATGAGGAATGCCATCTATTATTAAAGATACATGTATTCCTATACTTATTTATAATTAATATTTAATTTATTTATTACATATATTAGATACTGATACATATACTTCTAATATTATGATGCATTTTGTCTTTAAACGTAAATATTTATAATGTCAAGTGTTTTACAAATATTCTTTGTTTTTAATGTTTATTCTTAGGTCAAAATTCTGAAGAATCCTGGCATTTTGGTACACCCCTAGTATTTGGAAGAAACTCTCTTTCAGTGCAGAAATTCTTTGTACAATATCTCTAAAAGTGGATCTTTTTTTTACTTCCAACCAAAATGTCTCCATTACAGTTAATACTTCTTCTTACAATATCCTGCCTGATCGCTAGATGGCGCTAGTTGTTTAAATTTCTGAATTGCATACAGTTGATAAGAATTCATTTGAAACTTTCATGTACATGGATTCTGCTTTGGGACTTAGGCCTGTCCAGTCCCTCTTCCATATTACGGTTCTTCACATATTTTAAGATGCTATATTTTCCCATCAGATTTCCCTTCATCTGAGATTTTGAGATACCAGAGGCAACCAGGTTGCAGGACCTATCTTTGAATTAGTTTCAGGCACAGTGCTTGGTTTTAATAATTATTAGCCTTAACACTTGAATAAGATTCTTAAGCTCCCTGAGCTAGAGGGAAGCGAAATAGTAGAATGATTGTGTCCAGGCACTGCAAGCAAAATAACTGAGTTTAAATCCTGATTCCACCTCTGTAAATTAGCTGAAAATTACTCAACTCCACTGTACCTCTGTTTCCTCATCTATAAAATGTGTAATTAATAATATAATATTATAAGCTTCTTGATAAGTTTATTGGAGATAACACATGTAAAATGTTTAATTCAGTGCTTGGAACATTAAAAATATTTAATAATAGCTTATTATTTTATGCATTCTATCAATATTTATACATATAATTTTAATGGCTGATTTTATATTTCATCATAAAAAGTTCTATGATTCATTTAACTATCCCCAACCATGAGATAATTTTGCAGTTTTGGCATTTTTAATTTAACAATGCAATGAACATCTTTGTATGTAAACCTTTGTCTCTAAATGAATTAAGATTTGTTTCCAGATGTATCATTACTAGGTCAGTGAGCTTAAATATGGCTCAATTATTTTCAAAAAATTTTACACCAATTTGGCCTTCTATCAGCAGTGTTTCCATGTGACTTTCTAAATGAATACTGAATTACTAAATTTTCTAAGTATTTGCTAATTTTAGGGATATCAGTCACTCTTTTTTAATAACCATTTATGTTTATTATAGAAAAATGGGAAAAGAAAACATAAAGAGAAAAAAAAACATAAAGAGAAGAAAATGAAAGCCCTCGGAAGCCCACTTGCTATGTATTCTTCTCTGTCCGTTCATTTCAGTGGAACCTTCTGACAACACTTCCATTGAGTCACTCTTTTTTGACAGTAAATAACTGAACTCTCTTGTAACAGTTTAGGGTAAATGAGGCAAATTATTCATGAATATACACATGTATTAGAGCTTTGGGAGGTAGGACTTCTAGTAAAATAAAATAAAATATATATATACATATATACATATACATATATGCTATTTTCTCTCGAATATACTTGATCTGTAAAACCCTGAAACATCTGACCTTTGCCAGCATGCCTGACACATGTTTCCACTGGTCTGCCAGGGACAATGCTGAGGAAACTCTGGCCCTGAGAACTGTTTCACTTGCCCATCCCCTACTTCAAATTTCCCTTTTCCCTGAGTTGTTCAGTCTGTCTGAGCCCGTAATGAACCAGAGGAGAGACTGACAGTTTGATCAAACTTTACATTTGATACAACTTCAGGCTGGTTAGACTAGAACAGACAGCCCTCAACTTTATGTGAGCTTCCTTCACTATAATTTTTTTTGCCCTGTCTTAGGTCCAAACTTCTGCCCCTGTACCTAAATGAAAATAAGTATTCCCTGCCTCAACTTTCCTGTTATTGCAAAATTTGACACAGTTCCTTAAGTAGCAAGACCCCTCGCCAGTTGTTAGTTCTCTCCCCACAGTGGTCTATCTCATGGTCTTTGCTTAGAAAAGCTTTGCTCACCCACCTATTCCAGGAGATGTTCTGGCTTAGACTCTGAGCATCTCCCTATTGCAATAATTCTCCTTAATCAAGTCTCCCCTTACTAATGTCCAGAGAAATATTTGTGTCTCTTTAACAGTACATAAAACTAATAATTCTCTTCCTACATTTCTAAGAGTCTGTTGGAATGGAGCTGGCAGTTGCTGGCAGAGGGGGTATCAGAGTACAAATGTGTTAAATAACTTTCCCAAGACCTCAATACCAATAAGTGGTTGATTTAGGATTTTCAACTAGACATTTCTGACTCCAAAACCCATCTTTTCTCAGTATATGGAAGGAAGGAAGGAAGGAAGGAAGGAAGGAAGGAAGGAAGGAAGGAAGGAAGGAAGGAAGGAAGGAAGGAAGGAAGGAAGGAAGGGGACTACACTATTCCCCCAGGCCATATCACCTGTCCCTGTAATTGCTACAAGCCCCATTATGGAGGTTCATAGAACCCAACCTCACTCAGTTTCCTACTGAAGTGCTTTGTCTCTCTCATGAGTGAGAACAGATTAATGATACCCATTTTATCTGTTGGGACAGCCAGAAGACAAAAACCACAGCAGCAGTATTTTCATAGACAGATTTTAATGTAAAGAGTGATCAACTAGATATTGAAGAATCAGAAGGCAATAAAATAAAACAAAACACTTGGGTATTCTGAAAGTAGCAATTGCAGAAAGCAGCTGTCACCCCTAAGGCTGGTGAAACAAAGACAGGGGGTTGAATCATTAAAATTTGGAACTTGGAGGAGAAGCCCCTTGAGACGGCGACCCAGGGCCCTGTAGAGGGGCTGGGCAGGTGCTGACGTCGTTGAGGAGGGCCGAGGGTGTGTTGCAGGGGCTGGGAAAGCTACACACGGAATCCAGCTGCTGCCACGGGAAGGCCCTAACCTGCGGCGGTGGCAGAGCTTGCCGGGTCTCGCTCACAGCTGCAGGAAGCAAGTCTGCCCGTCTCCCTCAGGCCCACAAGTGCTCCTCTCGTGCCGCATGGGCAGGGCCGACGGCTGGCAAAGCAGCACGTGACGTGCAGAGTCACAGCCCTGGCCTCACAAAACAGAGCACAGAAGGGGGGGCTGGAAGCCAGAAAACAACAGATTACTAACCGGCACACCCACATCGCCCCTCTGTTGATAGACAACAGGTGACACTTCAGTCATCTACTGCTGCACAACAAACTATTCCCAGAGTGGAGTAGCATAAAACAGTTTACCATCTTTTCGTGCTTCTTCGAGTTGGCCATATGGGCAGTTCTGCTGGCCTCACCCGGGGTCACTTGTGCACCTGACCAGCACCAAGGTGGCCTCACACACACATTGGGATACTGACGTGGGCTGTGGACAATGAATGGCACCTCAGTTCTCTGTCTGTGGCCTCTCGTCCTCCAGCAGGTGATGCTGGGCTTCTCCACAGGAGTTGATGTCTGCACTCTAAGGGCTGTAAGGCCTCTGGAGGCTCCATTCCTACACCCACACATCATTTCCAGCATGTTCTTTCAGCTAAAGTAAGCACAGGCCAGCCCAGTCCCAAGGGGATGAAGAAAGACCTACTACCTCATGATGGGGGAGGGTAGTGAATCATTTTGCAAATAGGTCTGGACACATGAGACACAGGAAGGCTGACTCATGGGAGCTGTGACTGCAGCCACCCTCACAGGTGGGGGACCCTTATTCCTTCAGGTAGGGCTCACCTGGAACTACAAACTCTAAGAAAGAATGTCCCCTGGCCTGCCTTGATTCTGTCAATGATGACTTTCCAGAACTGCTCCTAAATGTCAGCTGATCTTGAGAGTCAGGGGCTACTGGCCGAGCCTGATTCTTTCCAGCCTCCCTACTCCTCCCTGTAACATAAAAGGCCCCCTATGACTTCCCAATCTCGTGCCCAGAGTTTTCCCTGGGCAGCAGTCCTCCTCCCCTTCTTCCTGGAACATGTTTGAGTGAAGCTCTCCTTATGGAAGCCCGGATGTGTTCTGACTGAATAGCGCCCTGTGGTTCTGCACAGCCCTGAACTTGAATGCACCACTTCAAAGGTAGAAAGAGATGCTGTAATGCCCGTGCACTGAGACTTGGTGAGTGGGATAGACTCAACCCAGAGTGCCTCATTCCAGATGTCTGTGGCCAGGTGGTCCTACGACCAAGCACTGCAGCATGCCAGGAACTATTCCACAGGGGAAAAAATCTTTCCTGTGCTCCACCCTGCTGGCCTGTTGCCAGCCAGCTCTAAAACGCCTAAGTGAGGGACATAAGGGGCTTCTTGTTGCCCCAGTGCAGGTGGCATGGATGTGCTTAAACCCCCAAAGCCTGGACTGTGATTCTCCCTCTGCATCTGTGCCTACTAGTAATGCCCCCAACACCATGGGGTCTGTAGATTTTCCAGAAAGTGACATCAGTGTCCACCGCAGCATGAACCTGCTATAGAGCACTTTCCTGCCATAGGACACACCCATAGCTGGCTATGTTCCATTGCCAGGTGTGGAATGTAATGTGTTACCACCAAAATCCCAAACAGACATGCAGGTGCTCCCCTTTGTTTTTTGTGGCAGGAGATGCAGGACGCAGCAACAATTTCTTTTACCTTGTGGGCAACATTCCAGCACCCCCCTGACTTCTAAACCCTTGAAAACTTTACTGAAGTGGCAGGTCCCTGAATTTCCCTCGGGGTTTATCTCCCCCTACCCCACCCTCTGGAGTGTGTGTGTCTTCTCCAGACCTACAAGGCTTCTTGCTTATCCTGCCCGATCAGCATGACGTCTGAACAGAGTGGATCAGCATGGTGTTCTGCAGACTGACCAGATGTCTTTAATCTATTATATGACAGAGGCCAGGAGGGCAAACACGATCCTGGGGCAAAACTCCCACTACACATTGTTCTTTCCACATGAATGCTAACAAGGCCTCTGTTCTGATCAGAAGAGGAAAGAGCACATTCTCCAAGGCACAGCACGTGCCCCAGGCAGTAGAAATCCACTCCAACAACAACAGTGCATCTGCAGCAGCAGCTGCCATCAGAGACACTACTTGGTTGAACTTGTGGTGGTCTCCAGTCCCCACCCCAGGATCCATGCTGCTTCTGAAGAGGCTGCACTGAAGAGTTGAAAGGAAACCTGATAAGGACCACCACCACCCACCACTCACCACTCCATGATAAGCTTAAGGTCTTTACGAATTCCACTCATCTCTGCCACCCAACTCCAGTGTCCCTGCAAACATGCAATATTGCAATTGATTTGCTACCATTTGCCATCTGGGGTTGGAGGGCAGTTTCGGCAGCTTCCACTTGGCCCTTTTATGCACAGAACAAGGGCCCAACATGCATGATACTCCAGTGGCAAAGTCTATCAATCCAATTAAAGATTCAGCAACCAGGGAAAGAACCACTGGATGCAAAATGTAGCTGGGATTCAGCCAGTACTCTAGTGAGCGTGTAGCCCCAAAGCACCTGCTCTCACAGGGGGCTATGACGATGCTTTAGGTAATGTCAGCTTAGACCCATGTCCAGTAGTCCTCAAAAAGTATCTCCTTTTACTTCATGGGTTGATAAACTTTAGTCGCCCTAGGAGAGGAGCATGATAGAGCCTGAATCACGGGACACAGGTCCAGGAAGACACCAAAGAAAGGAAAGCTTTAGCTGAAAGAAGGAACGGGTCTGCATTAGTCTGCTAGGGCCTCCATAACAAAGTACCACAGACTGGGGGGGGGGGGGGATTAAATCAACAGGTAGTTATAGTCTCACAGTTTTGGAAGCTTTAAGTTCAACATGAAGGTATCTGCAGGTTGGTTTCTTCTGGGGTCCGTCTTTGGCCTTCTCCATCTTCATGTGGTCTCTCCTCTGTGCTGCATGTCTGTGTCCAAATCCCCTCTTTGGGGATCCCCTCTTTGGCTGTGTCCAAAACCAGCCATTTTAACTTGATTATCTCTTCAGGGCTGATCCCCGAATTCAGCCACATTCTGAGGTCTGAGGGGTTAAGAATTCAGCATTTGAACTAGGGGGACACAATTCAGCCCATCAAAAGATCTTAGCCAGAAACGAAGTTGCAGGTGGTCCAGGCAGAGGACATCTGTGCCATGCTAAAGACTGCACCTGAAGCACTGCTTTCTCTCGACCTTTCACAGATGTGCCTGGGTTTATTTCCCCACTCTGCTTTGAGCTGACTAGTTTCCTGCTCAGCATGCCAAGAGTGCTGGAGAGCTGAGGCAGAGACACTGTGAAACCACCCCCAGGGAGACTTGCTGTGCTCATCTTCCTGCCTGATCAAGAGCAAGACCTCAGTACTTCTCTAGGAGCCCTAATCGTAGAATTCCCAGGAAAAGCCTCCACGTCACCATCACGAGTGTCCAGCAGGCCCAGGACAGTCTGGTTCCAGTTCAACTCTGGAGTCCCAGATCCAGGCACGTTTGCTTCCCTAGGGGAGGGAATCACGAGACCCTCCTTGAGAGAACATGAATCCATGGTCAAACCCCAGGGTGCCTTTCCAACAGCTCCAGGACCTCCCCACCGAGCTTCTCTCTCATATGGGGCTGCCCTATGACTGCCCTCTTCAAACTAGGACAATTAACAGGTCAACTCACTCCTGACCTCAGGAACTTCAGTCTTTATAAAGACTTAAAGACTGAAGACTACTAGTCTATTTATGAAATCAACGGTGGGACAGTAAATTTTCTGGGGGTCAGACTCCATCTCTCAGAAAAGTATACTTTTCTCACCTGGTTTGGGTTTTGTTTGTTTTTTTTAATAGCTTATTTGCTTTTTTTCCAACTAAAAGTATAACCTTGTCCTTTCTGAGAGGTGAATTTCACTCCACTGCATTTCTCCTCTTCACTCTACAAGGAAGGAGGAAGTCAGTGGGTGGCCACGCTAAGCCCGTTCCCCACCGCCCATGCCTCTGTTCACGGGCTCTGAATGTGTCCACCTCCTCATGAGCATGTAAACAATTCTTTAATCCTTTTATGGTCACACACAATTGAGCTATTTCCACTGATGATGAAATCCTGTAATTTCCCAGGTAACTGAGCAATGTGTATGGCTTTCCCTGAACACGCTTCTATTGTGAAAAGAAATAAATGATCCCTGCAGGTGTTCAGTTGGTAACTCTATACACTCCAGCAGGTGTTTCCACTGAAGGGCCAACAGGTAAGGCAGCTGGGATCCCTGACTTGTTCTTTCCCCTTGGACAAATATTAGCCAGAGTACGTGTTCCCATCACCTTTGCCAAAACATTTAATCCGGAAGATGTCTATAAAGTGAAAGTCTCTTTAGCATTACTCCAAGACTGAATGAATTCCAGTGAGCAATCATTCAACTGCAGACGAGTCTCTGCATTGGCATTCCTGTTCCCTCCAACAACTCTCTCCAACAGCAACCAGTGTGCTTGCTCTCTGACCAGTGGAAGTCAGAGCTCTGACTTTAAGCAAGGGATTTAAACCCTTCAAAGGGCTCCTCTTGATTTACAATAAAACCCAGGCCAGGCGCAGTGGCTCACGCCTATAATCCTAGCACTCTGGGAGGCTGATTGCTCAAGGTCAGGAGTTCGAAACCAGCCTGAGCAAGAGCAAGACCCCATCTCTACTATAAATAGAAAGAAATTAATTGGCCAACTAATATATAGAGAAAAAAATTAGTCTGGCATGGTGGTGCATGCCTGTAGTCCCAGCTACTCGGGAGGCTGAGGCAGAAGGATTGCTTGACCCCAGGAGTTTGAGGTTGCTGTGAGCTAGGCTGATGCCACGGCACTCAGTCTAGCCTGGGCAACAAAGCGAGACTCTGTCTCAAAAAAATAAAAATAAAACCCAAACTCTCTCCCAGTCCCAAAGCCTTCTTGGTCTGATCCCTCCCTGCCCTCCTGATCTCACCCCTACACCCACCCCTGATGCCCACATGGACTCGAGCCTCTTGGTGGCTCCAGGAGCAGGTCAAGCCCCAGGTCTCAGAATGTGGGGCTCTCTGTGTCTGGCATTCCCTCACCAAGGCTCTCCTCCAGCTTGTCCCTCAGGTCTAAATTCCACCCACCTCAGAGAGCATGTTCACAACTTCTTGGCCATCACTCCCTTGCTTTCCATCACTAACTCTCCTTATTTTCTTCATAGCATAGCACCCGCTGCATTCTTGTTTATTATTTTATTATTATCTGTCTCCTTACACCAGATTGGAAGTTCCTCCCCACAACACCAACAGTTAAGCAATGTCCAGCACACAGAAGGTGCTCAGTAACTATTTGTTGGATGGATGGATGGATGAACAAACAAATGAGGACCACCTATCTACCTACAGAGTTCAGACAAAAACTCCATAGTTATGTTGTTTAGAATTATCTGAAGGAGTCCTATACTCTGTATTTCATTCCTTGGTACCCACAGATTCACTTACAATTTTCTTTTTTTTTTTATTTCAGTAAATCATGGGGGTACGAACATTTTGGTTACATGTTATGACTTTGCCACATCCCAACCGTGATTTGAGACATGCCCTTTCCCCACCACAATGCTCACCGCATCCATTCATTGTGAGTTTATCCACTCCCAAGCCCCCTCCCCCAAACAATATTACTACTGTGTGAGCACCTTTGTGTTGATCAGTCAGTGCCAGTTTGATGGCGAGTACATGTGGTGCCTATTCTTCCGTTCTTGTGATACCTCACTACGGAGGATGGGCTCAAGCTCTATCCAGGAAAATATAAGAGGTGCTAGATCACCATCATTTTTTATAATTGAGTAATATTCCATTGTATACATATACCATATTTTATTAATACCAGCACAATTCACTATAGCAAGGATGTGGAAACAACCCAAGTGCCCGTCAATCCACTTACAATATTCAAATGTCATGATCCAGATGTGACTGGAAGTCCCACCTCCTTGGTCATTTCCCTGTCAGGATTCCACCGTTCCTACCATTAGCTAGTCCAGTTAGAATCCGAAGGCATTTGTACATGGACAGCAGAATCAACACAATTATTAAGTGGGTTTTTTTGGTGATTCACAATTAAACACATATCTTTCAGATAACCATCATTGAAGTTCTGGGTGTGGACCTCAAGCATTGATGAATATTAATAGTCTCACTGAAAGTCCAGAACATAAAATTTCCAGAAGTTGCCAATAAAGAGAAAATATACTATTTCTCCCACTTCACCCTTTTCTCCTAGAACCAATAGAAACTTTGAGTAAATTGACATCAAATGCATAATATTCTAAAATTTAAAGCTTTATGGCTTAGAGCAAGTATCTTTAGGAGACATTTGATTTAACATTTTTAAATATATTAATATACATATATAATATGGTAGTCTTCTAAGATTATTAATTCAACAAATAAAAATTTGAAATACAGTTTATTTAGACAATTATATGTTTGCTAATCTCACTGCTTCAAAATCTGGAGAATCTAATAGATCTGCTTCTGTTATTCAAAGTAAGCTTCCTGGCATTAAACTGCATTAATCACCTTACCATTAAGACCTCCCTTTCCACTGCAGGATGAACTGTATAGTAGCTAATAGGCTTTGAACTTCACCTGCCTGGGTTCAAATCCCAAATTAGCTATGTAACTCTGGGTGGGTTATTGAAGCTCTCTAGGTATTAGATCTCTCGCCCGTAAAAAGGGAAAAGTCATAGTGCCTACGTGGCAGGACTGTGGTAAGAATTTTAAAATCACAGTAAGACAAGTAAGGCACTTACAAATTGGGCTCAGTATAATTGGCCTTTAAATGACTGTTAGCTATTGATTGTTTCACTTATTTCATTAGAGGGTCCGCAGGTTCTTTGCATGGTATTAATAATTACCATAAGTGACAAAAATTAACATGTTAAGCCTCACAAATATAATAAGATATTTAAATACTGTTTAAACTATAAGTAGAACAAAAACATATGCAAAATAACATTAGGACAAAGGTAGCTATAACTCTATGAAAGAAAGCAAAACAGCGATTTTAGCAAATACACAAAATAGCCATGCAGTATGTCCACAAGGACATTTATGATAAGAGAATGCTCTGAAGCACCAAAGTAACTAAATTAACAAACAAAACCAAATAAAAATGCTTAATTTGCAAGTATTAATAAATGGAAAAATGGAATTCTAAGCAAAGAAACAAAAACTTCCATTGCATCTTTAGCCTTTAATGTTTATTCCATCAGAACATTAGGTGTATGATAAACCAGGGATGGCAATCAGGTTTTATCTTTTAGCCAACTCTTATCAATTGGAAGTGACTCTCTAAAAAACTGTGTTAAGAAGGATTCTGAGGACACATCTGGGTTCACTGGGAAAGAGTTTCTTGTTTATATATTGAGGTCCGCTACAGGTGCAGAAGGGAAAGTGATGCCGCATATGCTACATAATTACTACTCCTTGTAATTCCAAACTTATAATTCCAAAATGGTTTGCCAGTGCCAGGAAATAGGTAGCCATAGACAAAACAGTTTGGAACCAATGACCAGACTGTGCCACCAGGAAAACTGGCTGGAGTTCATGACCAAGGCTTTCAGTGGTTACTTCCTTCACCTCCTTCAACTGTTAAGCCTTGAGACGTAACGTGATCCCTGGCCTGCCTTAAATCAGGTCCTATATCAAGGGAAGGAAGGCGCAGGACAATGCAAGAGCTGCTCCACAGGCCCTCCTCTGTATGTGGCACATGTCAGGGCTTCAGAACTCAGGAACTACCCTGGAGGAAGAAACTAAAGAAAGCAAAGTCATCAAGGGTCAACAAACTGAAAACAAAGATCAAAGTCTTGAAAAACTACTCTCGCTTGGAAACCTGTGAGTACTGGCTAAAAGTTCTCGTACTGAATTACCAGATCAGCTTCCCTCAAGGACAGAGAGCAAGGTCAGGTGGAAGGGGGAAAAGGTGGTCACTTTCCCCAACACAAATGGAAAAACATGTATTTTTCAAAGATAGGATACTTTTTTTCCCCTAACCCAAATTTCCCAAGGCTTCTGTCCTTTGGCCCCATAGTGGCTTACTAAAAACTAATTCTCTTCAAAAGTTAAATTAAATTCCCCTGAGTAAACTATTGCCAAGTCCTTTTCCTCCCTGCAGGTGGGAGACACCCTGGCCCACCTCCATGGAGTAAGGCTCCCATTTTAAAGCATATGTCTTAAAATAGGTCTGGGACCATCTCAGTGAAGCAGACCAAGGACATGCCCCATCCCAGGTTGTGGCAAGGGTGTCACTATTGAGCCAGCATTCTCTGCCTGTTCACAGGAGAGTGGTTTGAAAAGAACCAAAGAGCAAACTGATGGCAGTTTCCAGGGTCCAACCAAGCAGACTGCAGGCTCCAAAGACCAGGGGCTGAGGGACAAGAGCTGACCAAAGGCCTTCTTTCTCTTTCCTTTGGCTGCAGAAAGTATTCCTTCCTCTTACTGTCCTCAGGAAGGGCACAGGCTACACAGACACATTGGTGATAGTCTGGCTTCACAAACTGTCTTGCAGAGCTCTTTACCTAGGGATGAGGAGGATGCACAGGAGGCGGGTCCCAAGCACTCTGAATCCTTGGTGCAGGGAGTCATGACATCCCACGGCCATAGGAGAAACAGAGGAGGATCTTTTTGGAAGTACCTGCATCCCAGATTAGCCAGGCTCAGAGGTTCCCTGAAAGCTGCACCCTTCACCCGGGTAACAGGTGAAGGTGTTATCATCGTAACAGGTTGATGTGTTACTGAAAGTCCCCTCAGATGCTAGAGGCACTTAGACCTGAACTCGGGTCACAGAGACCTATGTGCCTGTCACCATCAAGTTAGTGGACTGTCCTGTGACCTTCCAGTGCCCTCTAGGCACTACTATAATAAGAACCTCAGAGCTGAACCCAGCTCCCCAGGTGGGCACTCAGGTGGGTGAGTGTGGAAGGGACAGGCCCCCAGTAATCTCTAGACCATTCTACAGGGGCTGCTGTAGCAGTGTGGGTGTCTGGGCCCTTCACCCTACCTTGGAGCCCAGCAAAAGCCCATGAGGACACAGTAAATGGAGGGATCGAGAAACAGGACACATCCCTGGCCTGATGGGTTATGTTCACATCCACCAGGGCAGGTGACCTGTGCAGGGCATCTGTAGGGAGCACTCATGTGCTGGTGTCCTGGGAGAGTCCTGCCTCACACATACCTCCATAGGCTTGGCTATGGTACAGGCTGGATCCCATGGGAGCCCAGGATGAAACCTTCTTCCCAGTGCAGGGAAAAGCAGGCCATGTACCAATTTCATTTTTCAAGGGGAAATTCATGGGTCTGGCCTATGTCTGCAATTAACAGTAGTGATTATGTGCAATTGGTTAGGGCTAAGCAGGAAGCAAACTGTAACTCAAGAAGAAAAAGATTTCTTCCTATGTGTTGGGTGGATTAGCAAATTCAAAGTCACTTAACAACAGTAACAGAAATCAGGCACCCACTCTGTGCCAATGATCAGACCAGGCGTGAAGGCATGAAGATGAGTAAATATGCTTCCTGAAATCAGAAAGCTGAAACTAGTTTGTTAATAGATTTCCAGAGCAGAACTTGCTTAAGCATCACTGTTTTTCTATGCCATTGAAATTGCTTTTAAAAACCTTAATGTGTTTAGATTAGCTTTTAATTTATGAAGAAAATTATTTTCTAGGCAAATGTTCTTTATTTTTTGTCTAGGTGTAAGAACTTTAAAAAGTTGAAAATATGTATCCAAGGAGGTTTTTGTTTGCTAATCTACAGAATAAATAGGGGTTTTTTTTCACTTAAGCCAAAAATTAAATAGATTGAGGAACGTCCCATTCTGATAACAAAACAGACCAGATTACTTGAAAACCTTCCCAATATAAACACCAGGATTTCTGGATGCATACAACAAAACATCCTTTTTAATATGGAGGGAGAAAGGGACATTTCCAGGTGCCTAGGAGAAAGGACTGGAGCCCACCTGCCCAGCAAGGCTGACATAGCTGTATTGGGGGGGGGGGGGAGAAGTGGGAGGGGGAGGGATGTTATCTGGGTGTTTTCATGCCTGGAAGGTCAGGGAAGGTCAGGAGAGGAGAGCCTGGGGCCCTGCAGTGGGGGGAACTGGAACTGAACAGCCTAAATACAAACTCCGATTCTTCCGAGGGCTCTGAAAAAAAACTAGTCCTCCTCCAGGAGATAGTGGAGAAGCTCAGCAGTGCCGTCCCAGGCTGTGGATGAGCAGGAAGGCTCCCCTTGGAATTTGTAAGCGTGAGCCTGTGCAACTGATCGAATTATATAACCCTCTTGGCCCAGCAACCCCAAGACAACAAATTAACAACAACAACAAAAAAATCACAAGTTAGTAATACCCCTGGGCCACATGGCAAGGTGGTGTCCATAACCTCTGTGGGGAGATAAACCCTCAACCAGGCTACAGGGGATTCTGACCCACAGAAAATGAACTGGGTATCCAAAACTAAAAAGCCATTCAGAAAGAATCAGCAGAATGAACAAGCAGCATATTAAGACCACACAAAACTTTAGGTAATAGAGTATGGATATATAATCACTGATACTTCAAAATATAGATTAGATATAACCTAAAAGAGAATTACACATATGGAAGAGTTATTATCCTCAGCAAACCTATAGCTGCAGAATATCTTTTAAAAGCTAGATAAAACATTTTTTAAAAATATAACTTCTTGAATCCATTGCCACACTAGCAAAACCATATGGGAAACCCAGACAAATGAAAAGAAAGTGAAAGTTCCCCAGGGCATGGGAGGGCTCCCATTCTGACAGCCAGAGGGGTGAGGGTAAAAAGCACCAACCAGAAGAGGGGCAGAAGACAACTCCCCTGCCTTGGCAGGGGTGCGGGAGGGAGGAGAAAAATGCTCCCTGCAAATCTGAAATCACAAACTGGCTCTCCCGTGTGTTGGCTGCCCACATTCACATTGTGTAAGTAGTCTGACAAACAAATGAGACTTTTGTTTTTCTCTTATCTTTTTCTTTAGAAAACTTGAAACGTACAGAAAAGTTGAAAAAAATAGTACACAGAATACCTGGAAACACTCTCCTAGATTTACCAACTGATATTTTTCTGCATGGTCCCACCTTCACCCCCCTCAGCATTTGTGTGTATGTAAATAGATATGCACAGTATACATATATGTGCATGTGCACACACATGAATATACACTATTTCACTGAACCATTTGAATATACATTGAGAACATTGACGCCTACAAACTTCACGCCTACAAACTTCAGCCACTATCTCCAAAGAATAAGCACATTCTCTTTCCTTACCATAACGCCACGAAACATACAGTCTATGTTCAAATTTCCCCAACTGTCCCAACAATGTCTTCTAAAGCTTTGTTTTCCCCAATTTAGAATCCAGTAAGTTTCTTGCACTGCATTTGGCAGCGTCTTTTTAATTTCTTCTAATCTAGAACAGTTCTCCCAGTCCAAACCATTTTGTCTCCTTTCCTTGTACATTTCCATGATATTGATTCTCATGAAGAATCCAGGCCAGTTGTCTCATAGAACATCCCACTCTCTGCATGTATCTGATTATTTATTCATGATTACATTCAGGCTAAACATCCTTACTAGAACACTACACAGGTCATGCTGTTGCTGTCTGACTGCATCATGGCAGGCACATAGCACCACGTAGCCCTATTGGCAACGATGCTCACTTAGACCACTTGCTAAAGGTGATTGCCCCCAGATCTCTTCATTATGAAGAGACGTGCTCTGCTTTGTAATCTTTGCATGGATACTTGAAACTCTATGAATATCCTGTTTCCTCTCAACATTGTATACAATGCTTTTTTAGTACCCATTGGCTATTTTTTACTTCTGTTAATCCCTTCTACATTGATTAGCTGACATATTCTGCAAAGATCACCTGAGATTTTAAAATTGCTCACGCAGCCTGGCAGAAGCAAATGTAAATCATATTTTTAAATTAATTTATTTTTAATTGACAAATAAATATACATATATGTATCATGTAAAATATGCTAATTTGAAATATGTATACCTAGTGGAATGCTTCAATCAAGCTAATTAACATATGCATTACCTCACACATTTTTTGTGGTGAGAACACTTAAAAATTTTCAAGAATATTAATATATTGTTATTAACTTTAGTCACCATGCTATACAATAGCTCTCTTGAACTTATTCCTTTTATCTAACTGAAATTTTGTATCCTTTGACCAATGCCTCCCTGATCCATAGTAACCACCATTCTACTCTTTACTTCTATGAGTTCAACTTTTTTAGATTCCACATATAAGATCACGGAGTATTTGTCTTTTTGTGTCTGGCTTATTTTACTTGACATAATTTCTCCAGGTTCACCCATGTTGTCACAAATGACTAGATTTCCTTCTTTTTTAAGGCTGAGTAGCATTCCATTCTGTATATACACCACGTTCTCTTTATCTTTTTACCCACTGATGGACACTTAGGTTGATTTCATATCTTGGATAGTGTGAATAATGCTGCAATGAACATACATAGGAGTGTAGGTATCTATCTCTTCAACATACTGATTTCATTTCCTTTGGCTATGTACCCAGTAATGGGATTGCTAGATCATATGGTAGTTCCATTTTAATATTTTGAGGAACCTCCATACTGTTTTCCATAATGGCTGTACAAATTTATGTTCCCACCAATAGTGTGCAAGGGTTCTCTTTACTCCACAACAAATGCAAATCTTGCACAAAGGAACCCACCTTCAATGTAGAGCTCAAAGAATTCCTGCACATAATGTGCTATTGATCATAAATACACCATGCAAAATTACAAAGCACCTTAGGAAGCAAAGCACTTGGAACAAGAGCTAGTTGAAGCATAAAACAGTAGGGTCCAACCTGCAAAGATTTGATGTTGGAACTGTCAGCAACAGAATGTAAAGTACACATATCTATAATTTATAAAAGAAAAAAATCATAATCTATATAAAATAAACAAGTAGACATTCAAAGAAATCAAATCAAATATCTATAAATGAAAATAATACCAAAAATTGAAACTCAAAAGGAGTTAAATACCAGATAAACACTACTAAAAAGAGAATCCATAAAATAGAAGGTAGGGCTGAAGAAATTACACTTCCTATAGCCAGAGTAGCAAAGGAGAGGAAAATGTGAAGGAGAGACTTAGAGATCCAAAGACATGAGGATTCAACATAGAACCAGGTGGAGTTCCACAAGGGAAGGACAGAGAGATAGGAGAAAGATAGTATGGCAAAAGCTGAGCATGGTGCAGAGTCCATGAAACTCACTGAAATCAAAAAATATAAGATCTAAGAAAGAAAGATAAAAAATAAACACAAGCCTAGATACTGCCTTAATGAAATCTATGGACAAAAAAGACAAAATTTTACTTTAGCAACTAGAGAAGAAAGACATGTTAGCTATAAAAGACCTATTAGAGGCCGGGCACGGTGGCTCACATCAGTAATCCTTGCACTCTGGGAGGCCAAGGCAAGAGGATCACTCAAGGTCAGGAGTTCAAGACCAGCCTGAGCAAGAACAAGACCCCATCTCTACTAAAAAAAAAATAGAAATAAATTAACTGACCAATTAAAAATATGTAGAAAAAATTAGCCAGGCATGGTGGCACATGCCTGTAGTCCCAGCTACTTGGGAGGCTAAGGCAGGAGGATTGCTTGAGCCCAGGAGATTGAGGTTGCTGTGAGCTAGGCTGATGCCACAGCACTCTAGCCCGGGAAAAAGAGTGAGACTCTGTCTCAAAAGTAAAAAAAAAATAAAATAAAAGAACTATTTGAGACATAGTAAATTTCTCAATAGCAAAAAAGAGGCCAGAAAACAAAGGAATAACAAGGTTGAAAATAAAAGTCCAGAAAAATATATGGCTGGCAAATAATGACTACAGGTTGTGTAGTTGTATTGGTATCAGACAAACTAAACTTTAGGGGAAAAGTAATACTAGACACAAAGATGGAACTTCATAAAAAGGAAAAATTCAGCCAGAAGGTAAAACTTTACTGAACCAGTATGTACCGATTAACAGATTCAAAGTTATATATAGCAAAAATTCAGAGAATTACAGAAAGAAATTGATAACTTTCATAACCATTTTGGCTGTTCTATGCACCTTTTCCAGTAAATACTGAATCAGATAGAATATAGTAAATCTACTGAATATTTTAACAACACAAATAACAAACATCAGCAGAGGAATGAATAAGGGAACTGAGTTCCTCGTAAAATGAATCACAACACAACTAAGAGGATAAATGACCTAAATCTATGCAAGGACTCTCCTATATGACCATAATACCACTAAACCAGACAGTCTGCACTCAAAGTTCCCCAACTGTCCCAAGGATATCTTTCGTAGCTTTTTTTTTTTAAATTGGGATCCAATCAAAATATTTGGTTATATCTCTTTAGGCTCTTTTCAAGTAGAATAGTCATTAGCCTTTTTTAGCTTTTCACAGAATTTACCTTTATGAAGCATTCAGGCCAGCTGTCTTATATAACGTCCCACATTCTGGATTTATATGATTGTCTCCTCCTGTTTAGATTCAGATTAAATAATTCTGGTAAGAACAGTATAGAAGATATTAACCACGTTAATAAATCTTTAAAAATATAATGTTAAGAAATCAAAAGGAAATGTACCATATTTTTATATAAAAATATTAACTCACAGAAATTATCATTTATTATGTACTATGAATTTAAGTTTAGTTAAAATTATAAAAACATTTATAAGGAAAACATACACTCAATTTGGAATTATGATTATAATTTATAATATGATTATAATCTTCCCTCTGGAGAAAGAGCTAGGAAAGGACAGAGATAGGCACCAGGATTTTAGCTATCTGTAACATTGTATCTATTTAACCAAATAAGGCAAAACGTTAACAGATTCTGAAATGTATTTGTACCCTACATAAGTGCCTGTTAGATGTCTTGCTATTCTTTTGCTATGTTTGCCTTGTTTCATAACTAATAATTAAAAATATAAAATATAAACCAACAAAAATTTCATTACTTTGTACAGTGGGGTAAAAAAAGATGAGTGGAAACAGATTTGAGAGTCAAATTCAAAATGACCTTCCACAGTGTGGCTGCAGGGCGTGAGCTGTTAGCACCACTTTCCAACACTCATAGTAACATGTCATTAATGTCCTTGGGCCTGAATCTCCTTTCTTCAACAGAAGTGAGGTGGAGATTGGAGAAATTTTCCTCTCCAGACTCAGACACCTTGTTCAGAGGGAATCCTACAATGAGGAGGGAAACAGCTGATCTGTTTCTGGCCACTCTCGCCCCAGAATCTAGATGCCTCCAGCTAGGTAGGAGGCCACTTGGCCTGAGGATCCACATCTGAAGAGAATGTTTCCTCAGCGCATAATCGAATCTACCGAGAACTTGCTGAGAACAGCTGAACCAAGAACAAAGTATTTGTATTTCCAGCCACAAATCACGAGGAGTAACATCATGGCTTCCTCCACATTCAGGGCCTGACCGTGGGTGGCTCTAGTCTGTCCTGGTCCCACAGGGACCATTCATTTCATACTGGGAAGTCTTCCAGGTACTGCAGGGCTGATATCTCTATGTTCTTAACTCTCTCATGAAGATGTTTTTCATGTTTTTCTAACTACAGTCCAGATTTGGTGTGGGATCAGAATGTGCTCATGTAAGAGGGCAAGTACGCCCACTATGCACCCACCCTGTGGGGTCTGGACCAGCACCCATGTCAAAGCACATAAGCACACCAACACCTCCACTAGTGGGACACGCAGGACTATAAGGGGCTCGTGTCTGTTCTGGTCAGATTTTGTTTCCTAATCTGTACAGGTCAGGTCAGGTTTGCCACCAAATTACTTACAAAAAAGCAAAACAAACAAACAAACAAAAAACACAAACAAACCAAAAAAACATTGTCAGAGCTTTGGAAGTTTCAAAATTGCTAACAAAGGGATTGTCTGAAGTCTTCATCAACTGATTTTACAGAATATGTTGCTTTCCTCCAGTATTTCCTGCAAAGTCCTGGCTGCAGCCAGCTGTGCTCCTGGGTGTTGTTTCTCTACTATGAGCCTGTGGGGTTTATGTTTTCTCTGAGGGGTTATTCTTTGTTCAGTTTCCTATTGCTGCTGTAACACATTACTACAAAGTGGTAGTTTAAAACAATACAAGTTTACTATCTTACAGTTATGGAGATCAGAAATCTTAAAATCAAGATGTCAACAAATGTGCATTCCTTCTGGAGATTCTAGGAGAGACTCTGTTTACTTAGGTTTTCCAGTTTCTAAAAGCTGCCCACATTCCTTGGCTTGTGGCCCCTTCCTCCATCTCCAAGGCTAGCAGCATAGCATCTTCTAATCTCTCTCTTCTCTCTCTCCCCCCATTTCTGTCCTTACACCTCCCTTTTCTGACTCTGACTTCCTGCCACCCTCTCATAAGGACCTTTGTGATTACATTGGGCCCACTCAGATAATCCAGGATAATCTCCCCATTTGGGGATCCTTAGCTTAATCACATCTCCAAAGTCCCTTTTGCCACATAAAGTGACGTATTCACAGGCCTTAGGGATTAGAATGTGGACATCTTTGGAGGCCATTATTGTGCCTATTGCTCTATTCTTTTCAGTGCTGTGGGATTGCAGGGGAATTTGCTGAGAGGGCTGCTCCCTGTTCAGATGCCAAGATGAAATATGTCCCTTTGAGCACACACACAAGCAATGATAGTCCCTGGCAACAGCATTCAACAGCAGGTCTCCATCCCCCCAGTGCAGCACTGGGGGTGTTAGACCTGGGTCACTTATGAATATGCTAACTCTTAAATTCTCTTAAATATTTTCAAACTTGGTAAAACCATCTGAACTTTCAACCTGAAATCCCAAGCATAATATTAAATTACTCAACAATACATTGGCTTCCAACTTAAAAGTTCATCTGTTAGATATTCTGAAGTACCAATATCTTATCTACATAATAAGCACTTACTAAATATGCCAAAATTATTCTTAAACTTACAACAAAAATAGTGATGCTATGGTTTGATTTACCTTGTAACACTTCTATAGTGAATTTAACTTCAAGATTTCAGTAGACTTAAGCAAAGTGATCTACCATAGAAAGATGAACACATCCCAAGCCAGTGGGGGTTACTCCCCCAAGCAAATTGAGGTTCCTCCTCACTTGGTGGATTGCTCTTCACCTGAGATTTGGGTCAGGTTCTGAGATCTGGAGTTGTAGGCATCCAGAGAGATTTCTGTGTAACCTAGACTGTGAGGCTGAAACCTTCTGATGGCCACTGTCCAATAGGGAAACGCCCCATGCGTTTAATTAAGCCTCGCCTGTTCTGTGCCGACTCCATTTGGGCCTGCCCTTTGTTGCTCAAATAGGACAAGAGTCTGTGAACTCAGTGGCCCCTCTGCTCCTGCGCTCCACAAGGCTCCCTTTGCCTGAACCCCCAGGCCTCAGACAAACATCTCTGATGAGCCAAAAATCAAGCAGCCCTGGGCTAACACATCTCCCAGATTTGTTGTCCTCCCTGGTATTCATCTCCATCAGAGTTGTGTTTATTTCTTTATCATCTCTACACCCTGAAACAAAGCTTTTACAATGTTCAGCCTCCCATGGTTTTGATGTCTCTGACTTAGCATGAAACAGAATAATGTAACCATATATTGCTCCCAACTCAGAGAATATTTTTAAAAAAGGACTGTTCTATTAGAAATGACACATATACCTTTCTCTGAAAAACCTCTCCAGTCCACATAGTAAGATGTCTTTGGAGAACATCAAAGATCTCCAGCTGGAAGAAAAACACCTACAACCGGAAACCAAAGAAGTGAATGGAATCCTCATGACCAAGATGATAAGTGATAATTGGGAAAAAATCTGGAATTTCCAAGCAAAACCTGACGATCTCCTCATTGCAACTTATGCAAAGGCAGGTAGGTATGAGGAAATGGCAGTGAAGACTGATTTAGCAGAACGCTGACACCCAAAGTGAGCCCCCTAATTTAAAATACATAGGGTTTCACCAGGGCTGGCCCCTGGGAAAAATGAAAACCAGACTTGCTCCTGTGCTCCAATTCCCTGGGTCCAAGATCCTCCATTTATTTGGGTCCCCGATAGAGAAACAAGTGGACAGAATCCCAAGTCCCCAAAAAGAACTGAATTAATTACAAAGTGACTTAAGAGCACAGAATCTGACAAACAGCATAAAAGTTATTACAGTATATTTTGCCAACCCAGCCAGTCTCTGTTCTCACCCACTGAGCTCTCCTGGAATTAATCATAGTCCTTGCCTCGAAGAAGCTCCTCCTAGTGGAGGAGGCAGACGTGGAACTGAACACTTTCACCTCAATTTAAAAAGGGTTGGTACAATTGGGTCCACAACCTATGGTAGTACCCAGGTAAGGATCTGGGAAAAGGGAGGCAACATTTACCAAAACTTTATAAAATGGTGAGTTTGTGGGAAAAGTAAGGGTTGAAATGGGCAAAGGTGTTCCAGGCTTGTGCAGGATAGAAGAACAGGGAACGTCCCCACCAGGGAAGACTGATAATGACTGATAATCCCCTCTACATTATCTGTATTAATAATTTCAGACACTCTTCCACTCTTTATTTCAAAGCTACCAGCCCTCTCCTCTCCTGAGCCTTCCTGACCCCTTCTCAGCGTCAGCCCTCACTTTCTGAACCCCTATGGCACTTTGCACACCTCTATAGCCCTTCCTTTAAACTATTATTAATATCTGTCAGTTATCTGGACATATGTCTCATGTATCAGTTACTGCCAGGCGTGGCTGCAAGCCACAGAGACGCCAAAACTAGTAAAGAGGAAAATGGATATTTGGTGGACAATTAACTCTCTCCACCACAGTCCAGCTTTTTGCCTACCCACATGTCTGTTTACACTCCTCTTCTGTGTCCGTTGGGAGTTAATTTAGCTACAAGTGTTAGACAATCCAAAATAACACAAAAGAAAAAGCAGTCTGAAAGTCGGTAGCCCAGGGCTAAAACAGTGGCTGCACTGGTTATCAGCAACCCTGGCTCCTTCTAACTTTCTGCTCCTCCATCTTCAGGTGTGGCTTTGGATAATATGCTCCATGTGATGTGCCTGCTCATATCACATGCACATTCCAAACAGCAGCAAGTTTTGGTTTTTTATTTGTTTATTTTTTTTTTGAGATAGAGTCTCTCTCTGTTGCCCAGGCTAGAGTGCAGTAGCATGATCACAGCTCACTGTAACCTCAAACTCCTAGGCTCAAGTGATCTTCCTGCCCCAGCCTCCCAATTAGCTGGGAATATAGGCACATGTCACCACAATGGGCTAATTTTTCTATTTTTTTGTAGAGACAGGGTCTCTCCATGTTGCTTAGGCTGGTCTCAAAGTCCGAGCCTCAAGTGATCTTGCCACCTCAGTCTCCCAAAGTGCTAGGATTGCAGGTGTGGGTCACCATGCCCAGATAATTCACAAGTGGATTAAGAAAATATGGTATAGGTATACCATGAGGTACTATTCAGTCATAAAAAGCACTGAAATAATGTCTTTTGCAGCACTGTGGATGGAACTGGAGAGCATTATCCTAAGCTATGTAGCTCAGGAATAGACAGACACCACACGAACTCTCTAATAATTGGGAGCTAAACAATCAGCATACATGGGCACAAGGAGATGTAAATGCCACTGGAATCCAAGAAGAGGGTAGGATGGGATGGAGTGAGGGGTAAAAACTTACTTATTGAGTACAGTGAACACTGTGCTGGTGATGGCCACACTAACATCCCTAAGCATTATACAAGGTATCTATGTAACAAAAACATTTGTACCCCCTTAATATAATCTTGAAATTAAATGAATAAGTGAAATAATTGAAGTGAGAAGGCCATATATATATCAGCAAGGAGGTAGGAAGAAAGAAATAAGGGTATGTTCCCTCCCTTTAAAAAGTTCCCAGAATTTAGTGATGTGGCCACATTTAGCTGCAAGAAACACTGGAAAATGTAGCCTTTGAGCAAAGAGGCTACATGCCCAGCTAAAAATTGAGAATCTATTAATTTGAAAGAGAAGGGAGGAATGGACAGTAGCTATACAAGAAGCAGTCTCTGTCACATCTTATCTCCTCCCTCAAAATTGAAAGCTTGTTAGAGCAGATACATGGCTAATTCATCTTTATATCTCCCTACTTTCATCTGATTCAATATTCATTCAATCAAGCTACATTAGGTGCAAAGCCCTGTGCTAGGTACTGGGGATAAAGAGAACAAAAGGATGAGTTTCTACCTCTGTTGAGCTCTTGGTCTCGAAGAAAGCAAGTATATAAGCAGACCATCACAAGAAGCACAGAGGACCACTGAAGCTCAGAAGGGCGGCCCTGCCCAGATTGGCTGGCACACAGAAGCTTTGCCCACTCTGGGTGTCTGGCATAGCCCCGCCCACCCTGGGTGGCATGTGGAAGCCCCACCCACCCTAGGTGTCAGGCAGAAGCCCCGCCCATGCTGGGTAGCAGGAAAAGGAGTAGACAAGTGAGCTGATTCTGCTTAACACCTAGCAAATGTGAATTTAACTGCATACATGAATAATCAACAAAATAGAATTAAATTGTACCACGACTGGCTGGAATAGAGAACAACTAATACTTCTAGGCACAACCTGGACACAGGAGATTGTGGACATGATCCAGAATGATGGGGATTTGCAGAAGTGCCAGCGGGCCAACACCTTTGACCGGCATCCTTTCATCGAGTGGACCCTGCCCCCACCCCTCAACTCAGGTAAGTTTGTAATCACTGCACTGGGTCAGTTTTCTCCTGCAGGGAAAATCATTCCTACAATCTGCCTTTTAGAAATTAGTTCCAGATAGAACTGGGATGGGGTTTCAAAGGATGGGATTTTAGGTCAAAATTTGGGTAAAAAAAAGATTCCCAAATTCCTTTCCTAACATGTATGATTTGGCAGACAGCACACTCCCTACTGCTGCTTGAGGGTTTGTTGATGTATCACACAGTGAAAGAGGACAGGGGACACACCACGTCCAGTGATTAAAAGCCACATTCCTGTGTCATTGTGCTACCTGCTCATGTAGTCCTGTCTTCAAATACATTTCATCTCTAACCTGTCTACCAGAGAACCAAGCTAAATTATGCACATTATCGTTACCAACAAATGATTATCTTGCTTCTCACCAAATATTCTTAGAAATGCATGATATAACACCCTTAAAGAGTTTATAATCAAGTTGAAAATAAAGGACATGTTTTTATAAAGCAAATAGTAACAAATAGTAGCTTTTGCAATGGGACACAACCCTGTGGTGAGAATGCATAGTCTTTAAAATCAAACAGGCCATGGGAGGCCAAGGTGGGCGGATCGCTCAAGGTCAAGAGTTCAAAACCAGCCTAAGCAAGAGTGAGACCCTGTCTCTACTAAAAATTAGAAAGAAATTAATTGGCCAACTAAAAGTATATAGAGAAAATTAGCCAGGGCCGGGTGCGGTGGCTCACACCTGTAATCCTAGCTCTCTGGGAGGCCGAGGTGGGAGAATTGCTCGAGGTCAGGAGTTCGAAACGAGCCTGAGCAAGAGCGAGACCCTGTCTCTACTATAAATAGAAAGAAATTAATTGGCCAACTAATATATATAGAAAACAATTAGCCGGCATGGTGGCACATGCCTGTAGTCCCAGCTACTCGGGAGGCTGAGGCAGCAGGATTGCTTGAGCCTAGGAGATTGAGGTTGCTGTGAGCTAGGCTGACGCCACGGCACTCACTCTAGCCTGGGCAACAAAGTGAGACTCTGCCTCAAAAAAAAAAAAAAAAGAAAGAAAAAGAAAATTAGCCAGGCATGGTGGTGCGTGCCTGTAGTCCCAGCTACTTGGGAGGCTGAGACAGAAGGACTGCTTGAGCCCAGGAGTGTGAGGTTTCTGTGAGCTAGGCTGACGCCACAGCAATCTAGCCAGGGCAACAGAGTAAGACTCTGTCTCAAAAAAAAAAAATAAAATAAAAACCAAACAGGCCAGCTTTAAATGGGGGTTTGAATTCTCATCTAGATGACCTTGAGTAAGTTATTAAGCTTAAACTTAATATTTAATAAGTTAATAACTTAAACTTAAAACTTAAAATTTCTTCATTTGTAAAATGATATCTAATATATAGAAAACCTATTATTGATTAAGCTGATTATTCCAGCAAAATTTGTTGAAAAGTTTATCTTTTTTCACATTGAATTGCCTTAACCCTTTTGCCAAAATCAATTGACCATGTATGTGTGGGTATAATTCTGGATTTTCTATTCTGTTTCTTTCCATTATGTATCTATCTTTATGCCATTCTGATTACTGTAGTTTTATAATAAGTTTTGAGATTAGGTAGTATAATACATAATATAAGTCCTCCCAATTTTTTCTTATTTTTACTTTAGCTATTCTAGGATCTTTATATTTCCATATAAATTCTACAATCAAGTTGTTAGTTTCTACCAAAACAAACAGGCAAACAAATAAAACCCGGCTTATATGGGATTGCATTTGATCTATAGATCTATTTAGGAATAATTAAACTCTGACAAAATTGAGTTTTCTAGTGTGTGAAAGTAGTTTATCGCTCCAATTATTTAGACCTTTTGAAATTTCCCTAAGCAATGGTTTGTAGCTTTCATATTAAGTCTGGCATATCTTTAAATTTAACCCTGTTAGATTTTTTATTTTATGGTATTATAAATCACATTTTCATATTTTAATTTTTAATTATTTGTTGCTAATATATGGAAATATAATTGATTTTTGTCTTTGACTATATATATCCTACAACTGAGTTATTATTAATAGTTCTAGTAGATTTTTTGTACATTCTACTGGATTTTTTACACAATCATGTCTTCTATAAATAACAAAAATTTTAATTATTTTTGCCTTCTCTTAATGTCTATTATTTCTTTTTCTTGCCTTATTGCACTGTCTAGAACCTCTAGTGCAATGCTGAATAGAAAACATCTTTGCTTGTTACTGATCTCAGTGGAAAAGCATTTAGTCTTTCACCATTAAGTATGATGCTAGCTGTACAATTTTTTAGATGTCCTTTATAGACTGAAGAAGTTACCTTCTATTCCTTGTTTTCTCAGAGTTTTTAATCATAAATCAGTGCTGGATTTAGTTGAATGCTTTTTGAGTTGGGAATTTAATTCACTTATTTTTATTCATTATTTGTTTAGGGCTATAAATTTTTGTATGATCGCTGTGTTAAATGTATTTGTTTTTAATATATAGCATTTTCATTACATTTCATTTTAACCACATCTTTTAGACTTTTTGTAATTATATGCCAGAAATGTTTAGTAGATGTTTTTAATTTCCAGATGGAAGTGCTTTTTAAATTTTGGCTTTGTGTTTTATTTCTAGTTTTATTGCCATTGTGATAAGAGAATATTGTTTGTAAAATTCCAACTTTATGAAAGCTACTGATGTTTTATTTTTTATGTTTTATTATTGTTTTTTATAATTCTGTGAAAAAAGACATTAGTATTTTGATTGGGATTACACTGAATCTGTAGATTGCTTTGGGAAGTATCATCATTTTTTTAACAATATTATTTCTTCCAATCCATGAGCATGAGATGTCATTCCATTTGTCTGTATCCTCTTCAATTTCTTTCATCATTGTTTTGGATTTTTCCTTGCAGAATCTTTTATCTCCTTAGCTAAGTTTATTCCTAAGTATTCTATTTTTGTTTGTAGCTTTTATAAATGGGATTGCCTTCTTGATTTCTCAGCTAGTTCACTATTAGTTTATAGAAATGTTACTGAATTTTTTGCATGTTGATTTTATATTTGACAACATTACTGAATTTATTTCTCAGTTTTAGGAGTTTATTGGTGGAGTCTTTGGGCTTCTCTAGATATAAGATCATATAATCAACAAAGAAAAACAATTTGACTTACTCTTTTCCAGTGTGGATGCCTTTTATTTCTTTTCCTTTCCTGATTGCTCTGGCTGGAACTTCTGGTACTACGTTGAATAGGAGTGCTGAAAGTGGGTACCCTTGTCTTGTTCCAGTTCTTAGAGGAACTGGAACTTTTTCCCATCTAGTATGATGTTAGCTGTGGGTTTGTCATATATGGCCTGTATTATGTTGAGGTATATTCCTTCCATGCCTAGTTTGTTGAGGGTTATTATCATGTAGGTGCTAGATTTTATTGAATGCTTTTCCTGCATCTATTAAGATGATCATATGGTCTTTATTTAACTTCTGTTTATGTGGTGAATCATATTTATTGATTTGTGTATATTGAACTATCCTTGCATCCCTGGAATCAAACCTATTTAATAATGGTGAATTATCTTTTTGATGTGATTTTGAAATCATTTTGCTACTTTTTAGAGAGGATTTTTGCAACTGTGTTCATAAGGTCCATTGATCTGTAGTTTTCTTTTTATGTTATGTCCTTTTCTGGCTTTGGTTTCAAGGTGATACTGGCTTTGTAGAATGAGTTAGGAAGGATTCCCTCCTTCTTGATGTTATGGACCAGGGTCGGTAGAATAGGAGCCATTTCTTCTTTGTAGGTCCGGTAAAATTTGGCTGTAAATATGAATGAAAAATTAACTTAAGGTATAAATAACATAAGAAAAGGTACAACAGAACTTAAAGAAATGAAAAAGTTATTTGAAGGATTTCAAAATACAAGAGAAAGGTTTCTCAACATTCTAGGCCAAGCAAATGAAAGAATTTCAGTACTTGATGGCAAGGCTTTTGAATTAACCCAGTCAGTAAAAAATGTACAAAAAAGAAGAAGAATGTGCAATCACTTTGAGAAATATGGGACTCTGCACAATGAGCTCATAAGCTTAGATAAGATGAGCTTAGATGAGCTCATCTTGAGCTCACAATGAGCTTAGATAAGAATCATAGGTATCCCTGAAGGAGGAGAAGAAAAAGCAAAAAGCATGGAAAACCTATTTAAGGGAATAATTGAGAAAAACCTCCCTGATATTGCTAGAGATTTAGATATCCAGATTCAAGATGGTCATTGAACACCTGGAAGATTCATAGCAAATATAGTCATCAGTCTGGCCAAAATTCAAGTGAATGAGAAAATCCTACAATCTTCAAGACAAAAGCAACAAGTTACTTAGAAAGGAAAACCCATCAGAGTAACATCAGACTTCTCAACAGAGACCTTACAATTCAGAAGGGATTGGGGTCCCACTTTTAGTCTTCTTATACATAACAACTACCAGCAAAGAACTCTGTATCCTGCAAAAGTAAGTTTCACAAGTTAAGGAGAAATAAAGTCTTCCCAGGAGAGTAAACACCAAGGGAATTTGTCACCACTAGACCTGCCCTACAGAAAACGCTTAAAAGTCCTCTACACATGGAACAAAACAATTGATACCAACTAGTGTAAAAACACCCAAAAGTTAAAGCTCTTAGATCTTATAAAACAGTAACACAAGGAAGAAAATAAAGCAACTATATATTGTTCAACAGGAAGGACAGAGCAGTATCTCACATAACAATACTAACATTGAATATAAATGGTCTTAATACTCCACTTAAAAGACACAGATTGGCTAAATGGATAAAAAAACATAATCCAAGTATATGCTATCTCCAGGAAACCCATCTAACTCTTAGGGATTCTCATAGACTCAAGGTAAAGGGATGGAAAAAATATTCATACAAATGGAAACCAAAAGCAAGCAAGAGTAGCTATTTTCATTTCAGATAAAATAGATATGACTTAGAATCATATCTAAGTCAATAATGATAAAAAAAATACAAAGATTGTCATTATACCATGATAAAGGGAACAATTCAGCAAGAAGATATAATAATCCTAAATATATATGGACCTAACACTGGGGCTACTAGATTCATAAAACAAATTCTACTAGATCTAAGCAGGAAAACAAACAACAGTATCATAACTGTCAAGGACTTCAACATTCCACTCACAGAACTAACAAATCATCAAGGCAGAACATCAACAAAGAAACACCAGACTTAAATAGGATAGAAGAATAAATGAATCTAAAGGATATTTACAGAACATTCTACCCCAAAACTGCAGAATATACATTCCGCTCATCAGCACATGGGATGTTTTCCAAGATAGATTATACATTAAGCCACAAAACAAATCTAAGAAAATTCAGAAAATTCATAATTATACCATGCATCTTCTCAGAACACAGTATAATAAAACTAGAAATCAATTACAAGATGAACTCTCAAAACTACACAAAGTCATTGAAATTAAACACACTGCTGCTAAACAATCCTCGGGTCAATGACACAATTAAGATAAAAATCAAAAGATCAAAAGCTGTACAACAATGATGACACCAGCTTCCAAAATCTATGAGTTATAGTGAAAGTAGTGCTAAGGGAGAATTTCCTAGCCTTAAAGGTTTACATCAAGAAGACAGAAAGATCACAAATAAACAATTTAATGTCACACCACAAGAAACTAAAGAAAGAATAAACCAAACCCAAAGGTGGCAGTAGAAAAGAAATTAACAAATCTCATAGCCAAACTAAACAAAATGGAAACAAACAAAAAAAAAGTACAAAGGATCAATGAAAAAAGTTGGTTCTTTGAAATACAAACAAAATTGATAGATCACTAACTAGATTCACAAGAAATAAAAGAGAAAGGACTCAAATAAATTCAATTAGAAATGAAAAAGAAGACATTACAACCAATACCACAGAAATGCAAAACATCAAGTTTGACTACAATGAAAACCTCTGTACAAACTAGAAAACCTAGAGGAAATGGATAAAGTTTTAGAAACAAACACCTTCCAAACTTAAATCAGGAAGAAACAGAAATCCTGAACAGACCAATGAGTAGCAAAATTGAAACAGTACTAAAAATTGCCTTTCTTAAATTTTTATACAAATCTATTCTCCCTTGCCTACCTTATAAATTAATCTGCATTTCCTATCTTTTTTGTATTTTTTCTTGTATTTCTTTCTTTAGTTCAATTAAATCTTTATTCATTTCTTTATTCATTTAGTCCACGTCTATTCTTAGTTTTTATGTCTGATTTAGGATTATTTTTTCCTATTCCCAGATATTTTTTAAAATATTTAATTTAGTTTAAAGTGTTGTGTTATAGTTACTGGTGTGCAGGGGAAGAGGAAGACTGACTATGCTCTATTTTTCTTTCATTTCTTCAGGATCTCTCATTTTCTCTATCTAAATTTCTTCTTTGTTTTCATTGTCATGTCTCCAGGGAGAACTGCCCCTTTTCTATACATCTGATTCCCTATCTGAAGCTATGTTCTTCAAGGCTGCTGCTCCTGCCTTACTTGTAAGACTCTTCCCTAAGCTTGATGCAGTGCTTGATCAAATCCAGCCTATATTCAGTATTTTAGCATTTAGCATTAAGCTTTCTATTTCCAGAAATTATTTTGTCTTGCTTTATCTAGATATTCCTTGCCTCTCTATAGTTTTTCACAAAGCCTCCTCTCTATGACTCCTCATACCCACATACTGACTGATTACTAACCCTGGTTCTCACATTAATTAACTTGGAAAAATGACTTGATCACTATAAGGCTCAGTTTTTCATCAGAAAATATATTCCATGCTGGCACATGACTAGTGGCTTTTGTGATTCTTGGCCTTGACAGTAAAAGTTGAAAGAAAAGCTGAAGCTCTGTAGACAGAGATGCTAGAGCTACAGAACTGGCTCAGTAACCTCCTTCCCTTCAAAGGGATGCCTGCTCTTCATCTGCATTTCTTCTACTTCTTATTGCAATAATAGAAAAACCCAAAGGACAAAATATTCAATGGTTTGTTGGGGTCATAGTTCTCACCAATCTCAAACCTTCCAAAGCATATTTATTTACCTACACAAGTACACACCAATACTCAACAGGCAAAGGGGAATAATGTTGCCTCCATAGTATGCAATATCTCATTAGTGCTTCCCTATACCAGAATGGACAGTAAAGTTGTCATCAGGAGGAAAATAGAGACATGAAAACCGTTATTTTAGGCAAAAGGCCAATTGTTTGGTCAATCTGATTACAGATGATTGACACAGCAATAATATTGAATCCATGTACCTGATGGGAAATGTTTGGCTGAATGGTGTGGTCTTATTTCCCAGGTCTGGATCTGGCTAACAACATGCCTTCTCCTAGAACTTTGAAGACTCATCTGCCTGTTCAGATGCTACCACCTTCCTTCTGGAAAGAAAATTCAAAGGTAAGGACAGTCAACTCTTCAAACTCAGTTTTGATCATTATGGCCAAATGTCTCTATCTAAGTAAAAACAATCAAAGGTATTAGAAGATAAATGACCAATGGAGCTATAGGGCAAATGGTGGCATTACTCCATATTCCCACACACCCTGGTCTTCAAAATATTATTTCTGGATACACATTGGTAAGTTTTCAGACAAAACCATTCTGATTTTATACCCACTAAGCCTCATTCAGAGAGGGTAATCAATGAAACAAAGCAAGTAGTTCCTAAGGAAGGCTGGTGTCTTAGTTTGGGTCCTCTGAAAAGCATTTGTCAAAGCAGAGTTAGTCGTGAAAGAGATCTATCTGGGGGAAGATCTGTGAGGGGAAAAATGGAGCAAAACAAAGGAGTATGGAGAGCCATAAGACTGTGATGTACTTTCTGATTCCTGTGAAGGAGAGTCAAGGAAGGAGGGCTGGAGACTCAGACTGCAGTGCAGCCCTGAGAAAGCTTCAGCCTTCCAAGTAACATAAAAATCTCAATTGCAGCAATTCCTTTTATCCATTTAGACTTGTGGATTATTTGGGTAGGAAATGACTTTAGACAGATTAGTCTAGGCTTTTCATGTTAGGAGGGTGTGGAAGGATGAATAACATTCACCCAAAGATAATCTACATCCTAATCACCAGAAGCTGGGATTGTTACCATATATTGCAAAATGGACTTTGCAGATGTGACTAAGTCAAGGATCTTGAGATGGGAAGATTATCCTGGGTCATCTGAGCCCTAAATATCATCACAAGTGTCTTTGTAAGAGACGCAAACAGATCAAAGAAGGGAATAGATGTGACCATTGAAGCCAGAGGTTGGAATTATTCAAAGAAAGGGTCAAGAGACACTGAATGTAGGTGGCCTCCATGTGCTAACACAGGAAAATGAATTCTGTGCTGTAGCCAACAGAAGGAGCCTTCTCTGATGACATGTCAATGTCAGCACTATGAAACCTGGCCTCCACAGCTGTGAGAGAACGAGTCTGAGTTGTTTAAAGCCATTACAGTTGTGGTCATTTTTTACAGCAGCAGTGGGAAATCAACACAGATGGACCAATAGATTCTCAGAAATTTTATTTGACATTGAACTAACTCCACACTCAAAGTATATTGGGGGTGAATATGTTCCCTGTTTAGCTCAGGGCTTGCCCTGTTTGCAGTTCCTCAAGCCTTAAAGGCAATAACCAACATAAGCATTAAAAAATATTTAATATTACACAAAATATATTTGCATAATAAGACTTTGCAGTTGCATAATTCTTTTTGGTTCCCTAAATGCTTTCATGAATATTGGCTAGAAATTCAGCAGCAAGAAAGGGGGCAGAGAAATAGAGTCATGCCGGGACTGTGTTTATCTGAGAGAGCAATGAGGGAACACAGTTGGGAATGCAAGAGCCTGGGACAATTTGCTAAGACCAAATTGGACTGGGTGATTGGCTGTGTTGGACGCACACAGAAGTTCTGTTGAGTAAGTGAGACACAGGGCACAGACATTTGAGAAACCACTGCTGTGCTCTTCCTCCCCCACCCTGCAGAGAAAGCAGACAGCAGCTGGAATGGGAACCAAGGTGGTGAGGGAGGCAGGGGACAATAGGACAAGAAGCCAAGAGGTCAGCTCTCCCCCACCAGACCACACCACTGCCCTTCCTATGGGAATACATCATCACCAGCAGCTCCAAAGGGGGCTAGGCACTTCCCTCAGGGCTCCTTCAACGTTATTAGCAATGGAAAATTGGGAATGAGTGTTCATCTATAAGGCTAGGATTCATCTTGCAGAAATTAGAATGGATGGCTAACTGCTTTAGCTCCTCCCATCCTATTCCTTGCTTAGTGAAAGCCAGTGGGGAGGGCCTTCTTTATGCACTGTAAAATACCATGTGCTATGATCTGAGTGTGTTCCCCCAAAATCTATATGTTGTTATAAAACATGGCTATCTATGAGGAAGCAGATCCTCACCAGACAAAGAATCCACCAGCACCTTTGTCTGGGACTCTCCAACCTCTTAAACTGTGAGAAATAAATTTCTGTTGTTTATAAGCCCCCTAGTCTATGGTATTTTGTTATAACAGCCTGAATGGACTAAGACACCATGAGTAGCCACCTTAACCTCCAGAAATATCATACTTAGGGTGACTGTAGTATGTATCATGCAAACCAGGACACTTTTATGGAAGAAAAGGGGTGAGGTGCTCTTAATAATCATGCTAAGACTAAGACCCCAGCTGCAAATTGGAACTGTGCCTGGACAAATGGGAAGAGATGGTCACCTTATCATAGAAAATGCATAATGTCCAATTACTCAAATGGGATAGTATAAGATTCTACAAACAGGCTTGCTAAAATCATGGTCCTTATCACTGAATAATATTTTTCTGACTTGCTTTCCCTCTGCCTCTCACTCACCTTGCTGGCTGATTCTAGATTATCTATGTGGCTAGAAATGCCAAGGATTGCCTAGTGTCCTACTACCATTTCTCAAGAATGAATAAAATGTTGCCTGACCCTGGTACATGGGAGGAATATGTTGAGACATTCAAAGCTGGAAAAGGTAAGTGAAAGGAAAACTGTGGGTTTATATTTCCTTATTCATCCATTTGCAACATCAGAAAGGAAGATGATTTCATTGAATGGTTGCATTCATCAAGGTCTTGTGAGGAAGTAGATGGCACATTCAAGCTGGGTCATCTGGGGAGACTTTAACAAAGACACTATTTACAAAGATATGGGAGAGTTTAAGGAAACCAACAGGGCTAGTGCAATTTTCTGGGGAGAGTACCAGCAGGGGGCCTGTGCTCCTCAGAGGCAGGAGAGGACCCCTTGACAGGAGCTGAAGACTTTGGTCAGGAAAGCAGTAAGCCACAGTGAGCCAACAGGAAGAGCATCAGGGAAATAAATACAATGTCCTCTTTCTCCTTCTGCCTCTACAAGCCTTCCAATACTTCTTGCTGGCAAAGTCCAGCTATAAGCCTGAGGGCAAAGGAGCCCACTGACACAGTCCACCCAGGTCAGCTCACTGGGCACTGAGCAGGGGGAAGTGGATGGAGGGTGGATACGGCAGGACCATCAGAAGATACCCAGTGCGCCTCACTTCCTCCCATTTACCATCGCAGGGAATGAAGGTGCTCAAATATCTGGTAATTATAGATTTTTCAGAGTAAAAGGCTTCTTTTCAAAATCAGCCAGTTAAGAAACACTGATTTATGTATTAAGCAATAATGCAAGAAAAATAAAGATGTTGAATCCCTGGCCATAAGACAATCTCTCATGGAGTAATAAGTTCAAGCATGGAAATATAAACCAAGAAATACAGGATATTTTTAATCATCTCCCTAAATTTTCTTTTAAAAATCTCTGTCTTCTGCAAATTAGAATTTTGCCCAGGGTCTTTGTCTTCTGGTTGCAATTATTAAATGTCCTCTTTTATTGAAAACATTCATGTTCATTTTATAAGTTTCAAGTTGACATTGACATCCCATCTCTCTCCTTCCCCTCAGTGCTGTGGGGTTCCTGGTATGACCACGTAAAGGGATGGTGGGATGCCAAAGACCAGCACCGCATTCTCTACCTATTCTATGAGGACATGAAGGAGGTGAGGGCACTGTTGTCTCCATGAGATCCTCCCATATTCTCAGATGCAACAAACCCCAGTTGGAACGCTGGTGCATGGGCTTGCCCACAGAAGAACATTCATGACATTATTTCCATCTCAGTTTCACCCTAGTACTTAGAAGTTCTAAGTACTTTTTTGGTCTTCCCAATTTTCTCTGCTTCAGTTCAGTTTCCAGGACACCCCTTTTCCTCAGGAAATAGCACATGCTTTACAGTCAAATCAACCTGTTGGATCCTGACACTTGTGAGCCATGTTTCTTTACCTACAAAATGGTAGCATGTTATCTTGTGAGATTACTGTAAAGATTTACACAATCATATTTGAATAGTGTACATCCTTGTATTCAAGAAATTTAGATGTCTCTCTCTCTTCCACACCTCAATCCACATCACAAACCAAAGTCTAATCCATATAAACATTGGTCTGATTCATCCCATATATTAGGACAGTGGACTGATTTCTGCATTTCATGTCATTGTGTATGACTGGCATCACAAATTCACTCTTATAACCCAGTGGATTATTGTCCTATAATTACAAAAATACCTCTTATGCCAATGCTAAGAAATTTACTCAAAAGCTATGGCTACTTCTCTTTCTGCATCTCTTTGATAAGAAAGAACTAAGAAATAAGGATTTGCATTCCTGGGTCAACTTGAGATTTCTCTTATTTATCCTTTAGTGACCTGATAAATTCATAGACTCTTTGCTATCTCTTGTATGATGGCAAATGCTAGAGCTAGTCATACTGTGCTTCACCACCAACATTGTTCCTCCTTCACACAGCCTTCCCTGACCTACCCAGGGGATATCACTGCCCCTTCCCACCAGATCTCCTGGCACCCTTTCTGTATATGCTTCCTCAGGCAGGAGTTGTGTTTATGTTTTTCATTCTCTTCTTGCAGGGGAAGCCTCTTGAGGGCAGGGACAGCCCTCATCTTTGTGTTGCTACCCCATTTGGGACAGTACAATGCCTTGCACTAGCAGTCACTTGAGAAATATTTGTAGAATATATTTGAATTGATCCCTTAACTCATTCCTCTCAAACACTGTTTGTCCCAATAGAACATCTTCCTAATGGAAGACCCAAAATGATTTGTTTGGTGTGACTGTTCCACATACAGGACCCAAAGCGGGAAATTAAGAAGATATTAAAGTTCCTGGAGAAAGACATACCAGAGGAAGTTCTGAATAAAATTATCTATCACACCTCCTTTGATGTAATGAAGCAAAACCCAATGGCCAACTATACCACTTTGCCCACCAGCATCATGGACCACTCCATCTCCCCTTTTATGAGGAAAGGTAGATGGAGATTTATATTTTAAGATGCCAAATGTCACTCTGTGGTCCCCATAGCCTGCTTAGATTTCCCATTAATGTTTCATGTTCTGTTATTCATTCTTTTTTTTTTTTTTTTTTGGAGACAGAGTCTCACTTGTTGCCCAGGCTAGAGTGAGTGCCGTGGCGTCAGCCTAGCTCACAGCAACCTCAAACTCCTGGGCTCAAGCGATCCTCCTGCCTCAGCCTCCCGAGTAGCTGGGACTACAGGCATGCGCCACCATGCCCAGCTAATTTTTTCTATATATATTAGTTGGCCAATTAATTTCTTTCCTTTTATAGTAGAGACGAGGTCTCGCTCTTGCTCAGGCTGGTTTCGAACTCCTGACCTTGAGCAATCCGCCCGTCTCAGCCTCCCAGAGAGCTAGGATTACAGGCGTGAGCCACCGCGCCCGGCTTGTTATTCATTCTTGCTAGCAATACCACGGCACAATTTTTAAGAGGCAAACTTCCTGTTTCTCCCCATTCTTGTTGGGGTCCTAAGAGTACGTGCTTACTTCTCCCTGTACTTCTGCAGCAATCACTGAGATTTTGCCTTGTTTCAGGGATGCCTGGAGACTGGAAGAACTATTTTACTGTGGCCCAAAATGAAGAATTTGACAAGGACTACCAGAAGAAGATGGCAGGAAGTGCCCTGACCTTCCGCACAGAGATATGAGAGCAATTAGGGAGTCTGTCATGGACTTTGGTACTAGATTTTAGCCATTTGAGCCTCTTGATCATGGACACTTAAACCAAAGGCACCCTCCCTCCAATCTGGAGCTGTTCCACACTATCTGTGGATCGTATGCCACTATCATAATACTTCATCAAAAAATAATCAAATTGTGGGTAGAAAATTTTTAGTTAAGATACATGATCATTCATGTAGACATATACCACATGATAATGTACTCACCTGTCCTAAGGCAAAATAAAGGTAACTTAATTCTATCACTAGTTTTTAATAGTCTGGCCTCCTAGAGGCAAAATTCATGAAAAGAAATAAATAAATAAGAGTGGAACGCAAGAACAAGAGAAACAAAGAGGATGAGAAGTAAGCACTAGGGAGAATGTAAAAGGGAAATTAGTTTTTATTCTTAACATTCGAGAATGAGACAGAGGATGGTCCAACTGTGTTGGACATTAGATCATAAGGTATGGTAGATAACATGAAAAATGGAACACGGTGAGCTGAGTCTGACTCAGAAGGTCCCAAGAACAAAGAGAAAGGTGACAGCAGGCAATGGGGTGAGTGATGAGGAACCTAGGATGAGCAAGAAAGTCACCCCACGTCTGCAGTCAAAACAAGGCTGGAATGCAGATAAAGATATTTTTCTTTCAGATGGACTTCTTAGAGAAAGAAAGTCTTAAATTAGCTCAAGGAAAAATAAAAGAAAATATCCATTACCTTCTGCAGTTTAAGAAAAACTTGAATCTATCTCTGGGAAAAATAAATTTTTATACTTCTTTATAAAAGGGATCCTAGCAAAATTGTCAGCATTGTCAGGTTGTTCAGCCAATACATACAATCGTATTCTGTTTCTTCTTTTTTAAAAAACCTGTATCAAGAAAGTATTTGCCATCATTCATATAAGTTATACAAAAATCAGCACTTTTAATTTTTAATGTCAGAAATGTACATTTTATAGGATGGGTGATATCTGTATCACTAAACCATTACAATACAGAAAATTATCTACTCCACCCAGTAACAAAGTAAGCCCTTTTGCATTCTTTTATCTTTCCACTTTTCAAATTCCGATGTAAATATTCTAGTGTAGCGTTTATGCAAAGTGCTGAGCTGCACTTAGGAAAGGCATGGTGAAACAAACCAGCATGATTCAACCACATATAAATTTTTCCAGTGAACACCCACACCAAGTGTCTTAGGTTCACATTCTAGGAACTACAGAAAACTTTAGATAGCAAATGCATAATAATTCCCTTTTTGACCACAATAGGGTCTGAGCATATAGGAGGTGTGGATAAGAATAGGTAATGGGTCTAGAGTTTACAAGTAGGCAAAACTTGCCTTTCTTCCTTTATAAACTGTAACTATTTTTTACTTTAATTGTAAAATGAATTCCATTCTTGTATTCTTCATAAATTTCAGTCACCGAAAATATTTCTGCACTTCTCTCTGCTGTGCCCTTTTAAACAATAATTGAAGTACTGTGAAGAAGAAATAATATTTTAATTCAATTTTAAAATATGTTTGGTCCCATCCTATAAAATAAAGATGATGGAGAAGATGAACATCCATGTATCCTAGACAATCTAACATTCTCAATGGTCATGGATACATTCAAAATAAATTTGTTCTAACCATATATGACATCTATAACACAGAAAGACTCCTAAATATATCACAGGCATAGAAGATCAAATTGTAAATGTTCATGGGTAACTTACTTTGGAACCATTCAATTAGAAGAAGATAAAAAGTAGCAATGGGCCCTGGCATGGTGGCTCACAACTGTAATCCTAGCACTCTGGGAGGCTAAGACAGGAGGATCACTTAAAACTGAGAGTTCAAGACCAGCCTTGAAAATATAATGAGAACCTGTCTGTACAAAAAATTTTTTAAAAATTAGTCAGGCATGGTGGAGGGCACCTGTAGTCCTAGCTACTCAAGAGGCCGAGGTGGAGGATCACTTGAGCCCAGGAGTTTGAGGTTGCAGTGAGCTATGATGATGCCACTAAACTCCAGTCCAGTCAACTGAGTGAGACTCTGTCTCAAAAAAAAAAAAAAAAAAAAAGCAGCAATGGGAAGTTAGAATCATTCTAGAATGATTTTAGAATTTTTGAATGAGAATTAGAGAAATCAGAAAAATCACACCATTCAACAATCTCACATTTTGGGTGAGAAGACAAGAACCAGGGAGACAGAAGTGGCTCCCACAGACAGGTCAATGTGGACACAGTTAAATTGGGATCCCCCAGCCGCTGAGGAGTGCACCGTCCCCTCCCTACTCACTATCAGAATCGCGTAAATACAAGTGCCTCCTCTTGGAACTGCATCTTGCACTTATTTAACTCCTCTTAGCATGTAGAACAATTTGAGTGTTCTATGGATCCTTTCTGATGATGCAACAAATTCCAAAACTTTTCTAAGGATCTGCTTAGAAAAAGAAAAACAACAAAGCCTGGATGGGAGTCCACTTAGAAAGGCAGCTCTTGCCTGAGAGTGTCTCTGATCAGAGTATCTTTGTCACAGAGATGTCTGTGAGCAGGAGGGAGCCATGGGCAGAAACTGCCCCTCCCCAAAGTTGAGGGAAGCCCAGCTCTGCCCTCCGCCCCTTCATGGGCCTCTTGGGCCTTTCTCTGGCTCCTGGGCACCCGATGGATTCCCTCTCCAACTTGCCCAACCCCACTGCACCTCCCATGGGCCACGCTCCTCTCAGTGGACTGAGCTCCCTACTCAGCACCAAAGTCTCTGTCCCTGTGCCTCTGTCCCTGTTTTACCCCTAATAAACTAGTGTGGGTTTCCCCTAATAAACTAGTGTGGGTTAACAGACCTTTAAAACATCTATCCAAGGCAAATTTTAATCCATATAAACTTGAATATCCCGAACTGGAGTATGAGGAATGTTAATAACAAATGACAGGAAGGTTAGGCACAGGAATAAAACTTCTTAAACCTTTTTAGGTATTGTTAAAATAATTACCTGGGAGGCCATTAGACTGAGGTGCCCTAGTGCCCTGGTTTCCTATGGAAGCAAACCGAAACCCAACCGGGCATAAATGGTCTTAACCAAAATCATAAACCACCTCTGAACTCTGACTATGGACTTTCCACTTCCTGCACCTCTTTAATCAATCAGGCATTTCCTCCGCCCTGCCCTTGCCCGCTCACGCTTTGTCTCCCTCGTCTTCCTTTGGAGGATAAGCAAATCACTCTGGTTTGCAGCTGCCGGATTCAGGAGTCCTTGTCTGCTCAAATAAATGCATTAAAATATTAATATGCCAAAGTTTACCTTTTAACAGTTCCTACTCTATTTTTATCAGCTTTGTGGAATTAGAGTTTATCTATATATATTTTTTATTATTATTTATTTATTTTGAGACAGAGTCTCACTTTGTTGCTCAGGCTAGAGTGAGTGCCATGGCGTCAGCCTAGCTCACAGCAACCTCAAACTCCTGGGCTTAAGGGATCCTACTGCCTCAGCCTCCTGAGTAGCTGGGACTACAGGCATGCGCCACCATACCCAGCTAATTTTTTGTATATATATTTTTAGTTGGTCAATTAATTTCTTTCTATTTTTAGTAGAGACAGGTCTCACTCAGGCTGGTTTCAAACTCCTGGCCTTAAGCTATCCTCCTGCCTCGGCCTCCCAGAGTGCTAGGATTACAGGCGTGAGCCACCGTGCCTGGCCTAGAGTTTATATTAATGTAAGAGGAATCTGATGACCAGCTTTCTTCTCCAAACAGGTTCGATCTAAGTGGAAGGTCCTCCCAGGCTTTCTGTATCCTGGTGCCCCCACCTCTACTCTTTCTAAGAAAGGCAACATGGGAGAAGCCAAAACACCTGTGCCAGAGTAAACAGAAGAGACAGACGAAAGAGCTCACTACTTAACATTTCAGATATTGAATCTTCCACACATCGCCTCAGAAACTTCGGTGTAATCCAGCACATTCCTTATTGTTTTAAAATTCCCATCCATTTGTCTCCCTCCAGACCTACTGAATCCCATTCTCCAGTGCAGCAGCCTGGGAATGCAACCCCAGCATCTGAGGATTCTCATGCTAGGCAGGTTTTGGAAACACCAGTATACAGGAGGAGCATGAGATGTGGAGAACTGGATGGGCCCCATGGCACCCCTAAGAGTCTGAGGGTACTGGCAGGGTACATTGTCCCTCAGCCAAGGTTTCTCAGCCATGAAGGAGCTCCTTGGCCAGACTTTCTGCCAGCATTGCTGTGAGGACCCACTGAGATCACTTAGGCATTGAACAAAATATCCATTGTCATTTTAGATATTTTGACCCCATAGGAAAATATTGGTATCTGTACCCCTATTGAGAATGTCTTCAGTAACTTTTGGAATTTTAGGAAGGTCTGAACGTTCTGACCTCATCTCATCCTTGAAAATAAGCCTGGGTTAGGGAGCAAGGCCAGACCAGATCACAGAGCAAGTTTCCCGAGATTCATGAGGAGCCACTAATCTCAACAAAACATTCTTCTATCCTCTTTTAAACTCCTTTTTTTGGTTGGGCTTCTGTGAGACTCTACCACAGGCCAAACTTTGTGTACTTTCTGTGTTAGCAGAACAGTTTGAGCCTAAGCAAGGTTCATATAAATCCAGGAACTTATGAAACTTCACACATGTTATTATATAAACCTATGTTTACCTCAATCCTCAAAAGACCATGAACTCTGAGAAAGTAGGAAATCATGTCTGCGTTTTCACTGTGGCTCTGCACCTGCTATCATCCCCCAAATATGGCAAGCACTCAGCAAGCAACTTTTGGATGGATGGATGGATGGATGGATGGATGGATGGATGGATGAATAGATGGGTGGATGCAGGGATGCATGATGCATGAGAAACCGAGACATCTAATAAATAAACATAATCTGGTCACTGTGACTTTGGCATAGCCATGGCAGAGTCACTATGCAGACAGTGTAGTGTCTTACACTCAAAAAGGTATTCCACCAAGCTCCCAAATGGACTCATCCGAGAGCCTTGTGGTAGGCAGTGCTCTCAGGGCATGTATGGGGCCAAAGCCAGAAAAATGTGGGTCACTCAGATGATCCAACTGACAATCTAACTGATGTTAGAACTGACAAACAAGTGAGACTTGTTATTATTTAGCCTGGTACACTTTGGACCTGGTTATATCTTGGTCCAGGAAAAAAAGTTAACGATAACATGAGAAGCAGAAAGAAATACCATGAGATGTGTCAGTGATAGCTTTAGGATATTTGCCCGAGGCAAATTACAAAGGGAAATTAGAAACAGTTTCTGGCACTTTCCATCCATCGTACACCAAAAAGGAGCCAGAGAAGACATCAGCCTTCCACCTTTCCTTGGAGAGAATGAGAGCAAAACCCAGGGCAGAGAATCGCCCTGTTTTGCAGACAGGAATAAAGAACTAGAAGAAACCAGGGAGGTCTTGTGGGTCTGTGGCTGGGCAGAGGCTTTCAGAAGCAGCTGGGTGTGGTGCTGGGAGCGTGGCCTGTCTGGATTCCAGCGCAGCGTTCTTCACCCACTAGACACCATGTTTGGCTGGATTATCTGCCCTCACAGATCTTCATGTCCTCTGAGAGAGCTGGGTTGGCGTGGCTAACCTTCTCACTGGGCTGTTGTAGGCATTAAGTAGGTTACTGCATATAAAGTGACTGGCACATAATAAGGGCTTAATGGGTGTAGTTACTGTCTTAGGGGTTTTATTCATCAGAGAAACACTAATGTGCTAGAAACAACATAGGTTTAGAGCTGACAGGCTTGAGTTTGACACAAAGCTCTGAGATTATAAAGGCTATTTTGTATTTGGAAAGTTAACTTATCCATTTTTTTTTTGAGACAGAGTCTCACTTTGTTGCCCAGGCTAGAGTGAGTGCCGTGGTGTCAGCCTAGCTCACAGCAACCTCAATCTCCTGGGCTCAGCGATCCTACTGCCTCAGCCTCCCGAGTAGCTGGGGCTACAGGCATGCGCCACCATGCCCGGCTAATTTTTTGTATATATATTTTTAGTTGGTCAATTAATTTCTTTCTATTTTTGGTAGAGACGGGGTTTCGCTCAGGCTGGTTTCGAACTCCTGACCTTGAGCAATCCGCCCGCCTCGGCCTCCCAAAGTGCTAGGATTACAGGCGTGAGCCACCACGCCCGGCCTGGAAAGTTAACTTATCCATTTTTAAAATCATAATGCTTAATTCAGAGGGTTTAAATTTGGAATCATGTTCCAAATTTAATTTGGGAAAATAACCCAAGCCACCATCGCACATAATGACAGAAGGCTCAACACTCTCCGCAATGTATTAAATTTGTCTGCAGTTAATAGAAAAGCTTGTGGTTTAAAACAAGATAGAAGTTTCTTAATCCCTAATATTAAATCCAGAGTTCGGTATCTGAGGCTGGTCTACACTTTCTAAACCAACAATTTACTCTTATCTGTTGCAAAAATGAATACTAAGGAAAAGGAGGATGTTGGACAGGCAAAAGTCAGTCTCTGCTACACCTCTCCAAGATTTCTAAGAACTCCAATAGAAGAGGGAAGGAAATAGAGACAGAGGGAGGGGATCTGCTGGAGGTGGCTTTTCACCTCCTGTTCTCGAGTCTTGCAGCTGATCCAATCCCTGGGCGCCTTTGCTTATCTGCCACTTGTCCTACATACTTTGATTCCCATGCCTTGCTCCTAAACCAAACTGGGGACAACAAACCCCCTGCCAGGGAATCACTAATACAAGACTATTATAACAGAGCTTTACTGAAGACAGGGACAAATGTAAGGTACTTGCTTGCATCAAATAATAGAAATAAAATTTAATGTCAGACCTCATTATTTTTCAAGTTCATCAGTCAGTAACTGTCAGGGAATTCCTTACCCAGTCCTCTTGCTCCTGGGCCCCCACTTGATGCTATTTCTCTCACTCTCTCTAGTCTTTCTTTCCCAAGTTCAGGATCCCAAACTTCTCTCTCTCTTGTCATAGTACACTGAGTAATAAGATTTCTATGGCTAATTATATAATAGAAACAAGGCAAATGTTGGCAAATATAAAGGAGAGGGTTCCACAGAATGTGGCCTTCACCCAGAGATATTAAAGGTTATTTAAAATGTCATCTTTTATGATAAACAGACCTACATGTGCATGTTCCTCTACATAGAGAGAGAAGAATCTGCAGCAAATCACAGAGGGTACAGCCAGCTGCCCTGCTTAGACTCTGGCCTGCAGGCTAGACTTTCTCAACTTGCCTCAGCAAAAGAGAGGCTCATGGGAGGAGGCAGGCCAAGGACAGCTGAGCTGGCAATGGCTCCAGGCTGATGCAACTTTGCTTCTCTCTGGGCTGTGTGGTCTCACTTCTAGATGAGCAAGGACTTCATTCTCCTCTTGCTCCTTCCCTAGAGATTTCTTCTGCTTCCTCCTATTTTCTGCCTCCTCAGTACTTTCCCTCTGATGGGCAATTTTTGCCACAAGTTGTATTTCCGCTCCAGTGCCCAAGAGGGAGAATCTGAGTCCCATTTCCCTGAGGTCATCCACTCCCAACCCATCTTATCAGGTCTGTGGCAGCAGGTATGGTAGAGGGAGAAAGGAAAGGAGACACATGGGGGAAAAAATCCCCAAACCTGAACACCAAGGAAGTCAACAACAAAAGAAAAATGGAGGAGCACCAGGAGGGCAGTAGCTGACATGCCCAGAGTACAAAAAGGGGCTTGGGCAAAGTTGGACATGCAAATGGCTCAACCACACCATCACATGGAAGAGGCCACCACATTAGCACAGGGCTTGGCAGAGTTTTGTCCCTGCTCAATATGTAATTGAGTCAATCAATCAATTAATCCTGCTACCCTCCTATCTTGAGGGAGTAGAGAAATTAGCTCCTCCTGTCAATACCAAAATAGTATCTGTTTGATGAATTTATTTCAAGATAAATTAGGAAAGCCACCCACAAACACCTCCATCTCTGACAAATGATACTGCTTTAAAAAAGATCAATAGGATATAAAAGGTTAGGTCTGAAAAATTATCACCTTTCCAACTACCTCATATTTCTATGTTTTTTTGATATTGATCTTGAGGCCTGATCCCCTATTTAATTTTGTATAGATCTAGGGATTGTATAATGTATGGGTAGGCCTAAAGCTCCAAGGTGCTTCCAGAGGGAGAAACATGCCAATGAGACATTGATCCCTGAGACCTGGTCAAAGACTGTTCTCATTTCACAATGAGTCAATAAAATTACATTTTTCCTCTTTGATTTGAGGGATGCCCAAGGTCTTTGCAATATCGAATTACAAGTCTGAATAAGCAGTAAAATACACTCTTGCTGTTCATATAATTGTAAATTTTAACCCAGAAATGGACATCATAGTCTATTCTCAGAGTACCCAAGAGATCAGGTTGGCACTAACATGTCCTGAGTGAGTGGGGTTCCCCCATCTTTCCCTGGAGGGGACCAGAGCACTTCCAGGGAATAAAAGCAGGCCAGTCAGCAAAATTTAAAACCCAGCTTAACCTGGCAGGTGGGGCTGTTGAAGGTCTTAACCACATTTTACTCTTCGCCTCCAGCTAACTTCTTTTTAAAGCTGAATTAGGGAAAGGACTGTGGTCTCCCATGTGTCAGGAGTCCTCTGGTCATGGTGGCTGTAGCTGATATAATCAGAGGTTTCCACGGTTGTGGCTGCTGTAAAATAGCTTGAGGACATTAGGCTGAAATAATGCTTTTAATAATGAGGCCACAGCTGACTCTGTAGACGCAGTGCTAGGTACTGGGAAAGAAAGGAGGAATTAGACACAGTGCCTGCCCTTGAGGTGCTTTTGTGGGGAGACACAAAACAAATTATAAGTCTTGTTCTTGTTTTTATTTTCTCTCTGACCACTGGGCATTGAAACAGTCGGGCACCATGAAGAATTCTAATTCTATGTAACCCTACACGAGTACAAAACTTTTTGGCCTCAAGTCCTGTGTTACTAAAGACTATTTCAAAAGAGAGACTCTGGAATTACAACACACGTTCTCACACATAACTCTGTTCTGTTTTTATTATAAAACACCAGGATGAGGGTGTATGAGGCAACTACCTGGTCTCTCCCTACAGAGAAATGAATATAAGTCTTCTCATGACCTTTTGGGTCTGTTTCTTTTCTTTTTTTTTTTTTTTTGAGACAGAGTCTCGCTTTGTTGCCCAGGCTAGAGTGAGTGCCGTGGCCTCAGCCTAGCTCACAGCAACCTCAAACTCCTGGCTCAAGCAATCCTCTGGCCTCAGCCTCCCAAGTAGCTGGGACTACAGGCATTCGCCACCATGCCCAGCTAATTTTTTGTATATATTAGTTGGCCAATTAATTTCTTTCTATTTATAGTAGAGACGGGGTCTCGCTCTTGCTCAGGCTGGTTTCGAACTCCTGACCTTGAGCAATCTGCCCGCCTCGGCCTCCCAGAGAGCTAGGATTACAGACGTGAGCCACCGCGCCCAGCTGGGTCTGTTTCTTAATGCACAATTTCATCATTTCTATCAATAAACATCTACCTTAGGTGCTAGTAAGGATATAACGGTGAGAAATTTCTAGATTCTGCCTTTAAGGAGCTCAAACTTTAGACCCTGGCCTGGCATGGTGGCTCACGCCTGTAATCCTAGCACTCTGAGAGGCCAAGGCAGGCAGATTGCTCGAGGTCAGGAGTTCAAAACTAGCCTGAGCAAGAGCAAGACCCTATTTCTACTCTAAATAGAAAGAAATTAATTGGCCAACTAATATATAGAGAAAAAATCAGCCAGGCATGGTGGTGCATGCCTGTAGTCCCAGCTACTCAGAGGCTGAGGCAGGAGGATCGCTTGAGCCTAGGAGATTGAGGTTGCTGTGAGCTAGGCTGACACCACGGCACTCAACTCTAGCCTGGGCAACAAAGTTAGACTCTGTCTCAAAAAAAAAAAAAAAAAAAAAAAACTTTAGACCCAGAAAGAGCAAACTAATACTGCTTGAAATAATATCATGGCTAAGGAGACCAAGCTGAACTCCACTTTGGGGAGAAGTCCATAAAGATTCCTTATTGGACCTTGGCCTGGAAGGCATAATTCCACCTAGCTGTCCAGTTTAGAGCAATGGTTTCCAATGAGTGGCCTGTAGGTTGCGGGGAAGGGGAGGTGGAGCTCAGGCAGCGATGGGAGGGATGGGGAGCGGCTATATATACAGACTAGGCTTCATGCTACTGGATTGTTTGCAACTATTTTCTTGAGGATTTTTACATCTATATTAATAAGGTATATTAGTCTATAGTTTTCTTTGCTTGTGATATATTTCTCTGGCTTTGTTATTAGGGTAATGCTGGCCTCATAAAATGAATTAGAAAGTATTCTCTCTTATTCTAATTTCTGGGAGAGTTTGAGAAGAATTGGTGTTTATTCTGAAATATTTGGTAGAATTCACTAGTGAAGCCATCTGAACCTCAGCTTTTTCTTTGTTGGAAGTTGTTTCATTACTTGCTTATTCCTTTACTTAATTCAGATTGTTCAGATTTTCTATTTCTTCATGAGTCAGTTTTAGTAGCATGTGTGTCTGTAGGAATTTGACCATTTCATCTAGGTTATGCAACTTGTTGGTATAAAATTGTTCATACTTTTCCCTTATAATCCTTTTATTTCTGAGAAGTCAGGAGTAATGAAAGAGGTGATCTCTTTCATTTTCTTTTCAGACCTGACAGTTGGGTACAAAAAAATTGTACATTTTTAATATTAACATGTAGCAATTCTGGAAATAAGATTCTCTCCTCTCCCCAAAGATTGTTATTGTTGCTGATTGTTGTACTAGTTGTTGTTTGGTTAGTGACTTTTCTGAACTAATTCTGTAAAGTCTGTATTGTGTGTGGCCCCTGAAATCTCTCTTCCATTAGATTAGTGGCCATTTAATAATTGGACAGAGATTTCCTTAAAAACCTAGAACTAAATAGTATCCCAGTCTTTACAGAGGGACTCTATGAATATGTAACAGAGGCAATGGCCTGAGGGGAAAAAAAGGCAACAATATTTTCTGTCTCTTTAAAACCTCACTCTTTGGGGAATTAAACCTGCATTCCTGTCTCAGCCCAGTGGTTAGGAGGGGCAGAGGAGTGTCCTTTGTTCTTTGTGCTACAGGAGATGGCTCAGCAGAATCACCAGGATGGAGGCCTAGGTGGGTAGAGGTCTGGGTGGGCCTCCCAGGAGGTCAAAGGTCACAGGGGTCATCTTTGGAGAAGAGACCATCAGAATCATCAACTGTAGTTAGACAGCCTGAAGCTGAATGGCCTCCCTTTAAAAGCTCTGTATTTCTGCTTAATATTAGGACGATGGCATTTTTTAGATAGGAGTCCCCATCCTCCTAATTTACCAGCAAATTAATACACTCCTCTTTCCTTCTCCTCAAACCACTTGTCCACATTCTTTTGATGCAGCCTCGGGAACAAGTGCCAAGCTTTTGGTCAATATATCTTGGGACACACCTTCAATACTCAGCCAGGCAGTTTACGACTTTCCCTTAGCTTTGTGCAAAGCCTCAAGGTCAGCCAGAGATGAGAGCTTAGGACATTTTCAGATCCTTTCTGAGTATGTGCACAGCTCTTAGTATGTGCATGACCTTCTAAATCCCCAGGAAAATATGTCTCATGTACATCTCATTCCCCAGCCTTTCCTTTCTATCTTTCTTTTTGATTAGTCCAATGTTTGCTGCAACTGTTATCCATTGCCTCGGGCAGCAGTGACTAAAACATTTGCTTGTAAATTGTTTGGCAAATGCCAAACTTTAGCAACTTTAGCATTGGGCCAGTTCTTAGTCAGGTGAGATACAGACAAGGCTTTTCAAAACAAGAACAAACCTTTCTGAAAGAGGTGCATTCTGCTCCTTTTAGTACTGAGAATCTGGACTGTTATATTCAAAGCCATCACTGATCTGAAGAGTGGAAGATGGGACCAGCATAAGTTAAAACATCACAAAATTTGTTGTTCTTACTGAGATTTAGACAGTTTTCTTGAACAGGCACTCCTCTGGTTGCTGCAAGTCTTTGGTTGGTTTCCAGAGCTCCAAAAAGTTGATTCTGATGGGGTTTCAGGGTTTTGTTTTGTTTTTAATCAGTTTTTTATTGTTTTTATAAAGAGTTTAAATTTTGGAGTTCCATAATCCACCATTTTTGCTAATGTCAGATTTTTAAGCTTCCTTAATAATAGCACTTCTGGCATATACTTTGGTGTCTTCAGTACTACTACTGTTTGTAATTTGATAAGAATATTAATATTATTAAGCCACTGGTTAATACAATTAGACCATTAAAAAATGAGAACCTGAAGGTGGTATCTTAGGGAGAATTTTAAGACTGAAGTAAGAGGCTGGGTATGGTGGCTCATGCCTATAACCCCAACATTTTGGGAGGCTGAGACAGGAGGATCACTTAGGGCCAGCAGTTCAAGACAAGCCTGGGCAACATAGCAAGACCTCATCTCTACAAAAAAATAAGCCAGTGTACTGGCATGTACCTGTAGTCCCAGCTACTTGGGAGGCTGAGGCAGGAGAATCACTTGAGATTAGGAGTTCAAGGTTACAGTGAGCTATGATCACACCACTGCACTCCATCCAGAGTGACAGAGCAAGACCCTGTCTCTTAAAAATAATAATAAGACTGAAGTCATAAGCATCAGAAAGCTTCACTTTACAGTTTCTTGTAATCTAGGGTAGGCAGACTGTGATCATGGGCTCCTAATTAGGCACAATTGGATCTGTGTTGAGCTGATCTGCTCTGTACTTAAGGGAAAATTTTTTTCTTACTAAGCCAAGTAACATTATAAAAAAATAAGCATCACACATTTTTGGACTTGCCCAATGTCTGTTACTTATTAAGCTTGATAGCATTTATGTCAGTCTTGTTTTTCAGTGAATTCCTAGGTCACTAGCTTAGAAATGACCCCAAGGTCTCTGGTTCCTACTACATTGCCAACTACCTCCCTCAAAACCAATTCTGGAGAAAATCCAAGTGAAAGGGCTTATGGATTTCAGGAACAAACAATAAAGTCCTGGGAAACCCTGGGGAGACCCTCAGGCAACTTAAACCAAGGTGAGTGTTGGGAAATGTAAAAGCAAAGGATGTTGAGTAGCAAAAACTAATACCTAGACAATGAGAGAAAAGTAAAAATGGAAAGAAGGAATTGTTCAATGAAGTAGTGGAGATAGATATGCCAAAACTAAAGAAAAAGACATCATATTGAAAGGGCTCACAGAGTGATGGACAGGATATAGATAGGAAAATCCACATGGAGAAAACCACATATATTTAAGAACAAAGCCAAACAAAGCCAAACAAAGCCAAATTCTAAATGCAGTAATTATGTTAAAGCACTATAGAAAAAGAACAGTATCGACTAGAACCGTTCCCGAATTAATTTATAAATTCAGTACAACCCCAGTCAAGCTTAAGAAATCTTAATCTAAGATGTACAAGAAGGAATAAAAGGCTCACAAACAACAAAGCCAGCCTGAAAAAGCAGCAGCTATAGAAGGGCACCTGCTCTGCCAGACAGCAGGACAGCCGCAGAGCAGGAACGATGGTAGCGGGCGACACTGTCAGCAGAGCAGATACACAGTCTGATGGAACAGACCAGGAAGCCCAGAGACTGGCAGCTGAATATATGGAAACTTAGTATATTATAAAGGAGACATTCCAAATCAACAGGGAAATCACTGATGGCTGATAGATGAAATTAGGGGAAATGGCTTAATATATGGAAAAAATAAAACTGAATTGCTGTGTAACAATTTATATTCTGTGTGAATACCTTAATGTCATTAAAAAAGAAATAAAAAATAAAGTAAAAAATATAAAAAAACAATTTATACAAAGGTGGACTCTAGGTATAGACTAAATACAAAAGGTAAAAGTATAAGGATAAGAGTACATTTCATTCACAAAGATGATAACCTATCTTTGTTACCTAATGACCAAAGGGATTTTTTTAAACAAAAAATCAAAAACATAAATTTAATGAATTCACTTTTAATGAATTCAAAAATCGATATTAAAAATTTCTGTTCAAGGCTGGGCACAGGGGCTCATGCATGTAATCCTAGCACTCTGGGGGCCAAAGGCAGGAGGATCGCTCAAAGGTCAGGAGTTGGAAACCAGCCTGAGCAAGAGCAAGACCCTGTCTCTACTAAAAATAGAAAGAAATTAATTGGACAACTAAAAATATACAGAAAAAATTAGCCAGCCATGGTGGCACATCCCTGTAGTCCCAGCTACTCAGGAGGCTGAGGCAGAAGGATGGCTTGAGCCCAGAAGTTTGAGGTTACTGTGAGCTAGGCTGATGCCTCGGCACTCTAGCCCTGTCTCAAAAAAAAAAAAAAAAAAAAAAATTCTGTTCAATACAGAGCATCATGAAAAATTTTAACAGAAAGAGGACAGAATGAAAAAAAGTTATTTGTAATGTCCCAAACCAAAAAGGGACAATATTCAGAATGCACAAGAAATTCTCCAATCAATATGAAAAAGATAATAACTCAAACAGAGAAATGGGCAATGCAGACCCAGAGGAGGGCAATTTTCAGAGAAGAAAATCCAAAGAACGAACAAGTATTTGAAGAGATACTCAAAATCATTACTAAGTAAGAGTAAATGCAAATGAAAACAATGAGCTATTACTTTGCATCTCTTTAACAAGCAAAAGTTAGGAAGTTGATAATATACTGCTGGTGAAGTGCAGACAATTGCAACTATTCAGAAGAGCAATCTGGCAATGTTTAGTCAAAATAAGTAAACAAACATTCTTAGACCCAGAAATTCCACCTCTAAGTATATGGCATATATCCCCCAAATAAATACTTAAGCAGTTACATTAGGGGACATGTACAAGAATATTCGAGTTCATGTTCCTTGCAGCCTTATTTGTGCTGATTGGGAGTTGAAGGTTCCCTAGATGCCCACTGCTAGCAGAGTAAATAGGTTAAAAATGTAGTTGATACACATCTTGGGATATTATTTAATAGAAAGTAATTAATAGGCCAGGCATGGTGGCTCACGCCTATAATCCTAGCACTCTAGGAGGCCTAGGCAGGTGGATTGCTCAAGGTCAGGAGCTCGAAACCAGCCTGAGCAAGAGGGAGACCCCGTCTCTACTAAAAATAGAAAGAAATTAATTGGGCAACTAAAAATATATAGAAAAAATTAGCCAGGCACGGTGGCACATGCCTGTAGTCCCAGCTACTCAGGAGGCTGAGGGAGAAGGATTGCTTAAGCCCAGGAGTTTGAGGTTGCTCTGAGCTAGGCTGACGCCACGGCACTCTAGCCCAGGCAACAAAGTAAGACTCTATCTCAAAAAAAAGAAAGGTAATTAATAGAAAGCAATAGATTTACAGATAGTGGCATGAAAACATCTTTAAAATATTGTGTTTAAAGGGAAAAAAGTAAGTGAATAAATGAGATATATAACCCAATATAATTTATATAAATTTAAAAATACATGCACTCAGAATAAAAATATTCATTTTACAAGAACACATAAACCAAAAGATACATGTTAAATGTCATGGATTTAGGCCGGTTGAGGTGGCTCATGCCTATAATCCTAGCTCTCTGGGAGGTGGGCAGATTGCTCAAGGTCAGGAGTTCAAAACCAGCCTGAGCAAGAGCAAGACCCTGTCTCTACTATAAATAGAAAGAAATTAATTGGACAACTAATATATATAGAAAAAATTAGCTGGGCATGGTGGCGCATGCCTGTAGTCCCAGCTACTCGGGAGGCTGAGGCAGCAGGATTGCTTGAGCCCAGGAGTTTGAGGTTGCTGTGAGCTAGGATGACGCCACGGCACTCACTCTAGCCTGGGAAACAAAGTGAGACTCTGTCTCAAAATAAATAAATAAATGTCATGGATTCTATGGGAGGAGGGGAATGGGAGTGGGGTATAAGGACAGAAAGCTAGAGAGGGGGCCGTGCATGGACCAGTGATGATAGTGTACTCTAAGCCATTACCTCAAGCCTCTCTACCCTGTGTGTAGGGAATTCCACCTCTACCACTTCCCAGCACTCCTAGGACTATTGGAACAGGTCTTAATAGAGAAAATGCATGGATGGCGATCACTAAAACCGTAAGTATGGACAGTGATGAGCTCACCAGGCAATCTGAGTCTTTACATGCCCATAAGTCTCATTCACAAACACTAGAAAGTTATGATGAGGAAGAGCAAGACATTTCCTTTGCCTGGATCCCCCATCGAGGACATCTGCTATGGATACTGCCTCCAAGTTCGGACACCCATTTTGCCTAGAATTGCTCTGAGTGTGCCCTGCTCTGCTGCCCGCAAGACCCGTGCTGTCATGTCTTCATGTGGATATGTGGGAACACGCGGGTGATGCAAAGCACCACACAAATGAAAGGCATTGTTACCAGGGCTCAGCCACATTACTACTTGATTTGAATGCCATTTATTGCTCTCTCAATTCCCTACACAGGCCTCTCGAGTCATAAGACGTGACTAAGGAAATAATGAGATATGCCTGGGAATTGGAGAGTCCCCCAAAACACCCAATTAATTTATACCTCACCCCGTTGCTGTGAGACCAGCAACAGGAGACATCCAGACAGGTAAACATCCTAACATAGTCAATTCCGTACAAGGGCCCACGTGGCAATCCACCCATTTCAGAGAGATGGGAAACGTTAAAAGGAGAGAGAAAGCAAAACGAAAAGAGGAGAGGAGAGACAGACTAAAGTCCTTGCTTTGGTATTTAAGTATTGAAACGTTTTAAATTGTGTTCAGTGCTCATTGATAAAATTGTGTCATGCAAAGTTAAGTATTTGTAACTGGTGGGCAAAAAGAGTAAAACAAATTTTCATGGATTCTGCTGCTTAGTTCTTACCAAAAATTAGGGCCATCATATCTTCAGCATGAGATTAATATTTTCATGAATAAGAGTAATAATGCTAGCAACTTTTTGGTATTCCTTTCCCCATAAGAGTACAAAAGGCTTGTCTAGACTGATACACAAGTGTAAAGACTGTCCATATGTTTTCAATAACGTTTAGTATTTTATTCTCAATTCAATAAGGCTCTATGTGGTTTGAGACCCAGTTAGGGTTCCATTTGTGCATCATCTGTGTATCTGAACCAATTACTACCAGCCAGAGAGTTCTTGCCAATAGTCTACAGTTTCAAATGTTGGAGACCCAAAGGAAGAAGGAATTCCATAGAGAACTTTGGTTTTGGCATACTTTTCCTACTGTATTTGGCCTTGTTTCATCAATGCAAAGAAATTCACACACCTTACCAGGGATCAAAATGTTACTATTGGTGACTTTAACCCAGGTAGAACAGCTATGTGTGATAGACATATACTGTACATGCCTTCAATTACCAATCCCAAACTATAAAAACCTTTGTAGCCACATGGTTTTGCACATGCTGTCTCCTCTGCCTAGAACACCATGCCCTCCCTCACCCACTTGCCAACCCTAGTGTAGCCTTTAAGCCATAGTTTAAGTGTCTTCTCTTCTGGAAGACCTCTCTTGATTCCAGGATGACTTCAGTGCTCCTTCTCCAGTGCTCTAGCACACTTTGTCAACATCTCCATTAAAGCTGATATGATACTAATTCTAATTGCTTGTTTACATATCAACTCCTGCGTCAGACTGTAAATCCCCTGATGGCAGAGACTGTGTCTTTCCACTAGGGCAGTCATGAGATCCTGCACATAGAAAAACACTTAATAAAATGGCAGTTCCCTCTCCCCATTTCATCTTCTCTAGGGTTCTCTTCCTTAATGGTCAAGTCTTTGCTGCTCTAGGTCTCCATTCTTTCTTCCCATTGTCAATGCTGACCACTATCTTCTCCGAGCTTTTAATCTCTGAAAGCAGCCAAATCCTGGGCCATAAAGTGCCTTGAAAGCCAATAAGGAGAGTTCAGGGCAGAGCACACAGAAGAGTCTCATCTAAGACACTCAACTGATGCCAACTTCTGTTAAATCACTACTTTGATCACACCAATAATTTTATATGTCATTTCCTTACCCAGCAACAAAACAAGCTGGGCAAATCTCTAGGCCCAGAGAAGAGACGAACAGAGATGCTAATAACTGGAAAGTGCAAACAGCATACACTTCCCCACAAGCCAGGGGAAAAGAGACTGGAGGTCACTCAGCTCATGTGAGATTCTGAAGGGATTTCTGGTTCACTCATGTTTCTAATCCCACTCATTAAGCTTCCAGAGTTTTTCTGTTTTAGAGTTAGACCTGGCCAGCAACTCCTCCCCAACTTAGGGGTGCCAGATAAAATACAGAACACCCAGTCACATTTTTACCTCAAATAAATAACCAGTGATTTCTTTTAAGTATGTATAAATACCAAGTATTGCATAGGACATGCACATACTAAAACTTTATTCTTTGTTTATCTGAAATTCAAATGTAACTGAGTATCCTGTATTTATATTTGCTAAATCTGGCACCTCTACATGACCCACCATTTGACACAGCTTTTTACTTTTCTGAGACTATAAGGGTTTATGTTTTAAGGAATTATCTGAAATTAAAGATTGCCTACATCCTTGCTGCACTTCATTAAGCATTCACAACTATCTCCAATCTCTAAAGTTGATTAAAGTAGCAAAGGGTAATACAATACATTGGAGTTTCATTTTTTTCCCTTCTCAACTTCTGGAATAGTGTACTCCAAATGGAATGGCCATAAGGCAATCTAAACAGAAAAAGGTGGAAAAGAAACAAGTTATGAATAAACCATAGATGTTTATCAATTCTTGCATAATCTGGATTTGATTCCAGTTTTATTGTGTGGTCTTGTTGTTCCTTTTTCCTCCTGATTTTGTTGCAGGTATTGGACAACAAATGAGCCACTTAAAATTAGCCCAAGCTAAATATCGATTCAAAGAATGAAGACAATTTCACTTTTATTCAACACAGGTTTAGCTCACTCTCCAGTGGAGGTCTTTTAGAACAGTATGATGAATCAAAACACAATTTAGGCATATTCCTTTAGTAAGAACAAACAAAAACCTGTTTAAGTGTAGTAGCCAGCACTGGAAATTTTCTTAAGAAAAATAGAGTTTATCAAACTCAGTCATAAATTTTTCAAGCAAATCACATTTTAAGCCTGAACATGATAGTAATTTCCAATGGAGACACCCAAAGATTGCACTGAAAGTTGGAATCTCCTTTCCACCCCCAGAAATAAACAGTGACAGAGTCGAAAAAGAGGTTCAGGGAAGAATTAGAGGAGGAGATGGTATTAACTTTATCTTTGGTATTCAATGTGTGCTAAGAGTGTAGGACACTTTATGTACATCAGTCTTTATGTTAACCCTGTGAGATTAATAGAAAAAAATCTCGGAAGAGATTAAATATCTAGAAAGGTTACATAACTATTAAGGGGCAGTTTCAACTCAAGAATAGATTTACTGGGGGATGGTCACGCTGGAGACTCAGACTTGTGGGGGAAGGTGGGGAAAGGGCATTTATTGAAACCTTAAAATCTGTACCCCCATGATATGCTGAAATAAAAAAAAAAAGAATAGATTTATAATTCCAAAGCAATGTTTGCCAAATGTAGACCTAGCACCAATTTTATTTTTATAATCATTAAATATAACATTTTATTTAATTTTCCTAACATTGTAAGAAAGTGCTATTGAGTAACAATATTAAATGAGATCACAATATTTGTAGTCAATATCATGTTTCAAATTATTTGAAACTTTCTGTTTTTTATATTTTAATAGACTTAGGGGGCACAAGTACAGTTTTGTTACATGGATATAATGCATAGTGGTGAAGTCTGGGCTTTTAGTGTCACCAACACATGAATTGTGTACATTGTACCCATTAAGTAATTTTTCATCCCATACTCCCCCTCCCACTCTTCCACCCTCTCCCTGTTCCAAGTCTCCAATGTCTCTTATTCTACCCTCTGTGACCATATATACACATTATTTAGCTCCCACTTACTTATAAGTGAGAACATTTAGTATTTAACTTTTGAAGTTATTTCACTTAAAATGATGGCCTCTAGGGCCATCCATGTTGCTGCAAAAGACATGATTTCATTCTTTTTTATGATTGAGTAGCATTCCATTGTGTATATATACCACATTTCCTTTATTTGTCCATTGATGTACACTTAGATTGATTCCCTGTCTTTGCTGTTGTGAATAGTGCTGCCATGAACATACAAGGGCATGTATCATTTTGATGTACTGATTTCTTTTCCTTTTGGGTAGATACCCAGCAGTGGGATTGCTGGATCGAATAGTATTTCTATTTTCAGTTCTTTGAGAACTCTCCATGCTGTTTTCCATAGAGGTTGTAATGCACATTCCCACCAACAGTGTAAAAGCGTTCCCTATTCTCCATATCCTCACTAGCATCTCTGTCTTTTTTGACTTTTTAATAAAAGCCATTCTGACTGGTATAAGATGGCAATCTCATTATGGCTTTAACAAATTATTTGAAACTTCCAACTCTCCCTGGGTCTGTTTTCAATCCCAACCAGCCATCTTTTGGGTGGGGGAGCATATTCCCCCCCCATCTTCCAGCTCTCCATCCCTAGCACACAACGCATTAGACAAAACTGATAAGATATCACTGAACTATCTATCACCCTACTCTGGGAGCACATAGGACTGAAAAGATTATAGAATGAAATCTAACTGAAAAGTTATAGACAACTTTTGTAAGTCTTTCTAATGCAGATGAGCGTCAAGAATTCCACTGGGCAGTCTCTGCCCAAGTGTCCACTCACCTCACCACAGCCAATAGGGAGGGGATGGGGAACAGGGAAGCCAAAGAATTGATCTTTCTTGAGTTTGCATCCAGATATGATGGAACTATAGTCATTCATTATGATTTACAGCCACAATTTATTGAACATTTCCCTGTTGTCAAGCACTAAATACACACGATTTTAGCCCCTAAAACAACAATATAAGGTGGATACTGTTAAGATCTCCAATTTATACATGAGGAAAGTGAAGTGTAAACACAGAGATTAAGTAACTTGCCCGCCGGGTGTGGTGGCTCATGCCTGTAATCCTAGCACACTGGGAGGCCGAGGCGGGCGGATTGCTCAAGATCAGGAGTTCGAAACCAGCCTGAGCAAGAGTGAGACCCCCGGCTCTACTATAAATAGAAAGAAATTCATTGGCCAACTAATATATATATAAAAAATTAGCCGGGCATGGTGGCGCATGCCTGTAGTCCCAGCTACTCGGGAGGCTGAGGCAGCAGGATTGCTTGAGCCCAGGAGTTTGAGGTTGCTAGCCTGGGCAACAAAGTGAGACTCTGTCTCAAAAAAAAAAAAAAAAAAAGTAACTTGCCGTTGCCCACAGCTACCAGAAGAGGGCACAGGATTCAAACGCAGGCAGCCTGACTTCCGTCTGCAGAATGCAGAGCCACAGTCACCACGCTCACCGAATCCCCACATCACGGTGGCCCAGAGAACTCACTTCCTCAATTTTAGTTTAGTTTTATCCATTCTCTCAAGAAATAGTATTAATAGTATTCCGGGCACTGAGCATATAGCTGGTAAACAGTGAGAAAACAAGACAGAGTCCTGGCCCTGTTTCACCCGCATTAGAGTGTAATGAAGGAGACCGGAATGCTAGTAAGTAAACAAGGAAAAATGAAGTCTGACAGCTGCTGTAAAAGAAAGGGAAGGTGCCGTGAGCAAGGAGGGACCTACCTGAGATGATGTGGAAAGTGAAGGAAGGCTTCTCCAGAAAGAAAACATGTAAGCTGGGACCTGAAGAAAGACAAAAAAATCAAACGAGAGCCAGACACGAGAGCCAAAGAGAGTTCCAGGAGAAGGAAGGCAGCATCCGTGCGGGAGGAAGCCTGGGGTGCTGCCAGAGGGAGCACGTGTGGCATGGCCTGGGTACACGCATGAGACATACATGTTTTAATAGCTGTGATGACACGCCTACTGATGCTGTAGACTAGCCTACAAAAGGAAGGGGGCCTTCTCCGGTGGAGCATCATTTATTTTACTCTTAAAAAAATAACCAAGTCGACCCTTTGGGATGTTTGTGCCAGGAGGTCCAGACAGAGGGCCTCGCTGTAAACACCCCGCACAAAGGTCCCTGCAGCCTTTCAGGGAAGTCTTTCTGTGTTGAACCTGTAATTCCACAGGCAGGCAACTTGCAACTTTTTAATTGCTTAAAATTAAACAATAAATGAAAGTATTTGTGAACTGTTTTATAAACACAAAGAGGAGGGATACAAACAACAGGAATACAAACACCGTGGCACTCACTCTTTTTAACTGACCGAGAGGGACAGGGCTGGAGCAGGGCTTTGCCATCAGAATTTGTCACCGCCTCTGGTGTGATGTCATAGCCAGGCGGGGAGGAGGGCTGGGGCTCAGTAGGAAACGCCTGTGCACAAAGTCCTGAACAACACTTCTCACTCCCTGGAGCTGGAGCCAGGAAGCCTGTAGCTTTCCTTCCTGTTTGCTGGCAGGCACCAGGCGCTCCCAGACAGGGCTCCTCTGAGTGTTGCCTTGTCCAGACCATGTCAGAAATGCAGCTTTGTGCTGACTGAGAGGTAACTCTTTTTCTGGAACAAGATTCTGATTTTTCTGACACTAATGACCTTAAACAAGATGGAGGATTTGAAATTTGATGCAACAGAGCGCCTAAGTTTTGACTACGTGCAGGGAATTCTTCAGCCCACACCCACCTGTGACACCTGGGATCAGATCTGGAATTTTCAAGCCAAGCCTGATGACCTGCTTATTAGTACCTATCCTAAAGCAGGTAAGTGGAAGGGTGTGGAAGGGAAGGGGAAAAGTTAGCAAAGTAAGTGGGAAGGATGTATTCATAATGAAATAAATAAGTTGATCTGAAATAAATAAGTTGAACTGTTTATCGGACAGAGTTACATCGCTAAGACAAATTACTTGTGGAAACTGAAACTACACAAAAAAATGTTAAAGTGACCTACAGATTTTAAGAATGTAAGTTTTCCTGTGATGCACATATGTTTTTACTTCCCCAGGAGAGAGTAAAACAGCCAAGAGCAAAAGGATAAACTTGTTTATTTATTTATTCACTTCCAATCTAGGCCCTTATTGCAGATCTTGCAAAGAGCTGCTTTGGGTGTGCAAGCTAGAAAGGGGACCCTGAGGCTGATTTGGGAAAGAAATAGGGTAGCTTGGGTTCTGCAATGCTGATTTTACCTCAGCAGCCCTCAGGAGTCCGCCCAGCTCAGGGTCAGAGAACTATTCTTCGGATTTCCACCTTCCTTCATGGTAAGTTGTAAACCTACCTCCTTATTTCAACAATCAGTTTAACAAAGTTGTCTGCAGGACTAAGACTAACTTGAGTGCACCCTTCAATAGCTCAGCTGGTAGAGCAGAGGACTGTAGACTAACTTGAGCCCAGCCACATCATAAAAATTTGGGGATGAGCAGGGGGAAATAGTTCTCTATAGATATCTGTGCATATCTACATATTTACTAAAAATACAGTATTTGATCCACACTCAAATTGCATATACATTTGCTCTCCCCAAAACCAAGCCCGCTGGCAATAATTCTTGTTACACGTATACACAACCCAAAAATATCTAAACCTCAGCATTTTCTGAGACTGTTCAAACTCCTTTTATGTCTTTTTCTCTTGAGATCCCAGTAGAAGACTCTGTAGGCATATGGAGGCCCTAGTCTCCTCTCTGTCCTTTGGTTTCATGTTGGTCCTTATTTTCCAATGTTATTCATCATGAGCCACTTAGGACCAAATTTTTTTCCAGCTATTTATTTCTCATTATTTACAGTTTATGTTCTATGCAAATCAATTCTATAACATGCATAAATACACAAACACAATATACAATCCCAAATATTATAGATGTATGGCATCCAGATGATTTATTGCAGAATTAAGCTCAATTTAGGCTTAGGACCAGGTTCTAAGTATCAAAAAATATTGACTGATAACAAAAAGCACTCCAAGTGCCGCTATCCTGATCCATAGTTATTGTTTGGAAGAAAAAACAAAACAAACAAAAAAAGCATTTATGGAAAGAGCATAAAAGTTTTCATGAATTTAATGCAAGTTACCTTCCAGTCTTCACTTCCTAAATACTTGATTTACAGTTTTTGGCTCCTTCACATTTTTGCCTTTTTAATTTTCAACATATGCAGAAATAAAAAGCACTTTGAAATTAGTTGAGGTCAGTGAAATTCTGCTCTTTGTAATCAATGCAGCTAAATGAATTTGGTGCTCTTATTGAATGGAAATAGGTGATGGGAAATGCCTACCATTTGTCTCTATAAGGATAAGCAAGAGGTGCTCACGATGCTTGGACTTAGGGTAGATTCCAATCCATCATTGCCCTAGAAGATCAATTACTGCATAAAAGGTCAAATCCAATGTCAACTCCAACATCTCCTAGGAAAAAGAGTTCAGTACCCAAGAGAACAGTGATAGCTTAACAATGTTAAAACTTCATCTATACAAGGCATTAAATTAGTATTGTTGAAACAATACATTGAGGATTTACAGTAACACCTGGATGATCCTTCTGATGTACATATAAATAGAATCATGAAAGCATTTTGTATTACTTGTTTTAAGGCCTTACAGAATTAATGGACCAAATGAAAACTGACTCTCTATTACACATCACACACTTTATTTCTAGACAAGATAAAAAAATCTATTCTTATTTTAAGGCAGTTTGAAGTGTCCATATTTCTTAAGGTACCTTCAAGGAAATCATATCTTAAAGAATTTTGGATGCTGCCTCTCTTCATCTTATACATGAATTTCCAGCAGACTTAATATTGGCATCCATCATCTAGTCCAGGCATCCTCAAACTACGGCCCGTGGGCCACATGTGGGCCACCTAGCACATTTATCTGACCCTCCAGGTGTTTTTGCCGCCGCTGCCTGTCCTGCTTAGCAGCTGACTCATCCCGGGCCCACAGTGCTCACTCTCCAAAGGTCTGAGGAAAGTGAACTGGCCCCATGTTTAAAAAGTTTGAGGACCCCTGAGATTCTAGCCAAACCCTTCACATGTTCTTCAAACCAATCAAATTTGGGACTCTCAACATTTTCTATGTCAATAAAAAAAGGTGTAGAATCAATAGATTCAATGAAGGTCTGTTTTTTTCCTTGCCACATTGGACTTCTAGATGCCATTTGGATTGGGTTTAGAAAATGGAAAAGTATAGATGCTTCTTGGCCTGAGTCTCTTACTAGTAGAGATGTAGAAGAGAGAGTGAGACCACAAGCAGTCTGGCTATTGATGGCAGGGCACTGCCAGCCACGTTGCTGGTGGCAGCCAAGGTACTCTGGAAGGAGTTACTTGAAAATGTTACAACAGTTGTTTGATTTGAATAAATCTGTGTGGGTAGGAGCAGTGCCAGAAGCAGAAGCTCCAGCACAAGCATAGCCACCATTGCTCTGCCCATGTCCCCTTTGTTGGTGCATCTCATGGGATGCTGGCTGGGTGGAGATCCACTGGCTTTGACCAGGCACAGGCAAGGTGCCAATTTCAAATTTATAAGTGTAAATGTCTAAAAGTAGCCACTGATGAGGATCACATCTCACTGTCTTAATTTCATCCACAACTTGACTTATCATTTCAGTACACTGTTTACTAATTAATCTTTTCTCTACCTGCCAAATGTGAGCATTAAGATCTGGTTCATTTAAGTTTTTCATGGCATTAATGGAGTTTAAGCAATTCAAAAAACACACTCAAAAAATAAAATGCTTGCCATCTAAAGTAATATTTAATCATCACTAAAACCTTGCACATTAATGGAAGCTATTTTTATTAGAGGAAAAAAGAAACAAGCATAGATGGCAAAAATAGTCTGTACCCCCATAATTTCTTGAAATAAATAAATAAATAAAAAGAAAGTAGAATGTCATGATGGAAAGAATATAAAGAAGAAAAAAAGAAACAATCAAAATTAATGGTTGTGACAGGAAAAAAATAAATGTATATTTATCAATGTCCATGCCAAATTGGAATGTGTGTATAAAAATTCACATTATGATAACATAAAATATAAATAGGAAACGATATCTTCTGAATTCCATTATAAACCTAGCTTTAAAATTCACATAGATGTTCTAACAAGTATTTGATCATACTTTAAGGAATGTAGTACAGTAAATGTCTATGCATTTTTATCTTATGTGTGAAATAAGGAACAACATGGACTCAGGAGATAGTGGACTTAATACAAAATGACGGTGATGTTGAGAACAGTAAACGAGCACCTATTCATGTACGATTTCCTTTCATCGAATGGATAATCCCATCCTTAGGATGTGGTGAGTATGGAATAGCCACACTTAACTACAGTACTTAGAATTTTTACTACCAAATTGCACTTCTTAAAATTCTAGGCATTCAAACAATTACTGATAGGTTTTGTAGCTTTGTTGTTTTTTAACTATGTGTGGCTATTACTATACTACAGACATTTCCTAATGGAGTTATTGTTTATATAATAAGTTAAATTTTGATTCTCTAATTAGAAATTAACTTCATTTCACAAGGATGAGCCCAAATAATATAACCATCGTAGAAGGGTTTGAATTTTTTAGGTTCTTATTTATTTGGTTGATTGTGATGGTGAGGAATTGTTCTAGCCAAAACGTGTTCATATGCTAGACTCATTCTCTCAAATCAGATCTACAGACAGTACAGTGTTTTTGCAGATGCCTTGAATTTTCCTAAGCTAGTAATAATGGAAGGTGCAAGATTTTGAAGCACATAGCGAAATATAGTAGAAAATGATTGAAAACCAATTTTGCAGGTTTGGAACAAGCTAATGAAATGCCCTCACCACGGATCTTGAAAACACATCTTCCCATCCACTTGGTACCGCCATCCTTCCTAGAGAAAAACTGTAAGGTAAAAAACAAAAGGAATTCAGAGTTGTACTCCTTAGAACAACCTTAGAGTAGTTTTCAATTTCCTCTTAAAACACTTCACTTGTTTAAAAAAAAATGTCCAGCTCCTCACAATAATCAATATGCAAATTGATATAAACCCTTTACATCTCCCATAAAAGCCAGGATCACAAGAATGTAACATCGAAAAAACTCATTTGTATGAAATGTATCCACTCTAATGTCTGGGCAATAACTATACATAGATCTAATCCTGTTTTTACTTCTTCCTTTCCTCCCATCATTCCCAGATAATCTATGTAGCAAGAAATCCCAAGGACAATATGGTGTCGTATTACCATTTCCAAAGAATGAATAAAGCACTTCCTGATCCAGGAACATGGGAAGAGTATTTTGAGACGTTTCTGGCTGGGAAAGGTAAGAGGATTCAGCTTTTATTTCCTTCCTTTCTCAAAATCCTCAAACACCCTACAAGGAAAGAATCATTTCCTTAAGACCAGTCGGGGTCTGCCTTCTTTAATATGACATTCCCTCTCTCTTCAGGGATTCTCCTTTCAGTATAATATTTGTTGGGTGGACCTCTGCGACTCAGTGCTCTGTTTTTCATCCCATCTTCCAGTGTGCTGGGGCTCCTGGTATGACCACGTGAAAGGATGGTGGGAAGCCAAAGACAAACACCGCATCCTCTACCTCTTCTATGAGGAAATGAAGAAGGTGAGGGCAGTACCATCTAATATGTTCTCGTAGGACCGTAAAACATTTAAGTCATAATATGTTGACCCCATCAGGGACTCAAAGAAAAAAATGCTTAGGGCAGGGCAAGGTGGCTCACGCCTGCAATCCTAGCACTCTGGGAGGCCGAGGCAGGTGGATCGCTTAAGGTCAGGAGTTTGAAACCAGCCTGAGCAAGAGCGAGACCCGTCTCTACCATAAATAGAAAGAAATTAATTGGCCAACTAATATGTCTAGAGAAAAAATTAGCCAGGCATGGTGGCACATGCCTGTAGTCCCAGCTACTCAGGAGGCTGAGGCAGTAGGATTGCTTGAGCCCAGGAGTTTGAGGTTGCTGTGAGCTAGGCTGACGCCATGGCACTCACTCTAGCCTGGGCAACAAAGTGAGACTTTGTGTCAGAAAAAAAAAAGAAAAAGAAAAAGAAAAAACAAAAAAATGCTTAGTAATTCCAACTAATAAAAAAAGAGAACTATATGGATCACCATGTTAAAATGACTCATTTTTGGAAAGTTGAGCATTTGTATGATAATTTTTTTTAATGTTAACACATGCCATGGTACTGGTTACTGTCATTAATCCATTTTAATATTCTTTTAAAACTAATCATATTAACTGTTCACTTTTCTTTTGACTGATCATAGAACCCAAAGCATGAAATTCAGAAGCTGGCAGAGTTTACTGGAAAGAAACTAGATGACAAAGTTCTAGAAAAAATTGTCCATCACACTTCATTTGATGTTATGAAGCAGAATCCAATGGCAAACTATTCCACAATTCCTACCGAAATCATGAACCACTCCATTTCTCCATTCATGAGAAAAGGTTTCTGTATTTTCTTTTGGCCATAATCTTAAAAGAATTGTCCAATATTTCAGAATATTTGGGGAGTTTTATATGGTTAGGAAAAATAATATCTTTAAAGAATGATTTTGGGAAAAGAAGTTATGTAAGAAACCACTAATAACATGAAAACAATATTTAATTAGCCACTGTGGGAGAGTAAGATTTGGTGTCTAAATATAACCACCTATTCCTACTTTGCCTCTAGAGTTCTGGCTGATAAGGTGAAAATACACAGAATTAAGTCAGATGGGGCAAAGAATACATTTTATAGGAGGCCCTATGTTATCAGTTACAGTCATTCATTCAAAAGGACTTACTGAGGAACTTCTACGTGCCGGGCACTGTTCTAGGCATGGTTTGGAGAGGTGGACAAAACACAAAAATTCCTTCTCTCATGGAAATTATATTTGAGTAATAAGAAAAACAAGGCCGGGGGCAGTGGCTCACGCCTATAATCCTAGCACTCTGGGAGGCCAAGGCAGGCGGATTGCTCCAGGTCAGGAGTTCAAAACCAGCCTGAGCAAGAGCAAGACCCTGTCTCTACTATAAATAGAAAGAAATTAATTGGCCAACTAATATATATAGAAAAAAATTAGCCAGGCACAGTGGCGCATGCCTGTAGTCCCAGCTACTTGGGAGGCTGAGGCAGGAGGATTGCTTGAGCCCAGGAGTTTGAGGTTGCTGCGAGCTAGGCTGATGCCACGGCACTCGGCTCTAGCCTGGGCAACAAAGCGAGACTCTGTCTCAAAAAAAAAGAAAAACAAGAAGAATACACAGCATGATAGATTATGGTAAGAAAAATAAAACTGGGAAAGGTAACACAGATTACAATCTAAAAATCTGGGGACTCTTCTTTATTCTTCCTCAAAACTATACCTTAAGACCTTCCAGAAACAGGCCCTTCTTGATCAGCTTATAGCGTGAGGGCTAGAGGCACGAGCAGCCACCATGCTTGGATGTGCAAGAGGGCACAGAAAAAAACAAGAAAGCCCATCAGGCCCGCTGTTGTAACACAGTGGTCTCATTCCCTGACTAACGTGACTAGGTGGGTAACAGGTTCCCTGTCTCACAAATCAGACAGGAAATTCTTCTTCCCTTCAGCATAACAAAAATCACAGGATAGCAAGAGAAATTTTTTGTCCACTACTGCCATTCCTGGAAGGTGGAGGAGAAATCACCACACAGAAACAGGAGGATAGAGAAGCACGGACTCCTCCAACAGCTACTGACTCTCCCACATGACTGTGTTTCAGGAGCAGTGGGAGATTGGAAGAAACACTTCACTGTGGCTCAGAATGAGAGATTTGATGAAGACTACAAGATGAACATGGCTGACACCAGTCTAACTTTCCACTTTGAGCTCTAGTAAGGAAGAAAAAGAACTAAACATTTTTTAGTCATTACCCAGTATATTTGGGTAATAACTTAAAGTTTAATACTCAGACCAAGGCCGGGTGAGGTGGCTCACAGCTGTAATCCTAGCACTCTGGGAGGCCGAGGCAGGTGGATCACTCAGGGTCAGGAGTTCAAAACCAGCCTGAGCAAGAGTGAGATCCCATCTCTACTAAAAAAATAGAAAGAAAATAATTGGCCAACTAAAATTACATAGAAAAAAATTAATGGGGCATGGTGGCACATGCCTGTAGTCCCAGCTACTCTGGAGGCTGAGGCAGAAGGATCACTTGAGCCCAGGAGTTTGAGGTTGCTGTGAGCCACGCTGACACCATGGCACTCTAGCCTGGGCAACAGAGTGAGACGCTGCCTCAAAAAAAAAAAATACTCAGACCAACTGATATTGAATTCAGGCTCTCATACTAGTTGTTGATTGTGTTTACTCTTGTTCACTCTACTAAAAAAATAACCTAAAATAAAAAGACAAGTGATAGAGGTAGCAGAGGTTAGGGGCAAGGTGGAGACTGGAAGCAGTGTGGCAACGTGGAGGGAGGGAAGCTCAGTAACTTACGAGCTACCATCCTGGCATCACTGCCAATTATCATTACATTTAAGTTTTCTACAATCATGTAGAAATGCTTTTATATTTCAAATGCTTCCGTCCTCATATGAGAATACACTAACGTTTTCAGATTAAGTTTTGGTTCAAGTTAATTTTCTTTAATGCATCACTAAAATGTACAAATAGTGACTATTTCTTCCAGCAATTTCTTGGTAGCCACGTAACCATCAAGTGACTCAGTTTCCTCTTGGAGCCTTCCAATTCACTTCAGGGTTCTAGTGTAATAAATCTGTCCCCATCTCTCACCAGCCTATACATTAAATTGAACTCACTCTACCACCCCCAGCTAATGTTACAGTCCACTGCTCGAGTCTTGGCTCACCTTTCCCAGTGCCTCCACAATCATATTCTAATCCATCAACAATAGCTGTCAGTTTTAATCTGTGAAGTCTTTTATGGTATTTTCATCTAACCATTCATTGTTTTCCTTCCATATCTATAGCCATCCTCCTGGTTCAGAAAACCCTCTTACCTCTTGCCTAGACTACTTTAATGGCTTCCTAAGTCATTTCTCTGTTTTTCACACATTTAGTAAAGTAATTTTCCTAAAACAAGACTCTAATTATGTTGCTTTTTAGCTCAAAATCCTTCAATGACTGAATTTTCACTACCTGAAAGATAAACCCCAAGATTTTACCCATGAATTCAAAAGCAGCTATAACCATGTGATTCCAACCTTTCTTTACAGCTTGATTTCTTCTTCCAAACTACTCCATATTTCAGCAAATTAGCCTTCTCACTGGGCCCTGATCATATCTTACAGGTTCCTACCCTCTTGTTTTATTTACACCATGCCTTCACCTGGAATTTCCCTTCCTTTCTTTCTACCTATCCAAAATGTATAACACACTTCAATACCAGCTCATTCATCCTACAAATACTGCACCTGAAAAGCACGCTTACTTCTCTGAAGTCCTTTACACTTGGTATAATTATTTTGTGATTAAAATTAAAGTATATTATAGCATTATCTTGTATTTCTGTATTTCTCTCTCATGCTTAGTTAAATTTTCATTTGTTTAGGCTGTGCGCGGTGGTTCACGCATGTAATCCTAGCACTCTGGAAGGCCGAGGCAGGCGGATCACTCAAGGTCAGGAGTTGGAAACCAGCCTGAGCAAGAGTGAGACCCATCTCTACTAAAAATAGAAATAAATTAATTGGCCAATTAAAAATATATAGAAAAAATTAGCCAGGCATGCTAGTGCATGCCTGTAGTCCCAGCTACTTGGGAGGCTGAGGCAGAAGGATTGGTTTATTCTTTTCTCCAAGGTACTTATACCTCACTGTATATCAAACAGCATATAATATGCTCAAATATGAGTGACTGAAGAAAACATATGGGTCGAGGAAATTATAAAAAGTTAACTTTTTATATTCCAAGTAGACAGTTTCTAATAACTGCTATCATCTATAGCTGTACTATCCAAATATACTAGATAATAGTTACATATGACTATTTAAATTTAAATTAATAAAAAATTAAATAAAATTAAAATTCAGTTCCTCATTTTCACCAGCCAAATTTCAATTGCTCCGTAGCTCCATGTGGCTAGATGCTATTATGTTAGACAGTGCAGAGTCTAAAACATTTCTATCATCAGAGAAAGTTCTATTGGATAAGACCCTTTATATTGACAACCACCCTTTGAGTTTGGCATTATTATTCTCACTTTATAGTTAAGAAAACTAAAACTAAAGTTCAGAGGTATTAGGTAAGTTGCTCAAATGAGAAATGTTGGAACCCAGTTTCAAACACAGCTCCAGTGGCTCCAAAGCTTGGGTTTTTAGCTGCTCACAACAGAGTTTCTCTCTCCACTTCCTGCTACAGTCTCACCATAGGAGTCCTGATATCATGAACACTATTCACTAAAGACTGCCTATCACGGTCCCTGAGCCAATGAGAGTGCACATGGGCAAGATGCTGGCTATTCCCTACTCATGACCAAGTGAAGCTTAGCAACAGTCTACTCAAGGGCTACACCGTTCCCACTGTCTAAATGCTCTGAAGTAGACAGAGCCCTAAGCCCACAGCAGCCTCTCGCTTGGCACCTACTGCATGTGCTCACTTTTGACATCTGCCCTTTAAGGCTTTATTATCTCTAAGGTTTCCCCCTGGAATTGGGTATAGCAGGGATCTGCAGAGCCTGATCTCAATGTAGTGCCTTCTGTGGCTGTGTGCCAGTTCTGCCCCTTCATATCACCACTCTCCAGGACTTTAAAGTCAGTGACCTGACCTGCTACCTTTGATAGACAACTCAGGGGAAGTGGGCTGGAGTTCAGCCAGTGGCTTTTGGAACTTGGACCTTACTCTCAGGCTGCAGCTCTTACTTTCCTACAAACCCCCTCCATCTCCCAGCAGGCAAACCAATCTCTATGCTTTGGTTACTTAGCTCCAGCCCCAACAAGACCAAATCAAACTGACCTTCACTTGGCCTATCACTCAAGTCTTCTGAAATTAGTGATTAGCATATTATACTCTAGATTTATTCAAGATTATTTCCATTTCATCAGAGAATTACAATAATGCATTTATATTTTGGAACTCTTCTAATAACACTGAGTCTGTAAAAACAGGGTGCACATCCAGTGTTTTGTCACACCTGAGTAATAACTTTCAACCCCATGGAGGAAGTCTAGATTTGAACCAAGAAAATCAAAGCTCGTATGTAAGCCGGGCATGGTGGCTCACGCCTGTAATCCTAGCTCTCTGGGAGGCTGAGGCAGGTGGATCCTTTGAGCTCAGGAGTTCGAAACCAACCTGAGCAAGAGTGAGACCCCGTCTCTACTATAAATAGAAATTAATTGGCCAACTAATATATATATATATATATATATATATATATATATAGAAAAAATTAGCCGGGTATGGTAGCGCATGCCTGTAGTCACAGCTACTTGGGAGGCTGAGGCAGAAGGATCGCTTGAGCCCAGGAGTTTGAGGTTGCTGTGAGCTAGACTGACACCACGGCACTCACTCTAGCCTGGGCAACAAAGTGAGACTCTGTCTCAAAAAAAAAAAAAAAAACATAGCTCATATGTAGAAATGCAAAAAGTAAACTACTGCAATAAAATACCAGTATTATGATTCTATGTAAAACATTTTTATTTTTTGAGACAGAGTCTCACTTTGTTGCCCAGGCTAGAGTGAGTGCCGTGGTGTCAGCCTAGCTCACAGCAACCTCAAACTCCTGGGCTCAAGCGATCCTACTGCCTCAGCCTCCCAAGTAGCTGGAACTACAGGCATGCACCACCATGCCCAGCTAATTATTTCTATATATATTAGTTGGCCAATTAATTTCTTCCTATTTATAGTAGAGACAGAGTCTCGCTCTTGCTCAGGTTGGTTTCAAACTCCTGAGCTCAAATGGTCCACCCGCCTCGGCCTCCCAGAGAGCTAGGATTACAGGCGTGAGCCACCGTGCCCGGCCTGAATCTATGTAAAACATTTTTAAAAACCCATATTCTTTAGCAATGCTAAGAGGAGATTTGGTGTGACTAAGAGGCCTCATGACGCCACCTGGCTCCTGTCTATTGGTGAAGAATATAATTTTAAAAATAAATACATGTCATACTAATTCAAACTTAAATCCAGTGTTAAAGAAATAAAAATGCACCCTAGGATTAGAAATATACAATGAAACAGAAAAAGCAGATGGTTTCTGTATTACCTGACCTGAATCGCTAACAGAAACAGTAGCATACTTTAGAGGCCAGATGGATGCCCCTGAGAACAGAGATTATTACAGCACCGGAGAGATTGCCGTATTGGAGAGGGACACCAGGGGGAGCAAGAGGTTAAGAGCTCTGGATAAAAAAAAAAAAACAAAAACGGGCAAACCTGGGAAATTTTGAAAATTAAAGTCTGTAAAATTAGAAGAGGTAACAGTTTTTTTTAATGTCCAAATCTCAACAAAAGATCACAGGCATACAAAGACACAGGGAACCACAGCCCAATCAAAGGAACAAAATAAATCTCTAGAAACCAAACCTAAAGATATGGAGATCTAGGCCAGGCGCGGTGGCTCATGCCTGTAATCCTAGCTCTCTGGGAGGCTGAGGCGGGCGGATCATTTGAGCTCAGGAGTTCAAAACTAACCTAAGCAAGAGTGAGACCCTGTCTCTACTATAAATAGAAAGAAATTAATTGAACTAATATATATAGAGAAAAAATTAACCGGGCATGGTGGCACATGCCTGTAGTCCCAACTACTTGGGAGGCTGAGGCAGGAGGATTACTTGAGCCCAGGAGGTTGGGCTGTGAGCTAGGTTGCTGTGAGCTAGGCTGACGCCACAGCACTCACTCTAGCCTAGGCAACAAAGTGAGACTCTGTCTCAAAAAAAAAAAAAAGAAAAAGAAATAGAGATCTATTAATCACCTAAGAGAATTCAAAATAACCATCTTAAATATACACAATGAGCTAAAAAATAACACAGAAAGAAAATTTAATGAAATCAGGAAAATGATGCATGAAAAGTAAGAATATCAACAAAGAGATAGAAACTATTATAAGAACTGAAAAAATTCTGGAGCTGAAGAATAGAATAAATGTAAAAATTCACTTAGAAGAGTTTAAAAGCAGACATGATCAGATAGAATAAAGAATCAGTACAATATATATTAATATAAAATGAATATATAAGATGTAGCATATTATATATATACACACATACTATGATGTTTTGACATCTTAAAAACCCTTCCTGGCTAGGGAGAGACTGCCCCTCCTGCAGTTAGCCAATTCTTAGAGGGAACAGGGCTCAGCCAGGAGAGTACCTTCAATAAACAAACTAACAAATCCAAAGCCATGCCTTCTCTATCTGGACCATATATCACAGGAGGCAGGATTCTTCTGCCTTAATTATCCAGGGCCAGGTACCAAACAACTAGAGACCACCAAATAACTTAGATATCACCAAAATTATTCAAACTAGCAAACCTTAAGCTGCTTATTCTGCCCTGCCCTGTCTCAGGTAAATAAACCCTAATCTTTATTAGGCTCTGGTCTAAACCTTCCCCTCACTCCTATTTTCTGCCTCCTGACCACCTAAGTGGCCCTGTGTGGCATGCTGTACCCCCTTTCCTAGAAGCTGTGAATATGATAAGACTTGTTTTTCTGAGCCTCTCTTCCATCTACTCTTGTGACCAAATCTGACTATCGGATAAAAGGATACAAAAGAATCAGTGAACCTGAAGATAAGTCATCTGAAATTATTGAGTCAAGGGGCAAGAAAGAAAAAGAATATAGAAAAGTAAAGACAGCCTAAGAGGCGTGTGGGACTCCACTAAGCAGAACAACTATGCCCTATGAAGTTCCAGAAGTAGAAGACAAAGAGAAAGGGGAAGAGAGATAATTTGAAGAAATAATAGCTGAAAATTTCACAAATCTGAGAAAAGAAAATGAACACACAAATTAAAAAGGCTCAGTGAACTCCAACTAGGATAAACCCAAAGAGATCTACTTTGAGACATATTACGATAATACTATCGAAAGTCGTGGACAAAAAAAAAAATCATACACACACACACACACAAAAGTCATGGACAAAGAATCTTGAACACAGCAAAAGCAAAGCAACCCATCAGATACAATGGAAGGTCTATTAGATTATCAATAGATTACTCAGCAGAAACCTTGCAGGCCAGAAGGGAGTACGATGATATATTAAAATAACTGAAGGGGAAAAAACCAAGAATACTATATCACCAAACCAAAAAAATGGAGAAATTAAGACTTTCCCAGAAAAACAAAAGCTAAGGGAGTTCATCACCACTAGACTTTCCCTAAAGGCACTATAAAGAAAGTCCTTCCAGTTGAAATGAAAAGATGCTATTCAGCAATACAAAATTACATGAAAATACAAAGCTCATGGTAAAAGTAAACATATAGGCCAATATAGAATCCCATAGTATTGTAATGTTGGTGTGCAATTCACTTTTTTTTTGAGACAGAGTCTCACTTTGTTGCCCAGGCTAGAGTGAGTGCCATGGCATCAGCTTTGCTCACAGCAACCTCAAACTCCTGGGCCCAAGCAATCCTCCTGCCTCAGCCTCCCGAGTAGCTGGGACTATAGGCATGTGCCACCATGCCTACCTAATTTTTCTATATATATTTTTAATTGGCCAATTAATTTCTTTCTATTTATAGTAGAGACAGGGTCTCGCTCTTTCTCACGCTGGTTTCGAACTCCTGACCTTGAGCAATCCGCCAACTTTATGTCCTGCCACCACATGGACCCAGCCCCATACCATATCCAATTTGCTTTGTTGCTTATTCTGGCCCCTCTCTAGCCACACAATACTGGCCAGGCTGACACAGCCCAGCTGAGAGGCCAGTGAACAGGAAAGCCCTTGAAGGTTCTGGCCTGAAGGCTGCATCTGTTGCATGGTGGCTACAAGTGCTCAGGCTTCTGAGCTCATGGGTATACTACGAGGAGGGGTGTTATGAAATGAACATTGGTTGCTATTCTCTGTGGGGAGGCAGTTTGGCCTCAAGTGGGAATGGCTGGGATTTGGGTGTTACCTTTAAAAGGGATAGTTACATGCCTTGTCCAGTTTGTACTGGGCAGAATTCAAAAATCTACCTGGCTCCCTTCACTAGTTTGCCCTATTCTTTGGGCTCATTCTTACTGAAATCTTGTCCTACCAGCTCAGGAATGGGATTCTCCTGGGAAGAAAAGCATTTTTCTGTTAGGGGAAGCACAGGCTATTCACCTTGGGGCAGAGGAGGAAACAAGTGCCTCATGAATTTGCCCAAAAACAATCACTATCTTTCCATCTTCCACTCCCTATCCCTATATAGTGTAAAACCTGATTAAAGTGGTATCTGAGAACTATTTGAGAGAGAAAGAAAGAAAGGCCAAGAGAAATTCATTTCTTGCCTGCCCAGACTAGGGGTCACCTCCAAGGTTAGACCAATGACACAGATATACAGAACTCTGGTCTAGATAACAACCCAAATATTCCTCTACAAGAGCATAAGCCAACAAGATTTGTAAGGAAACAAATCTAAACAAACCAGTTCAATTTAATAAACTCCCAATAAGAGAAAGCCAACTAGTTAGTAAAACTTAGGAGAGAAAAAAATTAAGCTGAATTATTCTGAACTTACAACAAAACCAACTGTATGTGTCTTGTCAAAGTGGGTAAAATGATATTTATTTTATAGTATCATTTATCTTCAGAAGCAGAACAAAAATGACCTGGCCTTTTTTTCTTGTGGCCAAATAGATCTCTACTGTGTATAAGTGGATCAATGACAATCAACGTGTACCTGAATATGGCTTACATAATAAACAATCTTGACTTTATGCAAGAATGTGGTAGCTCGCTAAGAACAATAAAAACCTGAAAAACAGGTTCTTGTGAGAGCCAGATGTCCAGAGTGGGACAGGTACAAAAGGAGAATCACGTAGAATAGATTTTAATTTAGATTAGGACGAAATCCTCAACCTAAAGACTGAAAAGGCAGTTTGGGTACTTGGCAAGTGTCCTGGAACCAGAAGAGACTGAATTTGGAAACATGATTAAAAGTCAAAACCAAACAGCTGATTCTAAAATCAATCTTTGAATCACTTCCACATATCTATGATTACCTAACAGGTAGGGAGTATTCACCAGTAGACTAGAATTATCATTGTCTCTAGAACTGTATTGAATATGGATTCTAGAAGGCTGTATTCAGTCTGTGCTGATACAATCACACAAAATGAGAATGGGAAGTCTGAATGGCATGAGACAGGGAGCCTACCACCTCTTGCAACACCTTGTATGCCACATTGTATGCATCCTTCATAATGCTAGATTTAAACAAGCATGCGAACAAGAGACCCCCATGTTATTTCCACAAGAGCCCCCCAAGTTCTCCTCATCTGAATGTGGTGAAGGAGGTAAACCAGCTGGCAACCGTCCAGAAGACAGTCATCTGTTCACACTCAAGGACACTTTTTTAAATTTCTACACATACTCCAAAAAAATCTTGCATTGTTTATACCATATCGTTTTTAACTATTACTCCAGTTCTTTAGAAATGCCTTTTTTTTGGCCTACTGAGTTTTGATTTATAACACACAGAGCATGTAAATACCATGTGCAATTTTAGATCAGATGGTGTCACAATAATTATCAAAGTGTCTTATTAAGAATAAAGTACATTTAATGGACAAATGTTCACTGAGAATCTGCTATGTGCAAAGGATTGTGTGGGGCTATGCCAGGTATGAAGAAATATCAACAAGACAGATATGGTCCCTATTTTCATGGCTCTAAGTGCCACCTAACTGGGGAAGTTCTTAATATTATTAGAAATTATTATGATTGGGAAATAAAACTAAGATTTAAAAAATATATAGAAGCCTAACATGGATGTAGTTTGTTTTATACTAAAATTACAAGGCAGAATCAGGACGATAAGTTTCCCTTCTGTAATAAAGACGAGAAGTGATAAAACAGGTCAATAGTATCTTAAAGATTTGAATCTCATGCTCCTAACATGAAAACTACCAAAGTATTAAAAGTTGAAGTTTATGCTTGTTCCTTTATTTTGAACCAGTGCACATAAATGTACTTGATCTTAGCTGAAACAATGCATGTATAACTCTTGCTTTTCCAGGCCACACCAGCTAGGAGAAGACCAATTAAGGAACAGCACAGCAGTGGCAGTGTAGGTAGTAATAGACTAATTTTGTCTCTGAACCACTATCTTACTCTGTAGCTTTGGGCAACTTACTTAATCTTCTGTGAACCTGTTTTCTCATCTATAAAATAGGAACAATAACAGTGATCAAGAGTACAGACCCAGCCAAGTGGTAAGGCGTGGGTCTCATAAGAGTACAGACCCTGACACATACTAAAGTATTTAAGAGTGAAATGATCATATCTGGAATTTACTATAAAATATTATAGGGGGAAAAAAGGCACGTATAGGTAGGGAGTGGTAACAGCCACAAGCTGGTAACTGTGCGAGCTGGGTGATTGAGTACATGGGCAATCAAGTTTTGTGTATGTTTAAAATTCCATAATAAAAAGTTAAAATAAATATATAACACTTAATAATAATAAAGCAGGTTGTGGTATTAGACTGGGTTTTAATCCTAGCTCTTCTGTTTGCAAGCTTTGTGACTTTAGGCAACCTGCATGATTGTCTTTTATGTTTCCTCCTCTGTAAAAGGAGTATAACAATAATACCTACCTGGGTTTTTATAATTATTAAGCTAAATGAAATAATCTATTTAGAGTTCATAGCACAGTTCCTAGAAAACAGTAACTGCTCAAGAAATGTCATTTTTCCCCACCAATACTAAGATTATTTTACTAGATTTTACTACATTTACTGGGATCTCTTAAGAAGATTTTTTGACTACAGAGACCCTATTTTTCTGGGTTTGGCAGCAGGGTGTGATGTAGGCTGTGAAATAGAGGGATGCCCCTTACTTCCCAAATACAAAATGGAGAGATTGGACAAGACAAAAGGTAGGGTCCTTCCAACCCTTACATTTTACAACTCTCTGGGTGACCTTTGGAATTCCTTCCAATTTCAGCCCACATGTTCTGCTATGTATATAGTATTTATGGGAAGTAACTTCCTGTTAATCCCCTTGTATTTCCCTCCAGCATCCATTATAACACCAGTCACATTTAATCACTTGTTGAATAAATGAATAAACAAATTAGTGGAAAGAGTGACAAAGATAATCTCCTTGTAAAGGTCCTTTGTTGTGGATGTCTACCAGTGAATTAACAGGATCTACAAATCATTAATATTAAATGTTAGATGTAGTTGTCAGTTACAGGCTGAATTTTTACACCAAAATTTGTATGTTTAATTCCTAACCCCTAATATCTCTGAATGTGACTATATTTGGAGATTGGGTCTTTAAAGAAGTAACTAAGTGAAAATGAGGCCATTAGGGTGGGCCCTAATCCAACATGACTGGTGTCCTTGTAAGACGAGGATTATTAGGCACAGGCACACACAGAGGAAAGGCCAACTGAAGACACAGGGCGAAGACTGCCATTGACAGCCAAAGAGAGAGGCCTCAGAAGAAACTAATCCTGTTGATACCCTGATCTCAGACTTTTGTGAGAAAATAAATTTCTGTTGTTTAAGTCACTCAGTCTGTGGTATTTAGTTATGGCAGCCCTAGCTAACTAATACATTGTCCAACAGTGAATTAGAGAATCTAAAAATTGTTAATATTATATGTCAGTTGTATAAGTAAATATTGTTTTGAGCTGCAAGTAGCAATAGCACCTAACAGTGGCCAAAACAAATAGATTTTATCTTTCTCCCAGATGGGACATCTGGGAATGAGTAGATAACAATTTGATACCAAGGCTAGAGTCTCTGTGATTTTCTTGGCCTCCTCCTCAGGATCAAGAGATGGATGCCGTAGCTCCAGGGAAGAAAGGGGACACCAGCCCCGTTTGTACTCTCCAGCAAAAAAGCAAAATATTTTCCAGAAACCCTCCCCAGACTTCCTGTTACATCTCATGCCCCAGTACCTGGCCCCTCTAGTTTTAAGGCTTAGACTATTCACGAACCTGAGCTCTGGGCACCCTAATCCTGAACAAGGTTGGGGTTCTCTTAGCAAGGAAAAGAGACAGAGATAACAAGCAGGCAGCTGACAATGTCTGCAGCCTGCCTTTGCCATCTGCGGATGTCCACACTGTTCCTCTGCCTCACCACTTTCCTCTCTGCTGCACCCTCAGGATAGATGCTTCTGGTGCACACCAATGACCCACCTGACACCCTGACCTCACAGATCTGCCACTTCCTGCAGGGACTTTCATCAGCCCTGAAATTCAGCACCCCATCAACTCCTTTTCTCTCTTTTCTTTTTTTTTTTTTTTTTGAGACAGAGTCTCACTTTGTTGCCCAGGCTAGAGTGAGTGCCATGGTGTCAGCAGCAACCTCAATCTCCTGGGCTCAAGCAATCCTGCTGCCTCAGCCTCCCGAGTAGCTGGGACTACAGGCATGCGCCACCATGCCCGGCTAATTTTTTCTATATATATTAGTTGGCCAATTAATTTCTTTTCTATTTATAGTAGAGACCTGGTTTCGAACCCCTGACCTCGAGCAATCCGCCCGCCTCGGCCTCCCAAAGTGCTAGGATTACAGGCATGAGCCACTGCACCCAGCCTACCTTACATTCTTTAAAAAACCAGTCCAGAACAAAGGCACATGTCTTATAAGATGTGCAGTACTGTGAGACCCATAGCTCTTGTTACAATAAACAGAATCTTTCTCTCTTTTTTCTCTCTCTAACCTTCTCCTGCCCTCCTTTCACCTGCCAAGGCAGAACTCTAATCTGCTTGTGAGTCACAAGACCCTCATTCCAGAGAGGGCCCTGTCCCATTCCCCAGAGGAAGGAAGGCTGCATAGAGAGATCAAAAAGAATCTGGACAGGACTTGCATTTCCCCAGTCTATTAAATGCATCGAATCATAGCCGTTATGTCCACTCACATTTTGACACAGTTGTCCATATTCATTCATGTCTGCCCAACAGAATGCCCATAAAAGGCCCAAGAGGACAGGGTTCAGAGAGCGTCCAGGCAAGTAACGAGAGCTCATCCACACGCCAGGAGGGTGGCACACCCCAACTGCACAGGGACAAAAGCTCCTGTGCTCAGTGCCTTTCCAGACCTCACCCAATCCTTTAAAATATCCTTTGTAATAAACTGGTAAATCTAAGTAAATGTTTTCCTGACTTCTGTGAGCTGATCTAGCAAATTAATCAAATCCAAAGATGGGGATATGGGAACCCCAATTTGGAGTCAATCTGTCAGAAGTTCCAAAGGCCCAGAGTTGCGACTGGCATCTGAAGGCGGGGGCAATCTGGGGACAGCCCCCTCAACCTGTGGGATCTGAGGCTATCTCCAAGTAAATAGTGTCAGAAATGAATTGAATTAGAGGACACCTAGCTGGTGTCTGCTGCTTAGCCTGTGGGGGAAAACACACACATATTTGGTCACAGAAGTCTTCTGTGTTGATTGTTATTGTGGAGTAAGAGAATAGAAAAAAAAAAAAAAACACTTTGTTTTTTTCTCTCTCACAGGGGGAAGCCAGAATAATCCCTATGGTGTTAAAATGGAATTTTAGGTATCAGTATAAACTCATAGTTTTTACTACATAAATAATAGATACCAATGTGTGTGTGTGTGTGTGTGTGTGTACACCTAAATATGCAAACATGTATAAATACACACATATACATATATTTCTTACTTCTGTATTAGTTCCCTATTGCTGCTGTAACACATTACCACAAGCAGTGGTTTAAAACAACACAAATTTATTTTCTTACAGTTCTGGAGGCCACAAGTCTAAAATCGAGGTGTTTGGCAGTACCTTCTGGGGACTTCAGAGGACAATCTGTTTCCTCACCTTTTCCAGCTTCTAGAGGTTACCTACATTCCTTAGCTGTGGCCCTCTTCCCCTGTCTTCAAAGCCAGCATCTTCTCTCCTCTCTGACTTCTTCTCTTCCTCTTATAAGGATGCTGTACTACAACCAGGCCCACCAAATAAGCCAGGATAATTTTCCAACTTCAAAATCCTTAACCTCATCTGCAAAGTTCCTTTTGAATGTAAGGTAATATATTCACAGGTTCCAGGGTTAGGACATAGGGAAGCATTTTTTATGTGTACCACAATGTGTATACACTTATACATACCTGTATATACATACACATATATACACACATACAAATATTCCCTAGTTCTTCCTCTTCTAGGCTGAGAGCAACTAGAGGCAATGATACCCAGTAGCAGCGAGCACACTGTTTCCCCAGCTCCAGGTTTTTTTTTTTTTTTTTTTTTTTTTTTTTTTTTTTTTGAGACAGAGTCTCGCTTTGTTGCCCAGGCTAGAGTGAGTGCCGTGGCGTCAGCCTAGCTCACAGCAACCTCAAACTCCTGGGCTCAAGGGATCCTCCTGCCTCAGCCTCCCAAGTAGCTGGGACTACAGGCATGTGCCACCATGCCCGGCTAATTTTTTGTATATATTAGTTGGCCAATTAATTTCTTTCTATTTATAGTAGAGACGGGGTCTCGCTCTTGCTCAGGCTGGTTTCGAACTCCTGACCTCGAGCAATCCGCCCGCCTCGGCCTCCCAGAGAGCTAGGATTACAGGCGTGAGCCACCGCGCCCGGCCAGCTCCAGGTTTTTAAATACCACACTTCATTAAAGGCACCAGAGCTCCTCAGAAAAATGGTTGATTCCAGGACTGGGGCAGGGAAAGTATAAGGTTAACCTAGAATATCTTTTTATGCCAGAAAATGAGAAAAGGATCTAACAACAATGGGGGCATGTAAAAAGGACATGAAAACTTGAAAGCTCTCCCACTGGTCAAATCTGGTTCAATTCAAACATCGAAATAAATTGTATTAATAATAAATTATAACTCATAGAATAAAATAAGAATCCATGAATTCACAGTATTATAAATAAATTAATAAATAAGCAAATAAATAAACAGAGGAGAGGGAAAGCTCTTTCCTGTAGTAGAATGACCAATAAATGTAGGAAGAATGCTGAAATCAAAAACTCATCATAAGAGTAATAAGTATTTCAGACAAGACTTGCCAGGAGGTGCTAAAACTAGTGGACGAAAGTTTAATGAGACACAGGATATTTATATAGTGTCAAAGAATCTCCCATAAGATACTTATTAATTACAAAGGAAGGCTGGGTGTGGTAGCTCATGTCTGTAATCCCAGCACTTGAAGATCACTTGAGGCCAGGAGTTCTAGATCAGCCTGAGCAACATAGTGAGACCCTGTCTCTACAAAAAACTTAAAAATTAGCCAGGCATGGTGGCACATGCCTGTAGTCTCAGCTACTTGAAAGGCTGAGGCGGGAGGATCACTGGAGCCCAGGAGTTTGAGGTTGCAGTGAGCTATGATGATGTCACTGGGAGACAGAGTGAGAGCCCCTCTCTCTCTCTCTCTCTCTCTCTCATACACACACACACACACACACACACACACAAGAGGGGAAAAGTAACTTTGTAGTGAAGAAAGCTGGTAGACACTACCTTAACCAAATGGTCACGGTTAACATCAGCATATGGCATGGAGAGATATTGGCATACGTTTCCTGACATGATACAACATAGGTTCACTGGTATTCCTGGAAAAACTGCATAAGGAGTGAGGAGTGAGGCCAGGGACAAATCCTTCCCTCACACCCTCGGAAGGAACCAACCCTGCCAACACCTTTGGATCTCTAGCCTCCAAAACTATGAGATGATACATTTCTGTTGTTTCAGCCACTGTGTCTGTGGCGTGGTACTTTGTAAAGGAAGCCCTAGAAAACTAATAAAATAATTATATAACCTCACATACTAAATGCATAGAGGCTCAGATAGAAACTAGAATCCACCAGTGTGAACACCTAAGAACCATAGATATTTGAAAAGTGTTATAAAATTTACTTAATTAATTAAAATATAATGCAAGCTGGCTAGAGCATGTTCATGCAGCTAATATTTTTGTGTCATGGAGGAAAAGGCATAGCACTTAAGGTCAAGAATCCTCAAGGCCGGGCGCTGTGGCTCACGCCTGTAATCCTAGCTCTTGGGAGGCCGAGGCGGGCGGATTGCTCAAGGTCAGGAGTTCAAAACTAGCCTGAGCGAGACCCCGTCTCTACTATAAATAGAAAGGAATTAATTGGCCAACTGATATATATATAAAAAAAAAAAAATTAGCCGGGCATGGTGGCGCATCCCTGTAGTCCCAGCTACCCGGGAGGCTGAGGCAGAAGGATCACTCGAGCCCAGGAGATTGAGGTTGCTGTGAGCTAGGCTGACGCCACGGCACTCACTCTAGCCTGGGCAACAAAGCGAGACTCTGTCTCAAAAAAAAAAAAAAAAAAAAGAATCCTCAGATGCTGGCACTGGCTCTGCCCCTAAGCATTTTGTAGTCTTTAACAAGTACCCCTCCTCTCCTTCCCATCTGCCTGACGCCCGATAAATGTTATTCCCATATGTGCACTTAGGTGTTGATCAGTGAAACCAATTTGCTGATGAGAATTTTCCATTCTTGGGATAATGCACTTAGTAGAATGGGTTCCAGCTCTTTCCAGGAACATACAAGAGGTGCTATATTACCATTGTTTCTTATAGCTGAATAGTACTCCATGGTATACATATACCACATTTTATTAATCCACTCATGTATTGATGAGTACTTGGGTTGTTTCCACATCTTTGCAATTGTGAATTGTGCTGCTATAAATATTCAAGTGCAGTTGTCCTTTTTATAGAATGTCTTTTGTTCTTTTGGGTAGATGCTCAGTAATGGGATTGCTGGATCAAATGGTAGATCTACTTGTATCTCTTTAAGATATCTCCGTATTGCTTTCCACAGAGGTTGCGCTAGTTTGTAGTCCCAAGACCTCCTTATCTTAACTCAAGCATTCCTTTCTTCTAATTAGGCAAAGCTTCATTTCTTTAACCAAAGAATCTCTGAATCCACCTATAACCTGTAAAGCCTCCCACTTTGAGATGTCCTGCCTTTTCAGCTAAACCAAGGTATATTTTCCACATATTGATTTATGATTTTATATGCAATTCCTGTCTCCATGAGTAGATAAAAACCAAACTGTAACCCAACCAGCACAGGCACATTTTCTCAGGCACTCTTGAGACTGTGCAGTTCCAGGCCATGGTCACTCTTATTTGGCTCAGAATAAATTTTTTCAAATTATTTTACAGAGTTTGCTTTTTTCCATTAAAACTCCCATTTATGTGATACTCATGACAAGACCAAACTACAGTGATGAATAATAGGTCATGGATTCCAGAAATTAGATATGAAAGGAGAGTGTGGCTATAATGGACTAGTGTGGGAGATTTGGGGGCATAACAGAGCTTTTCTGTAACCTGATTGTGCTGGTGGTTACAAGAGTCTATATATGTATTAAATTCAAAGAACTGCATGCCAAAAAGTCCATTTTACTATGTGTTAATTGAAAAAATAAAATAAAAGGTGGGGAGAACTATAGTCTTCAATAATGTTAATTTTATAAGAAAAACAAGAAAGGCTATGGAAATGCTCCAGATTAAAGGAGCCTGCAGAGATATGACAATTAAATGCAATACTTGATCCTCAACTGAATTCTATACTGAAAGGAAAAACATGCTATACTTCTCTTTATATCAACAGATAGAACAAATATCGCTTAAGTTTCCACTTTAAGCTTACTCAAAACCTGGAAAAAATTAACTGGTGATCTTAAGTTCTTTTCTACATTAATTAATTAATAGGTTCAATTAAGTATTCATAGAGTACCTGCTATATACAGATAATGCACTTGATGGAGATGAGACACCAGACGATCCTCTTTTTCCTCTAACACTGCTCAAAGTCTTGAATTTTTCCAATACTATCTGCCATATCATTTATCCATTCTTCTTTAATAGTACTTGCTGCCATAAAAATATTACAATTTTGGGTGGCTCTTAAGAGTGACTTTTCTAAAAAGTTGTCTGGGATTGTTTTTCTAGTCCAGTAGGAAAGTTATCCATTTTACAACATTGCACAATGTCCAGATTTATGGACATTTTCTCAAGCCATCTCTTTACAGAGAGAATTTTTCTTCAAGTTGGAAAACTCTTCCTCCCAAAATATGTGCATGCTTTACAAGTAACAGCAAATCTCAATGCTAACTGGCTCACTTAATAAAAGGAATTTACTGACTCACTGATCATTGATCAGGACTCCAGCTTCATTCCTCTGCAGCTGCCTGGGCTCTGCCTCTTCCCACTTATCAATTTCGCCCTCAGGCTGCCTTCTAGAGTAGAGCCAAATGTCTGCCAACAGCAATGAGGGCTGTATGTTTCTTCAATCATATCCAAAGAAAGAGAAAACATTATCACTGAACCAGATTATTTAACAGAATTCCAAACCTCCTCACTGTATGTATGTATGTACATCTTAGATCACATACCATCCCAGAACCAATCCCAGACAAACAGCAGGGGCGCTATAAACTGTCAAAGAGGAATAGATGTTAGGGAGGAGACTGGTGGACACCTTTTTTGGGGAGACCTGTACTCCAATACAATGTTCTCATCACCTTTCCAAGATTTTACAGATGTGGAAACCAAGGCCCGGAGGGGTAACCTGCCCACGTTCCCACTGACAATAAACGGCAGTGGCAGACTTCAAACCCAGCTTGCAACCCACCGCCCCACGGTTGTGGAGCGCTCACCCTGCTCAGTCCCCGGGACTGTGGCAGCGCCTGGCTGCCCGGCCACGTACGGGGAACCGCCTCCCGGACGCAGAGGCGGAAGCGGAAGCACCGCCGGGCCGTAGCCATGGAGATGCGGGGGGCGGGGCCGTCCCGGAGAGCGCGACCTTTGACCTGCAGTCGAGACGACGTCAGAGGTGGGTGCAGACACCTGAGCTACCGCGACGGCGGCGGAGCTGCGGGGGCGCGGGACCGCAGCGGCTGCGAGGCGATGGAGGTAACACGGCGCGGGCGGCCGGGCTGGGGCTGGGGTCGGGCCCACTCACCGTGCCTTCCGCGCCGAGATGCGGGACGCGGGAGTGGGCCCCGCGGGAGGGCACGGCATCCTCCCCCTCAGTGCCCGCCTCTCACCTTCAGCATACTCTGTCCCTGCGATTACCTGTCCCCTTAGAGCCTGGTGGGTACGGTTTTCCGCGGTGACAGTCACTGCCCTTATTCTCTTTCTCATTTAGAAGGCTTTCCTCCACTTCATTCCACCGAAGGGTTTTTATTAATACCTGTAAGATTCCACGCGTTCCGTCTGGAATTATGAATAGGAAAAGAGTTCTTCTGACACCTGGGTTTGATTTTGTTTTGCAGGACCCTGTTCAAGATGGGGTGGCTTCACCAGCCACCCCTGGGCCCGGGAAATCTAAGGTGAAGAGAATACTTGACTAGCAGACTCCCGGAAGAATGGAAGGATGATGAATTGGAAAACTTTGGCATAGGAAGAGGGGTGGCCTGTGTCTAAAAAATAGCCCTACTCCAAGGGATCTCAGTTTTGATTTACACAGTCACCCATCTATTTCCTGTTTCCTTCTTTCTTTTTTTTCTAAGTCTCCTGATATGGAAAAGACTTGACTTTTTGTTTACTTCCTGCTCCTAGTTCACACTGCTGAGAGATCCTGCAATTTTTCAAATATTAAACAAAGCAGTCTAATTTATGAATGTTTATATGGTGGTGTGGTGGAAAGAGCAGTGACACAGGGTAGAAATCAAGAGACAGTGCTGTAGGCTCCAGTTCCTACACTGTAAAAGAGAGTTAATTTAGTTAATTCTTTTGGCCTTGTAGGTTGTTTAACATTCAGTGATTCAGAAAGATAGTGGTTTATTGCTGAGGTTTATTGTTTGTGTGCCAAGTTTTGGGCATTTGCCTAAGTACTAACTAGGGTACTTCATTTAAGCTTCCTGGTAACCATGAGATAAGATACTGTTGTTATCCTCATCTTACAGATGAGAAAACTGAGACCGAGTAATTATTGAGTTGAAGTTGCATTTGTTAATTTTTTAAAAATGTGGAACAAAATATGGTGTTTGGTTGGCATAAAGATATATTCAGTAGAATGTTTTTATTTTTAGGCAGACCTTATGTTTCTCTTTTGTGATACACTAGAAGCATGAGTTATAACAAGATGGTAACATAACCACATCTTTCAGCTGGAAACACTGCCCAAGGAAGATCTAATCAAGTTTGCCAAGAAGCAGATGATGCTAATACAGAAAGCTAAATCAAGGTGTACAGGTATTGGGGTTGAAAATATTTACCTTGGCCACAATCTTATTTAATCATGGTTTAAAATCATAGTTTTTTAAAATACTGCATTGGTCTGTTACCTACTACCCCTCCCCCCCCTGTGATTCCTAATACATTTTAGACAATTTGGTAGAATCTGTTATTACTTAACATTCTAACCATATATGTCTGATTTTTTAATTATCCCACATCTCTAAACAGCAGTTACCTTTGGGTTATTAAAATAAAGTCTGGGAGGAAGATTTTAAAAGTTTGTTAAAGTTAAGCATTTTTTCCCTTCATTCAGAAGGATTTTAGATCCTTCTGAGTAAAATGTTTTTTTCTAGAGGAGTCAGTTGAAATGTTAGAGACACAAAGTTATAAGCCCAAAGAGATTTTTTAAAAAAAGGAGTCCTCAAGTTAAGTAATAAAAGATTTCCATTCATGAAAATTTGAAGTATATTTATCTGATAAAGTTGATTGATTCCCTGTTCAGTTTCTTTTGCTGTTTTATTATACATGCTCGAGCTCTTGAATTTTCAATGACTTACAAAATCTTAAGTGCTAAACCTAAAAATAAAGACTGACTTTGTACTAGAAAAGGACAAATTATGTTTTGAGAGGTTGGATCATCTTGTGATAAAGAGAATAATTTATTTGGAAAGATGTCTACACAAGATGTAGACATGTGTTGATGAAATATTTAGATTAACATGCTTAATATGGGGTTAGTTGTTGCTTTAAGATTATACAGTAAGAAGTATTTACAGCTGAAATAATATGATGTCTGGGATAGGCTTCAAAATTATCAGGATGGGTAAGAAAAGCAGGGAAAAAGAACATGAGTACTGGTTGGGAGAAAACAAAATTGGCTATGTAATAATGCTAAAGCATAGGAATGAGTGCAATAGAGATTAATCATACTATTCCCTTTAATTTTCTATTTGTTTGAAGTTTTCCATAATGAAAAGGAAAAGAAAAGGTAATATTATTCTGTGAAGCTAATACTTCCTCAAAGTGTCTGCTTCTTACAAATATTCTTAATTTGTAGGTTTTGGAGGGGGTTTTTTAAATGTATTTAAGAGTTTCTCAGTAATTATTTTCTTCATTTCTGAACTGGAATCATTTACAATTGTTTAGAATTAGAGAAAGAAATTGAAGAACTCAAATCAAAATCTGTTGCTGGAGGAACTGACGATATTACTAAGGTAATGAAACAGTTGTGAATATTGTTTTAATTTATATTTATTTACTTAGAGGAAATGTCTACTGACAAATAGAATTTCCTTGAGAATTGCCAGCCTTCTAGAGGTTATCTGGCTTTCTGTTTCTGCTCTACCACTTCCTTTCTGGCCTTGGTGTTTTTTTTATCTCTCTGATTCACTGTAAAAACAGAGGATTAATGACCTCTAGGTCCCTTTCGTTCTGAAATTATTATTCTCTCTTTCTTCCCACACACTCCTAATTATGGTGGTTTTCTGTCATGCTCTTCCCCACCCCCTTTAGAAAAACTGGCCACACTTAGACCTTTAGTGATTTATAGGTATACTGTATATAATCTAGAGATAGATCCATATCCCAAGACATGACTACTGACCTAGATCTCACAGTTGTATTTCTAGCTGCCTGGGGAAAAAATTCCTCACACATTGTGCTTATCATCTTCTCAAATTCAACACGACCATATCCTCTCACCATGTTTGGGTCAGTGGCACCACTGTTTTTCATGCCTTTTACCATTAGAGTCACTTTAACTTTCCTATGTCCTTTATCCTGTACATGTGTTAGTCACTAGAAACCTATTTGCTTTAAGAGATTACTCCAGCATATCTTTTTCTATCCATTTGTATGGTTGTAAAATATACCATTTCTTACTTAATCTATTATTAGTTTAATAAACATCTAAATGGGGTTTCTTTCTCTTTTTACAGACTCCTGCCAGATCACAAAGTACTGTTTTTATTCCCTGTTCAAAAACCCGAGTTGCTTATTCCTATTTCCATTCCCTTAATGCTAACTAAAATGCTTTTTCATTTCCCCACTTCGCCTAAACTTCCTTAAAGTTTCTTTTGCTTCTCAGAGCTCTGCAATAGTGTCTTTTGCATAATATCCTTTGATTATATTTTATCTTATTTTCTCATTAGGTGGCTCTCAAGTTGTAAGCAGTGGACCACTGAGGGACTCTCAGTTGCTACAAAGGATCTTTAAATCCATATTCATACAACACACTATCATTTTGCTAAAGCAATATATGAAGCTTTAATGAGTGCCATTTCAATTCATAATATACGGTTTCATTTAAGTATTACTGAGTTCACTGTTTTGCTTCTATATTAGGTTATCATATGGTTTTTTATTTTAGACAGAATCTCACTCTGTTGCCCGGGCTAGAGTGCCATGGTGTCAGCCTAGCTCACAGCAACCTCAGCCTCCTGGGCTTGAGCAATCCTTCTGCCTCAGCCTCCTGAGTAGCTGGGACTACAGGCATGTGCCACCATGCCAGGCTAATTTTTTCTATATATTTTTTAAGTTGGCCTATTAATTTCTTTCTATTTTTAGTAGAGACAGGGTCTCGCTCTTGCTCAGGCTGGTTTTGAACTCCTGACCTTGAGCGATCTGCCTGCCTCAGCCTCCCAGAGTGCTAGGATTACAGGTGTGAGCCACTGTGCCCAGCCATTATATGTTTTCTTAATTGTTGACTGCTAATATACAACTATATGTTAATTAAGGAAGAGTGCTGACTCCACCCAGACTGCCTGATTCAGGTTTTTAAATCCTTGCCTTTCTACTGACCAACTATGTGACCTTGACTAAGTTTTTTAATTTCTTTCTCTGACTCAGTTTTTCATCTGTAGAATAGAGATAATTAAACCTACTATTTGTAGGGTTAATGCATTAAATGAGTTAATACATCTACAGCACTTAGAACTGGGTCTGTCTCATAAGTGCTCAATGATTGTTATCTCATTATTATTATCATGTATTATTTCTGGGGAATATTTTTTATACACAATGTATACATACATACATACACATACACTAAAAGGGGGCCTTTATATTTTAAAAAAGAACCACATAGTCCTTTCTGGTTTTTTTTTTTTTTTTTTTTTTTTTTTTTTTTTTTTTTTGCCAGTTAACTCTAAACCAGGGGTCCTCAAACTTTTTAAACAGGGGGCCAGTTCACTGTCCCTCAGACTGTTAAAGGGCCATTGGAGACTGCTGCGCACTGTGGGCCTGGGACGAGTCGGCTGCTAAGCAGGACAGGTAGCGGTGGCAAAAACACCCAGTGGGCTGGATAAATGTCCTCGGTGGGCCACATGTGGCCCACGGGCTGTAGTTTGAGGACGCCTGCTCTAAACCCTTAAAATACTTTTTATAAAATTGTACTTCAGAATAAGAACATCTAAATATCTGCACTGTTTCCTTCTTGTCACCAGTCAATGCATTCTCATTGATAGAGGAGCTCTCTCAAAACTACTAAAGACAAAACTAGAAAATTTCTTCAAGCTAGCAAACTTTACCTTTCAGGTTATTATTATTGTTTTAGTTATATTTGTATATTTTTGTGGGGTACATGTGAAATCTTGTTACATGTGTAGAATGTGTAATGACCAAGTCAGGTTATTTAAGGTATCCATCACCCAAATATTTATCATTTCTATGTGTTGGGTACATTTCAGGTCTCCTAACCATTTAGAAAAGTATAACACATTGTTGTTAACTGTAATCAACTTACTCTACTATCAGACATTAGAACTGATTTCTTCTGTTTAAGTATGTTTGTATACCTTAACCAATCTCTCTTCATACCCTTCTTCCTATACACCCTTCCCAGACTCCGGCATCTATCATTCCACTCTCTACCTTCATGTGATCTACTTTTTTAGCTCCCATATATGAGTGATAACATGTAATACTTTCTGTGCCTGGCTTATTTCATGAATACTATTCATGGCCACACAGTATTCCATTGTGTATACATACCACTTTACTTTATCCATTTATCTGTTAATAGGCACTCAGGTTGGGAGTGCATGTATCCCTTTGATGTATTGATTTCATCTCCTTTGGATAAATACCCAGTAGTGAGATTGTTGGATCATATGGGTAGTTCTCTTTTTAGCTTTTTGAGAAATCTCCATGTTGTTTTCCATAACGGATCTACTAATTTACATTCCCACCAACAGTGTAGGTACACAGTAAGGATGTTCTGTACATCCTTACTAACATCTGTTATTTTTTGCATTTTTAATAGTAGCAACTCTAACTGGAGTAAGATGATATCTCATTGTGGTTTTGATTTGTATATCTCTGATGATTAGTGATGTTCACCGTTTTTTTTCATATATCTGTTGGTCATTTGTATGTCTTCTTTTGAGAAATGTCTATTTATGTCCTTTGACAATTTTTTAAATGGAGTTTCTTTTTTTTTTTTATTTATTTTTTTACTGTTCAGTTGAGTTCCTTATATTTTCTGGGTATTAGTCCCATGTTGAATGAGTAGAAATGGGAAATAATTTTTTTCCCATTTAAGAGGTAGTCTGTTCACTCTGTCAATTGTTTCTTTTGCTGTACAGAAGTTTTTTGGTTGAATATAGTCCCATTTGTCTATTTTTATTTTATAATCCTATTTGTCTATTTTTATTTTTGTTTTTATTTTGTGCTTTTAAGGTCTTAGCTATAAAATTTTTGCCTAGACCAATGCCCTGAGAGTTTTCCCTATGTTTTATTCTAGTAGATTTATAGTTTGGGGTCTTACATTTGTCTTTAATCCATCTGAAGTTGATTTTTGTATCAGGTGAGAGGTAAGGGTCTAGTTTCATTCTTCTGCATATGGTCATCCAGTTTTCCCAGCACTGTTTATTGAAGAGGATGTCCTTTCTCCAATGTATGTTCTTGACAGCTTTTTTGATGATCAATTGGCTATAAATATGTGGATTTATTTCTGAGTTCTCTATTCTGTTCCTTGGTCTATGTGTCTGTTTTTATACCAGTACCATGCTGTTTTGGTTTGTAAAAATGCTAACTGTGATATGCAGAGGTGAGGTGAGAGCCCCAGGCCACTGGCAGCATGGTCAGGTGTAGACAGCAGTGCATTGTGGCCCTGCTACTGAGGAGAGAGGTGTTGCTTTCCCTTGGAGCAGCCATAGGCAGGCAGCTTTACCTGTGTTTCAGGTAAAGCAGACTCAGCAGTCTGCATCCATGGTGATTGCAGGCAGTAGAATTTGTCCTTGGGGTGCATGAGAATGTACAGTTGTCCCTTTGTATGGGGTGGGTGGGATGGCTGCCATCTCAGCCCTGGTTGCAGGACAGGATGCAATCTAGTGGGGTAGAGGTTGTGCTTTCAAAATGGTGCCATGCTGCCTCTGTCCAGCACTCGGGGTTGTAAGACCCAATGTGAGCTCTCTCTTTGGAGCAATGCCTTTGTGTAGTTTCTAGGAAGTTCCCTTTGTTAGTTTTGGTGCCCACAAGGGTCAAGGGACACTCTGTGGCTAGGACTGTAGAAGTCCATGGCAGGAATGCAATCCACTGGAGTCTCTCACTTGCCCATTCTCCACGTTAGGGTGTCTCTTCCAGCTCCTAGCCCCCAGCTAGTCTCTGCTGAGCAGACTGCCTCACTTCCTTCTCTTTTCTTGCTTTAGGTGTTTTCTGTCACTTCTCTGTTGAATTCTAGCATGCTCTCTCTAAAGTTTCATTCCCAACCTGACATGTTTGACTTTTAAATATTAATAAGAAGAATAAGAAACCATTGTGTCCTATCTCAAAATTTGAGGTGCATGGTATTACAGTGAGCTTTTGTGCTGTTTCTAAATGCAAGAGGCAGATGAAAATTACATGTTAAGATACTTGAATTTGTGGTACATGTCACTCTTAATAATTTCTCTTGTAAGTTAAAATCAGATTTGTATTTCCTAAGAAATATTGTCCATTCTGTGCATCTAATCTTTAAGGTTTTTTTTTTCTTTTTATTTTATTTTATTTTATCATATTATGGGGGTACAAATATTGTTAGGGTTACATATATTGCCCCTGCCATGCCTCCCCCCTTCCCTCCCTCCGCCTTACCAAAACGTGTCCTACCCTCAGGTGGCACACGTTGCACCTATTTTATAAGTGTAAATTCTTCTCCTCTTCCCCACTCCCATTTGCTCACCACCTGATAAAAGTTTTTTTTTTTTTTTTTTCCTTTGGGTTACATTGTATATCTTTGCGTTTCCTTTGGAAGGGTTAGAGGTATTCCCTCCCCCCCCATCTTTAAGGTTTTTATAGCTGTTTTCATTTAGCCTCTCTCTATATCTCCTAAAATTAATTATTTAATTTAGGTTTTTCCTACTTACCAATCAGAAGTTTATATTGTAATACTATATATAAAGAGAAACAACTAATTTTAAAATTAAAATTGTTTTAAACAAAGTAATATGCACATGATTTTAAAATAATAGTAAATTCTATATAACTTATGATACCAAATAACTTGTAGAAATTATCTTTGTATTTCTAAATATTCTTATACTGCTATTCCTTGATTTATCAATTTTAGACATTTATTAACTTCATTTTATAGCAGATGAAAATTTAGCTATCTTTCACCACCACTCCCACTTTTCAAATAATCTTTTGTACCTTTTCTTCTGGGCATCTGCCTTCTGAAGCTACACTAATTAGGTCTGGATGTTTTCTAGATCTGCTGCACAAATCTCTTGGATTTGGCATTTTGTGATACTCCTGTGAACTTCTACACTGCTTTCCTATTTTTGTCTCCACTATTTTTTTAACTCATTTTCTGAGTTAAACATCTCATTTTGATAGAGCTCATCTTTCTGTATGTAGCTTCCTAAGAATGGATACATGGAGGCAAATGTTTGTGTTGTCTTGTATTTAAGTGTTCCTTTTTTCTATTCTCATGTTTGAATGATAGCTATTAATATAGAACTTTAAATTTTTCTACATGTTTTGGTTTTGTTTTTTTAAACAACAATTTTTTTTTTGTTAGTAGTATGTATTTCACATTAGAAGTTCAGAGGTAGCAGTTCTCAGGCTGGTACAATCTCCCAGTGATGCCATCAGGATGCAGATTCTCTTGATCCCTGTGCATTCTCATCCTGTTGACCTAGGAAATCAAGAGTTTTAGGTTCTAGCTTCTATACTGTCTATTGAAGCAGTATGCAGGGAAGAAAGTGTTGATTATAGAGGTTGAAGGAGACAGTCTAAAGAGTATGCCACCGAACTTCCTAGAATATTCATCTAGAATTTGTATTTTCATACCAGTTTTCCAGTTTATCTAAGAAACTTCATCAACTTTTAATTTTTACACCATTGTGTTGAAATTTCTATTTCTGTGTTAAATAATTTCAAGGAGGTCATTCTTTTTATCTGAATATTATTTTTTCATCTTATTATTTAAAGATTCAACACATTCTGTTATTTTTCTGAGGAAAAAAATTCATGCTGTCTTCAAGTTCTGCTTCTTTTTGTCTCGTTTCTGTTTCCTTCATGTTTAATTATTTTCATTGCAATCACCTGTGATCCCCAAAAGCTAAGATCTGAAGATAATATACATCTTTCATTGTAGTCTCTACCCGCTTCCTATTCTACCCTTCTAGTTTTCCTCACCCAGGGTAACCATTATCCTAAGTCCCATGTTCATCCTTTTCCTTTCCTTTTATGAAGTCTTATTGCATTTGTAAGTATCATTTTATATTTTTTTATTTTAATTTTTAACTTCATTAAAAGAGTATCATATTGTTTATAATGTATTAGGCCTTTTTTCACTTAATATTTTTCTAAAGCTCATCTATATCATTGCATGTTACTATTACTGCTATAGAATATACCTTTGTATTACTATAACAGTTTATTCACAAACTACACTATTGATGGGTATTACAGGAATATCCAGGTTTATACAATGGAGTACAGTGTTATGAACTTTCTTGTATGGATCTCCTTTATAAATACGCAAAGGATTCTCATAAATGGGTGGTAAATGGGTGGAATTATTGCATTAAAAGTTACATGAAGGTTCAGCTTACATGTAACATGAAGTTACATGAAGGAGAAAATGTCAAACCACTTTATAAAGCATTTGAATTAACTTACACTTCCACCAGCAATGTGCAAGGGATCCTATGGATCTGTGTTTCTTCTAGCACTAGATAATTATACATTTTCATTTTTGCCAGTCAAATGTGTATAAAATAGGTCACCGTGGTCTTGATTGAAATTGCTCTTTCTTTGTCCAACAATCATTTTCTCAATGAGCTGGTGAGGCACTTATTGGTTTGTAGAATTTATACATATATATATTTATATATGTATCTTTATATATATTTTTGGTTGTGTGTGGTGGACATCTTTACTAAGAATTTTAAAGCTTTTTTAAAATTTTTAAATTTTAAAATTGTTAAAGCTTTTTTAAAATTTTTAAATTTAAAAAATTTTTAAAGTTTTTGACATTTAAGTCTTTAATCCATTTGGAGTTGATTTCTTTTTCATATAGTATATAGGTTTTTTAAAATATCAATAACTTATTTTTCAACCTTAATTATTGAATAGTCTTTTTCCACTGATCTAATATTATAGTTCAAAACATGCTTGAGTCTGTTTCTGAATTCTTTTTTTTTTCTATTCTACTGGTTATTTTGTCTAACCTTTTGCCATTACTATATTGTCTTCATTTTTCGATAGCTTTATAGTAAATTCTGATATCTGGGAGAGTAAGTCCTCTCTCTGTTCTCTTGTTCAAAAGTATCCTGGGTATACTTGGTCTTTTACTTTCCCATATATATTTAGAATCATGTTGTCAAATTCCATGAAAAATCTCATTGCAATTGATTGGAATTAGATGGAATCTGTGAAGTTTTATAATTTTTCCTGTGGAAGGCCTTTACACATCTTTAGGTAAAGTTATTTCTAGACTCTTGGTATTCTTTGATACTGTTGTGAATGGTGTCTTCTTTTTACTTATGTTTTCTAATTGTTTGCTACTAATATCCAAAATGGAACTGACTTTGTGTATTCATCATATATCTAGTTACTTTGTGAAACTCTTAGTTGTTTCTAATTACCTATAGATTCTTCTAGATTTTTTTTGTATAAAGGTCATATCATCTGCAGACAAAAATTATTTCTGTTTTAATCTTTATGCCTCATGTCTTTTTTTAAGCTTTATTTCACTGGGTAGGATCTTTAGTACAATGTTAATTAGAAATAGTGTTAGTGGACTGTTTTATTTAGGATTTTTGCATCTAGATTTGTGGTAAAAATGGGTCTTTGATTTTTCCTTTCTGTAAAGTACTTGGCTATTGGTTTCAAGTTATGCAGATTTTGTAGAATAACTGGGGAATTATTCTTGATTTTTGTTTTGTCTGAATGAGTTTGTATGAAATTGGAATGATATGTTCTTGAACATTTGCTAGAACTCACCTTAAAACCATCTATTCCTCTTGTTTTGTTTTTTTTTTAATACTAAATTTTTTATTTCAGCGTATTATGGGGATATAAATGTTAAAGTTACGTATATTGCCCATTCCCCCCTCCCCTCTGGAGTCAGAGCTTCAAGCATGACCATCCCCCAAACATTGCACATCTCATTCTTTGTGTTCGTATATACCCATTCCCTCCTCCCCCCTCCCACCTGCCTGATACCTGATAACTGTTCACTTAGGTGTTGTCCACTTAGGTGTTGATCCAAATACCAATTTGCTGGTGAGTACATGTGGTGCTTATTTTTCCATTCTTGAGATACTTCACTTAGTAGAATGGGTTCCAGCTCTATCCAGGAAAATACAAGAGGTGCTATATCACCATTGTTTCTTAAAGCTTATTCCTCTTGTTTTCTTTGGTGGACAATTTCTACTTGCTGGTTTGATTTTTAGTAGTTTAGTATTATGTACTTTAATTTTTTTATTGAATCAGTAAAGGTATATTTTTCTAGGAATTTTTACCCATTTCATTTCAGTTTTCAATATTATTGACAAATAATTGTTCATAGTATTCTCTTTAACTTTGTAATCTATGACTTATATGTAGATGTGTTTCCTTTTTAGTTGTATTGTTTGTGACTTCTGTCTTTTGATCAGTTTTACTAGAGCGTATCTATTTTTTTTTTTTTTTTGGCTAGATCAAACAGAAGAAAGAGCGTATCTATTTTGTTAGCTTTTTTCAAAGAATTGACTTTTGGCTTTTTAATCTTTTTCCCATCTCATTAACTTCCCTCTTCCGCTTCATTTCCACAGAGAATAAACCTGTCACTGAGGGAGGACAGACATGGGTTATTTCCTGTCTGTTCTTTTGACTACTTCCTATTCAAATTGTTGACCAATCTCCAGTTTTTGAGCCCCACACATTACACCACATTACACCTTCATTGAAAATATCTGGTACCTCCAATTCCTAAGCATTTCCTTTCTGAAGGGTATTTACCACCTCCTCATATGTGTTTTCCCTGTGTAGGCCCTTAGGTTATAGCCTTCTTCCTCTTTCTGATTCAGTTACTTCTCCTCCTTCACTTTCAGTTTTCTAAAAATGTGTTGAAATTTCTCCTATTCTCATTTTTTTTCCCTTTTCTCTTTGTTCTTATGTTTATGCCTTTTTAAATCTTTTATTCTTGATTTAACATGGTTTGGAAAAGGTCAGGAGATAATTATGCTTATGGTCAATCCATTATTTTTGACCTCAGGCAAACAAATCATCCTATTCCAAAACAGGCATTGACTGACCGTCTAGATGCTATTCTTCTGGAAAAAGCAGAGACTGAGCAGCAATGTCTTTCTCTGAAGAAGGAAAATATTAAAATGAAGCAAGAAGTTGAGGTAAGGCAGCATTTTAATGTTCTTTCTATTTTTACTAACTTGTATAGTATAGTCATGAATTTTAGAGCTAAGAAAGAACTTAAAAAAGCATCTAATTGGATTTTAGCTTTTTATGGACAAAGATACAGTGATTAAGAATTAAAAATATCTACTTCCACTTCCACTTAAAAAAAAAAAAAAAAAAAGAATTAAAAATAAAAGTAATTGAAATCACCCAACTATACAGAGATAGAAGTAACATTTATTTGTTGCATTGTTAATCTTCCTTTGGCTATAATGTCATTCTTTAAGAAAAATGAAAAAAGTAAGTTGATTTTCACGTATGACTCCAAATACTATTATATATTTTAGTTCTAGGATATTCAGAAGCATGTTTCTATTTTGTTGCCTATTATGTGTGGGCTAATTTGAGTGGTAGATTTAGTATTGCTGATATATAGTCATACTTAAGGTAGGCAGAGCCTAAACAGAATTTTGGAATCTGGGTATTATATTTCTATAGGTACATTTCTGCTCATTTACTTTGCTCTGTAGTTAGCCTGTGGCTAATTATTTTTTCTGAGGGCAGGGGTTTCTTTTGTCTTACTGAAAGAATTTATTTGTGCTTATTTTTATGATAGGATTCTATAACTAAGATGGAAGATATGCAAAAGGAGTTTGAACAATCTCATGGAAACTATGTGAAAGAAATTGAAAATTTGAAAAATGAATTAATGACAGTACATTCCAAACACAATGAAGATAAAGCTAGCTTACAAAAGGAACTGGAAGAAGCACTCAATAAACAATTTGAGCTTTCAGAACAACTGAAATTTCAGAGTGACTCTAAAGGTGATCTTAAAAAACTACAAGAAGAGATTCAGAAAATTAGGCCAGCCTTTGAAGAGGAAATTTTATATCTACAAAAGCAATTAGAAGCTACCACTGATGAAAAGAAGCAAACAATTACTCATCTCCAAAATGTCATTGAGGCTAATTCTCAGCATTATCAGAAAGATATTAATAGTTTACAGGAAGAGCTTTCCCAGTTGAAAGCTACGCACCAAGAAGAGGTGAAAGAATTGATGTGCCAAATTGAAGCATCAGCTAAAGAACATGAAGCAGAAATAAACAAATTAAACCAGATAAAAGAGAATTTAGTAAAACAGTGTGAGGCAAGTGAGAAGAACATCCAGGAGAAATATGAATGTGAATTAGAAAACTTAAGGAAAGCCACCTCAAATGAAAACCAAGACAGTCAGATGTGTTCTATGCTTTTACAAGAAGATACTTCTGTAGAACAAGTAGTAAGTGAAAAAGTCAAACACCTAGAAGATGCTTTGAAAGAACTGGAATCGCAACATAGTATCTTAAAAGATGAGGTAACTTATATGAATAATCTTAAATTAAAACTTGAAATGGATGCTCAACATATAAAGGATGAGTTTTTTCACGAACGGGAAGACCTGGAGTTTAAAATTAATGAACTATTACTAGCTAAAGAAGAACAGAGCTGTATAATTGAAAAATTAAAATCTGAGTTAGAAGATTTAAATAAACAATTTTGCTGTACTGTAGAACAGCATAACAAAGAAGTACAGAGTCTTAAGGAACAACATCAAAAAGAAATATCAGAACTAAATGAGACATTTTTGTCAGGTTCAGAAAAAGAAAAGTTAACGTTAATGTTTGAAATACAGGGTCTGAAGGAACAATGTGAAAACCTACAACAAGAAAAGCAAGAAGCAATTCTAAATTATGAGAGTTTGAGAGAGATTATGGAAATTTTACAGACAGAACTAGGGGAATCTGCTGGAAAAATAAGTCAAGAGTTGGAATCAATGAAGCAACAGCAAGCCTCTGATGTTCATGAGCTTCAGCAGAAGCTCAGAACTGCTTTTACTGAAAAAGATGCTCTTCTTGAAACTGTGAATCGTCTCCAGAGAGAAAATGAAAAGTTATTATCTCAACAAGAATTAGTACCAGAATTTGAAAATACTATAAAGAACCTTCGAGAAAAGAATGAAGTATACTTACTTAGTCTCAGTCAAAGAGACAACATGTTACAAGAATTAGAAGCAAAAGTAAGTTCTCTTACTGAGGAAAAAGATGATTTCTTAAATAAACTAAAAAATTCTCATGAAGAAATGAATAATCTCTGTAAAAAACGTGAAGGGGAAGAAAGGTTAGTTATAGAACTTAAGGAGAAAGTGGAACAAACTGCCCAGTACAACAATAAACTAGAACAAAAGGTAAATGAATTAACAGAAGGACTAGAAGAGACTTTAAAAGAAAAGGATCAAAGTGACCAAAAACTAGAAAAACTTATGGTTCAAATGAAAACTCTTTCTGAAGACCAAGAAGCATTGTCATCTGAAGTGAAATCTCTTTATGAGGAAAATAATAGATTAAGTTCAGAGAAGAACCAGTTGAATAGGGATTTGGAAGTTCTTCTGTCTCAAAAAGAAGGAGATGTTATCCTTAAAGAACATATTATTGAATTAGAAAAGAAACTTCAGTTAACTGTTGAAAAGCGAGATAATTTAAACAAACTGTTTGAAAATGAGCAAGTTCAGAAGTTATTTGTCAAAACTCAGTTGTATGGTTTTCTTAAACAAATGGGGTCAAAAGTTTCAGAAGAAACTGAAGAACAAGATGTTGTAAATGTCCTACATGCTGTAGGTGAATCTTTAGCAAAAATAAATGAGGAAAAACACAATTTAGTTTTTCAATATGACAAAAGGGTATCTGAGTTAGAAAAAGAGATTAAGTGCCTTCAAGAAGAGAGTGTAGTTCATTGTGAAGAACTTAGGTCTTTACTAAGAGACCATGAGCAAGAAAAAGTTCTCTTAAGAAAAGAGTTAGAAGAAATCCAATCAGAAAAAGAGGCCCTACAGTTTGACCTTCTAGAAATGAAGAATGCTAATGAAAAAACAAGGCTTGAAAATCGGAATCTTTTAATTCAAGTTGAAGAAGTATCTCAAACGTTATGTAGTAAAAATGAAATCCATAATGAAGAAGAAAAATGTTTTAAAAAGGAACATGAAAACCTAAAGCCATTACTAGAACAAAAAGAATCTGAGTTGCAAGATTTGAGAGCAGAGTTGAGATCTTTAAAGGTACTACTAATTTGATTTTTTTTCAAATACATTCTTAGTTCTAGTCATAGACTAGAATATATATGTTAACATTTTTACACATCAGTGTCAGAAGAGCATTTAAGCTCAAATGATAAATTTCTCAAAGTGTACTAAACATTTTCATGTTGTATATCCTGCTTATTATATTGATCATTTTATCTTGAACTTAAATAAGATTAAATGATTTATTTGGGGTTTAAATGTCTTGGTCAAAAGTATATTAGTCACTAGCAAAAACTACAACTAAACATGAAAAATTTGAGTTTCAATTCTTTTTTTTTTTTTTTTTGAGACAGAGTCTCGCTTTCTTGCCTGGGCTAGAGTGAGTGCCATGGCGTCAGCCTAGCTCACAGCAACCTCAAACTCCTGGGCTCAAGCGATCCTCTTGCCTCAGCCTCCCGAGTAGCTGGGACTACAGGCACAAGCCACCATGCCCGGCTGATTTATATATATATATATTAGTTGGCCAATTAATTTCTTTCTATTTTTATGGTAGAGACGGGGTCTCGCTCAGGCTGGTTTTGAACTCCTGACCTTGAGCAATCCGCCCGCCTCGGCCTCCCAGAGTGCTAGGATTACAGGCGTGAGCCACCGCGCCCGGCCTTGAGTTTCAATTCTTGTATGATATACATAGTATTAATATCTTTCTTAAAGAACGCAGTTAAGCAAAAAGGTGGGCTATAGTGGTATTTTCTTTGGCTAAAATTTTAGGATTTTTCTCAAAAAGTCATGTTTTGAAACTATGATAAACTATAATCATTTAACCTTTTCCTTGTTAGGTATGTATTCGATGTGTGTCAGGTTGTTCATCTTGGCCTTGGGTACTGTTTTTTTAATAGTAAATGCCATATGCCTGATAAGATCAGTATTACCTGGTCTATCAAAGGAAGAAAAAAAACTGTTGTCCAAATTACTTTTTGTAGAAATTCTTTTTGCTAATGATTTTCTCATGCTTAACATGATGGCTAGTTCATCATGGGAAATGAATTGTTTTTGGTCTTTGTTTTGTTTTTTGTTTTTTTCCCCTATAAAATTTAGGATTCCTTAGGGAAATCACCTTCTGTAGAAAGTGATCAACTGTCTTCAGTAAAAGAGCTGGAAGAAAAAATAGGTAACTATGGTTTTACAATTAATCTTTTCACAGTTAATTAGAGAAAGTCTTGTTTGTGTTAGAGTAGATTGAGAACTATAGTAGCCAATTGATGAGTTGTTAAAAACACAGTAAACTGTAGCTATCTTTTCCTGGTGCTCCATTCTTGCCCCTCTGCCATCTGTTTGCCTTCTCTTTCAAAAGCTTCACTTTCTATTGTTTGATCTAAACAAAAGACTAGTGCATTTCCATTTATAAATGGTTCCCTGATTGGTTTTGGACTTTTCATTCATTTAGTAAACTTTATTTGAATACCCAACTATTATAGACACTGAATAAGGTACAGACCATGTGTTCAGAGAGCTCACTGCCAGAAGGGGCTGTAATTACAGTAGCTTGAGGTGTTGGAGTGCTGATAGCACAGGAAATTACCTCTTTTGAGTTAGGAAAAACATCACAAAATAGGATTTTCAGTTGGATCTTGAAGAATGAGAAATTTGACACAAGAAAAAAGGTATTTTATCAGGAAAGAACAGTGGGTGCTTATATGTTGACAAGTCTAACATCAAAGAGCATACCAGGGAAGTGCAGAGAGGAAGAAGCGTGATCATAAATGCACAAATGTGATTAATACGCAGAGGAGTTAGGAATTTATCTTATCCATTTGTTCCTCATAGTAATATTATGAAGTAGCTCTTTTATTCCTGTTTAGAAATGAGGAAATGAAAAAAAAAAAAGAAAAATGAGGAAATGAAGATGTAGAAGTGTTAGGTAATGTGCTGATGATTACTCAATTTGATGCTCAATTATTTTGGAATAGTGGGAGAGTTGAAGAGTTTAGAATGTGCCAGTGTTCTATTAATATAATGGGTGATTGGGGCAGATTGGGGTGCTCAGTTTTAGACAAATTAAGTTTAAATACCAATCCAAATGGAGATGTCATATAGAATTCTGTGCAAATCTGGAGTTAAGAAGAGAGCTGGGCTAGAGATAAAAAATTTGTAGTTAAGTAGGGAGCATTAAAAGCCAGGAAATTGAAATCACCAAGGGAGTATTAAAAAAAAGATGAGTACCAGAAACAGTTCTCAATCATTTAAAGATGGAGAAAATAGAAACAGCAGAGGAGATTGAGAAGTGAGGGAGGAAAACCTGGGAGCATAAAATGTCTTGAACGGTAAGTCAAGTGAAATGCAAATAAAAGAAGGAAAAAACATTTAACCAAGGCTAAAGTTGCTGATGTGTCAAGTAAGGTGAGTACTGAGAACTAACCATCAGTATAAGCAACATAGAAGTTAGTTACCGTGATATGCGGGAGCCAGAGCTTGATTGCAGAGGATTCTAGAAAAAAATGAGGGAAAAAAAATTTGAGAGCATGTACAGACAACTTTTTCAAGGGGTTTTGCTATAAAAAAAGAAGAGATGGGACAACATCTAGAGGAGCAATATAGTTTGTTTATTTTTTTAATAGAGAAAATAACAGTATGTTTGAGTTCTTAATCTGTCTGATCATGATCTCTCCCCTACCCTTTTTCACTGCTTTTACTATTTGTTCCTGACCTTAATTTCTTGATGATATTTTTCTTGTTGCATGTTTGTTGGGAAAAAATCCACTAGAGAGGGGGGAATTGCAGCAAAGGGGGGAGAATTGCTGCTCTGATACCTGAGTAGGTGAGGAGATACGGAATGAAATGCAGAAGTGGAACAGGTGGCCTTTGCTACTCACACAGACACCGTGGCAGCCACAGGGAAGGTACAGTTGTGGGTAAATTAATAGGCAGGTACAGAAATTCATATTATAACTGAAGTTAAGCAAAGATAGCAAGAAGTAAAGTCCTAAACACTGGAGTTCAAATAGGGGAGGTGGCTAAAGAGGTTAAGGGAGAGATGAAGATTGGATAGGTAAAACATATTATAGATTTAATCATAAAAATCAGACCCACCAACCAAGAAAAGGAGTATGCCTGTGGAGCACAAATGTTCATCTGCATCTCATCTGCTCTACTTGATCTGATTTTCAAACTGTCACCTAAAGTCCTAGCATACCTGCATTTCCAGGAAATTTAATGTTAAAGGTGTCCTAAAAGCCTCCTTAATTCCTAGAAATTTATGAAATGGCTAGAAACAGTAGACTATTTTGGAGGATTAAAGAAAATGGAAAGAGGCAGGAGAATCACTTGAGCCAAGGAGTTCAAGGCTATGAAGAGCTATGATTGTGTCATTGTACACCAGCCTAGGCAACAGTGAAACCCTGTCTCTATCCTTGCAATATCTTCATCAACAGCTGCCCTCAGAGTATTAAACCCTCTTTGCTGCATTGCCAGAGAAGAGATACTAGTTCCTGCTCTTATTGCCCCTAAGCAAAAAAGAGTAGCCAGGGTTATGGCTGTGAAGGGCTCTCTTTTTCTTTCAAAAATTAGGTTGGTGACTCTTCGCCCTACTGTGCCCTCATATATTGTCTCTTCAGTGTGGTATATTATTTTTAGGAACACTAACACCATTATACAGTAATCTTTATACCCATGTAAGGTTATGGGGTTGGTGGGGGTTCGGGGCGGTAAGTACAGCTGTAGGTCTCCATCCCAAAAACATTAAACCCACAACAACCAACCCCCACCGCGACCCGTCCATGTTTGTCACCCAGTTCAATCCTTAGATGCCACAACCCCAGTCCAAGTCTGTGTCAGCAGTCCTGGGCTGTCGCCGCCACGCGGGTCAGTCTGGTCTTCAGAGGATTCTTCGGGTCTGCAGTCGCTTTCCACTGGTCCTGGCACCGCTCCTGGTCTTTTTATTAGCAAGTCTCACGTGGGAGTGGTGTATCCAGGTCACTATTCTATCGACCTTAAGAGCAGTGGGGGTAACAAGAATAATCTGATAAGGGCCCTTCCACCTCGGCTTGAGGGTTCTGCTGTTATGCCGTTTCACCCACAGCCAGTCCCCCGGCTGGTGTGGGTGAAACGGGTGTCCAGCACCCTCCTCCTCAGGCCGGTAGATAGCACAGAGGTTCGGCCATACTTGACTGTGGACACGTTGCAGAGCCTGCACCGCTTGTAACACTTCTTTGGGATGTCCCGGAAGAGCCTCAGGGCTCATCCTAGGAACTACAGGAGGGGGTGTGCCATACATGATTTCAAAAGGGGTTAAACCCAAGTGATAAGGGGTGTTCTGGGCTCAGAACAGGGCAAAGGGAAGGAGGGTCACCTGTCTCCTCCAGTCTCCAGGGCCAATTTAGTCAGGGTCTCCTTTATTGTTCTATTCATTCACTCTACCTGCCCAGAGCTCTGGGGGTTATATGCACAATGTAATTTCCAATCTATCCCCATAGCCTAGGCCAGCCCTTGACTAACCTGACTGACAAACGCAGGTCCATTATCTGATCCTATCCCTTCCGACAGTCCATACCTGGGGACTATTTTTTCTAATATTTTCTTAGCTACTGTCAAAGCTGTTTCTCCTTTCGTAGGGAAGGCTTCTACCCATCTGGAAAACGTATCTACCATGACCAGTAAATATCGGTACTCGTATTTTCCAGGCTTGACCTCTGTGAGAATCTACTTCCCAAAATAGTCCTGGCTGCCTCCTCCTTTCCCTCCTACCTGCGTGGGTCCCTCTGGTCCTCCTTGGCTGCATAACCTGACAGGCTCGGCAGCTTCTCAGGATGTCATCTGCAACCCGTCCTTGTGACTTGAACCTGAGTTGAGCAGTGTCCAGCAGTTGCAGCATCTTTCTCTTCCCCAGATGCGTGGTCTGGTGTAGGTGCTCCAACAGGTGGCGTCCTAAGGTCTCTGGTACTATTAGGCGATGCCCTTCGTCCCGAAACCAGCTATCCTCGCCATGTGTCGCATCCTGCTGCTTATTTTAATTTCAAGTTGCCAATTTTGTATTCCAGAATAAAAATCAATTTCTAGTGCTAAAATAAGTAATTTGAATATTTTCCCTTTTTTCCTTTTGTGTTTTATATATAATCCTTTCATTTTCTATTTTTAGGAAATCTGGAAAAAGAATGCAAAGAGAAGGAGGAGAAAATAAATAAGATAAAATTAGTTGCCGTGAAGGCAAAGAAAGAACTAGATTCCAGCAGAAAGGAGGTGAGCTGACTTAAAAATTCAAGATTCAGGAATCTCATATTTTAGGAGACCAGGAGTTTTCTATTCCTGAAAAACTCTTAACTTTACTGTGTATTTGAAATAGGTCCAGACTGTACGGGAAGAACTTGAATCTGTTCGGTCAGAAAAGGACCAGTTGTCTGCTTCTATGAGAGAGCTCATTCAAGGAGCAGAAAGCTATAAGGTAAAAATAATCATTTTAATAACAAGTTGTGTTCACAACTGTTCAATCAAGGAATGTACAGGAAATGTAAAAGTCTTATCCATAAAATAACTAGGATTTTTTTCTTTTAGTAAATCTTTATTTTTGTCTATTTTTTTGTACAACGTAGTAGAGTCTTAATATGAAGATTTTAAAGTAGTTAAGCTTTAAATAGTGCCATTTAGCTATTTTTTTTTTTTTTGAGACAGAGTCTCGCTTTCTTGCCTAGGCTAGAGTGAGTGCCATGGCGTCAGCCTAGCTCACAGCAACCTCAAACTCCTGGGCTCAAGCAATCCTCCTGCCTCAGCCTCCCGAGTAGCTGGGACTACAGGCACGAGCCACCATGCCCGGCTGATTTTTATATTATATATATTAGTTGGCCAATTAATTTCTTTCTATTTTTATGGTAGAGACGGGGTCTCGCTCAGGCTGGTTTTGAACTCCTGACCTTGAGCAATCCGCCCGCCTCGGCCTCCCAGAGTGCTAGGATTACAGGCGTGAGCCACCGCGCCCGGCCTCATTTAGCTATTTTTTTAAGTAAAATTCTATTTGGGGATTTCCTAATAAAATCACTAACAAAGATGGCTATTATTATCGTAATTATTTAATATCAATCTGGCCAAGTGGATAAACGTGAAACTTAAACAAACGGTCTCTCAGGAAGGTGAAAGCATTGTTATTTGGAGGCAATATGTTTGTCTACCTTAATAACATAAGGATTTATTAAAAATATAAGAATTAAAAGTACAACAAAGTCACTAAATGTAAGATAAATATCATTACATTTCTTCATGTATTTATTCATTCGGTGGATATTTATATGGTAAACTAAGTTCTAAATACTGGGGTAGATGGTGGTCAACCAAATAGACTAAATTCTTGTCCATATAGGACTTAAATTCCAGCGGCAATAACAGGCAAACAGACAAAAGTACAAGATGCACACTTGTAGAAAAGCAAGGTGGATAGGGAGAAGAGAGTGAGCAGTAATCAAGTGGAATTTAATGAAAAGAAGAAAATCCCATAGTCATATAGGATGACTGAATATTATTAGTTGAACTATTAGATCCCAGATTGGTTTTAAATTCTAAAACAATTTAATTTAAAATTCTAGGGTTTTTTTTTTGGTAGAATCTCGACAATTCTAAGTTTTAAATGGAAAATAAACTAGCAAGAATAGCTAAGATTTTGAAAATGAAAAGAGCAAAGTGTTATGTTGCTGACTAGACACTAAAATTTATTACAGAGCTACAGTAACATAGAATTCTAATGCAAGAAATGGACAGATTAATATAGCAGAAGAGATAGATACTTCTACATAACAACAGACACTTATATGCCAGGCTGTCTTCTGAGCACTTTATATCTCACTATACTTAATTCTCAAAACAACCTGAGGAAGTATGTTAGCATCACAACTTTACAGTTGAGGAATCTGAAGCACAAAGAGGTTAAGGATTAAGGTCACAGACTCAAAGTTTTTAAGAGACTTTAAGATCACAGAACAAAGAAGAGCAGAGCAGATTTGAATTCAGGCTGTCGCCAGTTCCAGATCTGTTTTTTCATCAACTGTAATAATACTATGTCAGTAAAATTTGGAAAGGGAAACCAATGAAGAAACAATTAGAAATTCTTTCTCAGGAATTAGTCAGGTTTTTATTTTACTCTGCACACCAAAATGAATTCTGTATGGATTAAAAAATCTTGTAAAGAATGTTTAAAACCTAGAATAAAATACTTGATGCTCTAACTGACTTCTGGATACAAAAGACTTTTCCAAACTTAAAAGCAATTTAAGTAATTACAGAGGAAAAGATTTATATAATAGCTTGAACTTTATGAAATTGGTATAGTTGATCTACCTCTAGCAGAAATTAGTAAATCAGATTATAGGATCTCTTAAAATGTAAGAAGCAAGCTACTAATGTCACTTGCTCTAAAAGACAAAGGAAGCCCATGTATACATTTTTTTCATTTTTTTTTTTTTTTTGAGACAGTGTCTCGCTTTGTTACCCGGGCTAGAGGGAGTGCCATGGAGTCAGCCTAGCTCACAGCAACCTCAAACTCCTGGGTTCAAGTGATACTCCTGCCTTAGTCTCCCAAATATCTGGGACTACAGGCATGAACCACCATGCCCGACTAATTTTTTGTTTCTATTTTTAGTTGACTGGCTAATTGTTTTTTTCTACTTTTAGTAGAGACGGGGTCTCACTCTTGCTCAGGCTGGTCTCCAACTCCTGACTTCAAGCAATCTTCCCACCTCGGCCTCCCAGAATGCTAGGATTACAGGCATAAGCAACTGTGCCTGGCCACCATGTATAAATTTTAAAGAAGTGTTTTTTAAAAATGAATTTATAAGATTTCTCTGTATGTTCAGCATATTAATTCTTTATCATATTTTCATGTAAATTTAAATTTACATTTTCATATTTTCATTGCCATATTTTCATATGAAACTTACAAATGCAATATGACAAAGGATTTAAGGTAGAGTTAGAGGTCCTGATATGTTTAAGAATGTTGATCACTTTTTTAAAAAATATATGGCCAGGCGCGGTGGCTCACGCCTATAATCCTAGCTCTCTGGGAGGCCGAGGCGGGCGGATCGCTCGAGGTCAGGAGTTCGAAACCAGCCTGAGCAAGAGTGAGACCCCGTCTCTACTATAAATAGAAAGAAATTAATTGGCCAACTAATATATATAGAAAAAATTAGCCGGGCATGGTGGCTCATGCCTGTAGTCCCAGCTACTTGGGAGGCTGAGGCAGGAGGATTGCTTGAGCCCAGGAGTTTGAGGTTGCTGTGAGCTAGGCTGACGCCACGGCACTCACTCTAGCCTAGGCAACAAAGCAAGACTCTGTCTCAAAAAAAAAAAAAAAAAAATATATATATATATATATATATATATATATATGTAACTAAACTCTATTAGGTTCCTCAGGGAGCTTATTTACAAAGATATTGAGTAATTTTGTAATTTACTTATTTTGTTAAATCGTTTCTTTTTTCATTGTTTATATCATTTATAAAAATTTTTATCAGTTTATTAAAAGATCTGAACACACAAGAGTCGTTAGAGACAATAATTTGTAATTTTATTCAGATGTTTAGAAGCATCTATCCTGCAAAACATCAAGGAAAGTAGACCATTGCATTCATAACATTCATTTTTGTTCCAAGACTCTCCTTAGGAATAATATGTGATTAAAGTCAGAATTTCCTGTAGGGAGCCATTATTTACTAGATCAGCCTTGGCATAACAATTCAATTTTACAGCTATTGACAACTATTAGAACCATAATGAGCAAAAATGAAGAAGGCTAGATAGAGTATAAGATAATAGAGATCTCTGATCTTTAGAAGAGTCCACTACACAAATACAAAACAAGCATAAAATCTTCTCTCTATGGAAAAGGAAAGATACTAATGATTTCTCAACCCTGTATTCATGTGTACCAGAAAGTCACAGAATCCTCAGACAAATAAACATGGACAAATGAAAATATAAGCCAGGTTCTAGATTGCCAGTTCCTGTGTTCTGCTACTCAAGTCACTAAATGGGCAAACCATAAAGTTGATTCTAGCACTCAGCTCCCAGCTGAATCAATTAACAGACAGTATATAAATCAGAATTAGATACAGGCTGCGCACAGCGGCTCATGTCTATAATCCCAGCACTTTGGGAGGCTAAGGCAGGATTGAGGCCAGGAGTTCAAGGCCAGCCTGGGCAACATAACAAGACCCTGTCTCTCCCCCCAAAATGTGAAAATTATCTGTTCATGGTGGTGCATGCCTGTAGTCCCAGCCACTCAGAAGGCTGAGTCAGGAGAATCACTTGAGCCCAGGAGTTTCAGGTTACAGTGAGCTATGATCATGCTGCTGTACTTTAGCCTGGGTGACAGGAGACCCATCTCTTTAAAAAAGAAAAGAAAAAAAACAAAATTACATCGACCAAGAATCAGATTTGGCAAGCAAGATCCAGAAAGAATGTAAATGCTACACTAGACCACCGGAGAAGCCTAGGAAAGGTAAGCCAAAGACTCTATGGATCCAGGTCAAATATGGATATACTAGAAAATGATAAGCAGTTGGATGTGGAAAAAGAATGTGCTAATAGTTTTGAGCATCACATTGAAGACCTTACAAGACAATTAAGAAATTTGACTTTTCAGATAATTTAAAATTGAGATAAAGTCTACTTCCAGGCTTTACAGTCCTTGGTTCATGCAGTTTCTTGTGTTTACATGTAGCATCTCAGTTGAACTCCCATCTCTAAAAAAAAATTTAAATAAGTAAACTTTCTAAGAAAACACAAACGTTTTGCTAGTTATTTTGCATGCATGTTCATTTATGAGAAGGAGAACAGTTAGATGTCCAGGAACAAAGACACAAAAACAGGATTTATAAGGGAGAAGGGAGAAAAAAAAACTGTAGGCAGCCTGGAAACAGTGAATCTCTTTTACATAGTTGGAGGGGGGGTAACCTAATTAGCTAGTGTATAGCAAAATTCTGAGCATTCTGTCCTTGAGTAGACCAGCAAGGAAAATCAGAGAGAAAAATTCAGTTCGTTTTGGATTCTTCAGAAAATATTGAAAGTTTTGCTGCAAGTGTGAGAGACTAAATTTATGTATTATCTTCCAGCATTCTTCCATTAGCACCTCCATCTTATGTTAGACCAGGCCTAGAACATTTGCCTCATCAGAATTCTTCAGGTGGTGTTAATAGGTGTCCAGATTAAGCTTTTTATTCTCTCCCTTTAAATTTTGTTTGCATTTTAGAAGTTCATTTTTGTTGATAAGTAGAATATCTAACCTTGGGGATATTATATTATATTATATTATAAATATATATGTAAATTTTTTCCTCTTTAATATATTACTCCCACCCCCCAATACCAAAAATCATCTGAATTGTACTAATTTTATTATCTAATGTCAATTAGGTATTCTATCAAATGTTGAACTTGGGTAATTATTTTAAGCATCTAGGATGGACTCATAAACCTTATATCAAGGTGGCTTGATAATACAGTCTGACCTGTTGAATGCATAATATCCCAAAGTTAATTCCTTTTGTCTTTTATTAAAGAATCTTTTACTAGAATATGATAAGCAGTCGGAGCAGTTGGATGTGGAAAAAGAACGTGCTAATAGTTTTGAGCATCACATTGAAGACCTTACAAGACAATTAAGAAATTTGACTTTTCAGGTAATTTAAAATTGAGTAAATTCAGAAATGAAAATAATTATACTTTAATGTTTAATTTTTGTATAAAAAATTAATAGACACAGAATTTCTTTCCCCCCTCAATCCCTGTTGAGAAAAGAATGTAACAAAACAACTAGCAACCATTCTGTTTTATTATTCTAATCTCATTTCCCCTGGGGTTTTTATTTGGTTTTCCCTTCCCTTCCCTTTCCCTTCTTTTCTTTCTTTTCTTTTTTTTTTTTTTTTTTCAGACAGAGTCTCACTCTGTTTCCCAGGCTAGAGTCAGCATCAGCATAGCTCACAGCAACATCAAACTCCTGGGCTCAAGCAGTCCTCCTGCCTCAGCCTCCTGAGTAGCTGGGACTACAGGCATGAGCCACTGTGCCCGGCTAATTATTTCTGTATATTTTTAGTTGTCCCACTAATTTCTTTCTATTTTTAGTAGAGATGGGGTCTCGCTCTTTTTCAGGCTGGTCTTGAACTCCTGACCTCCAGCGATCCTCCCACCGAGGCCTCCCAGAGTTCTAAGATTACAGGCATGAGTCACCGTGCCTGGCCTTTATTTGTTTTTTCACTTGTGTACTCTTTGCTTTTCTTTTGCCTCTGGTTTCTTATAACGTTTGCCATGTCAGTATTGTGATGATAGTTTTTTAAACTCATTTTTAATTTAATATTATGTGGAATTGATTTTGAAATCTTCATTTTTCATGCTATGCCAATATTAATGTACCTTTTTAGTCTTCCTCTCTTGTATATTTGTATCTCTTTCCTCTCTTCCTCTCTTGTATATTTCTGCATGTTTATGGTAATGAATCATTTGTCATTATAGTGTGAAAAATTAAATTCTGATAATGAAGATCTCCTGGCTCGTATTGAAACATTACAGTCTAATGCCAAGTTATTAGAAGTACAGATTTTAGAAGTCCAGAAAGCCAAAGCAGTGGTAGACAAGGAATTGGACGCTGAGAAACTTCAGAAAGAGCAGAAGATAAAGGTAAAAACAAACCTGTGTGTGATTGATTCACATATATATAGTGATGTGTTTATCAAAATATTATTTAAATGAAGGAAACACTAAAAAGTAACATTTGTGAATAAGGCAGAGTTCATTACTTCTTTATATGTGCTACCTACAAATTTGAGAATCCAGGCTGTGGTTTTGATGTGTATATATTTTAAATATTGAAATATTACCAAACTTTTTGTATTTTAGTGTGTCTGATTTATTTATAGCCCCTTGCAAATACCTTTTTAAATATCTATTGGATTGTGGAGGTTGTTTTGATTTTTAATTTTAGGAACATGCCAGTACTGTGAATGAACTTGAAGAACTTCAGGTACAACTTCAAAAGGAAAAGAAACAACTTCAGAAAACCATGCAAGAATTAGAGCTGGTTAAAAAGGTAAAATAAAACCCCAGAATCAAAACTGTTATTAATATTTACATTGTTAAACTATTCTATACACATTGAAAGAAACATTTAAAAAAATGTTATTTGTGGTACTAAAATAATTCTTTATAAATTGTTAGCCTCAAAAAATTGAAAAATTAACTTCTTTATCTAAGTACTTGTCTTTTCAGAAGAATCTAGGTTTACAAATTCCAAGATTTTGATTTGGTATTTTGTTTTCTGTATGTGGTTTCAAAGTTGAAGTTTGTGTTATACTTAGAACTTTGGCTAATTTTTCTCTGTATTTTCAAAGATTAGGCTAAAAACAAAGGTACTATAAGTGCCACTTAAAATACTAATATTTTGTAAATATTATAGTTAATGAAATTTATAATGAAATATAACAAAATTAATAAAGTTGAGTTACAAGAATGGAAAAACAAGCACCACATGTGCTCACCAGCAAATTGGTATTAACAGATCAACACTAAAGTGGACGTATAGGAATAACATTTATCTGGTGTCGGGCGGGTGGGGGAGCATGAATATATGTAACTTTAACATTTGTACCCCCATAATATGCTAAAATGAAAATAAAAAAAAATTAAAAAGTTGAGTTAAACAATTAGAAAATATGAAATTAAAAACTAGGAAGTATCCAACTTCTCATTTCTTTATTACTATGTAAACTATTTTTATGTCACAGTGAAGCATAATAGAACCTGTTTATTCCTGTGGCATCATTTTAGAAATTTCACAATGAAATTAAATGATCTGGTATTATATAAATCTTTTATTTATAAAATGTGCAGGATGCCCAACAAACCACATTGATGAATATGGAAATAGCTGATTATGAACGTTTGGTGAAAGAACTGAATCAAAAGTTAGCTAATAAAAACAGCAAGATAGAAGATTTGGAGCAAGAAATAAAAATTCAAAAACAGAAACAAGAAACCCTACAAGAAGAAATAAGTGAGTTAAACAAAATTATCTTTATCTTATATTTATTTCATTGTAAGAGAATTTTAGAGGGGAGGGCATTAGTTATTTATTTCACCAATCTTTGCTAATCAGGTATTTAACACAGTGCTAAATGTTAAAGACAAGAAGGGGTGTTAAATAATTTGCCATTAAGATGTTTACAGTCCACATTCACTCACTTAAACATCTTCTAAATATTTTGCTGATTCCTGGTCCAGGTGAAATAAGATTGGGTATGTATTGGTAATTGTTAAAGCTAGGTGACGGGTATATTAGAGTTTATTGTACTGTTACCACTGTCATATATGTTTGAAATAGTTGATAATGAAAAGCTAAAACAGGTTTCTTTTAAAGGTAAATTAATATAAAGAAGAGACTTATCATTCATTTATTTAAATTCACTCTAAAATGTTCATCTCTTGTGAAATTATTTCTTATGTTAGCTTCACTACAGTCTTCAGTGCAACAATATGAAGAAAAAAACACCAAAATCAAGCAATTGCTTGTGAAAACCAAAAAAGAACTGGCAGATTCAAAACAAGCAGTATGTTAATTTCTCAGTTTTATATTTTAGTACTTATTTCATAGTTTATTTATGAATAAATTTTTTTAAAAAATTAACCAACATTCTCATTCTGTAGGAGACTGATCACTTAATACTTCAAGCATCTTTAAAGGGTGAGCTGGAGGCAAGCCAGCAGCAAGTGGAACTCTATAAAGTAAGTTTCTTTTTAAGATTTAATAAAATTTTCCATGTAGAATCAAGGTACCACTTAGGTATTTTTCTAATTATCCTATGAAGATTTATCCTATAAGGACATTTAGAAAGATTCCTCAACATTTTGAGGAAGTAGAAGCAATAAATCAAGTGTGGCATATAACTGGAGTATACTGTTTAGCTCAAGCTAGATTATTTTCATGTGTTTGAAAATTTGTAATATGCTATATTATAGGGCAAAATAAAATAAATATGTATCTGAACTTAATGATTATTACAGTCATAAGTTTATAAAATAGCATTATAAATTTATATACATATATTTTATATATATTATCTTGAGGTATTTAAATAAATTAAATATGTAATCTAGAATATTCTTTATTGTTTTCTTGATTAACGTTGCTTTAAGAAACATTTTAGTGAGAAAATGTTCTACTCATATTACTGTACTCTTTTAATAATAATACGTAAAAATATTCCAGTATTATGTCCCTTACATAAGCTTGTGTCTCAAACCTCAAGTTTGAGTTTTAAGGAGAAAATCTCTTTAACCAGTGAAGATCTGATTTGCTAGAGCTAAATTTAAAGATTTTGCCCCCAGATTCAGCTGGCTGAAATAACGTCTGAGAAACACAAAATCCACGAGCACCTGAAGACCTCTGTGGAGCAGCATCAGCGCACGGTGAGCGCATACCAGCAGAGGCTGACAGCACTGCAGGAAGAGAGCCGCGCTGCCAAGGTGCGTTCTTCGGGGCAGCAGTGGCACACCACCGGTGTCTTATTATTGGCCAGTGAGCCCTATACTCCAGGGCTGTGCTCTCCCTTTTTAGTGTTTTGCTGTTAAGAGCACTTACTAAATGAAGGCCTGGTTCAGCTCACCTGTTTCAGCTCACCTGTTTCCAACCCCAATCCCATGCCAACCCTAACCATCCCTTGGATCACTTTTTTTGCTAAAAGGAAAAACGAGCACATGTTTCTGTTTCAACCCTGTTTTTCAGTTTGTGTGAGAAAGCTTTTTTTTATTAGAAAAGTGTTATAGTTCTTTCTGAGTGCTAAATGATTATAAAATAACATTCTAATGTTAATAGAATGACTGTGAGGTCCTGCTTTTTCATCTTTAATGTACAGAACAGTGAGATACAGTAGAGTAGTTAGAGGTGCAGCTCTTATCTAAGCAATCTTGACAAAAGTGTCATGGGAGTCTACAGATCATTTCAGAAAAGTGGAAGACCTAGAACTTAACTTTTACCACCCTATTTTGAAAACTGAAGTTCAAGTAATATAATATCTTTGAATTGATTTTTCTCATCTTTATAAAAAGAGGGGGGATATCATAAGTTAAAACTCTTTATAAAGTTCCAAAAGCACATAGTGCCACTATAAAATTTATGGGTAGTAAATTAATTTATAGGGTAGACAACATGGCAGAAATATGTCTCTTGTCAGAAAAAATTATATCAGTCAAAGGCTTTTAAAAAGTGTAAAACCTCCCAACATAAATGATAAATGTTCATGGTAATGGATATTGTGATTACCCTGATTTGTTCATTACACATCGTATGCATGTATCAGAATATCACATGTACCCCATAAATATCTACAGTTATGTATCAGTGAAAAAATATTTTTTTAAGTGCAAGACCAACAGAAGTGTACCTTTCAGCAAAGTTAATCAAGGGGTTAAAAAGAATGTCAACCATTTTCCTCATTTTTCAAAAACACGTTTTCATATCAATTGGTTAACTTCTGAGAGAAAATAGGATGATTGTGTTAATAGAAAATTTTTTCTCTCTTTTTTAATGTTATAGGCGGAACAAGCTACTATAACCTCTGAATTTGAGAGCTACAAAGTCCGAGTTCATAATGTTCTAAAACAACAGAAAAATAAATCCGTGACTCAGGCTGAAACTGAAGGAGCCAAACAAGAAAGGTAAAGTCTAAATTAAAAGGAACATTCAGGGTTTTCTCCCTGCAGTGCAGGTTCTTCACCAAGTAGATTGAAAATCCTATTTTGATTGTTTTTAACTGTGGAATTTTTGTTTTTATTTTAGCATATTGTGGGGTACAAATATTTAGGTTACGTATGTTGCTTTGGCCTCCCCCCATTCTCCCCCCAGGTCAGAGCTTCAAGCATGTCCATTCCCCAGATGGTGCACATCGCACTCATTATGCTTGTATATACCCATCCCCCCCCATCTGCCCAGTGCCTGATAAATTTAACTGTGGAATTTTTACATATAATTACCAGTACAACAGACTTTCTTGTTTTCACTGTGTCTCCACACAGTAACAGGGAACGTCACTACGAAGGGCACTGCTGCAAACTCTAAAAGATGTTAAAGTGAACCGTAAGCCAGGATATGGTGGTCTCCAACATACATACTAAAAGTTCAATCTTGTTCTAATAGGATCTGGTCATAGTAGAAATATAGGCATCAAAATTATATTATGCCTAGTTCTAACAATTTTGTAAATTTAGAATTAAAATAAAATTACTTTCTTAATATATTTATTCACCATTAATTAGGTTACACAGAAGTTGCTTAAAAATATTTTACTTATTTCAAAAAGTTTTAAATTAAGTACTAAATCTTGATCTGGAATTGAACTTTTCTTAAGTTTATGACCATCTCACTTCTATTTAAATAGTATATATTGTTTATGCTGCTTTAAAACTGGCATAGAAGACCCCTTTTGTAAATTAATAAAAAAACATACTGTAACAAAAGATAGAACATTCCATGGTATTTGTGGTGCTTTTATGAGTTTGAGGTTCAGTATTCAAAGCTGTTTTACACCTGGCTCCTACTGTTCTAAATAAGATTCATTTATTCTGCAGTGTTTGTATGTTTGTTTCTGCTACTTTTCGTTTAGGAATCTATTAAATATATGGGTACTGTAGACTGAAACTGTCACAGATTATTTTCTCTCCAGTAGTTCATTATAAAGTTAAAGTTGAATACATATAAAAATGTCACCTTTGCAAGAGCCATTTTTGATCATGCCCAAATTTTGGGTTCAAATTATTTGAATGTAAATGTCTTATATGTTCCTTCTACTTTCTTATAAATTAAATACATTATTTTTAAAAAAGAAGCTAATAGTGTACTAATTGTGGCAGAATTATGAATTTTAACTGTTTCCACTTAGTTTTTTATTCTAAGTACAAAAAGACTTCCTGCTTTTCTTCAGGGATTATCTTTCACTGTCACTTGGTCTAACATATCATTCTCATAACAATTAACTTAGAACTGTGTGGTTCTTTTTTAACTAATGACATAGTCCTATTGCATAAAATGGGCTGTTTCATTGCCACTTAATGATCTACTCCATTTGAATATGAAATTTTAAAATTTAGAGAAATTTTTTGTAGATCTGTGGTGCCAGATATTTAAAATCTGGCTATAACATTTTTTGTATTATATTTCATCTTAGTCTCTGAATTCTTCTGATGATTATATTTCCTTTAGAATTATCCATAATAATAGTAACAGTATGACATTGAAATATAAAATGATTAAAATATATCTGAAACCACAAAATCAGGTTCACCACTTAAAAAAAATTTTTTTTAACTGTGTATTTCTGTTTTAGGGAACATCTGGAAATGCTGATTGACCAACTCAAAATCAAATTACAAGATAGCCAAAATAACTTACAGATTAATGTATGTGAACTTCAGACATTACAGTCTGAACATGATACCCTGCTAGAAAGGCACAACAAGATGCTGCAGGAAACCGTGTCGAAAGAGGCGGAACTCCGGGAAAAGTAAGGTTGCTGGCAGCACTAACATTGTACCTGGCAGCAGCATATTTCTTTGTTGGAACTTTTAGCATGTTGCTCCTTGGGATAAATACAGATTTGAAAATAGAAAGTAGACATTTCTAAAGGCTTGGTAACTTTGCTTTATCTACCTTAAAGCTTCCCCTTTGAATTGGTTTTGTGATTTGAAAGTTTAAAAACAATTTATGTTTATCTGCTCATCCAATATTGTGCCTCTCCCATAGCCTTCATGGCAAGGATGTTTCTTAAAAAAAACAAAACAAACAAAAACCTCATTAATTTCCAACCCAGGTGTCAAATTATAAGCATGTTTCTTTCTAGAGGAAAACTTTCAAATATCTGCTGACTGAAAAAGAATATGTAACTTATCTTTGTATTTCTTTCTTCGACTTGTCATATTTTGTTAATCATTATAATACTCTACAGAGACATTAGGAGTATTAGCAGAATAAATAGATTATTGTGAACAAGAAATTTTGAATTCCTGTGATAAAGAAATTGGGTAGTGATATTCATTGTATCTTTGAGGAAAAGAATTCTTCAATGACCATTTTTCATCAAGGGTATTAAAATACTTTTCACATCCCAGATATGCTTATAATAAATATCTAATCTTATGCTAATCTGAAAAGGGAAAGCACTTGAGTTTTATTGGGCTACACTATTGAAAGGGTGTGGAATTCATATGTGGAGGAAGAAAGATTTCTCACATAGAGTTTAAGATAGAAGTACCAAATTTATTCATATCTGAGAGAGAGAGAAGCAAGGAGTGGCTACAGCACAATGAAGGAGAGAAAATGCCAGGCAGCTGAGGGAAAGTTGTTTGGAGTTTTTTTTTTGTTTTTTTTTTGAGACAGAGTCTCGCTTTCTTGCCCAGGCTAGAGTGAGTGCCATGGCGTCAGCCTCGCTCACAGCAACCTCAAACTCCTGGGCTCAAGCAATCCTGCTGCCTCAGCCTCCCGAGTAGCTGGGACTACAGGCATGCGCCACCATGCCTGGCTAAATTTTTCTATATATATTAGTTGGCCAGTTAATTTCTTTCTATTTATAGTAGAGACGGGGTGTCGCTCTTGCTCAGGCTGGTTTTGAACTCCCGACCGACCTGGAGCAATCCGCCCATGTTGGCCTCCCAGAGTGCTAGGATTACATGTGTGAGCCACCATGCCTGGCCTGTTTGTAGTTTTAAAGGGTAAAAAATAGCTTTTTTCCCCTCTGCTTCAGATAACAGAAGTGGCAGCAAAGTTGTTGCAGGTGTTCTTTATTTTTCTCTTCTCTCTGTGAGGCCAGCTTATCTGAGTCCTTGGAATCTGATTTTTTGGCAGAAACTAAGACAGAGAGCTGGAGCAGGGAGGTGTTTTTTTTTTTTTTCCGGCATATTATGGGGGTACAGATTTTAAGGTTTCAATAAATGCCCTTCCCCCCCTCCCCCCACAAGCCTGAGTTTCCAGCATGACCATCCCACAGATGGTGCACATCTCACTCATTATGTATGTATATACCCATCCCCTCCCCCCTCCCATCTGCCCAATACTCTATTACTGTAGTACCTATGTGTCCACTTAGGTGCTGCTCAGTTAATACCAGTTTGCTGGTGAGTATATGTGGTGCTTGTTTTTCATTCTTGGGATACTTCACTTAGTAGTATGGGTTCCAGGAAAATATAAGGTGTGCTATATCACCGTTGTTTCTTAGAGCTGAATAGTACTCCATGGTATACATATACCACATTTTATTAATCCATTCTTGGATTGATGGGCACTTGGGCTGTTTCCACAGCCTTGCAATTATGAATTGTGGGGAGCAGGGAGTTTGTATCCCTACTGTCTGCTTAGGGCTCTTCGTGGCTGTGAAAATGAATTCTTACAGATAATGAGTTAGGCCACAGATGTTTAATTAAAACTAAGGGCAGTTGTGCTTTGAGTTTTCTCTTCAAAGGGACAATTATGTGTTGTGAATTTATTTATCTTACTTTCTGTTTGATAATTTATTTTCCTGTTAGATAGGTTATTAGTAAGGCCACCTTTCAATTATCTGTTAACAGTGTAATTTACATGTTAATCATGTAAACCAAAAGCTTCAGGGAAACTCTACCAATTTTCTGACTTCACCAGGGTTTACCATGAGATTAACTTACACATAGTGATGCTTGTGTGATACTTCCATAAGAAATTTTTAACATTTATTCTGTACTCTAGAAAAGTTACTGCAAATTACATTTCTAACACAAAGCACAATTGATGCCTCTAAAGTAATTCAATCATTCAATAAATATTTCTTTAGCACCTAAGTGTCAGTCACTCTTGTAGGTACTGGAAACTTTTCACAGCATTTTGAGGTATCTTTAGGAGTCTGTTTTTCCTCATCTTTGGAAATATTAAAAACTAATGGTATTGTTACTGTCTATGCCCTAGTATGAAGAAATAGCCTTTTCATTATATATTTTCTACTTTTTAAAATTTTTTATGTTTATATGTTCTATATATGAAATTATAAAAATGACTCCAGGGGAGTGTGCTAATTAAGCCAAATGGTTAATGTCTGCATTACCCAGGGGCCTCAGTTTAACACCTGAGTTTAACTGCTCTGTCCCTGTTTAACAACAGGGACAGAGCAGTGACCATCAGCACAGTCATTCAGATGCCAGATGGCAGGTTCAAGCATCTAGCTTTCAAGTAGGTAAATTCAGAAATGTTGTTGGTACTACCTGAAAACTAGAAGCTTTACCTTGCCTCTAAAATGTAACTTTTATCCTCCTTAGAAAATTTTCGTGACTGTCAATGATCCTTCCTTTACTTTCTTGGTAGATGTTTAAACAAAAAGCTTGCAGAAAAAATGTGTATGTGATTCTTTAGACTCATTAATCAATATGAGCTTGGCAATTAGAATACCTTTTCTAAAATATATGGTATTTTTATTGCATTTCTCCCTTCAACCACCAAATTCTGTTTTAAACCTTATGTGATATGCATATGTGTAGTAGGTAGAAAAATATCTTGGAAAGGCACATGCCAAACTTAACAATGTTTATTTATCACTGGAATTGGCATTTTATACTGCTGGGGATGGGAGTGAGTAAAGAAGGGCTTTCACTTCTTTCTCTAAATACTTCTGAATTATTTGAGTTTTTAGGAAAGAAAGAGTACTTGTTGGATCCCTTATGTAAAAAGGAAGGATCTACACCAAACATATAAAACATGAAAACTACAAGTAAACCAGTAAAAGTAGTGGTTCCCCAATTGTAGATCCACTGGCTAATTTCAGGCTGATTACATAAAAATCACATTGAGAACTGCTGAAAGTAAATCCTAGGACCACCAGTGGAGGTTCTGATTAATTGGCTATAGCATGAAAACTAGATGTGTGTATTTTCAGCAAGGAATCCCAGCAATTCTGATGTACAGCAAAATTTGGAAATGGCTATAGAAAACAAGTCCTAGGGTTTGTTTGATGTTAATTGAGTTAAAAATGGGTACTTTAAAGTTTTTTTTTTTTTTTGTGAATTGAAAGAAAGTGGTTTTTTTCATATTTTCAGAGTAAAATTAATTTATGCTATAAATATAGTCATATTTTCTGATGAACCATGAAGGAAATTACTTGTCTGAAGAATGCAACACAGTTTCTTAAGTGAGGTTCTTCATCTGAACTATGGGACATAGAAAACAATTTGAACTAGATGACAGCCGGTGTCATTTCTATTATACGTAAGTTGTTACATAGCTAGTACATTATAGATATTTAGTAGAGAAATTGATTTATATATTCAGTAGATGCCTTAGAGCTATTATAATTTTCTTGGAGAACTCAGTTGAGAAAGTCAGTATATAAAGTTGAAAGATCTTATATGTACTAAGTTCCTCTCATGTTTCAGGTTATGTTCAATACAATCAGAGAACATGATGGTGAAGTCTGAACATGCACAGACTGTGAGTCAACTAACGTCCCAAAATGAGGCCCTTCGAAACAGTTTCCGAGACCAAGTGCGGCATCTACAGGAAGAGCACAGAAAGACAGTGGAGACTTTACAGCAGCAGCTGTCCAAGGTGGAGGCACAGCTCTTCCAGCTGAAGAATGAACCTCCCACAAGAAGTATGTATGTACCCAAGGAAGTATTAGTTCACGTTTTCATGTGTTTATATCACTTAAATCAGTGGTCCCCAACCTTTTTGGGACTAGGGATCGGTTTCATGGAGGACAATTTTTCCATGCACTGGGGGTGGGGCAGGTTAGTGGGGAGGCAAAAGTCAGGTAGTGATACAAGCAATAGGAATGGCTATAAATACAGATGAAGCTTCACTGGCTTGCCCACCTCTCACCTCCTGCTGTGTGCTCCCCAACCCCATGCCCGTTCATAAATTTCATGGAAGACGATTTTTCCACGGACCAAGGGCGGGGGGTGGGGGGGGTGGGTGGCGTGGAGTGCGACAGAGTTCTGGGGTCTGGACCCAAACAGGCCACAGACTGGTACCAGTCCATGGCCCAGGGGTTGGGAACTGCAGACTTAAATACATTCTTCACAAATTCTTAAGAAAGTAAAAAATGTATTAGGTGACAGCCAATGTCAATTCTGTGATAATGAATTCCAAAATTTGCTTACTGGGAAGATATTTGAACCCTTCTTGATTTATGCTTACATAAGCCTGTATAACCTTTGAGAATACTAATTTTCATGTATTTATTACCCTCCATGTAAAGGATTATTTCTTTTTCTCTGACTTAAACATACTCTGTCAGTCTGATTACATGTGTCATAATTCTAGTATTCACTGTGTCTGTTTGGTGTTCTCCATTGTCAATCATCATATACGTCTATTTTTTAATTAGAAACATTAGGGATAGAGCAAGAAATTTAGAAACACTCAAGCAGTACTAAATTTGTAGAATTGTTGGACCAATACAGCTTCTTCTCTTCCAAATTTCTAACTCATTGGAATTTTTTCAGCTACACCCAATGTCTTCTATTTGCAGAAAAAGATGGGAAAGTATCAGGCATGACTATGACATATTTTAGTAGTAAGTTGATAGTGTTTTTTTCTCATGGAAAATATTATCACTAGAGTGTTGGCAGCTACAGGTCACTTGTCAGGGTCAGAAACCAACTTCAGAAAAATTTAACGTATGCCAAGAGTCAACAAAGGGAGTAATCAGCCAGGGACAAACAGGTTACAGAACAGAATGGAATCTAGGAATCGACATCATATATGCAGTTAACAAAGTATCAGAAACCCAGTGAGTGCTTCAGAAAGGGCAGCTAAGGCTAACTAAGGTTTGAAAGGACAGAGGAGGCAACTTTATAGAATGGAAAATAAATGAAATTTGAAGTTAAAAAACTGGGTTGGAATTTTGGCATTAACTCAGCTGTGAGACCTTGGACAATGTCATTAAATTTCTCTTAATTTCAGATTTCTTGAGGTCAATAAACAAATGTATTTGAAAGTGTCTTAAAAACTTTACAATTCTGTACAAGTATTCAGTAACAGCAAACAGGAAAGCCTTGCTCAAGTGATGTAATTGATTAGTTCCCTGCATTGGATTCTGGACTCTTGTTGTCTTAGTGCTGTAGGTGTGAGTGGCAACTTTGGGAACCAGCAGAGGTGAAGGTGTAAGGGCAGTGATCAAGAACGTCTGCCAAACAAACTTCAGCAGGTGTGTTGTGTCAGGAAGTATGCAGCAATCTGAAATACCAAATCCAGAAAAAATAACTAGAATCTAGTTTTTGAATGTCTACCAGTATTTAGTAATAGTATGGCCTGGTACCCTAAATTAATAAAAATAAGTAGTATTCATATGAGCTTTGTTAATGTTATCTAACAGCTAGCTAGTAGCAATTAATCTTAGCTAGCTAGTAGCAATTAATTTATAGCTTTTAATGAAATGACTAAAATGGTTAAAAGTTCAATGACTAAATTGTAAGAAATGTTTTAGCAATTCTTTCTTCAGATATTATTTACTTATCTTCTAATTGTTTAATTTCCCTACCCTATCATTTGACATTTTAATTTTATTATATATCTCTATTAAGGCTGAATCCATCAATTTGAACTATCTCACACTTACCCTTTAAAAACTTGTTTTTAATAGGCCCAGCTTCTTCCCACCAACCTTTGAAGAACCTTCGAGACAGAAGAAATGCAGACCTCCCACTTTTTGACATGCACACCGTGACCCGGGAAGAGGGGGAAGGGATGGAGACAACTGACACGGAGTCTGTGTCTTCCACCAGCACACACACACAGTCTTTAGAGCAGCTCCTTAACTCTCCTGAAACTAAACTTGGTATTTTACTCTGCCTGAATACGTTTTTTTCTCCCTTTCCCTGTCCCTTCCCTTCCCTTTCCTTTCCTTTCCTCTTTCGTCTTTATAGGGCTCTTCCATGAAGCACAAAAATGTTTTTCTTATTTAATTTTATTTTCTTCATTAATATTACTCTAAGTCATATATGCTTTTTTTATTGAGCCACTCCAATAAAATTTCTTTTCACTGTTCCACCATCAGTTCAAATTATGAAACAAATCGTTTTTTAAAATAAAATGTTAGCTACCTCAGGCTTGAACCAGAAATAGGTGGTTGAAAGTTCTATAGTGGCATTAGAAAGTAGGATAAAGTATTCTCTCACCCTTCAAGACACTAACAATTTTCATTTGTTCCTCTTGCTGAAGTAATGCTAAGTTTGCATTTTTAAATGTAAAATTTTGGTATATTTTATTCTTACCTATAAGGAATATTACTGTTCATGATTCAGGGGGAATCTGCTTGTCATCTTCCTGAAGTTTCAGGATCACCTGTAATAAAGGATATTGTATTCATGGTCATTGACCATGTGGGGTAGAAACTGCCAGTCAAGGTTCTTTCAGGCAAAGTTAATAGTGGTGACAAGGACGCATCATGATAGAGTGGCAACAGACTCCAGAATCAGACTTGGCTTTGTGATGTTTGCCAGAATTTCTTGTCAACTGAGCCTGTTCTTTCATCTATAAAATTTGAATAATGATACCTACTCTACCACAGAAAAGACTCTGAGGAGGGTCCATGATATGTGACCAGTAAATGTTAATGCTTCCCTCATTTACAAGTGAAATGACATAAGTTCTTGAAATATTAATAGATGGAAAGAGGATGCATCATAAAACTAATGGAATGGTCTAAAAATACAGTCCTGACATTGGGACTCATAGGGCTTGTATTTAGTTACATTACATGCTGTACAATAGAGATACTGTCTTATTTGAGTTTTATTCAACATGCAGCCCTTTCATTGGGGCATGTTGAATAGATGAATTGCAAAGAGATTCAAAGAGACCTATATAATATCACAGAGTAAGATATTTGTATTAAGATGTTTTTCTTAGAATCTTTATCTGTAATCTCTGATTTTAAAAATTAATTCTTGGAACATCTTGCAGAGCCTCCTTTATGGCATGCTGAATTTACCAAAGAAGAATTGGTTCAAAAGCTGAGTTCCACCTCAAAAAGTGCGGACCACTTAAATAGCCTGCTGCGGGAAACAGAAGCAACCAATGCGATCCTTATGGAGCAAATTAAGGTGAGGCCAAAAAACCTGGTCACTATGAAAACCACCAGTTTGGTTTTCTTGACATTTCATACATATGTGCCCAGGTTTAAAAATTCACATTTCAGATGCATCCATAATGGCTTGATTCTTTATACTAGATTTCTGACAGTGAGAAATACTGCTCTTAAATCTATTATATAAAGACTATTTTTTAATTCCTACTTTTTTTTTTTTTTTGAGACAGTCTTACTCTGTTGCCCAGGCTAGAATGCCATGGCATCAGCTTAGCTCACAGCAACCTCAAACTCCTGGGCTCAAGCAGTTCTCCTGCCTCAGCCTCCCAAGTAGCTGGGACTATAGGCACGTGCTACCATGCCCAGCTAATTTTCTTATATATATATTTTTCTATATATATATATTTGTTGTCCAGCTAATTTCTTTATATTTTTTTTCAGTAGAGACGGGGTCTTGCTCTTGCTCAGGCTTGTCTCAAACTCCTGAGTTCAAACGATCTGCCCATCTCCCTCCCAGAGTGCTAGGATTACAGGCATGAGCCACCATGCCCAGCCAATTCCTACTTTTTCTAAGAAACTATCACAGATTCAGAAATTAGATGTGCACAAGTCATTGTCCTACACATGCTTAAATAGAACTTAACACAGGTCTTTAAATTCTAAAGATAAACAGTGGAGCATTTCTAATTCATACTGTTAATCTGATGTTTATGGCACTGAACTACTTAACACAGTTTATAGGTGGAGATGGCAAAGTGGCATAGGAAGCTTTTCCTAATTATAGTGGACACAGGCAACATCTAGGAATGTTGTGGAGCAGTTGAGGATTACTCAAGTGAGATCTTTCCACCCTGGCTTGCTAGTAAATCATACTATTGAGTATATGGTCATACTATTATTGAGAAGTTCTGATGACAAAGACCTGGGGCTTTGCATACGTTATCTTATTTAATCTCGTAATTGCTGGCTGAGAGAAAATTGAAGCTGGCAAATGGTGGAGCAAAATTGAAACTCATGTCTGTCTGAAAACTGCATGCTTTTGCCCCTACACTTTGCTGCTCTAAATAAATCCTGCCTCTGTGTAGGGCCACCAGCTGTCCTTGTCAGGTTAATTTTTCTAGAGCTGAATTATTCAGTTATTTACAGTAAAATGTAGCTGTCATGACATCTCATCACTAAATACTTAACATTTTCCCACTAGTCAAAACATTATCACATCTGACAAATCACTGTCTAGCCTAGTGAACCTAAGTGACTTATTTAAATGTTATATTTCTACAAATATATATTATATAATTCCTTAGTCTTTTTTATTATCACTTTTTAAAATGACCCTAGGTTTTAGGACAAAGTTGACTGACTTTCCTGGACTAACCTGAAATAATGAAAATATAACAAAAGCTACAGCGTTGTTTCAACCCAGAAATCTTCCTCAAAGACTTTAACGTACTATTACCTTTTTCATATCATCCTTTGCCCCGTTTTTCTGATAGTATTGTATATTGTCTTATATTCTTGAATTTTAAGTATATCCTGAACTCAACTTCTGTTTTGCTTAAGTGCTGTTAATTGTGGGCATCTTAACTGCCTGGGGCTCTGGGAGCAGGGCAGGGGTGGGGCCTTGTGGAAGCTGTGAATGTTCACTTCAGCCCATTTTCAGGCCAATTCACACTACTCACAGTGTGTCTGTTGTCCCATAGCCCCCAAACCCCGCTGGCTCAGTTTCTTTAGAGAGTAGAAGGCGGAGGGAGCATCATGGTACCAACCTATGGCCCCAGTTGCTCCTTATGTCAACTTTCAGCCCCATTTCCACGATACCCTATGCTTCTGAGGCAGGAACTGATTGGTATTTACACAGGATATGTCCTCTTCTCTTGTTGGTGGTAAGCTGGTAAGCTTGGTAAGCTGCTGGACTGAGTCACTTCTACTTCTTCATCTGCTTCCTGGCTTTTTTATTGACATTTGCAGGAGGGGAGAGAGGTTTTAGGGGAAAGAGGGAAAATGCATGTATTCAGTCTGCCATGTTTAACCATAAGCTCCTAAAACCCATTTTTAACTCATTTCTCCTAACACCAGCTTCTCAAAAGTGAAATAAGAAGATTGGAAAGAAATCAAGAGCGAGAAAAGTCTGTAGCTAACCTGGAATACTTGAAGAATGTCTTGCTACAGTTCATATTCCTGAAGCCAGGTAGTGAAAGAGAGAGGCTTCTTCCTGTTATTGACACAATGTTGCAGCTCAGCCCTGAAGAAAAGGGAAAACTTGCTGCCATTGCTCAAGGTGGGTGAAAGCAGAGTCATACAACTTCTGTTTTATAACTTAAATTAAATGTTGGCTTTGTGGTTGAGAATTTGTATGTGTGCTTATAACCTTTTTCATGACCCTACGGCTTTTAAAATTGTAATTTTTAAATTTTGCTCATTTGGATTGGTTCTATCGTATGTGTAAGCTGTGACTAGATTTGAAGGGCTGACTTTTTAATATGTGGGGGCAACTGTAGTACATTTATATAATTTTAACATTCAGCAAAATACAATATAATGCTTAGTTTGATCTTCTAGCTCTTTGAAAATTGGATTTGTTTCCTGGTGTTGAGCTCAATGTGGTTTAGTTTTACTTTTGACATGTATTTGACTTGTTCCTTTCTTACCTCAGCCCTCTTTCTGCTTCCCAGATAGTCTAGGGATACCAGAGTCATATAGCCCAACACATATAGTCCACATCCAGAACTCCAATTTCCAGGCAAATGCAGCTTTAAAGCTGTCTTGTAGTTGGAATTTAGATTTTCATGCCAAGTAGATTTAATACTGTGATGCCATAAACTCTTTTGAAATGCTTCACATATAGCTGCTGTAGTTCCCTGATTTCAGATTGCATCTTAAGAATCATGCCTTCATTTTTGTTTTAGTTTGAAATGTTTTTATTGTTGACCTTTTGAAGCATACAGGGAAACTAGTATAATGTCCCTTTTAGTTATCAGTTATTTAACAGCTGATGTCTCTAATAGTTTTCAATTCATGAGCAATCTTTTGGCAGGGATAGGGGAAAGCTAGAGATTTTAAAGCAAATCTCACACATCATTTCATTTTCCCAATGAATATCAGTGTTTATTGGATTCCTGTCATCTATACCTAGTTCGTGTTTATTATTCCTGGATTATCACAAATGTCTTTTTACAATATCCCCAATAGTGCTCATACATTGCATTTAGTTGATGTTCCTTAAGCTTTGTTTTGTTGGGGGATTTTTAATGATAACAATTCCGTGTTCCTTTTTTAAATGTGCGATTTATTAATTGAAGAAATTGGTCATTTGTCCTATAGCAGTCCTGTCTGCTGGCTTTGGTAGTTCAAGGTAGCATTGAATTTGTTCCAATTGCCTGTAAATAGGAAGTTAGATCTCTGATTAGATCCAGTTATAATTGAACCAGGTGGGGGACAAAAATACTTATAGGTACCGTGTTTCCCCCAAAATAAGACTTACCCATAAATAAGCCCTAGCAGGATTTCTAAGCATTTGTGCAATATAAGACCTACCCTGAAAATAAGACCTAATGATGGGCGTGGCCACGCAGCATATCTGCACAACCCATGCATTGCTTCACGGAGCAGTAAAGAAGATGAGCAGCCCTTCTCATCTGCCCCATGAGAGCTCTATTACTCTACATGAGAGATTGGGGCCAATGATTCTAAAGGAAATAGAGTCACAAGAAATTCAGTATGGAATTTGAGGTTTGGAGAGTTATGGTAATGTTCCAGAAGAAGACGACTTAACTATATTTGAATAAATGTAGATTGTTGTATTGTACTTAAATAACATATCCCCTGAAAATAAGCCCTAGGATGTCTTCTTGAGGAAAAATAAACATAAGACCCTGTCTTATTTTCAGGAAAATGTGGTCATATTATGTACTTGTTAAGACATCAGTAGACCCAGAATGTCTGGATGTCCTACTTTTGAGTGACTGACCTCATCTTGTTGGTGCTCTTTAACATGTTTCTCCTTCCCCTGTAACTTTTAACTAAACAGATAGATTAGAGTCATCCTCAAAATTGAGCAGGCATCAGAATCATTTGATCATTAAAACTCCAGTTGCGGTCAGGCATGGTGGATCATTTGAGCTCAGTTTGAGACCAGCCTGAGCAAGAGCAAGACCCTGTCTCTACAAAAAACTCGACAGAAATTAGCTGGACAACTAAATATACATACATACATACATACACACACACACACACACACACACACATATATATAAATTAGCCAGGCATGGTGGTGCATGCCCGTAGTCCCAGCTACTCAGGAGGCTGAGGCAGAAGAGAAGGATTGCTTGAGCCCAGGAGTTTGAGGTTGCTGTGAGCTAAACTGACGCCATGGCACTCTAGCCCAGGCAACAAAGTGAGACTCTGTCTCCAAAAAAAAAAACTCCAATTGCTAGATCCCACCCTAGTTTCTGACCCAGGATTTTGTATTTTTAGTAATTAGATGCTGATACTCCTGGTCTAGGGGCCCATACCTTGATATAGAGGACTGATAACATTCAGGCTTAATTTTTTTGCAGAAATACTTCATAAGTAGTATTGATAGTTTCTTTGAATCTGTTTTCTGAATATATCTTTATAATGATGAAGAAGGAATGAGCTCAATACTGATAGTAATCTCAATTTTGCAAACTATAAGGTACATTATCATAGCCACAATAGCATTGTTGTAACAAGATCCAAAATAAGAAAACATCATGTATATATTTAGTAATTATTCTTCATTATCATTTGCTTTTATGTATTATTTTTTAAATTAAAAATAATAATTCTATCTAAAGTAAAACTATTTTTATCATTGTAAAATTAACCAGGACTTTAAGAACAATATATGTATTTTTTATTTATTTATTTATTTTTTTGAGACAGAGTCTCACTTTGTTGCCCAGGCTAGAGTGAGTGCCATGGCATCAGCCTAGCTCACAGCAACCTCAAACTCCTGGGCTCAGGCGATCCTACTGCCTCAGCCTCCCGACTAGCTGGGACTATAGGCATGCGCCACCGTACCCGGCTAATTTTTTCTATATATATTTTTAGTTGGTCAATTAATTTCTTTCTATTTTTAGTAGAGACAGGGTCTCGCTCAGGCTGTTTTTGAACTCCTGACTTCAAGCAATCTGCCTGCCTTGGCCTCCCAGAATGCTAGGATTACAGGCATGAGCCACCACGTCTGGCTAATGTATGTATTTTTAAATTAAAGCATAGCTTTTCCATGGAACAGTGATATGATTTCAAAATATTTAGCATGTCTCCCTTAAGAGCCTACCATGTTTAATGTAATGTAGGTATTGCTAACACCTAAGTGGCTCCTATAAGTTGAGGGTCCATTGATTGAAAGGCGTAAAAGACTAACCTAAGGGGCCGGGCGCTGTGGCTCACGCCTGTAATCCTAGCTCTTGGGAGGCCGAGGCGGGCGGATTGCTCAAGGTCAGGAGTTCAAAACCAGCCTGAGCAAGAGTGAGACCCCGTCTCTACTATAAATAGAAAGAAATTAATTGGCCAACTGATATATATATAAAAAATTAGCCGGGCATGGTGGCGCATGCCTGTAGTCCCAGCTACTCGGGAGGCTGAGGCAGAAGGATCACTCAAGCCCAGGAGTTTGAGGTTGCTGTGAGCTAGGCTGACGCCACGGCACTCACTCTAGCCTGGACAACAAAGTGAGACTCTGTCGCAAAAAAAAAAAAAAAAAAAAAAAGACTAACCTAAGGGATCCCAATAACAGATATTTTTAAGTAATTTCATAAAAGATATATATATACACACATACACACACACACAAACACACACACATAAATAGAAAAAATAGAGTTCATTAGAAACCCAGAACCCTAAAACAAGCTTTTTCTAAGTCTTGTAAACATACAGGAAAACTCCACTTATTAAACTTAAATTAATTTGCTTTTTAAAAGTATTACTTGTTATCTATGTGAGTAAATAAAAGAGAACTTATAAAAATTAAAAACAGTGATGATTTGGCAGCAGATTTAGATATGGCTTAAGAGAGAATATAAACTAGAAGATAGGTCAGAAAGAATTGTGCAGAATTCTACATGGAAAAACAAAAAGATGAAAGAAACAGAAAGGTAAGTAAAAGATACAGAGACTAGAAAGAAGCTATCAAACGTACATTTACTAACTGAAGTTACAAAGGAGAGGAAAGAAAGAATGGGGCAGAGATAATATATGAAGAGAATGGCTGAAAATCTTCCAGAATTGATGAAGGATATTCATCTACAGATTTAAAAAAATCTCAAGCAGAATCAAAAACAAAAAGAAATCTACCTCTCTCTATTCACATAAAAGTGAAACTGCCCCCCAAAAAACAAATTAATCTCAAAAGCAGCCAGGGAAAGAAGACACTTTGCTTCACCTTTGCAAGAGTAACAGACTCACAGTCAACGTAATCAGCAGCACTGGTGTAAGACTGTCTCCCATGTGCTGAAAGAAATAATTGCCAGTCTTGTAAAAGTATGTTTCAAGATCTTTTCTGACAAACAGAAACTTTAAGAATTTGCCTCCATTGGAAATTCTCAACAATGTACTTTAGGCAAAAGGATAATTTCCTAGGTAGAAGGTGTAAGAAGGAAAGACATGCAGAGGAAACGTGTTGCCATATTACAGATATGAGCTCAGGGCCTTACTGGGGCACCAGGGACATGTCATTACCAAGGCGCTGAAGATAATAACCAATGTTGCACATGTGGGATGCCAGAAGAAAGAATCTGAGAGCCACTCTTCCTGGCACTGAAGGGGGCAGGACCAGCAGAACAAATGACACAAATACCTCTTGCCTCCTTATATCCTTGGAAATTATGTTTGTGATCTCTAATTTTGTGTAAAGCTTATAACAGCATTTTTCATTCAAGTTACTACCCATTAGTGAATAGTGAAATTGATTTGATGGATCACATCCAAAATATGTTTTAAAATAAAAAGAGAAAGTCAAAGAATGTGTTGAATCTAGTAAAGTTAAGAATTGTTTCTTGAAACTCTAGTTATATACACAAATGTTGGTGTCTGATTGTATCAGATCTCTATGTAAAATGTTTTTCTTTCTATGGATTTTGGTATATTTGTGAAACATTAGCTTAGGGAATAAAGTAGGTTACCTAACTCTGATAAGCAACATCAAACTTCACACTCTCCTAGACATCGGCCTGGGCAAAGAGTTTATGAAGAAGTCCCCAAAGGCAATCACAGCAGCAACAAAAATAAATAAATGGGACATGATCAAACTACAAAGCTTCTGCACAGCCAAAGAAATAGTCATGAAAGTAAACAGACAACCTACAGAATGGGAGAAAATTTTTGCATCCTATGCATCCGATAAGGGACTGATAACTAGAATATACTTAGAACTCACGAAAATTAGGAAGAAAAAATCAAATAACCCCATTAAAAAGTGGGCAAAGGACTTGAACAGAAATTTTTCTAAAGAAGACAGAAGAATGGCCAACAAACATATGAAAAAATGCTCAACATCCCTAATCATCAGGGAAATGCAAATCAAAACCACAATGAGATATCACTTAACCCCAGTGAGAATGGCCTTTATCAAAAAATCTCCAAACAATAAATGCTGGCGTGGTTGCGGAGAGAGAGGAACACTCCTACACTGCTGATGGGACTGCAAACTAGTTCAACCTCTGTGGAAAGCAATATGGAGATACCTTAAAGCGATACAAGTGAATCTACCATTTGATCCAGCAATCCCATTGCTGGGCATCTACCCAAATGATCCAATGACACTATACAAAAAAGACACCTGCACTCGAATGTTTATAGCAGCACAATTCATAATTGCAAGGCTGTGGAAACAGCCCAGGTGCCCATCAATCCAAGAATGGATTAATAAAATGTGGTATATGTATACCATGGAGTACTATTCAGCTCTAAGAAACAATGGTGATATACCACATCTTATATTTTCCTGGTTAGAGCTGGAACCCATACTACTAAGTGAAGTATCCCAAGAATGGAAAAACAAGCACCAGATATATTCTCCAGCAAACTGGTATTAACTGAGTAGCACCTAAGTGGACACATAGGTACTACAGTAATAGGGTATTGGGCAGGGGGCAGGGGGGAGGGGGGAGGGGGGCGGGTATATACATACATAATGAGTGAGATGTGCACCATCTGGGGGATGGTCATGATGGAGACTCAGACTTTTGGGGGGAGGGGGGAAATGGGCATTTATTGAAACCTTAAAATCTGTACCCCCATAATATGCCGAAATAAAAAAAAAAAAAAACTTCTTAAAATAAAGCACCTATTATGGGCCCAACTTAAATTTCAAGCAGGTGTCATAAGCTGCTCAGAGCAGCCTGTCAACCCTCTGTGTAAGGTAAGACAACTTAGAGTGCAACAGCAATCCCCAAACAAGTAACATCAAGGAGGCACTGCTAAGAAATATAAGTTGCTCCTCTACTTGTGTCACAAATGTTAACTCACCCTGCCCCCTGCCTGTTGAATCTCAGCACAGTTCACTAATTGGGTGTTTTTTTTCTGAGATAAAACTTATGGTGAGTCAGCTTCGCTCCCCAGATAAGTTAGCCATATAGTACTTCTCTGCAAAGTTGGAATCTCAAATTTGCTACTCAAGCAAGAGCTAGAAGCTGCTTCTCTACATCTTCTTTACTCCCAAACTAGGTTACAGTTTACAGGACTGAATATTGTCCCTTAGTACATCATACACACACCAAGGTCAAACACTTTTTAGAAGTAAATAAAGAGAAAAAAGTCCAACAACCCAATAGGAAAATAAGCCAAGCCTATCATAAACTTTTTGATCATCTCCAGACTGGCAGGAAGAGAATGCATGCTCACATACCCACTGCAAGTGCTTGATTTGATTTGGAGAGGATACAGAGCATTATCAGGAGAGAATAACCTCCAGGGCAAGAGCAAATGCATCCTGTCTCAGCACTGCTGAGCCATCTGATGATTAAGTTCTACATTGCTTCATGTTGCGTATCACTGTTTTAGAGTTAAAATATAAAACATAAAAGTAGCTATTAAATTGGTTCATCTAAGGAAATCCAATGTCATATCCTTAAGAAAGAGAAATTTAGAATAGGAACTCATGTCTAAAGGATTGTATATAATCAATGAATATGATATTATTTGCTTATATTATAGAGTGATTCTAGAACATAGATTTCACATTGAGAAACTTTGTCTTTTTTTTTCCCTAACTTTCCAAAGGTGAGGAAGAAAATGCTTCCCGTTCTTCTGGATGGGCATCCTATCTGCATAGTTGGTCTGGACTTCGATAGATTGATGGAAAGAAAATTCTTCATTAACCAAATAGAATCCATTTTGCAAAAATGGTTCATGTATATTACTGTCATTCTTTTGTCAAAAAGTGTGTATATATGTTCACATCTACATATATTTGTACATATATATGACAGATATATTTTTAAAGTCTCAGCTGGAAGTAAAAGTACAGCAGCATAAGGAGTTGGTACCAGTCCACAGCCCTTGAACTCCCGTGCTCTCCCTGCATGCTGCCAGAATGAAAACACAAGGAATGAATTCACTCCCCTTCTTTGGAACCTCATCAGTACTGTGAATTTTGAAGTTAAACTAAATTTGGTCTGTACCAACTGGAATTTAGGTTTTTAAAATAGTGTTTCAAGACTATTTATTGCAAAGTCAGATTTGCAGATAGATTGTTACTATCTATAAATTGTTGAGAAAATTTGGTGACTAAAATATGAAGGAAAATGCTTTATTGTAAAGTTGACTTACGTTATTAAGCAGCCGTGAAGTAAATATGCTATAGTTAATTATGCTAAGTTAAAATACAGGTTAGTTATTTAGTTTAAAATAAACTGAGTTTTTTTTTTTCTCTAAAATATATTTTCTCAGAACTCATGTTGTCAGAAGCCCTAGTACTGGCTGGTGTAACACTAACTATGAACAGATGAGACCACCACCAAGTTGGGGTACTTTCATGGTGTCTCTCCAGGCTCTTGGTATGGTACCACTACTTGCAAGCAATGAGTCTGTATCAAGAATTTTCTCCATCTCCCCAAATAAAAACATCATAACAGTGACTGTATTTTTCAGCACTATATCTAAATATGAAATTGGTGCTTCTAGTGTTTTGGTAGATAATGTCGTTCCATAAGGTTTCAATCAGGAGGGATTTCAGAAAGACACCCAGGTCAGTGCCACATTTTCATGGTTCTTGTGAATAACCCTAGATAATGATGTTACTTGCCTTTGATGCCTATGAATATGTTTTAAGAACTAGATCAAAATGGTGTTCTTAAATCAAAAATTGGAGAATTCTATTTTTTAATGTGTGTTTGTTAATCACCACAAAGTATGCTCTCTGAAGTTCTCTTAAGCCTTCCCAATTTATACTCTTGATTTTTAGTCTCACTGGAGAAAGAACTTTTTACTTTGGTTATGTAGAACTTTGGTTTCCAAATGAGTTTAACTGAGATTTACTGCTGACATGTTGAGTTTGTTCTTTTTTCCTCCTGTCTGAGAAGAACAGACCTACCTAGTGAATATATTAATAAAAATGCATCTATTTCAGATTTGACTCTGAGTTTAGTTTTTTTACTTTTAAACTGTGAATGTGAGTATGCCAGCAGCATACAATGTAATAGTATTTAAATAAATTTCACTTTCTTTTTGAGTGTAGACCTTTTGAATTCTATATAAACTTTTTTTGAAATACAGTCTCTACTTATGAATGTAATAACAAAAATATCTTTTGCATGATAAGTATTACTTTGATTACAAAAGGCATATTCTTTCATGGTTTCAGCAATGAGAGGAGATGTAATATTTTAATATTCCTATTAAATATGTTTAACTGTATATTTTTGTGGCTGCTCTTTTGTCATATATTGTCTCTTTGGGGTTTTACATTGGTTTATAAATTGGAATTGCAATGTCCTTTACTACAATCTGACACCATTCATACCTATTAGGTGCTTGAGAGAATGTAGACCCTTTTGTATGTGCCATATAGACCTGCCATTTCTGACGCCCTCCTTCCCGCTGAACCTGGAAGCAACATGAGGCTGTTCTTTGGGCAAGATAGGCATGGATTCGGTCTAGCTAAGGCTGCCAACCTAAGGGTGGCCTTAGATGAAGGACTTTGTTCAGTTAGAGGCAGTGGTTTCGAGTTCTTTGGAAATTTGGACTGGGAAATGGGGAGAGGCAGAGGGAGGGAGAGAAACACAGATGCCACAAGAAAGAGGAACCAAGCTGACCTGGGAGACGAGTGGACGTGCCAGCCAGACTGCAAGTGGCCTATGGTGAGAAGCAGCTTTCCATCCCTGGGCCGGGTGCACTCATCACTCCCTGATTTCTTAGGAGCTGAATTCCTACAGTCCCTGAAGAGTGGGGACTGATGCACCATCAGTTCCAGACCTCTGATTTTAAGACATCTCTTCTGTACAATGAGATTTGCTTGTGCTCTGAATAGTTTAAGGTTAAGAATTACATTCCATTAAACAAACTTTGTAAAAATTATAACTGGACTACAAGCGAAGTTAAGGCTTGCTAAAGACATACAGTACTTTGTATTCTTTTTAAATTCCATGTTAGCTACTGATATAGCTGGAAATGTATAGTATTGAGGGTGTGAAGGTTCCCCTAAAGACACATTTTGGTATTTGGTGAATGATGTAACACACCAAAAAAGGCCAGGCATGGTAGCTCATGCCTGCAATCCTAGCACTCTGGGAGGCTGAGGCAGGAGGATCGCTCAAAGTCAGGAGTTCAAGACCAGCCTGAGCAAGAGTGAGACCCCCATCTCTACTAAAAAACAGAAATTAGCTGGACAACTAAAATATATATATATGCATATATATAAAATTAGCCGGGCATGGTGGCGCATGCCTGTAGTCCCAGCTACTTGGGAGGCTGAGGCAGGAGGATTGCTTGAGCCCAGGAGTTTGAGATTGCTGTGAGCTAGGCTGACGCCACACACTCTAGCCCAAGCAGCAGAGTGTGACTCTGCCCCTCCCCCCAAAAAAGAAATGACAAAACCTACATGTTATATTACGTTGAACAGAGAGCCAATTGTGCAAAAGTAACTCAATTATATAGGAGGCTAAAGGAAGATAAGAATCATTTTAACAAGGTCTATTTGTACAGAATTCTCTTGGCTATGACTCCCCATCAAATAATATTTATTTTCTCCTGGTTCAGGGAGGGCGTGTTTCACATGGGAGTTTTTGTTTCCTGTTTTCAGGAAGAAAAGGGGAGAATTAGAATGCCCTTCTTGCACCTGCTATTTTTCAAGTGCCTTTTGCTTAAAGTAATCCTTATGTCAAAGTGGCATATTTGGGGGTGGCACCTTCTGCCACCCTTCAAGACTCAGGAAAGCCATACTCCCAGTCCAAGGCTGAAGGCCTAAGAATGGAGAGAGCTGATCATGTACTTCTAGTCCAAGTGCACAGGAACACTTACGTCAGGCAGAGAGCCAATTCTCCCTTACCATGATTTTTGTTCTGTCCAACCTCCAAGGGATTGAATGAGGCCCACCCTCGTTAGGGAAGGCAATCTGCTTTATTCAGTCCACCAATTTAAAAGTTAATCTCATCCAGAAACACCCTCACAGATATACCCAAAATAATGTTGGACAAAATGTCTGGACATCCCATGTTCCAGTCAAGCTGACACACAAAATTAACCATCACAAAGTACTCTATGTAAAAATATTCCTGTGCACTCAAGAAACCAAATAATTTCAAATCCTATATTTCATGGACAATTTGGATAAACTAAAGGAAAATCATTTAACATCTCTATAGCTTCATTTTTCTCTTTCCCAGCCTACCTTACTTTTCATACCATGTGGTTTATTTCATAGCATTCTATGCTAGAAATAAATTCTTAACTCACCCATTTAATCTATGTTGTTTGACTAATGTTAAATTTAATTTAATTGGTATCCATCAGCTATATCACATCAATAAAAATAATTTGGAAAAATATACTACTAACTCTGGACATAGTTTAAGGTAGTAAATCCTATAAGCAAAACATTATATGCAAAAATCTCATGATTTCAATAGTTAATATCACTCTGAGAAGGCAATGTATATGCTGGATGGGAGTGCAGGGCTTAGGGGTGAAAGCCAGAATTCAAGAGCTTTTACACTGCTGACTAGCTACATGACTCTGGATCAGTTACCTAATCTTGCTATGCCTCAGTTTCCACATCTATTAAATGATGTAGGAACACTGTAAGTTAGCTGACCCATCAGCTATTTCCACTTCCTTTTCTCTTCCTCCTCCTACTCCAGATGTTAAAAAAACAGATACTTCACCATCCTCACTTACAGCTAGGAATGAAAGGGTTAACCTATGTCTGGCCAATGAAGAATATAAGGAAATCTTCTGGTGGGCACCTGAGAAGACTTATGATTTTTAAGAAAAGGAAAAGAGAGCTTCTTGGCACCACTCTTCCTACTTTCTTCTGCCTTGAAAGTAGATGTGTTGCCTGGGGCTGTGAAAATCATACTGTGACCATGAGGCAACAAACACGCCAAGAATGGTGGATTTGAAAACAAAGAACTTGCATTAATTCTTGTTAATGAACTATCCATAACCTATCTCAGATTTCTTGTTATATGAGAAAAATACACCCTTATTTGTATAATTCCTGTTATGTGCCTCTGAGTCTTTCCTAATTTTCAAATAAGGATAATATCACAGGCTTAGATGAACTAATGCAAGTAAAAGACTGACTCAGTACAGTGCCCAGTGCACAGGACATACACAATCAATGTTAGATATTTTTATTGTCCACTTCCAAATGTGTAATTACAAACTAGTTTCAGCACACTCTTGTCACTGTCACTCCCAGAAGGTTAACACTAATGTTATTCAGTCAAATAATTGTTTGTGGCTATAATTCTTTTCCAAGGGACATATTAATGTTTAAATTCAAATGTAATTGTTTTATAAAGCTAATAAAAATGGCATTTGGGATCATTTCTGTCACCGCTTGCCTCATCAACGAAAACAGTTTAAAATGTAGTTTATCCCCAAGAATGGAAAAACAAGCACCAGATATATTCTCCAGAAAACTGGTATTAACTGAGTAGCACCTAAGTGGACACATAGGTACTACAGTAATAGGGTATTGGGCAGGTGGGAGGGGGGAGGGGGTGGGTATATACATACATAATGAGTGAGATGTGCACCATCTGGGGGATGGTCATGATGGAGACTCAGACTTTTGGGGGGAGGGGGGGAAATGGGAATTTATTGAAACCTTAAAATCTGTACCCCCATAATATGCCAAAATAAAAAAAAATGTAGTTTATCCAGAATATTGCAATTTCTGTTAGTTTTGTTCTTTGAATCTTTGTTTTGGAAACTTAGGAGAAAATAGATGTTTGGGTTTTGGGGTTTTTTTAAGGGGGGGGATTGGATTTTTTTATTAATTCTTCTAAATGTTGCTATGTTTATTGTTTCTTGATATGTTGTTACTGACTAAATACAGGTTATGAAATTCAAGAGTGCCGCACACGCATTCGAGCTGCCATTGTTGAGGTTGTTCTGTTGTTCCAGGAGGCTCCATGACACTGGGACCCAGTCACTGCCTTGACCACAGGTGCGATGTGCTTCGCTGGAGCATGTGGAGCATGCGGAGTGCCCTGGGGAGGTCGGGAGCAGAGTTGTAACCCTGCTGCGGAAGTCAACTGCGCTTACCCTTCAGTTTTGTGTCTGTACCAAATGGTTTGCCATGGCTACTTATCCAAAGAAACCTATGACTTCATACCTTGGATTTTTTTTTAAAGAACAACTACTCATATTCAAAGCTCAGAACCCAGATGCAAAAAATTCAGAACTATTTAAAAATATCACCAAGCTATGGAGGAACTTCCTGATTCAAAGAAAAAAAAATATATGAAGATGTTTACAGGGCAGACAAGTGTACAAAGAAGAGATAAACAGAATTCAAGAACAGCTAACTCCAAGTCATGTGATATTTTTGGAAAAAGAAATCATGCAAAAACGTTGAAAAAAAGAGAGAAACAGTTAATTTTTACAAAAGAGTTGACGATCCTTGGAAAACCAAAAAGACCTTACTCAGCTTACAACATTTCTGTGTCTGAAAGCTTCCAAAAACCTGAAGATAGTTTATCACAGACAAAGCCAAAGATAGTAAATGAAAACTGGAAAAAATCTGTCTAATTCTCAAAAGCAAGTATACATTCAACTTGCTAAGGTGATAAAATTCATTATGATAATGAAATGAAATCTTGGGAAGAACATGTGATTGAAGTTGGACAAAATAATCTTATATGTCACAAAATGAGGCACCCACCAAAAGATGCCATTGAGGAGTGTTAAAGCACAAGATTGAGTTGTGTTCATAATACATAGGCACAAGAAACCAATTAGGTTTTAATATCTGAAGCTATTGTAAAATTAGAAGGGATCAAGTTGGCAAACATTTTATATTCAACTCCTTTTTCTTTACCCCATAGACTCCTGCTGATTTAATACATTTTGTATTAGTATCTTGCTTTGGAAAACCCAAATAAAAATTTATGCAAAATTTATTTTGTGTTTGGGAACTACTGAAGAGCAAAATAATCCATGTAAATGTGGCAGTGAGTCATTTTACCTTTGATAAAGGTAAATCGGGCCAGTCGCAGTGGCTCACGCCTGTAATCCTAACACTCTGGGAGGCCGAGGCAAGTGGATTGCTCGAGGTCAGGAATTCGAAACCAGCTTGAGCAAGAGCGAGACCCCGTCTCTACTATAAATAGAAAGAAATTAATTGGCCAACTAATATATAGAAAAAATTAGCCGGGCATGGTGGCGCATGCCTGTAGTCCCAGCTACTCGGGAGGCTGAAGCAGTAGGATCGCTTGAGCCCAGGAGTTTGAGGTTGCTGTGAGCTAGGCTGACGCCATGGCACTCACTCTAGCCTGGTCAACAAAGTGAGATTCTGTCTCAAAAAAAAAAAACAGGTAAATTGGACTGTGGAGTTTTTTCTACTGGATGACAACTATGGAAAGGGGATTCTTGTTTCCTTATATTATGGAGGCAGGAGTTCCCTTTTCAAAATTGTCACAAATTGTAGAAGCCACAGTGTTCTATGATGCAACTGTGCATTTTTTAAAAAGCAGCCAGAACTCATCTAGGTAAATTCCAATTCCTAGGTACAATTTATATTATACTCAGAGTTGGTGGTTATACATGTAAGTGATTGCTGGTTTCAGCTGTAACATTATATAAAGGACGCTGAGATTTACAAACCTTTTCTCTTGTCTTTTTCCTAAAGTATAAAAACTAAAAAGTATGTACCAAATGTATACATATTGCACAAGAATAAAAATTTTAATCTTTAAAAAAAATGAAGATTATATTTTCTTTCTGGAGACTCCTTTGAGAGCTGGCCATCCCTTCTTGCTCTTTTTCTTACCCCATAGGTTACCAGAAGGTCACACTCCCTTGAGAAGCCCTGTTGTTTCTACTTCAGTCTTTATTTTCATCAACTTTCCTGAGAAAATTGATCTGTTAATGAAGCCTGGCTTGCCTGACTTCAGAATATGTGTATTATTCAGTGATGTATTTTTCTGGTCCCTTGGAGCACAGTGTAAATGTCACCCATTGCAAAGTAATGGCAGTGATGTGATGTAAGTCTAATGGAATAAACATCAAAGAGAACTACAAGTCCCACCACAGATTGTATTTCAGTGAAAGGGATTCTTGTTAACTGCTTATAAAACTAAAAAAAGCTTATGAACATGGGCAACCATTATTAAACTGACTTTATGCCCATACTGATATTAAATCATGTGCCAGATTCTAGAAAGAGTTACCCTTTGGTAATAGCACTGCTTGTTAACCTAGGCTTGTAACCATAGTTGACTGCTTTAGACATCTAGTGTGTATACAGAAGCATGATTTTTATTCTTTCCCTTATAAACAAAGTAGAATTCAGACCTACTCTGAGAAATCTGACAAGCGGTTTATATTATTTATTTCAGTGCAGTCTGAGATTACAATAAAATACAATTCCCAGGCCGGGCGTGGTGGCTCACGCCTGTAATCCTAGCACTTTGGGGAGGCCAAGGCGGGCGGATTGCTCAAGGTCAGGAGTTCGAAACCAGCCTGAGCGAGACCCCGTCTCTACCAAAAACAGAAATAAATTAATTGACCAACTAAAAATATATATACAAAAAATTAGCCGGGCATGGTGGCGCATGCCTGTAGTCCCAGCTACTCGGGAGGCTGAGGCAGTAGGATCCCTGAGCCCCGGAGATTGAGGTTGCTGTGAGCCAGGCTGAGGCCACGGCACTCACTCTAGCCTGGGCAACAAAGTGAGACTCTGTCTCAAAAAAAAAAAAAAAAAAAAAAATACAATTCCCAAAGAGTGAAATATAATTTTTCACAAAGTATGGAACTGTGGTAGTCTAAACAGTGTATCAATATACCTTCTATATGAAACATAATTAGGAAATCTCTATTATCTGGTGGCAAATTTGGTTTGGTAAACCAAAAACTCATGCTGAGCACTGGATATTGTCCAATGTTTAATTCATATGATTCATTCTGAGTTTCTGAGTGAGATCATTCTTTCCAACTATGTGCATCTCTCTTGGGACCCATAAAAGATGCAGCTAACTTAATTTCATTCTTACTTCCTTTCCTGAAAAAGGAGAAATCATTCATATCAGTTTTCAAATTGCCTTATAGACTACAATTTTGAAATATTTTTAAAGGAGCTCCTTTGTTCTAGAAGTGCTCTAATACAGTAGCTACAAGTGACATGTGACTGTTGAAAGATTAATATGTGCTTGTTCCAAATTGAGAGGTACTGTAAGTATAAAATACACACCAGATATCAGAGACTTATATGAAAAAATATAAAATATCTCATCAGTGATTTTTATAGTAATTACATGTTGAAATTTAAAATGGTGAACATATTGGTTTAAATAAAATACATTGCTAAAATTAACTTCATCTGTTTCTATTTACTTCTTATAATGTTGCTACTAGAAAATTTAAAATTTACTGTAGTGACTAAATTTGTGGCTTATATGATATTTCTGTTACACACCCTGTTCAGTCCTGAAACTAATTCCAAATTCAGTCCTGAAACTAATTCCAAATTCCTTCCCGGAATAAGGTGCCAAACTAGAGGTTTCCTTGAATTTCAACTTCTAAAAGCCAGCAAGGATGAGAAATATCTTCTGCTTTGGAAAAAAATATTCACTTCCCAACTCCAATACACCAATTACATATTATTTAGGAGCTACTTAATCTCCTATTTTAAATGCAAATTGAAGAAATTAGGTCAGGGTCATTCCCATCTTATGCCAATTACATAATCATATAATTAGATGATTCTTTCCTTAAAACCTAGCCAAGACAAATTAGGTCTCAGAGAACCACAGGACCCCTTTTGGAATGTGATTCATGAATTACAGACTAAATTAAAAATCTCACCTTTTGTTGAAGAGTAGAAAACATGTGAAAGTTCTGTGTGAGACCTTAGAGTAATTAAAAATTCATATGCTTTGAAATAAATATGTAGAATAAAATCATTGCATTTTACAAAACAAAATTTTAAATTGGCTTTGTAAATCCTGCATAAGATATTGAAAGCCAACTCACAATCAGAGAAAGGAATAAATTGTAAATAAACCAAGGGGGAATTTCAGAATGAATCCTGTGGTGCAAGATTAGAATCAGAGGTATCAGTATAAATCACGTTTTAAAAATAAAGGCTAGGCATGGTGCTCTCACACCTGCAATCCCACAAATTTGGGAGGCCGAGGCAGGAAGATCACTAAGGCCAAGAGTTTGAAACCAGTCTGGCAACATAGTGAGACACCTGTCTCTACAAAAAAAAAAAAAAAAAAAATTAGGCAGCTGTGGTGGTACATGCCTGTAATCCCACTTACTTGGGAGGCTAAGGCAGGAGGATGGCTGGAACCCAGGAATTCGAGGCTGCAGTGAACTATGATCCCACCACTGCACTCCAGCCCATGCAACAGAATAAGACCCTGTCTCTAAAAAAATTAAAATAAAAAAACATATTTATGAGATAGAAATATATTATTAAAATATATATTAATATTTATTTATGTCACATATTTAAATATATGCATATGATATATACACACATGCAGACATGTCCAGAAATATAGATAAGTATGTATATGTGGGTCAGGATACATACATATATTTCTTAGCTCAGTTGCCTGAGAAAGCCTAGATGAATACATGTAGTGCTCAGCTTTTGTTTTTTAAATATTATACTCCAGTAAAAAGAAACAGGGCTCTTTCCAAGTCGATAGCAGGGAAAATACAAGATGAGCCTGAAGTATCTTGTGGTGTTAGAAAGTAAGGAAGTGCTCAAAACACAAAATGATGGGGTGTATCAAAGAAACACAGGAGCTGGAAGAGCCAATGGCCACAGCTGGAACCATTTGAGATTTGAGCAACAAATAAATAACAATAGTACATCAGCCCTTCTGTATCCATGGGTTCCTCAGGATTCAACCAACTGGTGGATCAAAAACATTAGAGAAAAAAAAAACAATTAAAAATAACAATACAACAATAATAATACAAACAAAACACACAGGTTAACAACCATTTACATAGCATTTACATTGCATCGGATATTATAAATAATCTAGAGATGATTTAAAGTATATGGGAAGATTGCAGAGGTTACATGCAAATACTACATCATTTTATATCAAGGACTTGAGCATCCTGGGATTTTGGTATCTTGGGTGGACGAGGAAGAGAACCAGTCCCCAGTGGACACCAAGGGAGGACTATATCGGGTTATAACTCAAAGGATAAAGTAAATACCCATGAGTCCCATGGGTGAATAAAAAATATAGGGGAGAAAGGACAACTCTTACATACAGAAGAATTCCAACTATTAATAATACACTTGCTAGGAGTGAGGGATATAAAAAACATCACCATTAGAATGCCAAAATTAGTCATTGCTTAGGCAAGACCAAACAATGAATGCTAAACCTAGTGGACAACAGTTTAAGAAGAAACAGAATATTGCATAGCTTAAAGTATCTCCCCCCAAATATCTGTTGACTACCAGGAATAACTGTGGCTTCACACAGGAGCTATCTTGTAGATACCACCTTAACGAGGGAACCAAGGTTGATAACACCAGCCATAAGACACGTCACTGTCAGTGCTGTGTACCCTGGGTGGGACCCACCGTGGAGGGCACTCTACTTGTGGTATCCCTCCCCCAAATCCCCGGCTTCTACCTAATCATGAGAAAACCTCAGACAAGCTCAAACTGAGGGACATTTGACAAAGTACGAAGTGTCGAGGGTCATGGATTGAATCTTGAAACAGTGGAAGAACACGCAAAGAAAGGTTGGGGATGCTGGGCGTGGTGGCTCATGCTTGTAATCCTAGCACTTTGGGAGGCCAAGGCGGGCAGATTGTTCGAGGTCAGGAGTTCGAAACCAGCCTGAGCAAGAGTGAGATCCTGTCTCTACTATAAATAGAAAGAAATTAATTGGCCAACTAATATATATAGAAAAAATTAGCTGGGCATGGTGGCGCATGCCTATAGTCCCAGCTACTTGGGAGGCTGAGGCAGAAGGATTGCTTGAGCCCAGGAGTCTGAGGTTGCTGTGAGTTAGGCTGACGCCATGGCACTCACTCTAGCCTGGGCAACAAAGCGAGACTGTGTCTCAAAAATAAATAAATAAAATAAAATAAAATAAAGGCTGGGGAAACCTGACTGGGGTCTGGAGTACAGTTGGTCATACTGTATGAACACTAATTTCTTAGTTCTGACAATTGTACCAACGTCATGTTAACACTGGGGGGAGCTGTGTGAGGGGTGCGTGGGTGCTTGCTGTTCTATCTTTGCAACTGCTCTGTAAGTCTAAAATGATCTCAAAATGAAAAGTTAAAACATCTGCATGATATTTACCTAGCGGGTAAGATAGCATGATTCCAGGGGGGGGGGGTTCACCCACCGCACTCAGGATGTGCTGATCCCGAATGGCCGATCCCCCAGATGCAGAAAACCTGAGTGTGTCATTTGTGATAAAAGAGTATAGTAGTTTCCCCTCATCTGTAGTTTTACTTTCTGCAGTTTCAATTTCCATGGTCAACTGTCGTCCAAAAATATTAAGTGGAAAATTCCCCAAATAAACTATTCATAAAGTTTAAATTACTCACTGTTCTGAGTGGTGTGATAAAATCTTGTTCCATCCTGCTCCGTCCTGCCTAGGACACGAATCCTCCCTTTGTCCCCCGAGTGTCCACATTGTAGATGTTACCTGCTTGTTAGCGCCTTAGAGCTGTCTTGGCCATCAGATTGACTGTCGTGGTAATTCAGTGCTTGTGTTCAAGTAAATGTTATTTTACCTTTAATGTCCCCAAAGCCCAAGACTGGTGATGCTGGCAATTCGAATATGCCAAAGAGAAGCCGTAAAGTGCTTCCTTTAAGTGAGAACGTAAAAGTTCTTAGTAAGGAAAGAAAAAAAATTACATGCTGAGGTTGCTAAGATCTAAAGTAAGAATGGATCTTCTATCCATGAAATTATAAAGAAGGAAAAAGAAATTCATGCTAGTTTTTGCTGTCACAACTCAAACTGCAAAAGTGACAGCCATAGTGTACAATAAGTGCTTAATGATTGTACTCTCCTACGGCTTTTCTGACTCCTCCAAATATTTCAGGCCCTTTAGTAACTGCCTTGCATATTTCTCTGATGGTCTCACTTAAACTATCCTTCCCCCAGTTAGTTTGTTGGATCTCTGACTCATAAAACCTCAAATTTGTTATAGTTAAATCCATCGTCCTACTGCATATTGGATGCACCACAAACCCTTCAAATGTGGTAAGTGTGATACAAGATGTACCATTTGCTACTCCCTCCCCACCTTTTTCAGATTTTGTCCACACCATGCCACCCCTTGGGTGAGTCAGAAGCCTGTAAGTCATTCTGCACTCTTCCTCGCCTTCGCTGAATTTGTCCCTCATGTTTATTCCATTCCATCGATGTTTTGTATCAGCTCTTGTCATCAACTCTCCTCTCCCGTGGCCAGAGTCATTCTCCCACTCCCGCCCATCAGCAGAGCTCACCTGGACTTCTGTGACTGCCTACTAACAGGTCTCCTGGCTCACTTCCACTGCTTCCTTCTATACCCGGGAACTATGAGACATCATTTTTTAGCATTTTTTATTTTTTGTTTATTTTTGTTGTTGTTGTTTATTATAAAAACACTGCTTGTTTGTTGCAGAAAGTGTTTAATAATAGATTTTCAACATAGTCCTCTCAGATAAAAATTTCATCAAGGATATAAAAGATCTAAATGAACAATCTTGTCCTAAGGGACATATATAGAAGGCTGCATCCAACAATTAGAAAACATGTTTTTTCTCAGGCATCCTCAAGCAATAATTAGAGAATAAATTTTTGGAAAATTTACAAAAATTGATCATGTCCATAAAGAAAATCTCAACAACTTTCACAGAATAAGCATTATTCAAAACTAGATCTCTTGTGCACCATCTGGGGGATGGTCATGCTGGAAACTCAGACTTTTGGGGGGAGGGGAGAAAGGGCATTTATTGAAACCTTAAAATCTGTACCCCCATAATATGCCGGAAAAAAAAAACTAGATCTCTGACTACAACACACTTAAGTTAGACATAAAAATAAGACAAAGATATAATACCATATGGTTCCATTTACATTAGGTACTTAGAGTAGTCAAATTCATAGAAACAGAAAGTAGAATGGGGGTTGCCAGTGGCTGAGGGAGAGGGGAATGGGGAGATGTTTAATGGGTACAGAGTTTCAGTTCGGTAAGATGAAAAGAGTTCTGGAGATTGGTTGCACGACAATGTGCAACACTACTGAACTGTACACTTAAAAATGGTTAAAATCATAAATTTTATGTATATTCTACTACAATTAAAAACTTTAAAAAATCAACTCTAGATAAAGAATTAGATGTCAACAATAAAACTTTAAAGCTCCTAAAGTACACAGAGGACTATCTTTTAAAACGAGGTACAGAAGAATTTCTTGAAAAAGACTCCTAAGACATTAAATATTAAAGAAAAAGCTGATAAATTTGTAGTAAGATTTATTTTGTTTATCAAAGACACTTTAAAGTAAGTAAATAAGTTACATACTGGAAGAAAATATTAACAATAAACATAACTGATAAAAGTATAATATCAAGAATATAGGCCGGGTGTGGTGGCTCACGCGTGTAATCCTAGCACTCTGGGAGGCTGAGGCGGGAGGATCGTTCAAGGTCAGGAGTTTGAAACCAGCCTGAGCAAGAGAAAGACCCCATCTCTACTAAAAATAGAAAGAAATTAATTGGCCAATTAAAAATATCTAGAAAAAATTAGCCGGGCATGGTGGTGCATGCCTGTAGTCCCAGCTACTCAGGAGGCTGAGGCAGTAGGATTGCTTGAGCCCAGGAATTTGAGGTTGCTGTGAGCTAGGCTGACGCCACAGCACTCTAGCCTGGGTGACAGAGTGAGACTCTGTCTCAAAAAAAAAAAAAATGAAAAAAAGAATAAAAAGATCTCTTTCAGATCAATAACAAAAACACAAACAATCCAATAAAATGTAGGCAAAAGACATGAGCAGATTCATCACAGAAATGAAACACATAAAGCTCAAAAATACATGTAGAGATAGTCAACGTCATTACTGATCTGGAAACTCAGTTGTATATTTTATGTCCAGCTGATTGGCAAAAGGAAAGGAGACACCACCAAGAGTTGGAGAGGGTGCATACACGCAAGATCTCATATTTTGCTGGTAGGAGTGTAATCTGGTGCAAAACTTTAGAAACTGTTTGGCTTTATTTCTTTGTTTACCACAAGATATATATATATACATATATGATAGAGATTCATACTTATATACAACAGGAAACGTGTTCAAGATGTTCTCAGGAGAACTATTCATAATAGCAAAAATCTAGAAACAATTCAAATGCCCACCAATAGGAGAATGGTTAAAAATTGTGGTATATTTACATTGTAGTCAAACAAATTAATCATAGCAACATAGAATACCAAAAAAATCCTAGCAATATAATAGCAACTGAAAAAGTAAGTTTTAGCAGATTTTATATATTATATGCATATATATAATATATATCCTTTTTTATAAAATTAAGCCAAACTAAAATTATATGGGTTTTTTTGTTTTTTTTTTTTTTGAGACAGAGTCTCACTTTGTTGTCCAGGCTAGAGTGAGTGCTGTGGTGTCAGCTTGGCTCACAGCAACCTCAAACTCCTGGGCTCAAGCAATCCTACTGCCTCAGCCTCCCAAGTAGCTGGGACTACAGGCATGTGCCACCATGCCTGGCTATTTTTTTCTATATATATATTAGTTGGCCAATTAATTTATTTCTATTTATAGTAGAGACGCTCTTGTTCAGGCTGGTTTCGAAATCCTGACCTTGAGCCATCCTCCCGCCTTGGCCTCCCAGAGAGCTAGGATTATAGGCGTGAGTCACCACGCCCGTCCTATATGTTTATATATATATATATATACATATATATATGCACACATACACACACCTTGCTTGCAAATATGTGTGTATATATATATATATTCAAGAATACATAGATACAATAAAACTATATACAGTTGACCTCTGAACAATGCAGGTGTTAGGGGCACTGATCTCTCATGCAGTCAAATATCCATGCATAACTTTTTTTTTTTTTTTTGAGACAGAGTCTCACTTTGTTGCCCAGGCTAGTGTGAGTGCCGTGGCGTCAGCCTAGCTCACAGCAACCTCAAACTCCTGGGCTCGAGTGATCCTTCTGTCTCAGCCTCCCGAGTAGCTGGGACTACAGGCATGCGCCACCATGCCCGGCTAATTTTTTTTATATATATATCAGTTGGCCCATTAGTTTCTTTCTATTTATAGTAGAGACGGGGTCTCGCTCTTGCTCAGGCTGGTTTTGAACTCCTGACCTTGAGCAATCCACCCGCCTCGGCCTCCCAGAGAGCTAGGATTACAGGCGTGAGCCACCGCGCCCGGCCCATGCATAACTTTTGACTCCCCCAAAACTTAGCTACTAATAGCCTACTGTTCACTGGAAGCCTTACCAATAACATAAACAGTCAAATAACACATATTTTATATGTTATATGTATTAATACTGTATTCTTACAACAAAGTAAGGTAGAGAATAGGAAGTGTTATTAAGAATCATAAGGAAGAGAAAATATATTCACTGTTCATAAAGTGGAAGTGAACCATCATAAAGGTCTTCATCCTTGTTGTCTTCCCATTGAACAGGCTGAGGAGGAGGAGGTAGAGGATGTCCCAGGGGTGGCGGAGGCAGAAGAGGTGGAGGAGGTGGAAGGAGAGGCAGGCACACTTGGGTAATTATTATTGAAAAAAATTTGCATATAAGTAGACCCACGCAGTTCAAACCTGTGTTGTTCAAGGGTCAACTACAAAAAGAAAAGCAAGGAAATGATAAACAAAGAATTTGGGGTGACAGATGCTTGGATAGAGAGGCAGGGGGATAGTCGCAGTGGGTGACCATATATTTATGTATGTTGCTGTGAAGGACCTAGCTTTACTTTGAGTGGTATTTCTACGAGTTCTTATTACATAAGAATAATAATCAACTGCCTAGCAGAACAAAACAGTTAACTAAAAGTGAGCCATTCATGGACCAGTGATAAAAGAAGGTCATGAATTAAGAATTATGATTAATCCAACTTCCCCCTAAAGTTAAAAATTACAAAAAGGTGTAAAGGTCTCTCAGAAAAGTCATTAGCACTTTGGCATATTCCTGCCAGTGTTTTTCTATATGTATAGTACATGTATACATATCACTCATTATTAATGTAACCAGCCCCTTTCACAGTAGCGGGATAGTGGGATAAAAATCACAGGGATATAGTGTAGTCAGAGTGGATTCTTATGAGACTTTATTGATCTTATGTCGTGTGACTTTGTGGGAGTGGGTGATGGGATCATTCATGTACAGCTCAAAGAAGAAAAATGTTAGGAACATTTATAGAAGCGAGATCTTCCTTTGCCTTGTGACATCTTGCACAATATTTTCTCTTACCAGCATGCTGAGCAATGGGGGCCATTGCCAAGAGAGACTTACTAGGTACAAACCTTGGAAACTTATCCACTGATGCCTGGGACCCATGATTGGAAGAATGAGGGGCAGTGGCAGTCAGCATTACAAAGCTCCTCAGGGTTCAGAGAAGCTCTGTTTTGGCCCCAAGAATGCTTCTCAGAACCACACCTATCCGTTCCTCTATGACAAGTATTACATACAAGGTGAATATCAAGATCGTAAGGATCCTATGGAGCAAACATATGAAAGGTAAAGAATGACAATGCTGTGTATACTTCAAGGAGACAGTAAATCATTTCTAAAGATCAAAACCTATGTAGAATATGTACTGAATGCAGACAGTGATGCATAAAAGGCACTCAGTAGGGGGTTTGAACCCAGGTCAACTTGACTTCAAGACTTCACTTTCAACTAGTATATAATACTCTCACTTTACAGTATAACTTTTCTGCTATGTAAACAGAAAAGAGATGAAAAAATATTAAAAATCAATTAGTGCTGAAGATGTAGGGAAGAGAGAGTTATCTAACTAGTCTATTATTTGGGGGCAGGAAAATGCTCTTTCCCCTGCCCTCTTATTATGTACTCACCTATTAGAAATTAATGGAGATGGAAAATAAGAGAAACCATATTAAGTAAATGTTTTTTGTGAATACAACTTTGAAAATATTTCCAATATTTTGTGTTCTTTTTTGGGGTAACTGTATGTATGCAAGTATATATATATTATACCAAATTTTATTTTTGAAAACTGGGTAATGAGAGCTTTACTCATAAATGAAACAGTCATAGAGACATCTGTGTTTTCAATCTGAGAAATTCTTTAGAAATTTGAGCAGTAAGAAATTAAATTTTGCATTCAAGATCAATACACAATATTTTTTCCAAGTTTTCTTTGTGATTGACATGAGTCAACCACAGAAGCAGACTCACCCTGACAGCACATTCCACAGACAGGGTAACTAAGTCCACAATGCATTACTACTTTAAAGCCACCAATTAGGAACCAGGAGGTAGCTGCAGTTGTTTGCCAAGTATCCTGAAAGGACAGCAAGATTAGCTAATAATAAACTATATAGCATGTTGGAAGTGAGCCATGGTGAAGAAAAACAAGCATAATAAAAAAGAAAAACAAGCAAAATACAAGCATAATAACTACCATACCAAGCAATTTTGATCCAGTAATTAATCTTTTACTTCACCTTAATAAAAGGGAACATTTGGCATATATATGCCAATAAATTAACTTATTCAAAAAGAAGTTGGAAGAAGAATTATTGGAAGATAAAAGATTAAGACTTATAATTGTCTATAAATGTTTTGGTGTTTTTCTCTAAAAATGAACACAACAGAGGAATGTAGAAAAATATATCATATAGATTGTTCCTCAAACAAAATACAACTACTGTTAATATTTTAACATCTTTAACCTAGTTGTAAATCACTCGCTGTACACAAAAATTTTAACTTATCCTATACAATCACCATATTGCATAATCCTTCAGTTTGTAGTCCCTTTCAAATATAATTTTTATTAAAGACAAAGAAAAATGTTTATATATAAAATACATGTTTGCATATGAATAAAAAAGTATAAAAACATATACCAACCAATAAATAATAGTTATCTAGGGAGGGAGGTGGTCTTAGAGCACTTTCAGTTTCTACTGTGAATAATGCTGTTATGAACATGGGTGTACAAATATCTTGAGAGCCTGCTTTCAATTCTTTTGGATATATACCCAGAAGTGGGACTGCTGGATCATATGGTAATTCTACTTTTAATTTTTTGAAGAACTGCCGTACGGTTTTCCACAGCTACTGCATCATTTTACATTCCCACCACCAGTGCACAAGGTTTCAATTTCTTCACATCCTTGTTAACACTTATGTTCCGTTTTTTTGATAGTGGCCACCCTAATGTGTGGTGATATCTCATTGTGATTTTGATTTGCATTTTCCTGATAATTAGTGATGTTGACCATTTTTTCATATGCTTGTTAGCCATTCTTATTATTTTTTTTTGGTCTTTTTTTTTTTTTTTTGAGACAGAGTCTTGCTCTGTTGTCTGGGCTAGAGTGCTGTGGCCTCAGCCTAGCTCACAGTAACCTCAAACTCCTGGGCTCAAGCGATCCTCCTGCCTCAGTCTCCCGAGTAGCTGGGACTACAGGTATGCACCACCATGCCCAGCTAATTTTTTCTATATTTTTAGTTGTCCAGCTAATTTCTTTCTATTTTTAGTAGAGATGGGCTCTTGCTCTTGTGGTCTCGAACTCCTGAGCTCAAACTATCCGCTCGCCTTGGCCTCCCAGAGTGCTAGGATTACAGGTGTGAGCCACAGCGCCCAGCCTCTTATTATTTTCTTAATTGCTGCACAGTTTTATATGTAGAAACCATAATTTATTTAATTCAATGTCCTGGCTAAATAAACTTTCTCAGTTGCTCTTAAAAATAAAACTGCAATGACTCTCCTTATACAATCTTCTGTTTTCCATTTAAAAATCTTTTTATTACATACACTAAAGTAGACACTCTAATACAAGGAATAATAAAGGATCGCTTCAGCCCAGGAGTCTGAAGTTGCACTGAGCTATGATGATGCCACTGCGCTCTACCCAGCGCGAAAGAGTGAGACTCTTTCTCAAAACAAAACAAAACAAAACAAAACAAAAACCAAATCAACAAACAAGAAAAACCCCAAAGAATACCATGTGCCTATGAGGCAGTTTCAACAATTATCAACCTATGGCCCAATCTTGTTTCACTGATACTCCTACTCACATCCCCTACCCCCACATTTAATGTTAATTTAATTTTATTTTGAGACAGGGTCTCGCTCTGTCACCCTGGGCAAAGTGCAGCGGCGTCATCATAGCTCCCTGCAACCTCAAACTCCTGGTCTCAAGCCCTCCTCCTGCCTCAGCCTCCGAGTAGGTCCGACTACAAGCACTCCACACCCTGCTAATTTTAAACCGTTTTGTAGAGATGGGGTCTCACTGTGTTGCTCAAGTTGGCCTCAAACTCCTGCCCCTAAGTGATCCTCTCACCTCAACCTCTCAAAGTGCCAGGTTTACAGGCATGAGCCCCACTGCACCAGGTTCCCACATATCATTTTAAAGTAAATCTCAGTCATATTATTTTGGTGCACACAGAAGGATACATCTGTAAGATAAATTCCAAAATGTGGATATTCTGAGTCAAAGTAGAGCTGAATTTCTCATTCATAGATATTGCCCACTTGTCCTTTACAAAAATTGCATGGATGTATTATAGTCTCACCAACAGTAAATCAAGGCACCTGTTTCCCTGGATCCTCATCAAAACACTATATTGTCAAGCTTTGAATCTTCGCATGTGTGAAGAATAGTATTTTATTATTATATTTATGATACTGGATGCCTTCTACTCTTAAAAATCATTTATTATGTATATCTTTCTGTGGAAACCTGTTTCTATCCCTTGTCTGTTTTCCTCTGAGTTGTAGAGCATTTTCGCACTGATATCTTTTTGTAATAAGGAAATTAGACCTTTTTGTCATATATCTTACAAATACTTTTCTCAGTTGGGGTTTGTTTGCTATGTAGAAATTTTACATTTTATTTGGTTACATTTATCAACCTTTAATTTTATGATTTATACCCTATTTGGAAAGTCTCTTGCCACTCCAACCTCAATTTTTTTTTTTTTTTTTTTTTTTGAGACAGAGTCTCACTTTCTTGCCTAGGCTAGAGTGAGTGCCGTGGCGTCAGCCTAGCTCACAGCAACCTCAAACTCCTGGGCTTAAGCAATCCTACTGCCTCAGCCTCCCGAGTTGCTGGGACTACAGGCATGAGCCACCATGCCCGGCTAATTTTTTATATATATATATTAGTTGGCCAATTAATTTCTTTCTATTTTTATAGTAGAGACGGGGTCTCACTCAGGCTGGTTTTGAACTCCTGACCTTGAGCAATCCGCCCGCCTCGGCCTCCCAGAGTGCTAGGATTACAAGCGTGAGCCACCGCGCCCGGCCTCAATTTTTTTTCTTCCATGTTTTCTTCTGGTATTTTTACAACTGCTCCCTTTATTTGAACATTTAAATATTTGCTTTTATTTTGGTACCAGAATGTAATATGAGGGTGTCAAACAGATCCAGTGTTTCTCTCCCACATGCCTAGACTGGCAGGAGACAAGTTTTCTTTCTATGATTAATTAGAGAGTAGTTATTACAGTCACAAAATCATATACCCTGAGAGAGATCATTTGTGCCCAGGGTAAATAACCTATGTTACCTGTATTAGATCCTTGGCAGATTTCAGGTTTGGATAGATGGAATGGGCGAAGAGAATGAAAGCACGCAAGGAAGGAAAGGACATAGAGGCAAGACTGGGTCTCTCAAGGGAAGGTTCACATTGCCCAACTCACAACCTACAATACTAAGCAAAGTGAAAATCCTATTGAGCAGCACCCCAGGCTCCGCAGAGAGCGCAGCGATTCAGTGGTGACCAGTCCAGAGGAGCTCTCCCCGCCAGCAAGTCTGGCTTGCTTGACAACCCTTTCCCACGGACTCTCCCCGGCCCCTCACCAGGATGCGGGGAAGCCCGCGGAGCCCCCGCGCCCTGCGCCCGTGGGCCTGTTGCCACAACCGCGCGGTCCACGCCGGGGAATCAGAGGGGGGTCGCGGCAAGGACAGCCCGGCCCGCACCCTCCACCCGTCACCTTCAAGGGGTGGCAGGAGCCAGTCGCGCCAACCCTGACGCTGGGGGCTCCCGAAGAAGCCCCGCCACCCGCAGGCCTTTGTGCCCGCCTGCCCGGGCTAAGGCGCGGGCGCGCTGCTGGGGGAGAGGTCCTTCCTCGGAGGCGGGGCTTTCCGCAGACCGGCCCCGCCCCCTGCCCCGTCTCGCCCCGCCCCCCGCCCCGTCTCGCTCCGCCCCTGACCCCTCGCCCCGCCCCACCCCGGGCTCGCCCCGCCCCCGCCCCCGACTCGCCTCGCCCCGCCCCGCGCGCGTCCCCGTCCCCCAGCCCCCCGTCTCGCCCCGCCCCGCCCCTCGCGCGTCCCCGCGCGCCCGTCCAGCCATTTACCGACCGCGGGCGGGAGGCTGCGGCCGCCTCCCCGCCCCTGGCCCGCCTCTCCTTCCTGCTCTGGGCCCGCCTGAAGCCGGCCGCGGCGGCAAGGGAGGAGGACGCGGCTGCAGCGGCGCCGGGAGCCCCGGTGGTGACAAACGGCGGCGTCCGACTGCGGAGCGATGCTGGGCGTGGCGACCGGGATGACCAACAGGTACGGGCCGCGCCCCGCCGGCGCCCGCCACGTCGGCGCGGCGGCTCCCCGCGGGCCTTCTGGCCGGGCCTGGCGCGGGCGGGCGGGCGGGCGCGCTGCAGGGCGTCCCCGCCCCCCGCCGCCTCGCGGCCGAGCCCCGCGCTGGCCGGGCCGGGCGGGCCTGCAGACCCCGCGGGAGCCGCCGCTGCGCGCGTGTGCCGTGTCGGATGCCGCCCGGCGCTGCGGGACGTGCAGTTGCGGGGCTCGCGGAGTTCCTAACGACAAATGCACATTTGCTGAGTTCACAGTGTGCGTTCCCGCAGGTGGGGTCTGACACAGATCAGCGGGTCTCAGACGTTTGGATCTTAGGACGCCTCTTAAAAATAGAGGACCTGAAAGAGCTTGGGCTTGTGTTGGCGGTGTCCAGAGACGTTTTACTGTATTAGGAATGAAAACCGAGACATCTACAATATTCATCAATTCGTCGAATAAATCCACGACATGTTAACATAATGTGTCACATTTTTTAATGAAATGTAGCATTTTCCTAAAACAAAAAACTTAGTGGGACTTACGGCATTATTTTACATTTTGCAAATCTCTTATCTTGGCTAAGTAGAAGATAACTGTATTATCTGCATTGTCTGTTGCCATATGTTCTGATAGAACTCTTTGAAGAAACTCTGGTCTTACACAAATGTGTAGTTGGAAAAAGAAATATTTTAATAGATTTCCCACATAATTGTGGGTATTTGTTACTACACCGAAACTGCTTAAGTAATAGTTTCTTAAAGGTTAGTTTGGATGTGGAATCTGAAGCCATTATTACTGCTTTTTCACACTGTTGCATTAAAATTTCTTGGTTTGTCTTGAAGTTTGAATGGACCTGTTACCCACTGTAGCATCATATGTCTGTCATTTGGAAAATATTGACTCACTGAGTAGGCATATCCCAAATGCTGACGCATTTCATTAATAGCACTAAATAACATCCGTTAACATCACCACTGATTTGATTAGAAAAGGCTTTAAGTAGAGGAAGCTGTCAAATTAAAGGCCATGGATATGATAGCAATTTTCCAACGTTCTCATTTTCAGTTAAAAACTTAGTTTTTTTCATTGGCAACAAAATATTGTAAGTTGTTTCCCTCAAAGTGACAGGCTCACTTTGTTCAGTTTCAAGGTAATGTCTGCCAAATACAAGTCTGTATAACCATAGACCATCAGTTCTTTCCAGTAAAAATGGTATTTCGTAAAACAGGCACTTGATTCAGCTCATCTTCTCAATCATATTCATGCTTTTCCTTGAGACAACCAATTTGCTACAGAAGTGCTTTATGCATAATTGCCATTTTGTCAAAAGTAAAAATGGTCAAGGGATAAAATTTAATAACATTGATAATTTGTACCGCTTTACCATGGACACTGTTTTCTTTTTTTAAAAACGTATTGGCTATTAAGTTGATATAAAATTTGAAGTATATGTGAGATATAAAGACTAATGGATGTGCAATTTAAGTAAAGGGTATAGTGGATTTTCTTAAGGCCATCCAACCACTTTTTGATCCAGTATCCTTCCCAGATCCCATCCCCTTCCAATTCCCAATTTGCCATTAGCAATCTCTTACTTTGGGGGGCTGATATTAAGTACATTCAAAGTGATGTGCAACCATACCATCATACATCTTCAGAACTCTTTTTGTCTTGCAAGACTGAAACTCTGTACCCATTAAACAATAACTCCTCATTCCCTCCTCCCCCTTGCCCCTGGCATTTGTTATTCTACCTTTTGTCTTTATGATTTTGACTACCTTGAATACCTCATATAAGTGAAGTCATATAATCTTTGTCACGTTATCATAGTTTATTTTTGTTGTTGAGTAGTACTCCATGGTATGGGTGTACCAGTTTGATGAACTGTTCACCTGTTGAGGGACATATGGGCTATTTCCAGTCTTGAGCTATTGAGAATAAAGCTACTATGAACATTTATAGAGAGGTATTTTATTTTATTTTATTTTTTATTTTCAACATAGCTCACTGTAACCTCCAACTCCTGGGCTTAAGCTATCCTCCTGCTTCAGCCTTTGGAGTAGCTAGGCCTATAGGCATGTGCCACTTTGCCTGCTTGATTTTTTTTATTTTTCTATTTTTTGTAAATATGAGGTCTGTTGCCCAGGCTGGCCTCAAGCAATGTTCTTGCCTTAGCCTCCTATGGTGCTGGGATTATAGGTCTCAGCCACCATGTTTGGCCAATAGACAGGTTTTTATGTGAACGTAAGTTTTTCATTCTAGGGAATAAATGTCCAAGAGTGTGCAATTGCCAGGTTGTACAGTAATTGCATGTTTACCTTTTTAAGAAACTGTCAGATTTTCCAGAGTGGCTGTACCGTTTAATCAAGGACACTTAAAGGTGGAATGGCATTCCTTTCTGTGAGTTTGTGGAGGTGAAGAGAATTTGGTTATACTACCACTGCCTTGAGTATTGGTAAGAGGCTGGGAGTTGTACCCACTGTTGTTTTTGTACTATCAGTGTGTCAACACAGTGCAAAAGGCTACAGCAGTTTCTTGGGAATATGTTAATATTATTATGAAAATAGTTTTGATCCCACTGACCACATTTTGAGAACCATTGTTTAAGACATAATCCTAAATGGCAAGGCATGTGCAGGTATTGGGGATATTTCAAGAGGAGTATATACAAAGACTTCTTTTTAAAGTATTTCTTGATTGCTTGTTGTAGTATGTGCTTTCTGTTGCTGGGGAGTCTTAGTAGGACTTAACCAAGACTTGAAGAACCAACCATTATAGAAAAAGCAACTTTCTGCCCTTATCGTTTTCCCTGATCTGGTGATGGCCGGTGCCATTATGAAAAGTCATGAGAATGAATGTCATGAGAGTGAATGTTCTCAGAAAACTTCAGTGCTCTTTGCCTGCTTGTTTGGTGAGGAAACTAAGCTCTTGATTTTCAAGAAAGCTAATGAAAATTTGGTGGCAGAAAAGGTAACTTCATTTCTGGTTGTTCTGTTTCCTGCAGGCTTAGACAAAACTATCTATCAGGATTGTGGTGTCTTGATTTTATTTTTTCATTCCCATCCTTGCCCTTTGTGGTAGCCCCTTGACCCATTTCCTAGGCAGCACTTTCTCTTGCTCAAGGTGGGTACAGTGAGTGAGCTTGCCTTTCCTTCTAGAGAGGGAGCTTTAGAGCTCCTCCACTGGGTCAGAGAAACCTCCACACCTTCAACAGATTGGTAATACAGAGAGCAGAGCTTTACTGCTCTCTATTTTCAGTGATGCTGTGTTTGTCCAGATAATCATTTACATAAACTTCAGCATAGGTCATGTTCTTACCTAGGTTTACACTTAAATAGAAGGAAAAACATCTCAAACCATTTGTCTATTTTACAGTTGTTGTAACTATGCTTTAAAGCTGTGGTTTCCCACAAACAGGGATCTCATCTGCATTACTTGCTCGTCTACATTATTGCTTGTGGCAATAGCCACAATGTCTTCCAAAAATTTCAATCTTAAGGTACTTGAGAAGCAAAAGCTGCACTATCTGTTGCTATATACTGTGCATTCTCTAGCAGCGGAGCTTGCGTTCTCCCTCTTCTCAACATCATCTTATCTCTTTTATTTGATCCCATCAGACTTTTCTACACTATAGCTTACTGCAAGGAGAAGAGTGGGGGAACGAAGCATTTTCCTGCATCTTTTTTCGTGTTGGAGCACGTTTTGGAGCCTGATGAGTCTGCAGTGACATTTAGCGTAGGGCTGGGGAAGCTGTGGATAAAGCAAGCCCTGGATATTGCGTTCTGTGAGAGGTAGGAGACAGGGTGCTAGGAGTTAGTTTGAATGCTGGCAGCACGTGCCTGGCGGTGGGAGACTTGGGACTCAGCATCTGTACTTCCAGTAGTCGGGAGCCTTTCCAGGAAGTTTGAAGGTCAGGTAAGATAAAGGACAAAACACACAAAAAATGTTTACTGATTGGGCAGGGTGGCTCATGCCTGTAATTCTAGCACTCTGGGAGGCCGAGGTGGGAGGATTGCCTGAGCTCAGGAGTTTGAGACCAGCCTGAGCAAGAGTGAGACCCCCTCTCTACTAAAAGTAGAAAAATTAACCAGGTGTGGTGGCACGCGCCTCTAGTCCCAGCTACTTGGGAGGCCAAGGCAAGAGGATTGCTTGTGTCCACAGCAACAGAGCAAGACTGTCTCTCAAAAAGAAAGAAAAATGTTTACACATGCGTACATTCTCTTTATACAAAAGTGAAATCATAGTCATAGTGTTCTGTAATTGCTGTTTTTGAAGATTTTTATAAAATCATAAAATATACATAACAAAATTTACCATTAAACCATTTTTATGTGTACAGTTCTGTGGCATTAAGTCCATTCACATTGCTGTGCAACCATCACTACCTTCCGTATCTGGAACTTTTTCATCTTCTCAAACTGAAACTCTGTGTCTGTTAAACACTAAACTCCTCATTTCTTGCAATTGTTTTTTTAACTCAACAAGCTATCTTAATGGTTTTCCAGTGTGGCATATCTGGGTTTACTTTATGTTTTTTAACCTTAGTTTTTTTTTATTTATTTATTTATTTATTTATTTTTTTGAGACAGAGTCTCACTTTGTTGTCCAGGCTAGAGTGAGTGCCGTGGCGTCAGCCTAGCTCACAGCAACCTCAAACTCCTGGGCTCGAGTGATCCTTCTGCCTCAGCCTCCCGAGTAGCTGGGACTATAGGCATGTGCCACTATGCCCGGCTAATTTTTTTTATATATATATATCAGTTGGCCAATTAATTTCTTTCTGTTTATAGTAGAGACGGGGTCTCGCTCTTGCTCAGGCTGGTTTTGAACTCCTGACCTTGAGCAATCCGCCCGCCTCGGCCTCCCAAGAGCTAGGATTACAGGCGTGAGCCACAGCGCCCGGCCTTAACCTTAGTTTTGATGGCTGTATACTATTTCACAGTATATTTGTGGTATGATTCATATAACCAGTCTTTGACTGATGGATGTTTGGGTTCCAGTTTTTTGTTATTACAAACACTTTGAACATCTCTGTCAGTTTTTGTAGGAGATTCCTGAGTGTAGAGTCTTATGAGCATGGATGGTTGGGGCCTATGTTCTAATTCCAGCTCTGTTCCTTTGTGGCGCAACCTCATTAAGCCTCACTTTCTTAATTTCTAAAGTAATCCCACATATCTCAGAGGTTGTTGTCAGAATTAAATATTAAGGCAAATACAAATATTTCTGAAAGGGTACAGATGAAATGATAAATAATTGTGTCTAGAAAGGGAGTCTAGGAATCTAGGATGAGAGGAAAAATTTTTATTGTATAGCTTTTTGTACAATTTTAATTTTTTTAGTTGTGCATATGTACTGATTTTTAAAACATTTAACATCATGCCAAGAATGTAATAGATGCTCAGTTACATAGTTTCTGACCACTCCAGTTCTTTCCTCCAGACTTACAACTTCTTCTGTTAATGTCCTTAACAAAGGACATTACTTTTTTCCTCTCCTTCACTCCCTATATTAGCTTCCTTGATGAGTTCTTACCGAGAATTTTCTCTTAAATCCATCCTTTCTTTTTCACTCCTTTCTTATCAATATCATTTCCACCCTGGTTGTGAAAATCTTTCAAGGTAATGTAAGATAACAGTGTTAAGGCTGGGAAAGACTTGAGAGAATGCACATCTAATGCCTCATGGACTGTAGTGTTAATCCACATGGCTGGAAAAATCCATGCTCATATTAAACACTTGAATGGAACAAACTGTTTTTTTCTGTGTTCCTGTTTTTCATCTAAATGTTATTAATGTACCAATTCTTTTAAAAAGAGGTTATAGGCCGGGCGTGGTGGCTCACGCCTGTAATCCTAGCTCTCTGGGAGGCTGAGGCGGGCGGATTGCTCGAGGTCAGGAGTTCGAAACCAGCCTGAGCAAGAGCGAGACCTCGTCTCTACTATAAATAGAAAGAAATTAATTGGCCAACTAATATATATATATATAAAAAATGAGCTGGGCATGGTGGCGCATGCCTGTAGTCCCAGCTACTTTGGAGGCTGAGGCAGCAGGATTGCTTGAGCCCAGGAGTTTGAAGTTGCTGTGAGCTAGGCTGACGCCATGGCACTCACTATATAGCCCAGGCAACAAAGCGAGACTCTATCTCAAAAAAAAAAAAAAAAAAAAAAAGAGGTTATGGAATTGGTGCTAGCATTTTTTTTAGTGCATGCTTTATCTGTTAACATGCTAAAAAGACAATTATGGTAAAAGATGTAAGAAAATGTAACATTTAGAAAATGTCTTTATATGTGAAAAAGTTGGAACCTACTAAATTAATGCACTTAAACACTTTAGTGGGTCCACTACAGTAACCCACTAAACTGTTCCTTTATTTTATAGGGCAGGAATTGCCTAGAGACGTAAACTATTTTATTCAGGGCCATAGAATGAGTTAAGAGTAGGATTTCGAATAGAGCCCAGCTTTGGATGTATTGTGGGGTCCCATCTACTGTGCTATACTAGTTTGTTCTCTTACTTTATTTACATTGCATTGTTTAAGCTTATATATAAATATTTTATCTTTCTATCTGTGCTATATTATAATTGCCTTGAGGACTAAGAACTTGTCAGGTATATCTGAGCCCTGTTAACATAGGAATTCTGGAAATGTTTGAATGAAATATGAAATATTGCCTCAGAATTATTCTATTACAAGGATCGTGGATGTCACTCTCTTTCAGCTGGATTCCTTTTGTGAATTATGTTCTTGGGCATGTGGTATTCCTAGCCACATGTGCTGGTATTTGTAATTTTTCCACCCCAGAGACCTAAGTCTTGTCACCTACCCATGTCCACTGTTCCCACATGGTGCAGTCTGAGTGATGACTTCCTGTTGACAGGCTTCATTACTGATGTATCAGTTAAGTGACGAATGTTGCCAACTGCTTAAACAGATTGTAAATTTATTTCTCATTGGGAAATATAGTTGTTGCTTTGTGTTTGTTTATCTTTAAAGCTGGGTACATTGCTGACCCGTATAAAATTTGCCATACTGACATAGTAAGGAGGGCAGGGAGAATGGACATTGAGTGGGCAGTTACAGCTTCTGCCACAGCCGGCTGTTCTTCCTTCCCAACGCGGTAGATTCAACAGAATTTTTTTTTTTTTTTATGTTCAAGGCACAATGCAGGTATACCTGAGGGGATTCAAAAGAAAAATAAGACAATGAATGGTCCCTGCTCTTGAGAATATTGTAATTTAACTGTTATATTATTCATGTTGGTTACAGATTTTACTACCTAAGCAACTTAGGTCATGTTACCAGAAGCTCCTGTGTCCTGCTAAATAGGTCCAAACTCCAGAGCCTGGAATTTAAGGCTGTTTGTAATGTGGCCCAGCCCATCTTTATAGCCTTGTCACATACTACTTCCTTAGGCTCTGTTTCTCTAACCCACTTCCATTTTCTGAGAATGATGCTTTCCTTACCTAAGTGCCTTTGTCCGTGCTGTTCACTTGGCCTGGAAGGTCATCTTCTTCTTCTGTGCTTTCTTGGGAGCTGGGGCCAAACTGCCCCTTTTCTCACGACATAATGAGTTCCTGGAGCTTTACTGGGCCCCTGCCACATCCTAGGGAATTAGGGATTCAGAGCCTTTTCTGTTCTCCCAAAGCATGTTGACTTTTTTTTTTTTTTTGGTAGTTACCAATTTCTGTTTTGTATTATAGTGTTTTTGTATATGTCTAATCTTTTCTGCCAAATTATAATCTCTTGAAGTAAAGGAATATATTTTTTTATTTGTTTTTGTTTTTTTTTTTTGTTTTTTTGAGACAGAGTCTCGCTTTGTTGTCCAGGCTAGAGTGAGTGCCGTGGCGTCAGCCTAGCTCACAGCAATCTCAAACTCCTGGGCTCAAGCAATCCTCCTGCCTCAGCCTTCCGAGTAGCTGGGACTACAGGCATGCGCCACCATGCCTGGTTAAGTTTTTCTATATGTATTAGTTGGCCAATTAATTTCTTTCTATTTATGGTAGAGACGGGGTCTCGCTCTTGCTCAGGCTGGTTTCGAACTCCTGACCTCAAGCAGTCCGCTCACCTCGGCCTCCCAGAGTGCTAGAATTACAGGTGTGAGCCACTGTGCCCAGCCTAAAGGAATATGTTAATTAAATTTGTTAAATGTCCAAAGAAAAACAAACTGGATTTAAATAGGCTTTATTTCTCCTTTTATTCTCTCATTTGTTAGTGAATTGAAAAGTTCAGAACTAGCTCTGCTTAGTGTCTGTAACACTGTTTGAATAAACTCACAAAACTTTCAAAGGTAGCTTTCAGAGGCCTTTTTCTTTTTTCTTTCTAGTATTACTTTTTTTTAATGTCAGAAAATTATGAGAGTACAAATGTTTAGTTACATAAATTGTCTTTGCACTGCCTAAGTGAGAGCTGCAAGCCTGTCCATCCCCCAGACAGTGCGCACCGCACCCATCAGGTATGAATATACGGATCCCCTTCCCCCATCTGCCTGACACCCGATGAATGTTAGTTCCATTGATGCATATAATTGTTGATCAGTTAGTACCAATTTGATGGTGAGTATATGTGGTGCTTGTTTTTCCATTCTTGTGATATTTCACTTAGGAGAATGAGCTTCACCTCCGACCAGGATAATACACGAGAGGTGTTAGTTCACCTTTGTTTGTTGTGGCCGAGTAGTACTCCATGGTATACATATACTACATTTTATTAATCCACTGATGTATTGATGAGCACTTAAGTTGTTTCCACATCTTTGCAATTGTGAATTGTGCTGCTGTAAACATTCTAGTGCAGATGTCTTTTTAATGGGATCTCTTTTTTCCCTTTACGTAGATGCCCAGTAGTGGGATTGGTGGATCAGATGGTAGTTCTACTTTTAGTTCTTTGAGGTCTCTCCATACTACTTTCCATAGAGGTTGTACTAGTTTGCAGTCCTGCCATCAGTTTATGAGTGTTCCTATCTCTGCATCCATGCCAACATTTGTTGTTTTGGGACTTTTTGATAAAGGCCATTCTGATGGAGATAAGTGATATATCATTGTGGTTTTGATTTGCATTTCCCCGATGATTAGAGATGTTCAGCATTTTTTCAAATGTTTCTTGGCCATTAGTCTATCTTCTTTTAAAAAGTTTCTGTTCATGTCCTTTACCCACTTTGTAATGAGGTTGTATGATTTTTTCTTGTTGATTTTCTTGAGTTCTATATAGATTCTAGTTACCAGCCCTTTATCAGATGTATAGCATACAAATATTTTCTCCAATTCTGTAGGTTGTCTGTTCACTCTAGTGATAGTTTCTTTGGCTTTGCAGAAGCTTTTTAATTTGATCAGGTCCCACTTATTTATTTTTGATGATGCTGTGGTTGTTTTTTGGGTCTTCTTCATAAATTCTTTGACTAGGTCATTGTCTATTAGAGTTTTCCCAACATTATCTTCCAGTATTCTTATAGTTTCATGCTTTAGGTTTACATCTGTCACCCATTGTAATTTGATTTTTATGAGAGATGAGAGGTGTAGATCCTGTTTCAGTCTTCTACAAGTGGCTATCCAATTTTCCCAGCAGCATTTATTGAATAAAGATTCTTTCCCCCAGTGTATGTTTTTGTCAAAGATCAGATGGCTATATGAGGATGGTTTTATATCTGGGCTCTCAGTCCTGTCTTATTGATCTAAATCTCTGTTCTTTGGCCAGTGCAATGCTGTTTTGCTTACTATAGCCTTGTAGCATAGCTTGAAGACTGATAAATTGATGCTTCCCAGTTTATTCTTTTTTGCTCAAGGTTGCTTTAGCTATATGGGATCTTCTCTGGTTCCATATGAAGCATAGATTTATTTTTTATAGATCTGCAAAAAGTGATGTTGGTATTTTAATAGGGATTGCTTTGAATCTGTAGATCATTTTGGGTAGTATAGACATTTTAACAATGTTGATTCTGCCGATCTGTGAGCATGGTATGGTTTTCCATCTGTTTATGTCCTCTACTACTTTATTTCCTTCCTCAGTAGAGGTCTTTCACCTCCTTAGTTAAATATATTCCTAGGTACTTTATTTTCTTTGTTGCTATTGTGAAGGGTATTGAGTCTTTGATTTGGTTCTCAGGTTGACTGTTGGTGTATTTGAATGCCACTGGTTCGTGTACGTTGATTTTTGTAACCTGAGACTTTGTTGAACTTATTTATCAATTCCAGTAGTCTCTTGCCTGAATTTTTGGGGTTTTCTAGATATAAGATCATATCATCAGCAAAGAGCGATAGTTTGACCTCTTATTCCCCCATTTGGATTCCCTTGATTTCCTTCTTTTGTCTGATTGCTCTGGCTGTGACTTCTAGCACTATGTTGAATAGACATGGTTATAGAGGGCAACCTTGTCTGGTTCTAGTTCTAAGCGAAAATGCTTTCAATTTTTCCCCATTCAGTATGATGTTTGCTATGAGTTTGTCATGTATGGCTTTTGTCATTTTGTGGTAAGTCCTGTCTATGCCTATTTTGTTAAGCGTTCTTATCATAAAAGGGTGCTGAATTTTGTCAAATGCTTTTTCTGCATCTGTTGAGAGAATAATGTGGTCTTTGTTTTCACTTCTGTTTATGTGGTGAATTACATATATAGATTGGTGTATGTTGAACCATCCCTGCATCTCTGGGATGGAGCACACTTACTTATGATGGATTATTTTTTTTTTGATGAGCAGCTGAATTCAATTAGCTAGGATTTTGTTGAGAATTTTGCATCTATATTCATAAGGTATATTCGTCTGTACTTTTCTTTTTTTGTTGAGTCCTTTCCTGGCTTTGGTATCAGGGTAATGTTAGCTTTGTAAAATGTGTTGGGGAGGATTCGTTACTTCTCAATATTGTGGAATAATTTCTGCAAGATAGGTACCAGTTCTTTGTAGGTCTGGTAGAATTTGAGTGTGAAACCATCTGGTCCAGGACTTTTTTTAAGGAAAGTTTTTTATTGTGGCTTCAATTTTGGTACTTAATATTGGTCTATTTTGGAGTTCTGATTCTTCCTGATGGAGCCCTGGTAGGTTGTCTGTTTCTAAGAATTTGTGCATTTCCTCCATGTTTTCAGGTGTATGTACATAGAGATTTTTATAGTAGTTACAAATGATAATTTGTATTTCTGTGGTATCACTTCTAATTTCTCCTTTTTCATTCCTTATTTGCTTCTGGTTAATCTATTGAGAGGTGTGTCAATTTTATCTTTTCATTGAACCAGCTTTTGTTTCATATAGTTCATTTATTATTGATTTCATTTAGTTCTGCTCTGATCTTGGTTATATCTTTTCTTCTGCTGGTTTTGGGATTGATTTGCTCCTCTTTTTCCAGTTCTTTGAGACAGTTTAGTAGATTTGATTTGTTATCTTTCTGTCTTTTGGATTTAGGCATTTCAGGCTATGAATTTTCCTCTCAGGACTTACTTAGCTGTGTCCCACATATTTTGATAACTTGTGTCCCTTGTATCATTTAGTTTGAAGAATCTTTTGATTTCCATCTTAATTTCCTCCTTGACCCAATAATCGTTCAGCAGGATGTTGTTTAGTTTCTGTGACTTTATGTAGGTATAAGTGTTTCTGTTGGAGTTTATTTCTAATTTTATTCCACTGTGGCCTGAGAAGATGCATGGTATAATTTCTATTTTTTAAAAATTTGTTGAGTCATGTTTCTGTGGCCAAGGATGTGGTCAATCTTAGGGAATGTCCCATGAGCTGAGGAGAAGATTGTATACTCAGTATTTTGGGGTAGAAAGTTCTATAAATATCTGTTAGACCCATTTGTTCTAGAGTTCTGTAAACAAAGATACAGAAGTTCATTGTTTCTTTGTTTATTTTCTGTTTGGAAGATCTCTCCTGTTCTATCAGTGGGGTGTTAAAGTCCCCAGCTAATGCAGTGCTGTTGTTTATCATTTTGTTTAGATCAATTAGGATTTGCTTTATGAATCTGGGCCCACCTGTGTTGAGTGCATAAATATTTAGAACTGTTATGTCTTGTTGAATTTTCCCTTTACCATTATATAATGACCATTTTTGTCTTTCATTATTTTTGTTGAAGACTAAGATCTGAAATGAGAACTGCTACAGCAACTTTCTTTTGGCTTCCATTTGTGTGGAATATTGTTTTCCATCCCTTCACCTTGAGTCTGAATGAGTCCTTGTGGGTTAGATGAGTTTTCTGAAGACAGGAGATACTTGGCTTGTGCATATTTATTCATTTGGTCAGCCTATGTCTCTTCAGTGGGCAATTCAAGCCATTCACATTTATTGAAAGACTTGATAAGTGAGGTGGATTTCTGTCATCATGTTGAATAGAACTTTGTTGCTTTCTTTTATCTCTTGAGCCATTATGGGATCTGGCCTTTGGCTGTTAGCTTTTGGGTGATTTTACATTGGTGAGTGTCTATTGTGCTGATCTGTGTAACACAGTTCTGCATACTCCCTGCAGGACAGGTCTTGTTTTGGCAAATTCCCTCAGTGTTTGCTAGTTTGAGAAAGACTTTATTTCCTTCTTATATATGAAACTTAGTTTTGCAGGATACCAAATTCTAGGCTGAGCATTATTCTGTTTGAGAAGACTGCGAATGGGGCTCCAGTCTCTTCTGGCTTCTGAGGTCTCAGTTGAGAAATCTGCAGTTAGTCTGATGGGTTTTCCTTTATAAGTTATCTACTGCCTTCGCCTTATGGCTTATAGGAGGGCCTCTTTCATGTTTATTTTGGCCAGTCTGATGACTATTTGTCGTGTTTTCCTCTTTGTGATGAATCTTCCAGGAGCCTTTTGAACGTCTTATACTTGGATATCTAGATTCTAGTATGGCCAGGAAAATTTTCCTCAGTTATTCTCTCAAGTAGATTATCCAACCCTTGTGTGTTTTCTTCTTCACCCTCAGGGATGTCTATGATTCTTATGTTAGATCTCTTTACATAATCCCATATTTCTTGTAGGCTTTACTCTTTTCTCTTATTTCTCTGCTCTTATTAACTGATTTGTTTTTAATTCAGAGGTATTGTCTTCAAGCTCTGAGATTCTTTGTCTGATCTAACCTATTTTTCAGACTTTCCACTGTGTTTTTTTGTAATTCCTTAAATGAATTTTTCATTTCCAGAATTTGTTTGATTTTTTTTGTTAATATTTCAATTTCTTTAGTCAATTTTTTCATTTGTTTCCTGCATTCTTTTTGTGGTTTCTTTGTGTCGGGTTTCCATTTTATCTTGCATTTTCATTGAGTTTCCTTACAATCCATGCTCAAAATTTTTTATCTGTTATTTCAATGTTCTGATTTTGATTGGTATCCATTGCTAGAGAGCTGGTGTTTTCTTTTGAGGGTGTTCTTTTGCTTTAATTATTCATGCTTCTGAAGTTCTTCCACTGATTCCTTCTCATGTGTAGCAGCTGTTACTTACCTTGGGATTTTCTTTTCAATTTCACAGGCTTTTAACTAGACTATATAGTATATTATAGACTGGTGGCAGAGACCCAACATCCATAAAACATTGGGAAGAAATTCAAATGATATTTCAGCATCCTTGTTTAGTTAATTTCATTTTCCTGCCAGGCCACTCTTTTGAAAACTTTTGTGGTCTTAACTATCTTTTATTAATTACCTACTTTCACACAAATACTTTAAAGATATTGTTTTATATACTGAATCTAACTTTTACAGCCACACCATGAACAAAAAATATTGGGCCTTATGTATAAAACAAATGTAAGAGTCCAAAAGGTAGAGGGAAGAAAGCAGACTGGCTGGGGGCCGTGGGACATGATGAACAGCAGGGTGGTGGGTGTTCTTTGACCATATATATCCTTATATATCCCAGACTAGGAGCTGAAGAATCTAGTAGTTTGGAATGCCAATAGGTACAGACAAAAAGAGCCCCAACAATAGACTGCTTTCTCTAGCCAAAAGACAGGAAAGACAGTCTAGTGAGACAAGAATAGGTTAGAGAATAAATGCTGTACTCCAATCAAATGCCAAGAAAATACTGTGGCCCCATCCCTACGCATGCCAGCAGTGTCCAGTTGGTGAGCCTAGACTTTCTCCCTCACCAGGCTGTAACATGACACCCCAGCAGCCCTGTCAGGATGGTGTCAGGGAAGGCCAAGTAGGGAGCCAAGATTTTCATCCTATTGGCCAGTAATGACTGCCCCTTGTCATCATCACAACGTCAGTGGAGGTGTTGTGGGGAATAAGAACTCTCACCTCAGCCAACAGTAATGACGAGTCCCTGTATTGCGTGTCAGTGAGGCAAAGTGGGGAACCTGGACCTCTATCTCCATGTGGCAGCAACGAGCCAGCTCCCCTGCCAGAGAAGCCAGATAAGATCCCGTATCATATCATAATACAAAAATGTCCAGTTTTCATTAGAAAACCATTTAACACATCAAGAACCAGGAAGATCATAAAGTAAATTACAAAAAAATAAATAGATACCAGCACCAAGATGATGAAATGTTAGAATTAAAGCAGTCATGATATCTTGAAACAAAGGAAGAAATAGAAAGCCTTAGCAAAGAAATAGAAGACAATTATAAACAAGAGGGACAAAGAGATGTACAGTGAGTTAAGGTTTCTATACTTCACTTAAACTGGTAAAACAATGACTAGGTTATTAATGCATGTATATAATCTTATATCTAAAGCAACTATTAAAAAGTTATTCAAACAAAAAAAGCTATTCAAAGAGAAACACTCAAAACTATTGATAAATCAAAATTCTGAATTCTAAAAAATGTTTAACCTACAGGAAAGCAGGGAAAAGAAAATAGAAACAGAAAACAGAGAATAAATAGAAAAAAATGAAATAAAATGGCTGACCTAAGCCCTAACATATTAATAATTACATTAAATGTAAATGGGCTAAATACACCAGTTAAAAGAGTTTGGTAGTTTAGATTTTTAAAATGACCTAACTATATGCTGTCTACAAGAAGCTCATGTCAAATATAGTGATATAGGCAGATTGAAAGTAAAAGGATGGAAAATGATACATTATGCAAATATCAATCAAAGGAAATAAAGAGTGACTATTGATATCAATAGCTATTAATATAGATATCAGGTAGACTGCAGAGCAAATTAAATTACCAGAGACAAAGAAGGATATCATATAATGATAAAAGAACACTTCACCAAGAAGACATAACAATGCTAAATATGCATGCACCAAACAACAGAGCTACAAAACATGAGAAGCATAAACTGGTAGAACTGAAGAGAGACATAAAGAAAACCACAATTGTAATTGGAGACTTCAGTACCTCTCTTTCACCAATTAGTAGAACAACTAGACAGAAAATCAGCAAGAATATAGAAGAACTCAACAAAACCACTAACCAATAGGCTCTAATAGACATTCACAGGACAGTCCACCCAACAACAGCAGAATACACATTCTTCTTTTGTTTTTTTGAGACAGGGTCTCACTGTGTTGCCCAGGCTGGAGTGCCCTGGTGTCTGCCTACCTCATAGCAACCTCAAACTCCTGGGCTCAGGCAATCCTCCTGCCTCAGTCTCCCGAGTAGCTGGGACTACAGGCATGTGCCACCATGCCCGGCTAATTTTTTCTATATATTTTTAGTTGGTTAATTATTTTCTTTCTATTTTTAGTAGAGACGAGGTCTCACTCTTGCTCAGGCTGATTTCAAACTCCTAACCTTGAGTGATCCTCCCGCCTTGGCCTCTTACAGTGCTAGGATTACAGGCGTGAGCCACTGTGCCCAGCCCACATTCTTCTTAGGTTTCCATGAAACATATACCAAGATAGGCTATATTCTGGGCCTTAAACCTCAACAAATTTGAAAGAATTGAAATTTATAGAGTACATTCTTTGACTACAGTGGAATCAAACTAGAAATCAGTAACCAAAAGATAACAGGAAAATCTCCAAACAATTGGAAATTTACAGTACACTTATAAATAATTCTTCAATCAGAGAAGAAGTCTGAGAGAAAATAAATACAATGAACTGAATGAAAATGAAAATATAACATACCAAAATTTATAGGCCATAGCTGAAGCAGTGCTGAAAGGGAATTTTATAGTGCTAAATTCATTAAAAAGAAAAGTCGCAAATCAATAATCAAAGCTCCCATCTTACAAACCTAGACAAATAAGAGGGAATAACTCCAAAGCAAGCAGAAGGAAGGAAATAATAGCAGAAATTAATGAAATTAAAAATAGAACTATTTTAAAAATTAATGAAACAAAGAGCTGGTTCTTTGAAAAGATCAGTGAAATTGGCAAACCTTTAACAAGAGTGACAAAGGGGGAAAAAAAGAAAATACAAATCACCAGTCTCAAGAATTAAGCAGGGGATATCACCACCCTGTAGACATTAAAGGGTTAATAAAGCAATACTATAAATATAACTATATGTGTATAAACTTGACAACCTAGATGAAATGGAACAATTGTTTAAAAAGCATAATTTACCACAACTTACCCACCACAAAATATGTCATTTGAATAGCTCTATATAACTTAAGGAAATTAAATTTAAAAGATTCCTAAGAAGGAAATTTCCAGGTCCACATGGTTTCACAGAAGTCTACCAAACATTTAAGGAAGAATTAATACCAGTTGTACACAATCTCTTTCAGAAAATAGAATAGGAGGGAACACTTCCTAATTCATTTTGTAAAGCTTGTATTATCCAGATACCAAAAGCAGACAAAAAGTACAAAAAAAGAAACCAACAGGCCAATATCCTTCATCAATGTAGATGCAAACATTTTTTAAATGTTATCAAATACAGTTCAACCATATATAAAAAGAATTATGCACTGTGACAAAGTGAAGTTTATTATAGGAATGCAAAGCTGGTTCAACATTTGAAAGTCATTGTAATCTACCATATCAACTGGCTAAAGAAGAAAATTCACATATCAGTGCAGAAAAAACATTTGATAAAATTTAGTACTCATTCATGATGTTTTTAAAAAAGGATGTCGTAGACAGATTAATGGGCCCCCAGAGATTTCATGCTAATTCTTGGAACCAGTGAATATGTTAGGAATTAGATCACTCACTCATTTCTTGTTGGAATGTAAAATCATACAGCCACTTCAGATAACAGTTGGCAGTTTCTTAAAAAAAAACAAAACAAAACACCATGCAACTTGACCTAGCAGTCACACTGCTGATCATTTATCCCAGAGAAATAAAGACACATGCACACAAAACCATGCAAATGAATGTTCATAGTAACTTTATTCTTAATACCAAATACTAGAGACAGCCCAAATGCCCCTCAGCAGGTTAGTGGTTAAACAAAGACTTGTTAAATGGTTAAACATCCATATCATGGAATACCAGTTAGCAATAATAAGGATTGAACTGTTGATATGTGCAACAGTATCACTTGGATGGATCTGAAGGGCATTATGCTGAGTGAAAAAAATAAAACCAATCTTAAAATATCACAGTTTGATTCCATTTATATAACATTCTTTAAATGACAAAATTATACATGAGAAACATTAGTAGTTGCCAGGGGTTAAGAGGGAATGGGGCTGGGGGGAAAGTGTAGAAGGGAAGTAGGGATCCTTATGATGGAACTTTTATGTATCTTCACTGTATCAATGTCAATATCATGATATGATATTGTACTTTAGTTTTTTGGAGATGTTACTATTGGGAGAAACTGGGTAAAGTACATAGGATCTCTCTGTATTGTTTCTTAGAACTGCATGTGAATTTACAGTGATCTCAAAATAAAATATTTCATTTAAAAATGCATATTTTCCCAAAATGTCAACAGCTTCTTCCCACCTATGCCCCATTGAAAATTTTATCAATTTATAATGCCAGTGTAATTTTCCCAGATAATTCCTGATTTTTACTGAATCCCTTAAGGGAGGTGATTTTACCCTATTCACTTTTATGTTCCAATATCTATTAATAATGCCTAGCATATATTAGGTGCTCAATAAGTAAATGAGCTGGAGTAAATATGAATGTTCTTATTTTCACATTAAGAATTAGAGATTGGAAATTTAAAAGATGTACTCATAGGGTGCAAAGCCAACTGGGAGGAGCTGGAGATGAATTCTAGTAACGTGACTCCAAGGATAATGGTTTTTCACTTGGAGTGCTTGGTGCTTTGGACTAAATTGTTCCGTTACCAGTTCCACCTTATTAAAACGTGTGAAAGAGCCACATGTTGTCACTGGTCTATGTTGATTGAATATTACAAATGGGAAACAGCACACGTAGAGGTTGAGTGCGTTGAGTCTGGAGCTAAATTGTCTGCACTCAAATCCCAGCTTCTTATCTGGTGGCAGTTGCCTGACTTCTCTCTGCTCCATGTGTGAAATGAAGATGATAGTAGTTACTCATCTTGCATGGTTGTCATAGTGTTAAACAAGTTACTATGTGTAAAACTTTTAGAACAGTGCCCAGCACATTAAGAACTCTTTGTGTTTACCATTATTATATATGTTTTTTTATTACTAAAAATGGAGAAGTAAAGACTTCCTTACTAAATGTGAAAATGTAAGAACTACTTTAGCTCACAGGCTGTACAAAAGCAGGCACAGGCTCGTTTGGCCTCTGGGCCTTATTTTGCCCACAGTCTTATATCTAGGTTTTCAGTCTAGATCATTGTTAATTCATAAGAGGATTTGTAAGATGGTGATATTCTAATTGTTATTAATATTTAAGCCATTTCATATCTTAGCTGCAGTACTTCTAAAAAGAGAAGTACTACTGACTGTTCAGTAATCTGATCATACAATTTGACAGATTACAGATGACTTTTATGTTTGTTATAGTGTAATCCGATCTAGTCACCTACTCAATAATATGCGTATTGCCTTCTATACCACTTTTATATAATAGTGTATATAGAATCTGTGCTTTAAAAAGTACATTGTCCATGATGTCTACATGATCCTTTACTTTCGTATGGTTTTCAAAGTGCTTCAAAATTAGAGTTGGGGTGCCACCTTTTCCCACTTGAACTAGTGATTTTCCCTTGCTCTCAGGCTGTCTCCCTGTTGTTATATTAGCTCCTCTGGTTTGCATGGCATCCATACTTCCTGGAAGTCTACTGGAGTGGGAATAACTTCCTACTCACATAAAGTGATCCCTGTACATTTGGTGATTGTTACTCCATTCAGGGAGGAAGTTAATGTTTGATTCATTTAGACATGAACCAGCAGAGCCTAGCTATCTATTCTCTAGAAAACTTGTCTTTAATCCGGGTGACCCTTTTGTTAAGGTAGTGGTATAAATAGTTCTATGTTAAAATGTAGAGTTCATTGAAAGCTATGGAAGGAAAATAAAAGGAAAATAATCTCTAAAGGGCAAAGTTACTTATGGAGACTTGAAGACCACCTGTAAATCATTTGGTTGTTAATGGTGTCTATATATTTTAAATTTTTTTCTTTTTTTTTTTTAAATCCTTTCAGATGATTAATAGTGTTCAAACTTTTTGAAGGAGAATAAAGTTTCTCTTAACAATGCATGTGTTTGAATTATAATATTTTTCATTTCAGTAATTGTCTCTCAGACTATAATTGTGTCCCTGTGACCCAATTATGGGTCACATAGTCTGTGGCTGAGGAAAAAATGACTGGTAAAGAATTCTGATTTCATTGCAAGAAGAAAGGATGATGGAGTTCATTAAATGGAGTTGTGGTTGAAGTTAAATTTAAATTGAATATAAATTTTGAATAGTTTTTCCCTGACCCTATGGGTTACAAAGTAGCAGTTAGACTTTGACTTTAACTCAAGACTGGTGTGCTTCCATACTTAATGATAGTGTAGTTAAACTTTAAGGTGCTGGGAAGTAGGCCAAGTCATATTTCAGGGTACTGGATGACCAGGCAGGACATCTTTGGGAATAGCCTGTGCTTTCTATACTTCACTGAAGAACAGTGTAGGGCAGAGGTCACATTTGATGTCTTTCCTTTTCAAACTCTTAGAACATGATGGCAAGAGTATCTCCAGCACAGGTTAGCTTCCCAACTGCTGGCTCAAAGAGGTTGGACACCCTCTTGCGTTGTAGTTCTCTCAGACCTAAGCTTACGAGACATGCAGAAAGAGTCAGGTAAACATGACATGTGCTAAGCTGGTAATTATCCAGAATGGGCCATTGGCAATTTGACTTACATCTTCTATCCAGTTTAACTTTATTCTTTGTCCTACAAACTAAAGCATATAAATATAGGTTAAAATTTAGCCTGGCTCCTCAGGTTTGTGTTTGTGTTGAACACCTCTCTCTCTTATACTAATGGGAAGTTTTAGAGCAAGACAAATATTCATCCACTACTCTCCAGTTTTGTCATTCAGAGAGTGTGTAGGGAAATGATGCTCAAAATATCAGTTAAGGTCATCGCCTTAGAATATGTTGGTTCCCTTGGGTTTTAATGGGTTGCTGTCAGAGTAGTTCTTTCTTTGAAATACAATATAGACTTTGTCAGAGTGAAGGATGTTTTAGGGAATACAAAGTAGTTTTCCATAGAATCTAGAGGTGGAGTGATTCATCCATCAAATGAGCAGTCTTTTGTTTTAGAAATGTGGGTAGTGATATTTTTATAATAGTCATAAAACCATGGTAAACATTGCTAGAAGCTGGTTTTTCTCTTTTTAACAATGAGTCCAGGAAAGTAAGAGCTTTGTGACTAGCTCTGTGGAATCTGGGAAGTTGTGTTTGTACTTAGCCCATTTCAAGTCATATATATATGACTGAGGATAATCATGAAAAAAATGTGGTTAAAATTTTTGAAAAGATTTATGTGTAGGACAGTAGGTTATCTTATTTATAAGATGACCCAGAATTACAATACTGTAACTTTGGGGTGGATGTGAGGGTAATTTCTGAAATATTAATAATTTAATGGTTTCTGGACTTAATGTGCTTTTTCATTTTTTTTTAATTCCGGCTAACCCACATCAGGAAATGAGGACATTTTTTTGTTTTTTGGACCTTTGCCAAATCTGTACAAAGCATAAAACATCTGCAGATGTCTGTTTAAGGCAGCCGCTTTATGCTTTGCAATAGAATGTTTTAACCATGAATATGTGTATGTTTTATACTGTATGAAAACTACTTTATTTTAGATTTGGGTTTTCTAGTACTTGTCAGGTGCTTTCCCTTTGGGAGTGGTATTCAGACCACAAGAGACATTGATGAAGTATAAAAAGTGATGCTTAATTTTACTTAATTTTAATACAAAGCTCTCTATTGAGTTTGACAAACACAAAAAAGGTCCAGTTATTCCTCAAAATTTCAGAGGTCAGTCTTTTTCCCAGTGGGTCATTTTTGAGACCGTGGGAACAGACTTAAAAAGAAGAGTTTTCCAAACTTGAGCCCTTTTGATTTTTAAAAGGAAGAAAGAAAAAAAACCCCACATCTCTTTTTGATGATGTGCTTGGTCAGTTAAAATGCTTTCTATGAAGGAAGTTGTGGTGATAGTTTCTGGAATATGGAGGGTGATGGGAACTCCCAAGGATGTAAAGCTTGGGAACTTTTTAGAAATGAAGTTTTATTTTGCTCTGTCATGGTTAATTATGCTTTCCAGGATAACACTTTGCTAGAGATTAGCTGCACAAATAGGATGAAGTCAAAATGTAAGGTTGGATTTTTTAGATAAATTTTGGTAAGAGGTTAAGTTTTAAGAAGTTAGCTTTTTTCTACAAAATGCTTTTTATGCTTTTTGAAGTATTTATGTATCCCACACTCATGTATCAATACATGGCACATAATAGGCCTCAGTAAATATTTGTCAAATGAATAATGATGCAATACATTTAATTTGGTCTATACGGTTTTTTGTTTGGTTCAGTGAAGTATATTTCTTTCAATATTGCTACAAAATAGTATATGGATAGATGCTAGTAAGGTACCTTTCAGTTGGCATTAAATTAGACTTGGATTATTTCAATAATAATTTTAGTAATACTGTATGTATTTCTTAGGGCGTCAACGCAGGAATAGTTATTTTTTTTTTTTTTTTTTTTTTTTTTGGAGACAGAGTCTCGCTTTGTTGTCCAGGCTAGAGTGAGTGCCGTGGCGTCAGCCTAGCTCACAGCAACCTCAAACTCCTGGGCTGCAGTGATCCTTCTGCCTCAGCCTCCCGAGTAGCTGGGACTACAGGCATGCGCCACTATGCCCGGCTAATTTTTTTATATATATATCAGTTGGCCAATTAATTTCTTTCTATTTATAGTAGAGACGGGGTCTCGCTCTTGCTCAGGCTGGTTTTGAACTCCTGACCTTGAGCAATCCACCCACCTCGGCCTCCCAAGAGCTAGGATTACAGGCGTGAGCCACAGCGCCCGGCCAGGAATAGTTATTTGACATAGGAAGATGCTATAGTCTAGATAAATGAAGCTTTCAGGTGATTGGTGGGTTCAATCTCTTAGATCAAATATTAACTTCTTTTACTTTCCATATTAATATATAGCTTCAATATTATTGATCAGAATTCCAGGTGGAATTCTTTTGGTAAAATGAACAGAGTTGTCCTGAAGTTTCTTGGGAAGAATAAACGGGAAAGAATAACAAAAAGCTAATTATTAGAAGGAAGGGCAAATTGATAAAATCTATCAGTAAAAGAATTTGGCAGTTTATATCAAGTCTGAAATGATTTATAATTTGCAATGCACAATTTCCACTTCTGTTAATCAAACCTAAGAATGTGTAGAGAAAACTTGGTGTGAAAAGATTTTGGCAGCTTTATTTATGCTAGCAGAAAGTTAGAAATTGCATAAATAATAATAGAAGATTGTTTAAAATGCGTGATGATATTCTAAAACAGTGAAATTATGCGATATTTAAAATGATACTTATTAAAGCTTTATAATATTACATCATGATCATTTTTCATTGTTAATAAGAAAAGCAGTATATGAAATTATAAATATGGTATGATTATGACTTTATAATATTTAAGCATAAAATGGCTAGGAATAATAAAAAGTGCTTTTTTTAAAACACAGCTTTATTGAAGTGCAATGAACATACCATAAAACTCACCTGTTGTAAGTGTAAAAGGTTTTTTAAATATATTTATAGAATTGTACAGTCATAACAATGCTGTTTGAAAAATATTTCTATCACCCCCAAAATTTATTCTTCCATGTCTCTCACCCTCAGTCCTAGGCAAACAATGATTTGCTTTCTATTGAATAAATCTGGCTTTTCTGGACATTCCGTATACAAAGAATTATGTGTAATGTAGTCTTTAGCATTTGACTTCTTTTACTTGCCATAATGTTTTTGAGGTTCTACCATGTTGTAGCTTTTATCAATAGTTCCTTTATATTGTTGAGTAGTATTCTGCTGTACAGATATACCACATTTTCTTAATTCAGTCACAAGTTAATGGACATTTGAATTCCATGTCTAATGAAAAAATAAAGCTAGTTTAATCAAGTGGGCCCTGAATGTACCTGAGCATCAGAAATCACTGCTTGCACTGATAGGCTGTTAAGGGAAACCATCAGAAGAGTTATAATTCATGTGAGCCTCATCCTTCCAATGAGAGAATATGCTGCTACTTTCTATTGGACCTCCCTGCTTTCCCAGACACACTTTGTAAGGTTCAACCTGCCCAAGTGCAGCCTGACTGAGTAAATTCCTTCTGAAGGAGCCCTTTCTGGGCTCACGGCCATTTAAGTGCTTTTAACTTTTGGTTCTTTTTAAAAATCATTGCTCCATGATTGAAGCAAATGGCCCATGTTAACTATTATATAAATGTAGAGAGCCAGTTGAGGACAGTGGCTAATAGTTGGCAGGATTCAATGGGGGCCATAATAGAGGCTTTGTCAGCAGTGGAATCTGGGCTAAAGTTTCTCTGAGGCAAGACTCAGGATCATGAAATCCCAAAATGTTAGAGGAGACTCAGAGAACTATCCAGTTCTCTTTCATTACAAATAATGACAGTTTGCATTGACGTTACAATTTTGTGGTGGTGTCCCTGCTCAGAAAGACAATCCCTCACTCTGTAAACCATACTGATTTGTGTCATAACCTGCTAAGGAACAGGAAATTCCAAATTGCAGGCTAGTGCAGATCCATCCCAGCCTTCCCAGAATCTCGTGGGACCTGACTTCGGGCCGCACACCACCAGAACTGCTGCCAAGGACTCTGATGCTCATTTATGGTATGTGGAGGAGTCACGAGCCAAATCCCTTTCAATCAGAATGGGCAGAATTTGTCAGAATTACAGAGGCTTCTGGAACTTGGAGAAACCGGAGAATACTCTTGCACCACTCTGAGAACTTAGAGTGATAGTGACAAACATTTGTGTAGTGTTTCAAAGACTTTTCTCCAAGGCCATTTTATTTAATCCCCACAACCTTTATAGATAGGTGTGATTATCATCATTCTCTTCAGATGAACAAACTGAGCCTCAGGAAATGCTTGTCTAGGCATGTAGCTGGTTAGTAAAGTGGCGGAGCTGAGATTGAGACTTCAGTCCTGGAATTTCAAATCCAGTGCACTTCTTATGGCTTTAAACTTTCTCTGGGAAATCCATGCGGTGGTGGGGATCATGATCTTTTTTTTTTTTTTTTATTTTTTTTTATTTTTTTATTTTTTCTTTTAACATTAGGCATACAAGCTAAATGGGATCATGATCTTTGACCTGGTTATTGTGAAACCACGGAAATTGCCAGGTGTTTACAGGGTTTCACCAGCTTCTGAGGTAAGGATAGAAGAGGTGAGGGAGGAACGACAGCTCTGGGTATGGCCAGATGGTATTGAGATCCTGTGGAAAATCCGGAGATGCTATTGCTTATTTCCTGTGTATTCTCTTGATACTCACTGCCCTTCCTTCTTCTTCAGAATGAGCCAGGCCAACTCACGACTCTACTTCATGCCTCTAGAATCTACACTCTGATTCCCAAGGACCTCTCACTTCCTCCTTCAGATTTTAGCATGGAGTCCCTTTGATTAGTGTTGATGGAGGATAGTCTTTCTCTGAAGAAGTGTATCATCTTTTATTCTGGAGGTAAAAACCGTTATACAGATGGGGTGATAAAATACAAGAGACTCTTGATGGCTTGCCATTACAACTAGAGTACATTATTTATCACCATTGATTATTTTGCCAAACATTTTGTGTAAAAAGCTTCTTAGTTTTTGGATGCCTCAGGATAATTTGTCACCTACATTACTCAACATTGTGGCATTGCAGCTGAGAGGATTGTGCTGGCCTCTCAACTCTGGAGCCCAGTTGGCAGCCAGCCTGACCAAACACGCAATGTAATGATCTCAGGGGGTGGCCAGACACGCAGGTAGCTGGAGGAGATGAGTTTATGCTAGTTTGACTTTTGGTTTTTAAAATTGCTTACAGCTGAAAGCTTCCTAATATACTCAGCCCTGGAAATGGATGCTCTGTTCACAAGATGTTGTATATGCTGATCCTCCTGTAAAATGTGTTTTTTCAGATGCTTCTACCTTTTTCTCCTAGACTTGCGAATTATGTTTTTACCCTGTGGTGATCATTAAATCGTTCATATGAAGGTTGGCATAGGGAGAGGAAAGCTATGAGAGAAGAAAGCGGAATTGGGAGACTGCCCTGAGAGAGGGCAAGCTTGCACTGAGAAGGTGTTGTACGCCACGCTGTGGAGTATGCCCGCAAGGCTGCAGAGTCGCCTAGGCAGTAGAGCCCATGGCTGGAGTGCTGATTTGTGCTTTGCCTCTAATTTGGTGTTTGTACCTCAGTTTCCTCTTCTGTAAAATTAAAATAATAATAATAATAATCAAATAGTGGAGGTGAATTAGAAATGCTTTGAAAACCTGACTCTTTTTCCCCCAGTTTAATTCTCCCAATTGTTTTCCCCTCCCTTTTTTGATTGTGGTAAAGTATAAATAACATACAATTTACCATTTTAATTATTTTTAAGTTACAATTCAATGGCATTAAGTTCATATTCACAATGTTCAACCATCACCCCTATTTATTTCTAGAACTTTTTCATCTTGTCAAACAGCAACTCTGTACCTGTTAAACAGTAACTCCCATTTTCCCTTGTCCCCAGCCCCTGGTCACCTCAATTCTACTTTCTGTCTATATAAATTTGCCTATTCTGGTTGCCTCATATAAGTGGGATCATATACATTTATACTTTTGTGTCTGACTTACTTTACTCGGCATAATGTCCTCAAGGTTCATCCATGTTGTAGCATGTGTCAGAAGTGTGTTCCATTTTATGGCTAACTAATGTGTATGTCCATTGTATGTGTATATTACATTTGTTTATCCATTTATCTGCTAATGGGGTTATTTTCTCCTTTCAGCTATTGTGAGTAATACTGCTATTGAACACTGGTATACAAGTGTCTGTTTTAGTTCTTGCTTTTATTTCTTTTGGGGTATATACCTAGGAGTGGAATTGCTGGATCATATGGTAATTCTGTGTTTAACTCTTTGAGAAATTGCCAAACTGTTGAAAATTGAAGAAAAGGATATTTTTCGACTCACTTTTTCAAGTGAGTTGTTATTTATATATTCAGAAATATATTGGAAGATGGACTTATGCTTTTTTTTCTTGAGACTATAGTTTCTCACTGATAGAGAGGACATGGTAATTTTAACTTGGGACTTCTGAACTGATCCTTGTATAGCACACTGACCATCATATCAGATTTGTATTTTATCCTCCTTAATCAAAATAGAGGAATAGATACATTCTATAAGTTAAAGCTTCAAAGATTTGAGTGAAAATGATTCATGAGGTAGTTAATGTCAACTTTGTGTATGTGTTTCAGAACAAATTGGTTTATTTTTACTAATAAGCACAATGACATCTTTATGATCTATGAAAAACAAATGGCTGAAAGTATGAAGAAGAAAATACAGATATAAAATACAAGATCTTACAGTTCTGTTAATACTTTCTAGCAAACAGAAATGACCTTGGACTATTTGATACCTAAAAAATTATAAGTATAGGATTTTGAAGAAAGCATTTGTGTGAATTCTTGTTATAATATCTCTGAAATATACTAGATTTAAATCATAGATTTAAAATTGATTGCCCTTTCTTTTCTCAAAATTGTAGGATTGGTTCTGTCAGCTTACCAGAGGATGTGTACATTTTTTATAGCACTCAAAATGCCTTTGCTGTGCTGACATTTCTCATCCTTTTTAAAAATGTGAGTTAGTGAGGCCAGGCACAGTGGCTCATGCCTATAATCCTAGCACTCTGGGAGGCTGAAGCGGAAGGATTGCTTGAGCTCAGAAGTTCGAGACCAGCCTGAGCAAGAGTGAGACCCCGTCTCTACTAAAAATAAAAAAAGTTAGCCAGGCATCATGGTCCATGCCTATAGTCCCAGCTACTTGGGAGGCTGAGGCAGGAGGATCACTTGAGCCCAGAAGTGAGCTACGATGACACCACTACACTCTACCTGGGACGACAAGTGAGATTCTGTCTCCAAAAAAAAGGCAGGGGGTGGGAGGGAGTCAAATTGACATAGTCTATAGAGTGTACTGGAGACAAATATCCTTTTACATTAACTTTGAAAAGACTTTTTTTTTTTTTTTTTTTTTTTTGAGACAGAGTCTCACTTTTGTTGCCCAGGCTAGAGTGAGTGCCATGGCGTCAGCCTGGCTCACAGCAACCTCAATCTCCGGGGCTCAGCGATCCTCCTGCCTCAGCCTCCCGAGTAGCTGGGACTACAGGCATGCGCCACCATGCCCGGCTAATTTTTTCTCTATATATTAGTTGGCCAATTAATTTCTTTTGTATTTATAGTAGAGACGGGGTCTCGCTCTTGCTCAGGCTGGTTTCGAACTCCTGACCTCGAGCAATCCGCCCGCCTCGGCTTCCCAGAGAGCTAGGATTACAGGCGTGAGCCACCGCGCCCGGCCTGAAAAGACTTTTAAGAACTTATTTAAAGGTAGGAAAATAACACTGCAGAAACTCTGCCAAGGTGTCTAAAGCAGCATCTGATTCCCATTCTCAGCATTGATTGAGAAGGTAGCTAAACATCACTTCCAAGAAATTATTCTCTTTGGAATAATTTATATACCCATAGACATTGGCTTTAATTCAGAGTGTGCATGTAAAGCCTCTTCAGAAAGCTATGATGATAGTAATCATGGTAATCTTTGACATCTATGTTTATTAGAAATGCTAGTCTGCAGAATGTGGGATTTGGTTCCTGAGAATTTTTAAATGTCTTCAGCAACATTAAAACACCTCAAATAAATTCTAAAATGTGTTATTCTAGAATAATTTACATTACATGTAATTGAAAAAGTCTCTTTTTATTTTTTAGTCTGCAAATATGGGATGATTTTAATTGCCTATGGTATGTAATTACTTATGTTCCATATGAGTAAGAAAATAAAACTTTCTAATTGTCATTGTATAGCTATCTTTCACTTCCAAAAACTGTTAATTGTATATTGCAAAACGTGTTAGTTTTGTATTATATTAGAAACAACTTTATAATTCTGAAAGGGCATGATAGAAATCTGGTCTCTTTATAGGGATCACATTCTTCACATTTAAAAGAAATTTTTCTTGATATTTTCAAACATGCTATTACCTTCCACCTTCAAAACCTGTGTGAACTTGGACATATTCTTTCTTTCGATGTGGTTGCTCTCTCTCTCTTCAGTGTGTATCAGTGCTTATGGGAAGTTTGTGGAGTGTATATGTGTGGGTGGGGGCATGTGTCCTTTTATGATATTTTCAGTGAGTTGATCAGCATTTAACCAAACAGGCAAACAGTTATAAAGTGGTTTGACACTAAATCAGCTTTGAAAACCGTTATCTGACAGTCATTAATTCTACAAATATTTATGCCAGGGACTGTTGTAGGTGCTGGGGATTTAGCAGTGAACAAATAGAGCCCCGCCCCCATCACCCGCCTCCATCCCCACCACCACTGAGTCCTTGGCCCTCTTCATTTCCTGCCCTGGGGAAGAAGTGGTAGAGAATGCCTCCCTGGGGCCCTCGGAGGGGGCAGTTGTTCAACTCCGTGTTCCCAGGGCCAGCAGAGGTCCAGGCACAGAGTGGGCATCCACGAGTTACTTGTCGAATGAGTAGGTAAGTGAGTGTATGGTGAGGTTGCCATCACCTCTCTTCTGGACTGTCATATTGGCTTCCTAACTAGTCTGCCTGCTCTCCTTCTTGTCCTCCCCTCCTGGGTCTATTTTTAACACAGCTGACGAAGTGATCTTGTTAAAACTCAAAGTCACATCCTGTCCGTCTTGCTTGGAGCCCTCCAATGGTTCTCCATTTTACCGAGAAGAAAAGCTGTAGTCTTTGTGAGACCTGTAAGGCCCCACAGTACCAGTACAGTCTGGGCTCCTGGTACCCTCTGGCCTCATCTCCTACAGGTCTGTCTTCCCTCATTCATTATCTTCAGCCACATCTGCCCCCAGCTTCTTTTTTTTTTCTTTTTCCCCCAGCTGCTTTTGACACTCACCAGCCATGCTCTCTTCCCAGAGCCTTTCATCAGCTGTTGGTCTGCCCAGAGACAGCCACGGGGCTCATTCCTTCACCTCCTGTGGGTCTTTTCTCAAAGGAATCCTCCTATATCCCTAGCTGCCCTAGTAGAAATTGCAACCCTCTCACTCTCACACTCCTGATCACCCTTCGCTGCTTGCTTTTCTCTTGACATTTAGAAGATAAGTGTCTGTCTGTTCACTGCTAAACACAAACACATACCTTGGATTGATGGATGGATGGATTTAAATTTTGTTGTCACCTGTCTCTTCATACCATAAGCAACACCAAGACAAAAGATTTTTCTGTTTTGTTCATTGTATCCATAACAGTTGGAAGAGCGCCTATTAGTGCACTCAGTATTTGTCGAATTAATAAAAACTCCTTGACCGATGTTTCTGCCTGAAAGATAGCTTTTGTAGGGCCAGAATGATGCCTTTTTTGTGTCTGTATGTGTTTTGATAAATGACCGTTGGTTTTGTCACACACTGTAGCTCAGTGCTAATTAGTCTGATTCAGGTTCCAGCTAGACAACAGAAAGGTTGATCCCCCATCTTTCCTAATAAACCTAGTAGTTCAGTAAGAAAAAAAAAAAAAAACAGCAGCTGCATTTGTCATTTGGCTGCAAAATGCAAATACAAGTACAGACCTCACTCTCTGTGGAGTTGGTATTTGTCAGTTACCTTCTGGGGACACTCACTCTGTTGATATTTTGTCTTTAGCTGTTGCAAATTGGAGGGTGTGGCTCAGATCCAGAGGGAATGGTGCTGACAGGGTAAATGTTAGATGTTTGCTCTAAAGACTCACGTGATACCAGATCATAGAAGCACCCTTGGCTGGTCCTGCACATCTTTATGTCACTTGCTCCAGACATCCTAATCCCCTCGCCATCAAACTCCTCAGTGGGGTTGTCCCTGAGGAAGAGCTTCATTGCATTTTATTCTCTGAGGTGTACTTATCATTGAGGGGAAAATGAGAAGATTGGACAGAATAGAAGAGCTCCATACTTCCTAATCTTTGGGTGAAAGAAATTTTGACAATTTGCTGGTTTAGATGTATACAGTCTTTGTGATTAGATATAGTAGTGTTTGGGAGCCTGAGTGTTGTGTTTGATCAGACCTTTTGCAATCTGTTTAGTTTGTTAGCATCTTGGTCTGACACAGTGTATCTTTATAAGCGCCCTATGAAGTAGGTACTCTTATTAGCCCATTTTACAGATGAGCAAACTGAGTTTTAGAGAGGTTTAGTAACATGATCAAGCTCACATGGTAAATTAATAACCTGTGTAAGAGTTCTCCAGAGAGGCAGAACCAAATGCAATGTGTGTACATACACACGCATACCCACACACACCCCTACCTCCTTTTATTGCACTTTGAAGATACTGCATGTGTTACAAATTGAAGGTTTGTGGCAACCCTATATCAAGTAAGTCTGTTGGCACCATTTGTCCAACAGCATGTGCTCACTTTATGTCTCTGTGTCACATTTTGGTAATTCACAAAATATTTTAAACCTTTTCATTATTATTATATCTGTTATGGTGATATGTGATCAGTGATCTTTCATGTTACTGTTGTCATTGTTTTGGGACACTGCAAACTGTGCCTATTTCAGATGGTGAACTGGATTGATACATGTGTGTGTGTTCTGACTGCTCTATGAACTGGCCACTCACCAGTCTCTCCCCCTCTCTTTGGGTCTTCCCATTGCCTGAGTCACAACAAAATTGAAATTAGGCTAACTAATAACTGCGCAGTGGCCTCTAAATGTTCAGGTGAAAGGAAGAGTTGCATGTCTCACTTTAAATAAAAAACTAGAAATGATTAAATTTAGCGAGGAAAGCATATTGAAAGCCGAGACAGGCCAAATCTAGGCCTCTTCTGCCAAACAGCCAAATTGTGAAGGCAAAGGAAAGGCTCTTTAAAGGAAATTAAAAGTGTAGCTCTGGTGAACACACACTGTAAAACAGCCTTACTGCTGAAAGGGAGAAAGTTTGAGAGGTCTGGACAGAAGATCAAACCAGCCACAAGATTCCCTTAAGGCAAAGCCTCATCCAGAGCAAGTCTCTAACTCTCTTCAGTTCTGTGAAAGCTGAGAGAAGTGAAGAAGCTGCAGAAGAAGAGTTTGAAGCTAGCATATATTTGTTTATGAGGTTTAAGGAATGAAGTCATTTCCATAACATAAAAGTACAAGGTGAAGCAGCAAGTGCTGATATAGAAGCTACAACAAGATACCCAGAAGACCTAGCTAAGATCATTGATCAAGGTGGCTACATCATTCAACAGATTTATAATGTAAACAAAACATCCTTCTATTGGAAGGAGATGCTATCTAGGACTTTAATAGCTTGAGAAAAGTCCATGCCTGGTTTCAAAAGCCAGGCTGACTCTCTTATTAGGGGCTAATGCAGCTGGTGACTTTAAGTTGAAGCTAATGTTCATTTATTATTCTGAAAATCCCAGGGCCCTTAAGAATTATGCTAAATGTACTCTGCCTATAATCTGTAAATGGAACAAAGATATTCCTGGATGACAGCACATCTGTTTACAGCATAGTTTACTGAATATTTTAAACCCATTGTTGAAACCTACTGTGCAGAAAAAGTAGATTTCTTTCAAAACATTACTGCCCCTTGACAATGTACCTAGTGACCTAAGAGCTCTGATGGAGATATACAAGGAGATTGATGTTGTTTTCATGCAGCTAATATAACATTCATTCTGCCACTTTGGATCAAGGAGTAATTTCAATTTTCAAGTCTTTTTTTTTTTTTTTTTCCATTTTCAGTTGGCCAATTAACGTTTTTTTTTTTTTTTTATTTTTAGTAGAGACGGGGTCTCGGCTCTTGCTCAGGCTGGTCTTGAACTTCTGAGCTCCAACGATCCACCCGCCTCGGCCTCCCAAAGAGCTAGGATTACAGGTGTGAGCCACAGCGCCCGGCCAATTTTCAAGTCTTTTTATTCAAGAAATTAATTTCATAAGGTTGTAACTGCCATAGATAGTGATTTCTCACATGGATCTGGGCAGAGTAAATTGAAAACTGTCAGGAGAGGATTCACTGTTCTAGAGGTCGTTAAGAACATTCATGATTCTTAGGAGGAGGTCAGAATATCACCATTAACAGGAGTTTGGAAGAAATTGGGTCCAACCCTCGTGGATGACTTTGAGGGGCGCTCAGGACTTCAGTGGAGGAAGTAACTGTAGATGTGGTAGAAATAGCAAGAGAACCAGAATGAGAGGTGGAGCCTAAGATATGGCTGAATTGCTGCAATCTTATAAGACATTAACAAATGAGGAGTTGCTTCTTAAGGATAAACAAAGAAAGTTATTTCTTGAAGTGAAATCTATTCCCGGTGAAGATGCTGTGAACGACAGTTTCCATAAGGAAATAACAAAAGATTTAGAATATTACATAAACTTGGTTGATAAAGCAGCAGCAGGGCCTGAGAAAATTGATTACAATTTTGAAAGAAGTTCTGTGCCTAAAATGCTGTCAGACAGCATCACGTGCTACAGAGAAATGGATCAGTTTGGTAGACTTCATTGTTGTCTTATTTTAAGAAATTGTCACAGCCAACTCATCCTTCAGCAACCACCACCCTGATCAATCAGCAGCCATCAACATTGAGGCAAGACCCTTCACCAGGAAAAAGATTATGACTTGTGTTAGCATTTTTTTTAGCAATAAAGTATTTTTTTAAATAAGGTATGTACTTTGTGTTTTTTAGACATAATGCTATTACACACTTAATATACTATAGGATTATGCAGACATAACTTTTGTATGTACTGGGAAACCAAAAAATTCATGTGACTTCCTTTATTGTGATATTTGCTTCATTGTGTTGGTCTGGAACCAAGCCCACGATATCTCTGAGGTATACTGGTATATGGATAAATAGAGAGAGAGATTTCAAGGAATTGACTCACAGCAGTATAGAGGTTGGTAAGTTTAAGATCCACAGGGTAGGGCCCAGTCTCAAGACTCAGGGGAGAGCCAGTGCTGCACTTCAAGTCCCAAGGTCATCAGCTGGCATAATCCAAACTAAGTCTTGCTTCCCAGTCACTTTTACCCTTATGCTTTGCTTCTTCTCAGGTAAACCTGTTAGCTCAGTGCTTGGCACATTGAGATTGAGCATACAATTAAGATTGAACATACAATTAAGTTCCAAAAGAATAGTTGAAGTGGAATATATATAAAGTTGCTATAACTATGTTATCATGTTAGGGGTAAAGCCGAATTTAGAGTTGTCAAAAAGAAGTGAGGGAATGATGTCATATTAAAAAAATAAGGGTGTGGATAACACAGTGTAACCTAAAGGAACCTGTTTGTTGTAGTGATCCATAATGAACACTTTGTGCTGTAGTCCCTCTACCCCAGGGATAGAGGGAGGGAATGGGGCTAGAGCTCTGTTCCAGCTCCTTAAAAGAAACTCATAATTTCAGGAAGTATGTGTACTGGACAAGATCTCTGAGCTTTCTCCAAGTCCATTTATGTCAAAACTGAGCTGACCTCTGGAATACTTGATTCTCTCAACCCAACCTTATTACTCATGGGTACTGTTAAAAGCCACGAGGTAACATTTTTTTCTTTCTTGAATACCTTGTCTACATCCCATAGGGTATTTGAAATGGAATACGTGTAAGTTTGCTACAGTATGTTGTCATGTTAGGACATAGCCAAGGTGATACAGTTTCTGGGAAATTTACTAAAGCAGATACTTTACAATTTGATAGGAACAAAGATTTCTGATAAAGTATGATTGACACATAATTTAGTCATTTAGTAATCATAGATGGTGGTAAGTAACTCTTTTCTATCTTAGTTGGAGTAAGAAGTAAATTATCTTAAACAGTATCATGAGTTAGAGTTAAAATTCTGTCTTGAAAAACAACTGAATATTAAAATGAATGCTTAATGAGGGAATAAACCTATTTAAAAGGTAGGTGGGGGATTAGATGACCTATTAAATCAGTCTTTGGAAATGTAAATTATAAATATAAAATTGTTTTTCTTGATCCTATCTGATCATTTAATTGACCCTTGAGACACTGTCCTTATGGTCTGTTTTATATGTCGTACTCTTGTCTTAGTCCATTACTGCTGCAGTAACAAAATACCACAGACTAGGTAATTTTTAAATAACAGAAATTTATTTCTCACAGTTCTGAAGGCTGTAAAGTCCAAGAACAAGGCACAAGCATTTTTGATGTCTAATGAGGGTCCAGTCTCTACTTCTGAGATGGTGCCTTGAATGCTACGTCTTTACATGTCAGAAGGCAAAAGGGGCTAGATAGTTTCCTTCAACCCTTTTATAGGGCACTAATCCCATCCATGAGGCCAGAGCCCTTATGGCCTAATCACCTCCTAAAGGCCCCACTTCTTAATACTGTTACATTAGGGATTAAGTTTCAACATGAATTTTAGAGAAGACACAAACATTCAAACCATAGCAGCCCCCTTTTGAGATTTGTTTTTATGCCGTTGGTTATATTTTCCATGTTGCTTAAGCTCTGTCTCATGTCTATTTGCAGTAAAATGAAGCGTTTCACAGTTTTTCAGCCTCCACCACTTACTTTGAGGTCTGGGCATGTTAGGCCACTTCTCTGCTTTGCTTTCCTCATCTGCAAAGTGGGGATTATAGTCCTACCTACTTTACTTTCTGGGAGGATTAAATGTGGATTCCATTCCCATTGAATTGCCTAGAGCAATACAAGATTCAGTAAGCCTTTAATTCCTGTTTGGTGCTTTGATGAAGGTGATGTATTGAGGTAATCCCCAGGGAAAGGAATCCATCTGTGAGTGTCTTCTATGTCAGCAGTTCTCATCTACTCTTCGGATCATTTTTAAGATATATATTATTTATACCCTCATTTATATAGATGAGGGAACTGCCTCCCAGAGGGTGAATTGCCCAGGGCCACACAGTAAGTGGCAGAGCTGATAGGGTTTCAAACCTGTGTCTATAAAACTCTAACCCATACTCTTGCAAGTATATTATGCTGGTTTTTTAAAAAAAATTAAGGTGAAAAAAGAAAACGCACATCTCAAAAGTTTACCATTTTAAGCATTTTTAAGTATATAGTTCCATAGCGTTTAGTGTCATAAAACAGTTCTCCAGAGCTTTTTCATCTTACAGAACTGAAGCTCTGTACCAGTTAAGTTGAATAACAATTCCCTCTTTGCCTCCAGCTCCTGATAATCACCATTCTACTTTGTTTTCTCCACATCAACTGGATAATGTGCCGCCAAGGTTGGAGAGGCACATCTCACACATGAGCATAAAAGCTCAATTATCACACTTATGAAGTACCAAAGTATCCTCTACTTTCTGTGTCTATAAATTCAACTATAGCAGATCCTCTAAAGTCGTCTTTTCATTCACCATAATTTCGTTATAATGTTGATGAGGAAACAAATTGATTCCTGGCTAGAGCCACAGTCTATGTGAAGTTTGCATATTCCTCCCATGTCTTCATGGGTTTTCTCCAGGTACTGCAGTTTCCTCCCACATCCCAAAGATGTGCACATTAGGTTAATTGATGTGTCTAAATTGTCCCAGTCTGAGTGAATGTGGGTGTGTATGTGAGTGCATCCTACGATGGGATGTCCCCTGTCCAAGGTTGGTTCCTGCCTTGCAGCCTGAGCTGCCAGCATTGGCTTTAGCCACCCACAACCCTGAACTAGAATAATTGAGTTGGAAAATGAATAAATGAATGTAAATTATTGCAAAATAAAAATTCATAAAGTATATATTAATCATACAAATGTATGACAACAAACGATGTGATACAAAAGTCCTCAGCTAGCCTGCCATGTTATTGTTTGTTTTTGAACTTTATGGTGGTAAGAGGTGCCCCTTACAATTTTCTCTTTGCAAATATTTATTCCTTTTTTTAATACACAACCAATACGACTGCCGTCACTCACCGATTCATCAAAAATTGGGTAAATAATTATCTCATTTGTTTTTATTAATCTTTCTTAAATGTATATATAGCTCACATTTATTTTACTATTTAGTATTAGAACTGTGTTTTGGGTCTTTATTTAAAGTTTGACGATGTTTGCCATAGGAACTTAACTCTTATTTATGTCAATTAGCCTATGGTACAATTGGTTTCATTATATGTCCTTTCTCTTAAAGTCACAATTTCCAAGAACCAATTGATAACATTGAATGAGGATTTACTATACTTTAGATACCTCATATTGGTGAAATCATACAGTATTTGTCCTTTCGTGACTGGCTTATTTCACTTAGCATAATATCCTCAAGGTTCATCCAGGTTGTAATTTATGACAGGATTTCCTTCCTTTTTAAGGCTGCATAGTATTCCATTGTTATGCACACCACATTTTGTTATCCATTCATCTGTTGATGGATACTTGAGTTGCTTTCACCTCTTGGCTATTATGAGTAGTGCTGCTGTGAACATGGGTGTACAAGTAATTCTTCAAGACCCTGCTTTACATTATTTTGGATATATACCAAGAAGTAGGATTGCTGGATCAAATGGTAGTTCTGTCATTAATATTTTGAAGAACAACCATGCTATTTTCCATAGCAACCACACCATTTTTATAGTCCTACCAACAATGCACAAGGTTTCGGTTTCTCCACATCCCCACTTGTTATTATCTGTTGTTTTATTTTGTTTTGTTTTGATAGTAGCCATCCTGATGGGTGTGAGGTGATATCTCATTGTGGTCTTGATTTGCATTTCTCTGATGATTCGTGATGTTGAGCAGCTTTTTATATGTTTGTGGGCTGTATATCATCTTTGGAAAATAGCTATTCAAGTCATTTGCCCATTTTTAATGTTTTTCATTTGAGTTACAGGAGTTATTTATGTATCCTGGATATTAAAGCCTTATTAGATACGTGATTTGCAAATAATTTCTCCCATCGTATAGTTTGCCTTTTCACACTGATGTGTCCTTCGATGCACAAAGGCTTCCAGTTTGATGTAGTCCCATTTATCTATTGTTGCTTTTGTTGCCTGTGCTTTTAGTGTCATATCCAAGAAATCATTACCCATTCCAATGTCATGCAGCTTTCCCTTATGTTTTCTTCCAGGAATTTCATGGTTTGGGGTCTTACGTTTAGGTCTTTAATCCATTTTTAGTTGATTTTTGTATATGATTCATTCTTTTGCGTGTGGCCATCCTGTTTTCCCAGCACCATTTGTTGAAGAGACTGTCCTTTCCCATCATGCCGTTTTTAATGGTAAAGGAGAGAGAGTGATGAGAGGGCACAGACATTTATTTTTGGGGAAAAGTAATACTAAAGGGTTTTTTAGCTTGTTTGCCACTACTAAATGGAGAAAGGTATATGTAAAACTTTGCTAGTATGATATATTCACAAGAATTATGGAGAACTTGGAAAAGGAGGAGGAAGAGGAGAAAAAAAAGAATAACTGAGAACTTGTTTTCTAGACCCAGAGGGAGTTTTATTATTTATGTTTGTGTGGGGAAAGCAAATCAAGACATTATAGTAGTACTGTAGTCTCTTTGGCTATGAAGAGACCAACTTTCCAGAAGTTGCTGGCAGGTTGGTGGTGGGGGAGGAAACTAATGAGGCCCTGAATTCCCACAAGCAAACAAACAGAGAAGAGAAAGAAAGCCATCCAGAGAAATTGTAGTCTGTATGGTGTGATGGCTTAATTCACAGAGGGTGCGTGGCCGTGCTGGGGAGGCAGCACAGAACAGGAGCAGTGGGCAGGGGAGAGCTCCGCCCGTGGTCAGCAGCGCTGAGAGTGGGCTGAGCGGCAGCCTTGAGGAAGAGGGACCAGACTGAAGGTACTGGCTCTGCAGTCCTGTGGTGGAGGGGCAGGGAGGCAAAGACCACTCCTCCTTCCCTGCAGTGTTAGCCCTCAGCCAGCTAGAAAAGTTCAGAAAAACTTAGTCTGTAGCTAGCTTTCAGCTAGGTAATTGAATATATATATGTGTGTGTAGATAGATAGATAGATAGATAGATAGATAGATAGATAGATAGATAGATAGATAGATAGATAGCTTTCCTAATATGGTGACATTTCTCAGAGTTACTTAAAAACATTTCAAATGTCTGAGTCTCCTGTTAAAGTCTCTGTCTGGACTTTAATCTGGGGTATAGAAATTCTGTTTGTATCTTTATTTCTTTTCCTTTCTGTAGCAAATATTATTAAGTATCTGTGTATATTGTTTATTGTGAGGGACATAAATGTTGTTTATCCTTCCCTCAAGAAGCTTGTAGTGTAGTAGAGAAACCAAAATGTTTATACATAATGGTAATTATTTTCCATAGCAATAGTAAGAGTGGTAATAACAAGACAAAAGCTTGTCTTTTTAGATTACCTCTAGAGGTTATCTACAGGGAGGAGAAAGATCTTTTTAAGGATGGAGAAACTGAGAGCTAAATAGTCTATAGACTTTACAGGTCTGGGTCCTCCGTCACATTACATCTTACATGGAAATAGCGAGAGGCTCCATGAAAGAGATTCTGTTAGTCACATTAGTGTGAATAGTGATTGTGGATGTTTTGAGTCGCATTCCACTATTGTTCCAATATGTTAGACATTCTCTTTGAGCTGTTTGCAAACAGAGAACATACCTATTTGAAAATAAACATGGATGTACTCATCTAAAATGGAACAAAAATAGTCTTATAAAAATGTTCTAATACCTTATATCGGAATAGCATTCTGTGGTGGGTGAACAAAGCAGTCTCATAGAATATATGAATACTATAAATGCATAAATGCTTATTAATGCAGTGATAGAAGTAGGAATAATAAGTGTTTTAGGCAATAAAACTAAACATTTAATCATTCTTTCAAGACTCACTTTGCAGTTTCTGACAATTTAGCACCTAATCCTATATGATAAGAAAATGCAGATGAAGGGGCATGGGCTTAATGATATTATTAGGAGAGCTATTTGATGCAGAGAGGAGGCAACTGAGAGACTGTCTTGAAATTTGTCTCATTCTGTACCACCTGCTCTTCTGGAGCTCTACCAGACCTGACAACAGCTGTCTCCAGGCCAGGAACCGAGGACTCTTATGTTTTACAAAGGGTGGGTAAGGGGATGTTCTGTTGGAAAATGTAAATTCAGTGTAATAGTGGCAAAAATGTAATAAAAAATACACAATGAATACATATTGTGCTTATCTGGTTGTATTATGGATGACCTGTTACAAAGCCACTAGAAAAGGTATTTTGAAAGAGGATTTGAAGAACTGAGCTTTTTTTATCATGGAATTTATATCCTAACCCTAACTTTGTATCCACATCTTTTGTCTTACTTTTCTCCTTTGCCTTCCCTTCATTGAAATATAGTTGACATGTAATAAGCTGCTCAGATTGTATAAGTTTTGACTCATGACATTGTCACCACAATCAAGAAAACATGGCCGGGCGCGGTGGCTCACGCCTGTAATCCTAGCACTCTGGGAGGCCGAGGCGGGTGGATTGCTCGAGGTCAGGAGTTCAAAACCAGCCTGAGCAAGAGCGAGACCCGTCTCTACCATAAATAGAAAAGAAAATTCAAACTTTTTAAACAGGGTAAAATAAAAAAAAAATAAAAAAAAAAAAAAAAGAAAAGAAATTAATTGGCCAACTAATATATATAGAAAAAATTAGCCGGGCATGGTAGCGCATGCCTGTAGTCCCAGCTACTTGGGAGGCTGAGGCAGGAAGATTGCTTGAGTCCAGGAGTTTGAGGTTGCTGTGAGCTAGGCTGATGCCATGGCACTCACTCTAGCCTGGGTAACAAAGCGAGACTCTGTCTCCAAAAAAAAAAAAAAAGAAAAAGAAAAGAAAACAAACATATCCTCTCTCTCTCTTGGTCTCTGGGATTCTTGCCTTTGAAGTGTTTGAGAAAGCATTCTGAGAAACAGTGTTTTAGGGAATTCTCTTACATTCTGGAACTGGCCTAGATAGATCTAATTCCCTGAGCCAAGTCCTGACCATTAAACCTGCCTCCCCACCCACCTCTCATCCATGTCTCTTTCATCCTAGAATCCACATAAATTACAGTTCTGAATTTGTAGTGTGAGTTAGCTTTGCTGGTGCTCTGCAGCTTTCTGGGCCACGTTGGACTTGAGTATAGGTTTGGCCAGTGCTTCCTTCCCACACTCAAGTGAAGAATGAGGATTTTTAAAAAAGAATTTCTAGTCTATTATGAAGTAATACTTCTGTAAAAGACATTTAAAATGAGTTATTAGAAAAATGAAAAAAAAGGCATATGAATATAAATCCTAATTGTTTTCTCTTTAGATTCAGCAGATATAAAATTCCTCTGTCAAATTGGTAAGTTTCTAAATATCTATTCTTAATTTCTGCTCTGATTCCATTACAGATTTACAACAAAATCTTGTGACTCATGGGCCCTATTGAGTGACACTGACCAGCAGTCCTGCTTCTCCCATGTTTTTCCTACTGGGTGCAGTGATCTTTGGCCATGCTTTTAGAGTTTCCTGCTTGAAACGTTCTGCAACTTTTGGCCAGTCATTTTGGTTTAAGAAATGAAACCAGCAGTTGTTGAGTACTTATGATATGCCAGCATTTTTATTTTTTATTTCTAGGTAATCCTTAAACAGCCTTACAAAGTAAGTAATACTAGCTCCAGTGCAGGGATGAATTATTAATAACGCACAGGTATTCCGTATTAACAAATACTGCTGAATGCCTGGTAGAGACCAGGTATGAGCTGGGCTCTGGGGATACAGCAGGAGACAGAGCTGACAGAATTCTCTGTCCTCATGGCACTTACATCTTTGTTGGGGAGAAGGAAGACAAATCATAAACAAATAACTAACACATACAGTGTATTAGATGGTGTTAAACAGTGCAGAGAAGTAAATGAGAAGTAAATGAGAGAAGGGTATGGGGATAGTACACAAAGATTGCACATGAAAGTAGGGTGTTTGGAGAAGTGCTCTCGGAGGTGAGCCCAGATCTAAGGGGCTGAGGCAGAGGCAGTGAGCAGCAGAGGTACCTAGCTACACATGCTACCTAGCTAGTGAATGGCTGATAATAAATGTGGCTTTTTCTATTACACTTTACAGTCTTTATTTACTCCCCACGCTGCTGGTTTAAAAGATGCCTGAATCAAAAAAAAGGTGGAAATCAGTCTGGGGACGGGAAGGTTCGATTTATGTGTGGTAGGGAAACAGACTGCAAGTCCGCTCTTGATGTGGATTTTGCTTTTGATTAGGTCTGGATATTTTCCAAGGCTCTGAATATTGTTTTCCTAACAGTACAAAGTACATCAGTTTTGTAATTGAGTTTCCATTTTTAAGTGGATGAAATTTCTCTAGGGGACGTGGAAAGCTAGACAAAATCAGGGAAAGGATTTTTAAAAGAGAAGAGATTAAAGCTTTGGAAAGAAGGCATTGCTTTTGTTTAAGTACTTTGAAGTTAAGGATTGTATAAGTCATTCTCTGCTATGAATGGCCTGGTACTTAGAGACAGCTGTCTTAGCATTTGACAGCAGCCTTTGCTGGGGTTCTTTTCTCATCTGCCTGCTCTCTGCTGCCCAAGACTTCCCTTCTGCAGACTCCAACAGCTCTCACCCAAACCCTTCACTTGAAGCCCTGGCCACAGAACCTCTGGCTGTCCCTCTGCCCTCTCACCTCCTCCACCAGGATTGAGTTGAGAGGACATGGAGTTGGGATGATGACTGTTTATGAGCAGCAGGTATTCTAGTCTCATTTGAGCTTGGATACCACGTGATGATGGTAGGGCAGGTATTCTTGTACCTGTTGTACAGATGAGAAACATGAAGCTCAGAAATATTAAATGATTTGTCCAAGGTCATCATCTCCAGTAAACTAGTTTAGAGCCTTGAACCTAAGTCTTTGATTCCTGTGTCCCCTGACTGCTGCTACTCCATCTCCTTTTCAGCTACGTTTTGGATTAAGCAAGTTTTTGTGGGAAAGTCACAATTTTAGTATATGGAATGTATTGTATGGCTTCTATGGAAAATGTGTTCCAGAATTGTAAAGTTAATATAGATTCTGCTTCAAATTTTTGATAGTTGAGTTTGGGATTAATTAAATATTGTTTTGATTTTTACCATGTGTTATGAGTTTTTATGTTGAAATATAATAATTCATGTAAGTGTGTTTCCAAATTTGGCAGGATACTGTTACTGCTGTTCTTTGCTGTAGGTTGCATTCCTTGGTGACAAGCCTCAATACCCTTGGAGTTATCAATCATGTTAATAACTGCTCACGTGATTTTTTCCCCTGACTAGTTTGTTTTATTATTTATCACTTCCCCTCCAAGGTTGGGGGATGGAAATGAGATTTTTAAACCTGGGGGAATGTATTTTTTGATCCTCTTACAAACATATGTTTTTTAGAATATGAACTAACCATTCTTCAAAAAAATGAAAAACAGAAGTTAGCCAACTTGGTATTGATGACTGTGTGGTGAAATCTGAGTCCTCCCAGATTTAGCTTGAAATAGAGAAGAGTTTTTGCTGCCCTTAGGGCTTGGTAAGAACTCCAACGCAGCAGCAGGCAGAGACAGTACCTCTTTGTTCAGAGCTGTGTGGGCCATCCAAATGTTTTTGGCTCTTCCTTTTTCATCAGAGAACGGTCTCCTTGAAATTGATGTGGAGGCCCTTTTCCTCTGATGCAGTTCCTTACTTCAAATTCCCACATTTCTCACCATTTTGTTATGGTCAGGCTGTTGAACAGAGTGGGTCTGGATTGAGCATGGACATTTACAAGTGCAGGTTTGCTGCAGCCCTGCTTTTCCCCAGCTTCCTTTTAGGCACTGTTTATTTTTAATTCTTTAAAGAATTTTGTGTTTTGATTTGTAATGACTATTGCAGAAGTCAATCCTGAGTCATCAGGGTTGTTTAGTCTTTCTTCTTTTGTGTAGGTGTGAGCAGGTGGTAGTACTCATTTTTGATATTTGGATAACATACGATGTAGTATTCTTGATTGTGTAGCTGAAACCAAACCAAAAGAGGTTGCTAACAGGATAGAAAATACATTAAGATAATACTAATGGGCACACGTGCTTGCTCTTGCATCAGGAAATAGATGACTAGGCCAGGTTTGAAGTTTTTTTATGATTGATAGAGGAGACATAATAAGAGCAGAGGATTTGGTAGTGGGGAAAGTCCTGGTCTTGATGTTAATGTCAGTCTTATAGCAATGACAGTGGCTTATCATTTATTGTTTTTTCTTAATCATTTTAGCTCTGTTCTTTTTTTGTTGTTGTTTTTCGAGACAGTCTTGTTCTGTCTCCTGGACTAGAATGTTGAGTGCAGTGGTACCATCATAGCTCACTGCAACCTTGAATTCCTGGGCTCAAGTGATCCACCCGCATTGGTGTCCCGACTAGCTGGGACTACAGGCATGTGCCACCACGCCCGGCTGATTTTTAAAATTTTTTTCTAGAGACAGGGTCTTACTATGTTGCGCAGGCTGTTCTCAAACTCCTTGCCTCAAGAAGTCCTCCTGTCTTGGCCTCCCAAAGAGCAGGGATTACAGATGTGAGCCACTGCACCTGGCCATAGTCACCAATAATTTCAAATTATTATTCATTTCAACTTCTTTCTTCAATTATATTATTTTTAACAAAGTTTATCCTTAGCATTTGTACATGTAAAAACTTGTTTCATATATTTCGAATCTGTGTATCCATTCCTATTTTGTTATACTCTCTTTAAATGCAAGTACTTTTATTTTGAAATAGTGTTCACATGTTAAGCTTAATATAACATGGTGGTATTATAACCATATGGAGAAATGAATATCTATGATTTCCTCTACCCTTACTCTCTGAGAGTCCTTTAACTAGAAGGCTAATGCCTTAGCTGAACTCTTAAAAGCATTTAAGTATCATAAGCATGAGAATTGTTTATTTTAGCTCATGAAATGTAAATAATTCTTTAATCTAGTTTATAAGAAAAATGATATAGGGATATCCTTGCTTTGTTCATCAAGAATAAATTTAATCTTGAATTTCAGGGTATCATCCTGAATTCATTATCCCATATCACTTTTTGGTATGCATTTATGGGAGTTTGTAGGCAATTTCATGCCAAAGTATTCCAAAATCTGATTTTTTTGGAACGGGTTCAACTAACAGTCACTTTGAGGCGATTCAGAATTTTGTAACGAAAACATCTTATGTTTGAATTTCCACTTTTATGATTTCATTTTATCTTTTCCACAGCCCTGAGATTTAGACAGAATGGTTATTATCCATCTTTTATGGATGGTAAAGCTGAATATTAAGAATTTTACTGAACAAAGATGTCACAGTTAGTGAATGGTATGATTAAGCTATAATTTTACTTGTAATCAAAGTATCTTCTACCATTGTATGCATGTGAACTTATTACTAGCCCATAACTCGTTTTCAGATGTGTGAAATGTGTTTTTAAAAATTTTGTTGATATGTAAAATATAAAAGAGGGGCTAGGTGTAGTGGCTCATGCCTGTAATCCCAGCACTTTGGGTGGCTGAGGCAGGAGGACTGCTTGAGACCAGGAGTTTGAGACCAGTCTGAGCAACATAGTGAGACCCTGTCTCTATAAAAAATAAAAAAATAAAATACAGGCTGGGCATGGTGGCTCATGCCTGTAATCCTAGCACTCTGGGAGGCTGAGGCAGGAGGATTATTGAGCTCAGAAGTTCGAGACCAGCCTGAGCAAGAGTGAGACCCCATCTCTACTAAAAATAAAAAGAAATTATTTGGACAACTAAATATATATATATATATATATATATATATATATATATATATATATATATATAATTAGCTGGGCATGGTGGCACATGCCTGTAGTCCTAGCTGCTTGGGAGGCTCAGCAAGGAGGATCGCTTGAACGCAGGAGTTTGAGGTTGCTGTCAGCTAGGCTGATGTCATGGCACTCTAGCCCAGGCAACAGAGCGAGACCTTGTCTCAAAAAATAAATAAATAAATAAAATAAAATACAAAATAGTGTACAGATCTTAAGTATAGAGCTTAAATTTTCACAAAGCAAACGTATAATTAAATGATTTTAAGAATGAATTAATATTAAAATATAATGATTTTGCAATGAATTTTGTAAGAATTAGATGTCCAGAGCATCTTGATTCCAGAGAAATAAAGTTATTTTTAAACTTTTGTTACGCTTCCCTGAATACTAATTTGAATTAAGTAGGTTTCTAATTTCCTCATTTGTTAATTTATTTGAGACCGTATTCACTGAGAGCCTACTCTCTGCCAGGCGTTTGCCTCTATGTGGGGATACATCTGTGAGTAAGAATCACCTCTTGTAAGAACTTTTACTTGGGGTCAGACTGATGAGGAATCAGGCAGACTTCTGTGGGAGCATGAGTGTCCCGTCTGCGGTGCTCTGGGAAAACGTCCCAGAGGAAGGAACATCTTGACTGAGTCCATATATGGATGGGAATCATCTAGAGATGGCAATCTAGGGAAGAAGAGCAGAAGGCTGAGGCTAGAGGGAAGCGGCAGCAGCTGAGATGTGTGGGTGGAGTTGTGTGGTGAGCTGCCGCCAGGCGAGGAGCAGGCTGGGAAGTGCTGGGGGCAGCAGGGCGGCTAGATCCGTTTTTTTACTGTTACTTAAGTTCCCTTAGTTACAAATAGCAGGGATCCACTCCGGCAAACAGAAGCTAAAAAGGAATGTGTTAGAAAACAGTTGAGATGACTCCCAGAACTGAAGAAAGGGCTGAACATACAGGTCTCTGAGAGGGCAAATAACTAGGGCAACTCTTGGCATCTTGGCAGGATGGATAAGGCAGTTTGGTTGACTGTTTCTTACTGCAGAGTATTAGTCTCTGCTCAGGTTTCAATAATAGTTTTTGAGAAATAGAACCTGATTAACTTAGTTCAGGTCCATCACCCAAACCAGGACCAATCATTGTGGCCATAGGATAGGAACAAGCCCTATCTATCCTCAGTCACCGTGGGTTGCTATTATGTGGTCAGGACAGCTAGATCTGTTGCCTGAAACAGAGGGTGGACTGAGTTGGGGCCCTGCCCAGAGGCAGTGTGCAGTAGCTTGGAGAAGGGCTGGCTGGGGAGCAGTGATTAGGAAACAGTGGATATTCAGAGACCAGTTAGGAGGCTGTTGCCTTAATCCAAGTGGAAGGTAATGGTGCCAGAAGTGGGCTCTGTCCATGGGGATGGAAAGGAGTGAATAGATTCAGAGATATTTAAGATGCAGAGAAGAAAGGACTTTGCAGTTGGACATTGGGAGGTTTGTGGAGAAGATAAGTTGGTTAGGACGACTGCACGTTTCTGGCTTGGACTAGAACCATTGGGTGAATAGTGGTGCCTTGTGGAGAAACGCTAGTTTCAGGAGCAGAGTGGGGCCTTCATTCAGTTTTCAAGTGTTGAGTTGGAGTAGTGAAGCAGACCACATTTAACTTAGGAATACTTGGGTGTGAACAACTCTTCCTCGATGAGTTGTTTCTGGGATTCAGACTCTGCCATCAGGGCTGTCTCACTCCAACATAGTGGCCTGTGCCGGCGTTGCCTTCTTTTTTTGTGTCCCTGGGCTGCCAGAGTCTTCCCACAATAGTGCCATGGGAATTTGAAAACTGTGTCCCCCCTCCTCTGCTCCCATACTTTGGGCAGGTTCAGGTCTGAGTGGGTTTTGGGGGAATGGGTATTGTTAAAGTAACTAAAAATGGAGACCAGGCCCAAAGATCCCTGAGGAGACAAAACCAATGATGTCAACTTTGTTTAAATTGTATACACAAGCAAAACTTAAACTTGGGTCATTTCTGATAGATGCTTATGTTAGAAATAAAACTTAACCCCACCCAATCATAAGCAGCCAGCTAACATATGACTGTGTGACTGGGGACTTTCCAACAGGGTTACTAAGAAAGGGCAATTCTGTAATTGCACACCAGTCAAATAGTTTATTTGCTTCCACATTTTCCCCTTGGATGCTGGTCCTGGACGTTCTGTCATTGGAGCACTAAACCGCATTCGGTCTGGTATTCTCCAGTGTATGAATTGCCTCTGACTCACATAAACTCTTTAGAATTGTATTTGCCTCAGATTGTTTTTTGACAGTAGCTGGCCCCAGTTCAGAAAGGCTCCCAGAGCTTAGGTACATTTAGGACCAAGTGCTGCTATTTAGGGCTCTTTCTTTGGTGGCGGTATGATTGGAAGAGGCTTACTATTTTATGATAGTGTTTCCTGGACAGAATTTAGTCTGAGTTTGAAAATATTTTCAAATTGGGGGCTTCCTTGATTAAAAAGTTAAATTTATGGTTGGAATTGTTTTAGTTACAGTATTTTAATAGTGTTGATCGTTGTATATTATTAAACATGAGTCAAGTCTAAACCCTGACAAGTGGTTCCTTTAGGTACTTTAATCAGTGTTTTTTGTCATTTAGGGAACTTAGTGGTCTCAGAAATCCTCTGGGTTAGTAGTCCTCAGTGGAGCTGGAGCCGTTCCCTAAGAAACTGGAAACTTGTGAGTTAACTTGTAGTTGTCTTGATAGTTTGGGGCGAGGGGTACCACCGTAGGCATTAAGTAGACTAGGGCTAGAGATGCCGGATGTTATGGAGCATGCAGCCACGGGACTTTAGTGCTGGTTTAAAAAAAACAAAAAAGAAAGAAAGAAAAACAGCTTTGTATTATCTGGTGTATTAATTGAGCATAGAAATTAACTTTGTTTTAGATATGATCATGAAGTACTTTTGTACAGTTTCAATAAACACTGAGTTTTCTGGGAATACCATGAAATTGTAAATTGAGTAAAGAATGAAGTTTGCTTGGGGCTTTATATTTTCAGAGGTGGTACTAATTTGTTTTACCATAATTGTCCTTTTTTATCCTATTCAGAAGCTAAATCCTTTAAGACAATGGTTAGGATACATTGAAAGTTTTTTTGTTTCAGAATAAGGGATGGTTGGCAAACTAAAGTAATGCTTTCTCAAGTGAAATAGGGCAGAGACCCAGGAAAAGTATGGCTATAGAGAGGAATATCATGATAAACATGTTGGGTTTTAAATGTGTTTCATAATAAGGACCTATGAAGAACGTATAAGGGCAGAGAAAGTTGAGTAGCACTTGACAAATTAGATAAATCAGGTTGGCTGAAATAACCCCAGATTTTTTTTTATTTATTTTTTTTTTTGAGACAGAGTCTCACTTTGTTGCCCAGGCTAGAGTGAGTGCCGTGGTGTCAGCCTAGCTCACAGCAACCTCAGACTCCTGGGCTTGAGTGATCCTTCTGCCTCAGCCTCCCGAGTAGCTGGGACTACAGGCATGTGCCACCATGCCCGGCTAATTTTTTTATATATATATATCAGTTGGCCAATTAATTTCTTTCTATTTATAGTAGAGACGGGGTCTCGCTCTTGCTCAGGCTGGTTTTGAACTCCTGACCTTGAGCAATCCGCCTGCCTCGGCCTCCCAAGAGCTAGGATTACAGGCGTGAGCCACAGCGCCCGGCCAACCCCAGATTTTTTTAAAGGCCAGAGAAGATATGCAAGTGCACTGGGTATCGAACAAGTTAAAAGACAGATCTATGTTCATTCAGAGTATTCTATGGAAAACATTTATCCTGATTTTTTTGTTTGTGTGAGACTCAAAGGAAAAAAGAAGTATGGCAAGGAATGGGTGGAAAAGGCTGACTCTTCTCCCAGGGCACTCAGAGGGTAGCTGGAGATGACACGGAGCTGTAGCTCCACCTGCTGGAGAGAAGCAAACCCACCATTGCAGGAGTTTCCTCTACAATCACACTGAACCCACCCATGTTTACTAAGCACCTACTGTGCACCAGGTAGCACCTTGTTAGGCTCTAGAGCTATGGAGGAAAAACATAGGCACCTTCTCTGCTTCCACCATGCTCAGCTCTGAGAGGTCTTCTGTTGTCAGGAGAAGGACTTTTAAATTAGCTAGTATGTTTTTCCATTCTAGGTTCCCTTCTCAGACTTTTCCTTGGGTGACTTTTAAAGTCATGTAACCTGGGCTGGAATCTGAGTCCTGTCTTCTTGCCTTCCTCCCCAGACAGCATGCACTTCACCACTTGCTCCACCCCCTTCTCCACCAACTACGAGTCCCTGGGCTCTGTCCAATTGTCCAGCCACACTGTCCAGCCCACCAGCAGCACAGCCAGCATCTATGTAGGTGCCAGAATCTTGGGCTCCTGGATGTCTATGTCCAGCTCTACCAGCTTCTGGGGCAGCTGGGAGTCCAGGGGCCTGGCTATTGGGGGGCCCGGGGGTCTGGTGGAATTGGATGGCACCCACACAGAGAAGGAGACCACACAAGACTTGAATGGCCACCTGGCCTCCTACCTGGACAGAGTGAGGAGCCTGGAGACTGACAATCAGAGACTGGAAAGCACAATCCAGGGACACCTGGAGAAGAAGGGATCCCAGGTCAGAGACTGGAGGCATTAACTTCAAGACCATCAAGTACCTGAGGGCTTAGATCTTGGCAAATGCTGTGGACCATGCACATGTAGCTCTGTAGATTGACAGTGCCTGTCTGTTGCTGATGACTGTTGCCACGTATGACACAGCTGGCCATGCACCAGTCTGTGTCACTGTGGAGAGTGACATACGTGGGCTCTGCAAGGGCACTCGGCTGCAGCTGGAGACAGAGATTGAGGCTCTCAAGGAGAAGCTGCTTTTCATGAAGAAGACCATGAGGAGGAGGCAAAAGGCCCACAAGCCCAGATTGCCAGCAGTGGGTTAACCATGGAGGTAGACACCCCAAATCTCAGGGCCTCAGCAAGATCACCGTGGCCATCCAGCCCAGTATGACAAGCTGGCTCAGAAGAACTGAGAGGAGCTGGACAAGTACTGGTCCCCACAGATTAAGGAGAACACTCAGAAGTCACCCCACAATCAGCTAAGATCAGAGCTGCTGAGATGTCGGTCATGGAGCTGAAGCATACAGTCTAGTTCTTGGAGATCTACCTGGACTCCATGAGAAGTTTGAAGGCCAGCCTGCAGAACACTCTGAGAGGTAGAAGCCTGCTACACCATGCAGATGGAGCAGCTCAACAGGGTCCTGCTGCACCTGGAATCAGAGCTGGCGCAGACTGGGCAGAGGGGCAGGAGCAGGGGCAGGGCCAGGCCCAGGAGTAGGAGGACCTGCTGAGCATCAAGGTCAAACTGGAGGATGAGATTACCACCTACCGCCACCTGCTGGAAGACGGGGAGTACTTCAGTGTCGCTGATGCCTTGATCAGCAGCAACTCCATACACAGCATCCAAAGGACCACCACCTGCAGGATAGTAGACAGCAAAGTGGTGTCTGAGACCAATGACACCAGAGTTCAGAGACATTAAGGCAGTGGGAACAGAAGGCCAATAAAAAGCTCAGGGGCCAAAGATAAAAGTAAAGTCATATAACTTCTCTCTGAGCTTCATTTTCTTCATCTGTAAGATAAGGAATGGCAGTGCCTCTTCTATAGGCTTCACTTTACCTAACCTTTATTTATTTATTTATTTATTTTGAGACAGAGTCTCGCTTTGTTGCTCAGGCTAGAGTGAGTGCTGTGGCGTCAGCCTAGCTCACAGCAACCTCAAACTCCTGGGCTCAAGCGATCCTTCTGTCTCAGCCTCCCAAGTAGCTGGGACTACAGGCATGTGCCACCATGCCCGGCTAATTTTTTCTATATATATTAGTTGGCCAATTAGTTTCTTTCTATTTATAGTAGAGACGGGGTCTCGCTCTTGCTCAGGCTGGTTTTGAACTCCTGACCTCGAGCAATCCGCCCGCCTCGGCCTCCCAGAGAGCTAGGATTACAGGCGTGAGCCACCGCGCCCGGCCTACCTAACCTTTATTAAATGCCTAGTGTGTATGATAGGCACAAGGGACATAAAGATGAGTAGGTGTCTAGCTCCTGCCCTCAAGGAGGTTAGAAAAAGCAGCTCAGAAAATGATCCTTGCAGTGTAAATGAGAAGGCATTGCAGGAGCCCTGAGGAGGGGTGCCAGATCCAGACGAGAGGGTGGGGCTGGGAAGGGATGGACCAGGTTTTCTGAAATCTTGATGCTCTAGCTGTGTTGTATGAGATGTTAGAGTTAGCGAGGGAAAGATAGAGGAAGACTTTCCAAGCTGAGAGGTTGATGTTAGCAGCAGCAGTGAGATGAGGGCCTGCCTGCTGTGTATATGTCGCTGTTAGATACATAAAGTGAGTAGGAGGAAGTGTCCAGAGATAAGGGTTTGGGGAAGTAGGTGGGGTCAGGTGATGTTGGGTTTTGTGTGCTATCTTTAGGGGTTTTGACTTTATCCTTAATGCAATGGAGAGCCATTGGGGAGTTTAAGCAGGAGAATGATAACAGATTCCTTAGAGAGATCACTTGCCAGCTGGGTCAGTTGGACTTTACTGTAGGGGACCAGGGTGGAGACAGGGAATCTACCTAGGAGGTTGTGGCAACAGTCCAAGTGAATAATGATGAAAGCTGGACTGTGGCAGGGGTAAAAATGGGAGTGAAGTGGGACAGAGATAGGTTTGGGAGGTCCTTAGGGCTAAAACTAGCAGAAATGGGTGATTGAGGATAAGAAGTCAGGCATGATTAGGAGATTTGTAGCTCGGGTGACTGGTTGGGTAATGTCATTACCTGAGAGAGGGCATATTAAGAGAAGAATTGGATTTGGGCATGGTGGAGAGTTGGGGAGTGGTTTATTTTAGGCATTATGAATTTGAGTTGCCTGTTAGGATTTCTACTTGGGGATATCCAACAGACAGCTTGATGTATGATTGTGAAGTTCAAAAAGGTCTAGCTGGTGCTATTAACATGGGGAAGTAGATGAGCCGTGAGAAATGTTAAAGGTATCAGGAAGAATGTGCAGAAAGAGATGAACGGGCCAGGGTCAGGTTTTGGGGAGCAGCCATATCTAAAGGCAGGTGGGGGAGGAGGCCTCCCAAGGAGGCCATGACGAGATGACTAGAGAGAGAGAAGTATGATGGTATGGAATTCAAGGGAATCAAAAATTTCCAGGAGGGCATCATTTAAATTTTTCAAATGTAAGATGAGGACTAAAAAATGTATTCCAGGATTTGGCTTTTAAAGAGATGACTATGACCTTAATACAAGATGTTTCCAGATTGCAGTAAGTTGTGGAGTAAATGGAAGGTGAGATTACACTTAGAAAAAATGTGTCTGAAGAGATGAGAGAGGTGTGATCATAGAGAGTGACTCAAGATAGACTCATTGCAAGATAGCAGAAACTGAATCTTGTTTACAAGCTCTTGGTGGGAAAGAGCCCACAGAGAAGGAAGTGGCTGTCTGGACATGGGTGTAAGGATTGACATCAAGCGGGCCTTCTCTGGGACTCAAGCACGTGAGGCAAGAGTAAGTGTATGGGTGGGAGGTGGTTGAAAGAGAGCCTTCCAGGAGAGCTGTTTTCTTCATGAAAATGTAATAAGGTAATTTTATCTGCTGAGAGAAGAAAGGATGAGGTTGGTTATGGGAAGATGCTCAAGAATGGTAAAGTAGTCCTAGAGGAGAATGGGGGGGGTGGCTTCAAGAGGAGGGTCAACAGAACCCAAGCAAGAGTAGAATAGTTGACAGCAGTGCCAGTCTGTGCAGCATAGCCTGCTGCTGAGCACCAGCTGGGTGCAAGAGTTGAGAAATTGAGTGTAGCGTGGTTCCGGAGTTAGAGCTCTGTTTGGCTTGGTATATAGCACTAGATATTAGCAGTTCAGCCGCTTGGTAGTGGAGTCCAGGCTAAGTAGAAAAGAAAGGAGGAGGCTTGAAGGGGGAGAGAAAATGGAGTGATCCTGGGACTGAGGTCTTCCCATTGGCAGGTCAGAGGTAGTGGAAGTGAGATAAAAAGTAGAGATATGGAGGAGCAGGAACTTGAAGGCCACAGTCATCGGATGGGTTGTCTGTATGGGTGCTCACATCCCTTAGGATTATGATGGTTGTGATGGAGAGGAAGGTGAGGGCCCAAGTGACCCAGGAGATGCAGCCTCTAGGCTTGGAGGCTCAGAGGTCACAGCTGGGATGGTATTACATGACAAAACAGGATGAGCTTCACTCTTCTCTGCCTAGAACTTTCTACCCTCACTTTTTCTCATCGTTATAATCTCAGCTTAAATCGTCCCTCTGAGAGGCTTCTCCTGATCACCTTCCTAAAGCAAGTGTGCCCCCCTTTTTCTGTCACTGTGCATGATAATTAGTAAAGAATTAGGACACAAAAAACATCCTCTGTTTCTCTACTTTGGATTTTACCTGCAATAATATGAGCTACCTTCTTACAACTTTGCATTCTGGGGCTCTAGTTCAGAAGATATCATTTTCTTTTCCCTCTCCCAAGAGAGAGCATGGCCGCTTTCCAGGGTCTATCTCTGTAGTATAGGACTATTCCTGGTAGGAATGGGAGCAGGGGACTGCTTCTCACCTTCAAGCAGCCTTTTCTTTTCCAGCTTCCTTCTGCTTTCCACTCCCACCTCCCAGAAGAAAGTAAACAAATCAAATCCAGAAAAATATTCTAGCTAGAATGTTACTGCATTGAGTAGTGGGTGAGAAATCCCGAACCAGTCTCTGATGGTTGGAGTTTAGGTTTGACGTGAAGGTGGAGCCTGTGAGGTGTGCACCTGCTGGACAGAGCCCTGAGTTTTAGAACTCACTCTGCCTCTAGCTGATCTCAGATGAGCTCTTCCACCTCTCCAAGCACTAAACCATTTCTCTGTAAATAGATGGCACTCTAAGGTGTCTTCGGTCTTTATCACCAACTCTGTGTGCTGCTAATACCCAATCTCCGGTGTTGGATAACAAGCAAAGGTGATGAGTTGTTTTCTTGTTTTTAAAGATTAACCTCAGACCCTAGTTACACCTAGGAATGCCATTATCATCCTAAAAATGACTGTTCTATAATAAAGAAATTGGGTAAAGGAGCTTTCTTGTATTCTTGATGAATCAGGGCAAGGAGTCCTTCATTCATGGAAGGGGAAGGCTGCATTAGTTGCTCTCAGGTTCCTACTTAGCCTCAACCAAATATCCCTTTATTTTTCAGTGGAAACTTGGCGCTGAGGAGTCCTGGGAAGTGACTCAGTCAGGTGTGTGGGGCCTCAGCACCATTGGCCTTGCTTTTCCTCTGCACTGTGTTTGTCTAGAATAACTGGGACAGAAGGAGCAGTTTCAAGTGCTCTGCCAGCTAGGGCCTGGCATGCCTATCTCTAAGCTGGCCCGGACCATGCCACCAGGAAGATGAAATAGAGACTAGCTACTTGACACCAGAGTGGCAAAGCGTTCAGAGGAGACAAAGAAGCTCTGTTAATTCAACCATGTCGGTATTGTCAAGGTCCAAAGCAGTAGAGGCTATTGTTTTATGAAAGTTCTCCTCTTTCTATGCTGATCAGTTATTGTTCATTTTTCTAAATATTTGTCTGCATATAACAACTGCTTTTAATAAGTTTGTGGATGAATTTCTTAACTTTGTAAACTATATATAAAACAACAGGATATGAGTTGTGACATTTAGGGGTGTTGTCTTATTGCTTCAGAACTGTGAGGTTTTCATGTTAACACACCATGTCACATGATTTGACTAAATGCAGGGGGAAAAAAGCCCTCAACTTGGTTTCAGTCGCACAAATATAGTTCAAGGCTACAGATACAAAGTGAAGATGAGGAAGTTCTGTACAATGTAGGAAATAGGAGCTTTTAAAGATAATTCACAGATATGAAACTGGCTTCCCAAGCCCTGATAGATGAGTTAAATAAGCGTAAAACTATCAGAAGGGAGGTTCGTTACTACTTAGTTAAGAGAAAGAGAGCAGGGAGGCACCCTGAGTAAAGTGCTTAGTTAGACTCGCTGTTGCAGAGGTGGCCTGTATATGCGAAGTGACTAAGACGGAGGAGTGGACGTTTAGGAGAAGTCTAAGAGAAGAAGTGGACACAATAGCCTAAACCAGCGAAACGTAGGGTATTGTTGTATTTCTGGACTTAATTGTTTTCCTTATGACCTATCTTTCTCAGTTATTTAAAAGCAAATATAAGAAATATTTGTCTGAAGTCTTTATGAAGTAAGGGTGTTAGGTAAGTTGTAGTAACCTTTAGCCATGCTAATTAAAATTTTTCTCCCTGCTGCAGAGGTGATGATTGTGGGAAGATATAGGGGAAGATACGCCGTATGTTTGCAAAGAAAAAAAAATAAAAACAGCAATAGATAATGTTTAATATCATAAGATTATGTCCTGCAGAGGCTTATACTGTAAAAGACTTTAGTAATGCTTTTTGGCATTTGTGTTTAATTTTTAAAATATGAATTCTGCCTAGGGTCTTGGGGGAAAAATACTATTTAACAATATGTTTAGGTGAACTTTTGTCCTGCGTGGTAGGGAAAAAAAAAAAAAGATGACAGCTAATTGAGGAGTTACTGTTATTCATTAACCTGTATAGCTCTGTTAAAAAAAAATTAGGCCATTTTTAAAAAAGCTTTATTTTTAATTAACACAATTATATATATATTTATGGGGCACAATGTGATGTTTTAATTCATGTATACATTACAGAATGATCAAATCAGGGTATTTAGCATACTTATGAGCTCAAATATCATTTCTTTTGTGGTGAGGACATTTAAAATTTTCTCTTTTAGCTATTTGGAAATACACAATACATTATTATTAACTGTAACTACCTTGCTGTGCCAGAGAACACAAGAACTTATTCCTCCTAATTGTAATTTTATACCTGTTGACTCTTAGTTTCTATTGTTTTTGTAGTCTCTGTGTCATTTATTTTTGCTCTGATGTTTGTATTTCCTTCCTTCTGCTAACACTGGGCCTAGAATGTTCTTCTTTTTCTAGTTCTTTGAGATGTAATATTAGGTTGTTTATTTGAGATCTTTCTTCTTTTTTGGTGTAGGTGTTTATTGCTATAAAATTCCCTCTTAGAACTGCTTTTGTTGTATCCCATAGTCTTGGAATGTTGTGTTTCTAGTTTCATTTGTCTTGAGATATTTTTAAATTTCCCGTTTAATTTCTTTGACCCAGTAGTTGTTAAGGAGCATATTGTTTAATTTCCACATATTTGTTAATTTTCCATAGGAGGAAATAGTTATAGTGGTCAGGAGAATAGAATTTTTTTCAGGGATGAGAGTTAGAAAGAGGATGAGCACTTTAATTAGGTCTTTCAATTGATTAAAAAGGATACATACTTTAGTTTGCAAACAGCAAGACACTGTGCGCAACTGATAGAATGAAAAATGAGTAACATATCCTGGATGAACATAGACACTTGGCGGTATAAAAACAAATGCACAAAATAACCAAACATCAGACTGTTATAAGTGGTGTCAAGTTTTTGAGGATAACCAAAAGGAGAGGCGACCTGTAATTCTTAGAGATGGCACCAATGAGTTTGCGGCTTTTGAGCTGGGCTTTGAAGGATTTGACAAATGATGGAAAGGATATTGTGTTGTTTTAGGCAGAGTTGGCGACAGCTTGAGCATAGGTTTGCAAGTTGGTGTTACATCTCTGTTCGCAATCCTCCCTTGCCTTTCCATCTTACCTGCAATAAAATCCATTGATTAAGGGAACTTTAAAAAGTGTTTTTATTTTTTTAATGTGAGGTCTTACAGTGAGTGTGAATTAGGTCTTATTCAAAATTTCTTAGCAATGTTGACTGATCTGTTTGTTTTCAGAAGAAAGATGTATAAAGGAGCAGTGTTTTGTTTTAGTTCTGAATCAGGCTGTCACTGCTGGGGCATAGTTTGTCAGAATAGCTACAGCATGAGTGGTTGATTGAATTCAGTGAGGTGGTGTGTGGGAAAGTATTTTATACCTCAAACATTGCTACAAATATATGGTGGTATTGTTGGGGGAAATGGCTCCCAGGTGATAGTTTTGGATAGGATATATACAATATGAAAAATTGAAAAATAACTTTTACCAGATTTTCTTTTGTGAAAAGAAGCAGATATTCCCTTAACAATGTATTTATAGGGCTTCAAAACTATGCTAAAATAAAGTTTATTTGCAGCCTGGGAAGGCATTTAGACCACCTACTTGTTTAGGTTCAAGTGTTCATGGTCTTGTCACTTATTTGACAGTTTCAGACCTGTAAGGAGAATATACTTTTTTTACTTTTTTCTTTATCTTTTGAGCTTATTTATATTTGAAATACAGTGGTATAGTATAGAAAACCTACCAGTTTTGGGTTTAAATCTTCTGGCTCAATGCATTGGCTCATGCCTGTAATCCTAGCACTTTGGGAGGCCGAGGCAAGGAGTTTTGCTTGAGACCAGGAGTTTGAGACCAGCCTGAGCAAGAGCAAGACCCTGTATCTACCAAAAATAGAAAAATTAGCTGGGCATGATTGCATGCACCTGTAGTCCCAGCTACTCAGGAGGCTGAGGCAGAAGGATCCTCTTGCCTCAGCCTCCCAGAGTGCTAGGATTACAGGCGTAAGCCACCATGCCTGGGCCCTTTGTTTTTTTTTTCTTTCTTAAGTCATCTCCCCTTCTTCTACCTTTCCTTTCTCTTTTCTCTTTCTTTCTTTTTTTTTTTTTGAGACAGAGCCTGGGCAACAAAGAGTGAGTGCCATGGCGTCAGCCTAGCTCACAGCAACCTCAAACTCCTGGGCTCAAGTGATCCTCTTGCCTCAGCCTCCCGAGTAGCTGGGACTACAGGCATGTGCCACCATGCCCGGCTAATTTTTTCTATATATATTAGTTGGCCAATTAATTTCTTTCTATTTACAGTAGAGACAGGGGTCTCGCTCTTGCTCATGCTAGTTTCAAACTCCTGACCTCAAGCAATCCACCTGCCTCGGCCTCCCAGAGTGCTAGGAGTACAGGCGTGAGCCACTGCACCCGGCCTCTCTTTTCTCTTTCTCATTAATTCTCTCTGTTACACCCTCTGCCTCTGTTACCATTCCCCATCTGCTATACAGGGGCACCAAGGAGGAAGTCTGGCAGGAGTTAGTCCTTCTTCCCCATTCCTCAGCCCCACCTGGACCTGAAGTTGCTGTCTTCCTTGTGGAAAGGGACACACAGGTCCAGAGGCTAAATTGCATCAACTTACAGTAAACTTTAATGTAAACCAGACGTTCAGCGATTAGCACTTACATTACAGAGTGGTAAGTGTTTAGGAAAGGTTGGGTGGGGAATGACAAAATAGCATCAAAGTGAATTTTCCATAGAAAAAACAACCAGAAATAAACACCAGACTGTCAAGTCAGATGTGATTTCTTAGTCAAAGAAGGTACTTTTCATTCCTGTAATCCTGATTGGCCTGGTCAATAATTAAAAGTCAACATTGTTTTGTTTTACTTATTTCTAAGACTTTTAATAAGGCTCTTCAGTCACTACATATCTGATGCGACCCTAGTAGGAAATGAAGGGTGTATCCAGGCATCTCAGCAGAGTGAGTGTACACAAGATTAGAATTATAACAAGGTTGCATTTATATTTAGGCACTAGAAGTGAGCTATTGGTAACAGCCCTAAGGAGAAAATGAGCAGCAGCCAGAATTTGGAAATTAATTTTAATAACTTAATAATGCATGGACCTGCAGAGAAGACATGGGACAGATATGGTAGACAAATGGTGAAAATAAATAATATAATTTTGGGGAAGAGGGTAGGTTTTGCTTAGAAAGCTCATCACACACCACTGCCCTATAAGAGTGAAGTCTGTGGAAGTGATTAGAGTGGACAAGAAGGAAAAACAAGGCTTGGAATACAAGTTAGTGCCATGGCTAACCCCAGGATGACTAAGTCAGCTGCTAACATATCCACAGAAAGGGAAGTAACTTTTATTGAGAATGTAGGCTAAAACCTTCTGCATTTGCTGATGGCTAAAATGCTTTCCTTGTGTTTTCAGTTCTTACCAGCCTGTGAAGGAGTTTTATTTTGCCCTCATTATAGATGCAGAATTTGACCTGCAGGTAAAGAAACTTGCCTGGCTTCTAAGAGATAGAGCTGGAATTCTGGTCAAGGGAGCCTCTCAGCCCTGGCTGTATGCTTGGAAATGAAAGGATTCCAGGATTCCTTTCCCCTCAGTGTGAACAATATCTGCCTGAGTTTTCAGTGGCTACTCTTCCAAGTGCTTACTGGGCTACATTTCTTTGTTCTGTAAATGAGGCTTATTATATTATCTAGAATGGTGTTATTCAATAGAAATGTAATGAGTCCCATGTGTAGTTTAAGATTTTCTAGTAACCATGTGGAAAATGAAAAAAGAAACAGAAAATTAATTTTAGTAATATATTTATTTAACTCAATATGTCAAGCTATTATCATGTCCATCCTATATATAAATCATATAATCCATATTTTAAAATTACCAAAATAATCCAGTGTGTATTTTATACTTAAAGCACATCTCAATTCGGACTAGCCATATTTTCAAGTTGCTGCATGTGGCTAGTGGCTACAGCATAGCTCTAAGAAAAAGCTAGAGAGACTCATCTTCAAAACAACACAAAGGTAGAAGCCCTGCTTTGAAGCCACTGGGAGGAATTATGGAGGTGCAGGAGAGCAACCTCACCTGAGATGGAAAGCTCTATGGAAGAAAAGTACCGCACATAAAAGGCAGAACTGTACTTGAAAGGAAAGAATGTGAGCATGTCATGGAAGGACGTTACTGCCGGAAGGGCTATTTGTGGAGAGCAGAGGTCATGCTGACCTTTATCACCACCACCAGGAATGACCACAGGAAGACTCTGTGGTGTTGACTGCTAGATGCAGAACCATATTTGGGCAGGGGGATGTGTCTGGGCAAATTTAACCATGAAGAATGGAAACCACAACCTTTAATGTATATATGGATGTAGTTGCCCAAGAGCCTTTTCTTCCAATGCCTTTTTCAGATGGAGAGCTGTAATGTCTGCTTGAGGAAATAAACATGAAAACTACCTTATATGGGAATTTCCACAGACCTCAGTGCTACTCAGAGCAAGATAAATGATAGTTTCAGACTTCTGTTCCAGTAAAACAGAGACCATCCTATATTTATAAGATCTTTAGTCATTTCTTCCATGCTTTTTTACTTTAAAAAACCTTGGTTAGCACTGGAATTCTGGGAGGAAAAAAATCCTCTTGGAATTTCCCTTTTATCCTTTTTCGACCTGTGATCCTGCCTACTTTGTTGTCTTTGTCCACTTAACTACTTCTTTCAGTCTTTCCCCATTATACTTGCTTTTGTGTATGTGTGGTTTTTTGGGTGTGTGTGTATGTTTGTTTTTATAGTAAAAAACTATGTACTAGGAAATCAGCGTGCCCCCAGGTACTACTCTTGGCTCTCTTAGCTGACAGATTTTAATTCTGTTCCTTCATCTTAAAAATGAAGAGGCTTAGAATTAGAGTCCTTTATAATCCTTTAGGGTCCTCCACTTTGCAACTTACAATTTAATTTTTTTAAATTGTGATAAAAAAATAATTTATTGTCTTAACCATTTGTAAGTGTACGGTTCAATAGTGTTAAGTACATTCACCATCACTACATATCCCTCTCAAGAACAATTTGCAAAACTGAAACTCTGTTCCCATTAAATAACTCCCCATATCCTCCTCCCCAGCCCCTGGCAACCACCATTCTGTGACTCTGCCTACCCCAGGTACCTTATGTAAGTGGAATCATGTAGTTGTGCCTCCAGCCCCCCAGGGGGCAGAGCGGCCTGTTAGGGACCAAGCCAGAGAGCTCCGTGTGTGCCTGCCGCCCTCCCCACCAGCTGCTCCTCCACCCCACTCCCGCCCCCACCCATCAGTGGAAAAATTATCTTCCTTGCAACTAAGGACCTCCTCCCTACACTCGGCACAGCAGGAGGTGAGCAGCGGGCTAGCCTTATCTGTATTACATATTTACAGCTGCTTCCCATGCTTGCCTGAGCTCCACCTCCCCACCCACTCTGTGGGAAAAATGTCTTCCTGGTGCCAAAAACATTGGGGACCACTGTCATATAGTGTTTGTCCTTTGGTGTCTGGCATATTTCACTTAGCATACTGCCTTCAAGGTTCATCCATGTTGTAGTGTAGCATGCATCAGAATTTCCTTCCTTTTTAAGGCTGAATAATGTTTACATTATATGTGTATACCACATTTTGTTTGTTCATTCATTGATGGAACCTTTGGCTGTTGTGAATAATGCTGCTGTGAGCATGAGTGTACAAATATCTCTTCGACTTTCTCTTTTTAATTCTTTGGAGTATATAGTATATCCAGAGGTAGAAATGGTAATTTTATTTTTATTTTATTTTGGTAATCTTTAAAATTTTTTTCAGTAGCTGCCATACTGGTTTCAATAGTGACTACATCATTTTACATTCCCACCAACAATGTAAAAGGGTCCCAATTCCCCCATGTCCTCGCCAACATGTATTATTTTGCTTTTTTGGTAGTAGTCATCCTAATGGGCATGAAGTAGTATCTCATTATGGTTTGAATTTGTATTTACCTTATGATTAGTGATGTAGGACTTCTTTTCACGTACTTGTTAGCCATTTATATATCTTTGGAGAAATGTCTGTTTAGGTTCTTTGCCCATTTTTAAATCTAGTTAGTTTTTTGTTGTTGAGTTGTAGGAGTTCTTTAAATATCCTGGATATTAACCCCTTACTAGATATATGACTTGCAGATATTTTTTCCTATTCCATGGGTTTCTAACTGTTGATTATGTCCTTTCATGCACAGAAATTTTTAGTCTTGATGTCCAATTATCTATTTTTTATTTTATTGCTTGTGCTTTTGGTGTCATATTTAAGAAATCATTGCCAAATCCAGTCTCATATATGTGGTATGTTTTGAGATTAGGAATATGAGTCTTTCAACTTTGCTCTTCTTTTTCAAGATTGTTTTGGATATTCAGGGTTCCTTGAGATTCAATGTGAATTTTCAGATAGATTTTTCTGTTTCTACAAAAACCTAATTGGGATTTTAATAGGGATTAGAGCCTCAGTTATTAGCTTTGTAAAGCAAGGGTGACTTTTTTTTTTTTTTGCCCAGTGATTTAATTCATGGCACAAGAAGTTTCTACCTATAAGAAGATGTCAAATAAGAGGTGGAGGCTTGGGGAGAACCTGAGGTATCGCTGGGAGGCTCATGCTAGAGTAGTTCCCTGAGAGTGAAGATGAGGAACAAGGGGTGATCTAGATGCAGTTGACTAGCGGTGCCCTAAGACATAGTGCAAGAGCATGTCAGGGACTTGGGCTTTCTGCTCAGATACAGGAAGAGCTAATATTAATAGTATTTTGACTTCCTATGTCCCAGTAACACTATCCTGAGGCCATACCAGTATTTGCATAGTAGTTTATCTTTCCCAGTTTATTTCTGATTAACAACCCTGTTTAATCTTTACAAAAAGATTGTGAGATAAACGAGCATATGCTGTCTTTTGATTTACAGGGGAGGAAACGGAAGGATCTGCAGAAGATGGGTTGTAGGTCACACAATGACTGGAATGGCAGGAAAGCCAGAGGGAAGCTCAGGAGCCTCTGGCCCAGTCTGTTCTCTGGGGAACTGGGGTG